>NC_036627.1:1021440-1642486 GCF_900079805.1 Fusarium fujikuroi IMI 58289 | reverse complement strand
GAGAGAGAGAGAGAGAATGCGTGTGATGTTTGTTGTGCAGGTCGAGTAAATTGGCTCGAGGCCGTTATTGCTTCCTTTTCTCCGTGAGCTGACTAAATGTCCAATGCAGGACCTTCCCAAGGTAAATGCAGCCAGTGTTGAACCTAGTGACTATTCAATCTCTTTAAACCAAAAGTCGATACAATAATGAAATTTCCTCTTTCGCTTTGGGAACGCCTCCGTAATTGTAAATGAGTTGTGCGTTGTGTGTGAGAAGCTCTGAAGCTTTTCCCAAGTTGTGCCGATAACGGAGTAGGGTGAATGACGACCTACATAGACTGCAATTTTTGGACCCATGTCAAGCACTAAGAAGCCGTCATCGTATAGGGGTCAGTACATCAGTTTGTGGCTATCAATGAAGCACTGAAAACGCAAGTTCGAGTCTTGCTGACGGCAAAGCAACTATCTTTTGCTGCTTTCACGGAATAATGTCTTTTTTGGTGGTAATTTTTGGAGTTTTGCAGCAATGGCACACCGGTTGAATTACCCCTCCAAACCCCTCCATCACAAAGGATACCTGAACAATGGGTGTTGGTAATTGGTAAACGTTCACTCGTAGCCTTTGTCTCGACGTTGTAGACACCCACGCCCCTTGTTTATTGCTGGTCTTCTGTCTTTGTCGTTAGCAAAGTCAATTGCAATCTGCTGAGAAGTCTTGAACTTGCAGGTTTTTGCAGAAGTCTGAGACAACCAAATTCAACTCATAGAATCAATACAGGATAGACAGCACGTCGCTTCAAGAGTGCTACACAAAAGAGCACACACATACTTAAGAAATCCTCTTATAAAGATGCATCACTCTCAAAGAGTGAAGAACTAAAAAAATCTAAAAGGAGCTTAGCTTATGGTTGTTTTCAGTACAACCTTATATTCACGATGCCAAAAGACTCCAGAAAATACGACAACATCACATCTTGAGCTACAAAAAAGTCGGATGTGATACATCTCCAAAAATGCAGGATTGCCGTCAGCAAGACTCGAACTTGCGTTTTCAGTGCTTCCAAGAGCCACAAACTGATGTACTGACCCCTATACGATGACGGCCTTTGTTGCTGATTAAGCAGAGAACCACTTACAAATATCTATGCACCCATAGCTTCACTCAGGCACCAAAAGACTTCACCATTTGTGATATTTACTTTGATCAAGGTGATCCGAAATTGCTTATAAAAACGAGATCCAAGTTGATTATTCTCTATATTTCCTCTATGCTCGAAAGTAAACTTTCCCTATCCCAAACGCCCAACTTAAAAAATGCATGCTAAGTTCAACCACCAGACGCCCTAATTTCTACTCATCCCAAACGACTGGTACATTCTGGATCATAAGGTCTTTGCCCACTTGACGAGACCACATCATGCTCTGAATGAAGGTCCAGCATGTGTTGAAGATCTCCTGCTGCTTCACGAGGTTCTTAACCATTTGCTTGTCAAGCAGTTCTGCAGTTGCGATAGGTCCTTGGAGAGGGCACTCCCACTCATTGAGCACACGCGAGCAAGCATCTCCATGGAAAGTATCGTGCATGGTTCGGCGAACAGCAGCTTCGTTGCGAAGAGCGCCCAACTGATCTTGTGTCTGGACAATGAGACGGCCAGTGTTGGTAAGGTTCTCAACAGCCTTGCAAAAAGGAGGTGGGACAGCCGTCAAGTGTGGCATCTTTCCAGTGAAGAGACAGTTCTCCAAATCCGGAACATGATCCCAAGTGTTTTGCTTCTCTTGAATCATGGGAAGACTCCAGAGAGAATTGAAGCTGTCGCCGAGCATGTTGATGGGACCCCAGATATTTCGTGGTCGACGATGAGATTGGACATAGCGATGAACCTCGTAGACCTCGTTACAATCAGAAACATGAGGGCACCTATCCATGCTGACCTTCTTCATACAGCAACCATGATCCTCGCATCGAAGGTAACTGGGCACGAAGTGCTCAGGGCCGCAGCTGCATGGGAGGGGATTAGGCGAACGGGTCGGTGTAAGACCTTGGTACCATCGGAAATGACAGGCCGCGCATCGCATCGCATAGTGTGAGTGATGCTTCGGTAACACATATTGTTGATGCGGAAGGGATTTTTTGTTTTAAAAATTAGTTAATAGGTTAGTTTTTGAAACTGTTGCTTGTGTGTTGATGTGTAAGTTGTGGTTGGAACTGTTGGGTTTCTGGCTATGCTGAAGCACTCGATATATATATATATATATATACTCGTAAGTTATAAACATGTTTGGGTGGTGTTCTGAAGCTCCTTTGTTAATAGCGCATTAGAACAAGATATCTGTAATGGTAACACTGATGTGAACAATGCAGGCAAGCAAACAAGTAAGGCGTTGTTGTTCTCCAACTCTTTTGTTGTTTTTCGACCAGTGCATGTTCTATGACAGAACAAGTGAATGTTCAGGAGCTATACCTTGAACAAATACATGGTATGAAGACATTCACTGAACTTTGCCAAAAATGCAAAAGCAGTCGTAGTAAAGTAGAAGAAAACCCCCAGAAAATCAGAACGGTTATGTTCGCTGAAAATTGAAGCTGTCAGTAGTTTCATTGACTGATGCCAGCGGAGAGGAGAACACCACGCTGATGTGAAAGCACGCAGATACCTGTCAGCCAAGACATACTCACCAAAGTGCCAATTCTAGAATCTTACATCCAATCCATTCTAAGGGGATTTTGCTGTAAGAATATCAATCATAGTTTCTATTCAATAAAATCTTTATCAACGCCAAACACCGCAGGTCGGAAGGCATAAGCCAGGGGAAATAGATTAAGCACTGGCTTGGATAGCCTGGTTACTGCTGTGAAACCTTGGGAAGCCGTCAGGTAGGACTCTAGATTGGGCCTTTTGGGAATCTTATTAGTTCCAACTAGCACTGGACCTCATTATATCATCCTGCCACTATCCATAGCATCTCAAGCGTGGCCACATGAAGTTTCAGAATCACCCAGGACCTTAGTCTTAGGCGAACCAACCAGGGTGCCTACTGATCATTGCCAATTGAGTTCAATGCATAACGCTCTTGAGTTGCCGCGGAATAAGGCCGCCTCCTATTTCACTAGCAACCACGTTCAAAGCCTTAGACTACATATACAGCCATTGTTCGCTTCTAACCACAACCCCCCCTCTCTACACTGGGCGACAACGCCCGGAATTCTTCCGTAGTATAGTGGTCAGTATGCAAGCTTGTCACGCTTGAGACCCGGGTTCAATTCCCGGCGGGAGAGATCCAGCCATCTGCGATACGCAGGTTTATCTTTTTGACTTTCTGGACAAGTCTAATGTGGAAGTAATGAAGTGAAGACGTCTCTTGCTGCAGTCACCGGATGTGTGGCAGGGAATGGTAAACAACTGCTAGAGAATACTAACTTTTATTCTTTTATTCTCCTTATTCCCTAATGTACATCTTGATATGTAAATGCTATAAAAACTTCTCAAGAGACTTGGCCGTGTCAGTAATTGTCTGCTCGACATGGTAAAAACTTTGTCCTGTTACTTTGACCGCCTTCGAAGCATCAAGAACCCTTTCCTCAGGAAACCTATAGTCAGGAAAGTATCCCTGCCCAGGAGTTCCAACCTTGATAATGTCTTGTCTCTCAGGATATGCTTTACGAAGAACGTCGGCAGCCGCCTGGGGAGGAACAAGTCCTGAAGCCAACAGGAAACGCTCCCCGTTTGCCTTGTCGGGGTGGTCGACGCTGAAGACAGCAACTCGTGCGATATCACGAACATCAACATAGCCAGGATTTGGTGTCAGTGGCTTGGGAATCTCTTGGCCCGAAAGTATCTGCCAGATAAAGGCAGTTGTTCCACCAATCTTTGAGATGGACTCAAGGCCTGGTTGCGGTCCCATGACAAAACTTCGGCGACATCGTTAGATTTGTTTGGTAGATGGGCAGTGTCTCCGGGGATAGCTTACACTGGATTGAGAGCAGTCATGGTGAAAGAGGGGCTTCTGTCGTCGCGGAACTTCCAAAAGGCTTTCTCACTTGCCACCTTGCTCGCAGCATAGATCAAAAAGCTGGGCGACTCTTTTCCGAGTTTCTTGACAGCTGCCAAAGCTTCATCATTCCAATCTGCTTCTGTAAATCTAGCAGGTGCTTCTTTGCTGCCGTTGATGATAGAGGCAACAGAGGACATAAGTACAACCGATTTAACGGATGACTCGGTGATGGCAGACTCGAGAACACCCAGTGTTCCCTGAATAGCGACTTCAAGGACGGGGTCGGGGTCTGTAAAGCTGAGACTCACTCCAGCAGCAAGATGTGCGATAGCATGAACACCTGGTATTGTGAGATCCAATTCATCGCAGACAGAGGAGACACTTACCCTTGACCGCAGAATCGAAGGCTCCTGATGCGACAATGTCTGGGACTTCGACAATTTCAAGATCTTCTTCATATGCAGACAGAGCCCTGACCAGGGGGTCTGCCGAAGACCTTGAGCGAACAGTTCCACGGACAGCATAGCCGGCCTTTAGAAAAGCTTCGATGACGGGCCCGGCAATATAGCCATTCGCACCAGTCACCAGGACAATTGGTTTGCTAGACATGGTTGATCGAAGATGAATATAGATGTAGTGTTAAATAGTGTTGAAGAGATTTCTTATGGTTTTTGAGAACCTCCTGAAAGGCCATGCTGCCCCTTTTATGTCCTTCTTACGATGTATACTGACAAATATCGATACTTCTAGCTCGTGAGGCTACAACAAGTTTACACAAGATCCGGACCTGGCCGTAAGAATGCCGATTGAAAGTTGAATGGCCACATGCATCATTCGCATTATGACTGGCGCTTCGGCCTCCAAGCAGTTTGTGCAAAAATTGTTGGTGGAAGAGGACGAGTATCCCGCAAACACTTCATGATGTGTAAGCACACTAATTGTTGGGGTCGCTGTAGACGTCAGGGGATTGAGGCCGATTACTGATCACCCGAGACTTCAACAATGGCCAATAAGTTCCATCAGCCCTCTAGTACAACGCTTGGTAACATGCTGACCGGAGGTCTTAGTAAATGAAAACTGTTTTGGATTGAGCCGTTTCCGCTCTGAGGGCATTGGAATTACTGATCTTGATTCTCATCGTTTTGGCATTCTACCAAGGGTGGTTTCAAGCACTCATATCGAGGGGGAAGTATGGCTGGTCCTAGATTACTTGCAGCCGGATACAGAATGTGGAGACGTGGGACTGATATGCTACACGGAAATAGAGCCGAGTTGTTCGAATGTTAGTCCAGCCGATCAGAAACCACCTAAATTGAAACGCTGCTATAGATGGCTGCTACGGAATAGTTATGCAAACCAAGGTAGGGGTGGGAAGAATACTCGGGACCTCGATCCTAACCTGAATGACAAAAAGACTTAGGTTAAATTAGCACAAGACAGGATATCTTTGCTAAACTTAGGGTGCCGTTGCCAAGTTTAGGATACCTTTGCTGACTTTATTTTGACATCTAATATCAAGGACTGATGTTTTGCTCAGGGACATGGAAGTAAATGACACGCACGTGACCTCGCGACTTGTACCTTAGTGCTAACCGTATGACGCAACTGGGCAGCCCGAGCAATCGCTCACACCAAGTTTGCGACAAGTTGCGCGCTCACTCAAAAATCACCACCTTCAGGTCAATTCGCACCATGACACTAGAATGGTAGGTAGCAAACGTCCTGCGACAAGGGCTAGCGCTCGGAAGGGAGCTGCACCTTCAGTGCCAACTGGAGGAGAGATCTACCAGGATATGCTTGCGGAAGCTGGCGTGAATTCATGGGTTCGGTCATCACCAGAACGGCCTTTAAAGCGACGTCGTGCTGGGCCAAGCAGAGTAATATCGGAACCAGGAAAGACATCAGAAGTAGCTTCAAAGCAAACAGAACCAAGCAAAGCACCTCCAGCGCAAGTCGCGGACAAGGAAGAGGAAGAGGTCGATGACGATGAAGGCGAGGACATTGAGTTTGAAGATGTTGCCTTGCCCCAACCAACGATGCAGACTATGGAGCTAGAATCCGACGATGATGAAGATGAGGACATCATGTTCGAGGATGTGGACTTTACAGCACCTCTCCAAGATTTAGGCAAACCCGAAGAACCAAAGTCGTTAGAGCTCAATCTGACAGCGCATCAATCATCTACAGCTCAGGTAAAGAAGGCCGCCGAGAGGCGTAAACCAATCAGCAGAGAGGAGCAGAAGACACGGATGGATATACATAAAACGCATCTCCTGTGTCTGTTGTCACACGCTGCACGTCGCAATCATTGGTGTAATGATGGCAAAGTCCAGGACTACCTGCGACCGCATTTAACGGACAAGACAGTCAACTACCTCACCCCTGGCGCACACCTTCCGCAATTTGGAAGGACTGAGAGTTTGAAGACTGGTCTCAAGCAGGCAGAGGGTGTATGGAAGACGAAGTATGAAGTTACCGAAAGGGGTCTAAGGCGTGCTCTGTGGGCGGAAGACCTAGAACAACTGAAAGATGTAGGTCCAGCGCACAATCGAGAGGTCTCGGCTGACAGATGCACAGTATGAGCCGCCAGATGATATGGAAAGCTGCTTAGATCGTGACGATTTCCGGGAGGCGGCAAAAAAGCTACAAGGGTCTAGAGACGTTGGAGCACAGCTGTATTGCGCCCTTCTACGAAGTGTTGGCGTAAAGGCACGTTTGGTGTGCTCTCTACAACCTCTCGCATGTACATCTGGAGCCCCATCAATGCCGAAACCGAAGCAAAGGCCGAAAAAGCGCTCGACAATAGACGAGAAAAATGCGCAAGTGCGGGCTACGATGGCTAAATACCAAGAAATGGCCAGTGCTGGATATGGTACACCATCTGGCAGTTCTTCAGCACGTCGAAGGTTGGGGCACCCAAACGCAACATCATACAACTTTACACCGGCGATATCTCTTCCGAAACCTCAGCCAACCTTTGAAATTCGCAAGCGAATAAAAGAATCCTCACATCCTGTGTACTGGGTTGAGATCCTTGATGTCGGACATCAGAAGTGGCAACCGGTAGATGCTATGGTTACTCATACCTTCTGGAAGCCAAAATCCTTGGAGCCACCCATTACTGATAAGGAGAATTTCCTTTCCTACGTGGTAGCATTTGATGAGGATGGGACTGCAAAAGACGTAACAAGGAGGTATGCGAAGGCATATACAGCAAAGACCCGAAGATCAAGAATCGACACAGCTTGTGAAGGTGGTGATATTTGGTGGAGACGGATTATGCAACTGTACGGCCGGCGGCGGCGGACAGATCTCGATCAAATTGAGGATAACGAACTCGTAGGTATCGAGGCGAGAGAGCCTATGCCAAGGAATGTACAGGACTTCAAAGACCATCCAGTCTTTGCGCTTGAACGACATCTTCGACGCCATGAGGTTCTTGTTCCTGGAGCCACACCTTCTGGAACAGTTGCTGCAGGTAGTAGAGCACCGCTCGAGAAGATCTACCGGCGGAAGGATGTTCGGATTGCGAGAAGTGCAGATAAATGGTATCGTCTGGGGCGGGAGGTTAAACCACTGGAAATACCTGTCAAATGGCTACCTAAAAAGGCAAAACCAAAGAACCCTCTGGATGATGACCAAGATGAGGATGCCCACGGAGATGCCGGGACACCTATCTACACCGAGGATCAGACAGAGCTCTTCGAACCACCCCCAGTGCGGAATGGCATGGTACCGAAGAACAAGTTTGGAAATATCGATGTTTATGTACCAAGCATGATTCCTAAAGGAGGAGCTCACATTATCCACGAGCATGCAACACGAGCAGCGATTATGGCTGGAGTCGACTACGCACCCGCTCTCACCGGCTTCTCATTCAAAGGACGACATGGCACAGCCGTGTTAACCGGCATAGTGGTCGCAAAAGAGTACGAAGAAGCTGTGCGAACTATAATTGATAGTCTAGGTGATCTGGAGCAAGAGGTAGAGGATGAGCGAAGAAGACACCGTGCACTTAGGGCTTGGAGGAAGTTCATGATGTCGTTACGTATAAGAGAACAGATTTGGAGCGGTGTAGACGCAGATGAAAGAAAGGCAGCGGATGATAAAGCGGCTAAAGAGGCACAACTGGACCAAGAGATTGAGGATGCGCCGAGCGATGTTACTGAAGAGTTTGACATGGCAGATGATGATGATATGGGCGGCGGGTTTTTGGTGGAATAGTGTGAGAGAATGAAGAATACAGGCCCGTCACCGTCATTTCCTGCAACGGAGTAATGTTGAAGACGCGTGTTCATTGTTGCAATCAGTACCAGGTCTCATACAGCAGCAACCGTTATCCTGTCGGTACAATTTTGAGTACCGGTGCCGAGAAACAGAGACGGAGACGGAGACCGTGATATGTTTCCAGGCCTTGTTAAGACTTGATTTAGTATTACGAAAATGAGGCTGTACAGTTTCTGTGATTTGTTTGCGACACATGTACCTTGGCGCTCTTCTCTAGATGTTCAGTATCTATTAAGTTAGGTAGGTTGGCAAAGGATGGAATGAGAAGGACCGACCTCATCACCAAGCTCAAGGACAGAGCCTACGTTCCCAAGTCTCTTTGTTCGAATACAACAGGTATCTTCCTGCTCTTCCGAAGAGTTGGCATCGGTCTTTCGTCCTTTTCTAAAGGAAAACAACATAGCCTAAGACAAGATGGTATCAAAATGCCTTGGTGCTTAGCCAAGTTGGTCATTCTGAGGCTGTGAAGCCTATATATCATGTTTGAGTATTATCGTCGCCCACACTGTCACACCAAGTCGGAGAAGGCATCCCTTTTCCAGGGCCCTTAAAATCATTGTGAGCGGGCACCGAGGTCCAGATATTTGCCAAGTGCAGAACGCGACGCTACAAGGGTTGGCATTCTCGGCTGACAGCGTCGACTTGTATAATCGGCGTGATTTTTGACCCGAACTCCCGACAAGAGCTTTGTTTCACTGTAAACGGGACCAATTCCTTTATGCGAGCAGATTCTCATTGGATGGATACCTGTCTGGTCATTTTAATGGTCCTCGCGTATCGCTTTGAATCGGTTTCCTATCTGGATCTAGTTCGCGGTGTGTCGAAGAAAAGGAAGAATCATAGATTGAAATATCGTAGCATCTGATGCATGGCAGGTTGGCCGCGTGTCGAATGGCACAGCCGAGATGAGTGGATAGATGGACAATGTTGGAGGATTGCTTATGCTGACGTTGCTGCAAGATGAAAGAGAAAATGTTGCAATTGGGCCTCGTTTATAAAATCGTATTCCGTATCTCGTATGCCGTAAATACAAACCCAATTCTGCGGGCCGCTCGCTAACAAGGTATTCGTAGGGTTTCGTCGTCGCAATGCATGATGCTACGCCAGTACAGACGGAGCACAAGTTACGAATTCCCGTCCGCCGGGGTGTCTCGGTTATTTCCCCTGATGTGATTCTCCAGGAGGTCTACGGAGTACGATGTTAATCATTTGGTATTATCAGCCTTAATAACATAGAAAGACTGCAAAAATCGTTAATTTTGAGCAGTTTCAGTACCTCGAATTGCTTAGGCTGCTGAGATCCCTAAGTTAAAGAACGAAACAGTGATGATGACTGGCGACTCCAGGTGGTCAAATGCGGGGCACCTTAGGGAGTGGCTGCCTTCAGGGGAGTAAGAAAACATCAGACCTTGATACAAGTGGAGATGTCAAAATAAACTTAGCAAAAGGTATCCTAAATTTATACTAGAGGTACCCTAAGCTTAGGGGACCCTTTGCTGAATTTATTTTGACACCGGTGCCTGCCCCATGGCGCCAAGACTTCTAGGTTGTCTCCAGAGGCTTATGCAGCTGTCTCTTGGTGGATTCTCTAGGTACCTTAGTGTCTGGAGGCATTACTTTAAATCAGCCTCGACAGCTCGTCAGTGCTAACTAACTAGCCTGCGAACTTAAATACTTTCATCCAACCAACCTTACCTTACGATGCAAAGAGAGGATGCATCGCCATCAGCACTTTACCTCTCCGAATCCAAGTTTTATCTTAAAAATTGAGAACTCAAATGCCTGAGGTAGACTGATCTACGGACATACTTGTCTCTTCTTCTTTCCACGCGGCCCGCAGGAAAACCGCGTAAAGTCATCATCATTATCATCATGACTTTCCTCAAACAGGTCGGGACCCTTATGGGCAAGAATTTTCGCATTCTTCTGATGCGTCATCTTGCACTATGCATATGGATGGCCTTTATCTTGCCCATCTTCTTGGCCGCGCTGTTTAGTTTTACAAAGAACCTTCTTGTTCCTCCATCAGAATTCGGTATCGGCAGACCGACAGAACTTATCGACCTCGGCGATGCCATTAAGAAAGCAAGCAATAGTGGACGTACGAGATTGGTCCTCGTCAACAACGGTTTTACGGAAGGGGATATTCAGCGGGTCCTCACCACTGTGACGCAACAATTCGAGGATGCTGCCAAGTCTGCAGACGTCAACTTTGAGGTTGTCACTACCGAGCGTGAACAGGATTTAAGTGAAAAATGCCCTAGCAACTTGAGGGGATTGACAAGATGCTTTGGTGCTGTCGTCATGCTTTCTTCGCCTGATCAAGGCCCTGGGGGCCTTTGGAACTACACCATTCGGGCTGATGGAGACTTCAGTCGTGCAGGCCTAAAATTCGAAATCAGCAAATCAAACGTCCAGCAGATCTATGTAATACCGCTTCAACACTCCGTCGACAGAGCTATTTCCCTTAACACGCCAAGTGCCAACGACCTAAATGGTACCCAAGAATACCCCTACACCACCTTGACCCCTGAGGAGCGTGACCTAGAGATTCGTACGCGATTCCAAAAGGTCATAAGGGGCTGGATGGGTGTTGCGTTTCTGGGAACCGTTCTCTGGATCACATATCATCTTACAGGTTTCATCGCTACAGAACGCGAAAGCGGCATGTCCACATTGATCGATGCCATGATGCCGGTGCGAAAACCGTGGCTCGCCATGGTCGCGAGGATTATTGCGCACCACCTTTCGTTCTCTCTCATTTACCTGCCAGCATGGATCATTGGCTCCATTATTGTTCGCGGTGGTGTTTTCGCCAAGACCAGCGTTGGTATTGTCCTCGTTTTCCATGTTCTCACTGGCCTTGCGTTCTCTTCTATGTCTATGTTGTTTGCATCCTTCTTCCGAAAGGCCCAGCTGAGTGGTATTACCGCCATCCTGGTTGTCGCCCTGCTCGGAATTCTTTCGCAAACCCTCTCTTCTCCTGGCACTGTCCCTGTCGCCGTTCTTTCGATCTTCTTCACCCCTTGCGCCTTCGTGCTCTTTATCAGCAACATGGCATGGTTCGAGGAGCGCCAAATGCCGACTGACTTACTGAAAGCGGCCCCTGATAACCCCTCAAAGCTCCCCGGCATTGTTATCTGGATATTCTTGATCATCCAGATATTTGCTTATCCATTGATTGGGGCGTTTATCGAACATGCTCTGTATAGCAATGAAAGGTCAGGCCGAAAGATGTTGCTTAACCAGACAGATGTGGACCGAATTGGTAGCAATGCTGTGCAATTGCGACAATTCTCAAAAACGTACAAACCTAGCATCTTTTCAAGAATGTTCCGCCGAGGACCCAACAAGAAGCCGCCTGTTCTCGCCGTCAATGGGTTGGATCTCGATATTGGCCAGGGGCAGATTGTGGCACTTTTGGGTGCCAATGGCAGTGGAAAGAGCACCACGCTTGATGCTATTGCAGGCATGAATAAATTGACGAGTGGATCGATTGAGATCGACGGCAGAGGTGGCCTTGGTATCGCTCCCCAAAAGAATGTGCTCTGGGACGACTTGACGGTGGAAGAGCACATAAGAATCTTCAATCATCTAAAAGCTCCTAACGCCAGGGCTACCACACAAGAGATTGAAGATCTAATCAGATCCGTCGATCTCTATAAAAAGCGGAAGGCATTTGCAAAGACTCTCTCGGGTGGTCAGAAGCGTAAGCTTCAACTGGGACTCATGTTGACGGGAGGAAGCGCCGTGTGCTGCATCGACGAAGTCAGCAGTGGCATTGATCCGCTGTCGAGACGAAAGCTTTGGGACATCATTCTGGCTGAGCGTGGTAGACGCACGATGATTTTGACCACCCACTTTTTGGACGAGGCTGATCTTCTTGCCGACCACATCGCCATACTTTCCAAGGGAACCCTGCGTGCAGAAGGCTCCTCGGTGGCCTTGAAGGACAATATGGGCGGTGGTTACAGAGTTCATGTTCCCAAGGATGTTGGGATACGAGAAACCCCAGACATTGATCAAGTTGCAAAGAAGGATGCCTTCGACCTCATCACATACACTGCTCCCACCTCGCAACTCGCAGCTGTTGTCATTAAGAGTCTTGAAGCTGTGGGTATCACAGAATATCGCTTCTCAGGCCCAACTATCGAGGATGTTTTTCTCCAGGTTGCTGAGGAGATCAAAGATGAAGAAGCGTTCCGGAACGCCAACCACACCTTGTCTGTCCCATCGTCCGAAAAGGTCACCTCCAAAGAGAAGCAAAGCGAAATTCCAGGGTTGGCACTTACGAATGGACAACGAGTTGGATACGTGAAACAAAGTTTAATTCTATTCCGCAAGCGCCTAACTATTCTAAAGCGGAATCGATTTTTGTATCTGCTTGCCTTGCTTCTTCCAATCTTCGCTGGCGGGTTGACTGCCCTTTTTATCGTTCGCAAAAGTACGCCCAGTTGCGTGCCAGGACAGCAATCAACGGATGCTGTTCAGAGGGAAAACGTACTCGATCAACTTAAAGGAAACGACAGCATTGCACTGCGCCTCTTAGCTGGGCCAAGTTCAAAGTTGACTCCTGACTTGCTCAGCCTCATAAATCCCATGTTTAAGGGTGGCTATGGAAATGAAACCCAAATGAGGTTCGGCAAGAACAATTCTATCACGGCCGATACTTTTCAGGAATTCAAAGACAAGATCGAGTCGGAACGAAAGATCATCACCGGAGGAATTTGGCTGGGCGATGACAAGCAAGGCCCTACATTTGCATGGGTCGCCAATCTCGCCATCGAAATGCCTATCTTCGCACAGCAGATGCTGGATGTCATGTTGTCCAACGTCAGTATCGCAACCTCTTGGACTCCTTTTGAACTTCCTGTGAGTGACATGACAGGTGATGCACTTCAAATGATTGTTTACATGTCGATGGCTCTCTCGGTCTATCCTGCATTTTTCGCACTCTACCCGAGTAATGAGCGGCGCAAGTTCATCCGCGGTTTACAATACTCCAACGGTGTTCGGCCATTACCACTCTGGATAGCCTACCTCCTGTTTGATCTAATCATTGTCCTGGTCAGCACAGCTATCGTGGTAGCAATATGGGCTAGTGTCTCCGATATCTGGTTCAACATTGGTTACGTCTTCCTCGTCTTGTTCCTATACGGAATAGCTTCGACACTCTTTGCGTACCTTGTCTCCCTCTTCACTAAAACACAACTTGGAACGTACGCCTGGGCAGCAGCGAGCCAGACTCTAATTCTTGTCGTCTACATCATTGCGTACATGTCGGTGTTGACTTACTCGCCCGTCACCAAGGTTGACAGCTCCTTGCGTTTTGTTCACTTTGTCATTTCCGCATTCGCCCCCATTGGTTCAGCGTTGAAAGCACTATTCATCTCTACAAACCTCTTTTCTACGGCATGCGATGGCAATAGCCTGACCGAAAACCCCAGCGGTATCTTATACTATGGTGGACCCATTCTGTACCTCATCCTTCAATCACTCATCTTCTTTGGTCTTTTGATTTGGCTCGATACTGGTACAGCGGGAGCCTCACTCCGAGGTCTCTTCTGGAGAGGGAACAAAGCTGAATCAGATGAGGAACATGTCGACGAAGACATCATTGATGAGCGCGAGAAAGTCACTCGTAATGAGGGGCATGAGCACGGTCTCCGAGTTATGCACCTGACGAAGAGCTTCCGCGACAACATAGCTGTTGACAACGTCACCTTTGGTATCAAGCGTGGCGAAGTTTTTGCTCTACTTGGTCCAAATGGTGCCGGAAAATCAACGACCATTTCTCTCATTAGAGGTGATATCAAACCGGACCGAAATGGAGGCGACGTGTTGGTGGAAGATATATCCGTCAACAAGAACCTCGCAGGCGCTCGGGCTAACTTGGGCGTCTGCCCTCAGTTCGATGCTATGGATCAGATGACTGTAAGAGAGCATCTCGAATTCTACGCTAACATCAGAGGTGTCACCAACGTCGAACACAACGTGCGGGCTGTTATGCAGGCAGTAGGACTCGAGTCATTCTCTACTCGCATGGCGCATGCTCTATCTGGAGGTAATAAACGAAAACTGAGTTTAGGAATCGCTCTGATGGGCAATCCCACTGTTGTGCTTCTGGATGAGCCTTCGTCTGGTCTCGATGCTGCTTCAAAGCGTGTGATGTGGAGAACGCTCGAGGCCACAGTCCCTGGAAGATCGATTCTTCTCACGACACACAGCATGGAGGAAGCAGATGCACTGGCTGGTCGTGCTGGTATTCTTGCTCGAAGGATGCTTGCTCTGGGAACGCCAGATAATCTTAGACATCGCTTCGGCGATGCCTTGCATATTCACCTTGTCGCCAAAAGCGCCCCTCGTACTAGCCAGGAGGAGATGGACCGAATGGCAAACTGGATTCGGCAAACTTTGCCCTCAGCCGATGTTGATGAGAAGACATACCATGGCCAGATCCGCTTTTCAGTGCGCGCTGGCCAAGTCCTCGCGGCAACTTCTGGTCGCAGGGAGGAAGAGATCACAAGCGACCGAGAGGTTGGTTTGAGCCAGAGTGCCATTGGGTACCTAGTAGTGTTACTGGAGGAGAACAAGGCAGAACTCGGCGTCGGTCACTACAGCGTCATGCCAACAACGCTGGACCAGGTTTTCTTGACTATTGTCGGACAACATAACGTGAAGGAAGAGAATTCAGAAGAGAGGGAGCAAAGCATCTGGCGTAAAATCTGGATGTTTGGGAGGTCATAAGGCCTCTATTGGAGGGTTTTGAGATAAACTCGGCAAAAGGCATCCTAAAATTATTAAATATATCCTAAACTCAGCAAAGATTATCCTAAAATTAGTAAATATATCCTAGACTCAGCCAAGATATCATAAACTTATGCTATATCGCTTAAGTCTTCTTGTCCTTTAGGATCAAGGCCCTGAGTTTTCTTTTCCTCCCCTAGCCCAGATATCCTTGGACGATCCTCAGCGGGAGATCGAGATTGCTTTCGTCGATCTTAGCAACGAGTTATGTACTGTTTGTTTGGTACGAGAAGCTTGAGTTCCCTAGGAATAATCACATGCTCTGGGGACTACCGTTCTTATGAACAGACTCTTCATGAAAATGAGTTACAGTGGCTAATACGGAATCTCCTTCAACTTTTGATAGAGCAGCTCAATATTCAGCAAGGGAAATGCCGTGACTCAAGAACATGACTACCGCGGAAGCTGACCAAATCAGGAACGGGATTACCCTGCAGAACACGACGCCAGGAAGATGCCGGGGATTCACTTGGCTTGGAAACTAGCAATTGTATAATCGGATGCAAAGAGGGATTCCAGAAGTTTAGGGCAATGATCTTCGATGGCGTTGGGGCCGTTGCAGACTTCAGTGATGTTGTCAGTTGCTGAGCCTGGCGCCTGACTCGCATGGCGATCGCGTATTGGAAGAATTGCGTTGTCAGACTAGATTCATTCGGTTCTTCCCATCGATAGGTCACTACCGAACCCCATTGAGCCATGGGTGACGACCGACACCACAAGAGACATTCTGGGCATGCTCGTATTAGTACGAAAACCAACGGGGCTCTTGTGGCTGAAACTTAAATAGCCACCATCATAACGTGGCCTTGCTTTAGATCTTGACTAGCAGGTTCATCATCCTCGTCTTTGTGAACGTGCACTGTTTTCGTCTCCCTTACCGGTGACCAGATGCCATACCGCCTGTTAGTTGCAGCTATGAACGGTCCCTCGACAGGCGGTTCATGTAGATAGCTTCCCCGGCAGGCTACTGGCATGACTAGGCCAGATACTTGGCGTGGACCGTCCTATTTGTAACTATAAGCTGACTCTGAAGACTCTGACATCAAACCCGGAGACGGAAATGTTGATTGAGTTACGACTTATACGGCCTTGTTCCCCGTTTTTCTGTCACTGCATTCCATCAGAAATCACAAGACGCGAGAGGACGCAGCTTAGCGACTCGGGCACCACTACCTGTTATTCCACCCAGCACAGCTGTCTGTCATTCTCTCAGAGGAGCTTGTATCCAGCTCCTCGCTCATTTGGACAAATTTGGTGCAGCGTTGGCAATGTGAAAGGTATTCATATATCTCAAGAGCAGCTTTGAGCTTTCAGGAACAGACACTTCATCCCGAAACCTTTCAAAGAATCCCTTCGTTTCAACGACAAGAAGAATAAGTCAAAGACTCATCGCAATACCGTCATGGCGGGAGATGACTTGTCAGGGACATTGCTTGCATCATCGATAACGGTCATTTCTCTTACTACGGTGTTTATTGGTACTCGCTTATGGATCAGATCCAGCCTGAAGACGATTGGCACAGATGACTGTAAGGCCGGAGTAATTCGAAGAACTCAGCAACAACGGGACTGACGATGTAACAGACTTGAATACAGCAGCATGTGTAATATTTCTTGGATTATAAGACCTTGTCTCGCGTATCTTTACACCACTAATATAGCATTGGTAGGCATTCTTGACAGGACTCTGTATATGCACAATTCTCTGTAAGCTTCGCGCACTCCAACTCAGCATGATGGAGGAGACGGGCTGACACGAAATAGCTGCGAAAGTGGGATTCGGGAAGCACATGAATGGAGTTTCGTATATTGACGAAGCCTCAACAGTTTGTGTTCAACATTTGTAGCGACCTGTTCCTCTTTATCCAACCTATTCCTGCCATGTGGAGGTTGCATCTTCCTGTGGCAAAGAGGCTGGGCTTGATTGCCATGTTATCCCTTGGTTTATTGTACGTTGTCACTCTCTTCTGTTACAGCTTTAACTGACCACGAAAGGGTTTGCGCCACTTCGATTATTCGCATCAATTTTGTCACTCGAATTGGAGCTGATGCTACTTGTTAGCCATGTGAAACAACATCTTCGCCGCTTCTAACAGTGTCCAGATGAATTTGCCGATCCCATGATATGGTCTCAAGTTGAGTTGGCCTCTCTCGTCGTATGTTCCACAATCCCGTGTCTTCGCCAGGTCATTCAAAAGGTCCCATGGCTCAACCATGCCTTGGGACTCTCGAGTTGCCGAAGAAGTTCGAATAACTGCTATGGATGGAGCGGCTCCAAGAAGACAGGAGGATCTATCCCGCTCAGAAGCTACAACCAGAACCATAAGGATAGCTACCTACCGAGCAAGTCAAAAGGCAACACCAAGTATGGATTGACAAGTCACGCTATTGGCGGCGCACATACCAAGAATGATCGCACGGAGGAAATTTTCCCACACAATACCGACGGCAATGGTGCTATTTTGGTTACTCACGAGATGGCTCAAGATGTCGAGTCACATAATTCCTCAGCAGCACCTTCGATAGCACATGTCGATGGCTGCGAAAAAGGAGATAATAAGGGGACGTCGAAAGCGGACCGGGCTATCGATAGTTACTAAGCGACTAACATTAATAGGTGTTAGTATCAAAAGTATCTATCAATATAGCTATTCATTTTCATCAAAACACATAATACGTCTATCGTTTCGTTGGAAATCCGTTGTTCTCCTCAGAACATTCTTAACTTAAACTAACACTGTCATATACACTGTACGCGGACTGTGTTGTTAGTTTCCCGCGGGGAAGTCAACCCCTCTTATCAACACCAGCTTCAGCACACTCCGCGGAAAGCATTCTCCATCAACTTACAGCAAGACATCTTCCATTCTGGCTACCAAAAACCAAGATGGAACATCGAACTTCTAATGAACGGCCGTACAGGTCCCATCTACGGCCGGCCTGTATTCCATGCCGAAAACGCAAGTCCCGCTGCCAGTCCGAGGCATCTTCCACCTGCTGTCTGATGTGCCGGGCACATCGCACGGATTGCATCTTTCCCACGGAGTCTCCTTCAAGTTCTCAAACTCCTCGGCGTCGGAGACGAGTAAGGCTGTCGATGACTAAAAATCCCCGTCAGATTAGCCTGGCAACTGGGCCCCCGGCAGTATCCATTTCAGACAATTCTACCATCGAGCAGCCAGTGTCTGTTGTAGAATCTGCTCCAACCTCAGTGCCTAACAGTTCATCGAGAAACACCACATCTCATGAGAATCAAGTGTCAAACGCCTCTCCCACTTTGCCAAGAAGCACAGAATGGGCCCAGCAAAACGCTCAATCCGAGGAGTCACCTTTGGCATTGGGCTCAAATGACGAGCAACCACACAATCTTCACATAGTTGGGCCAGCAGTCACTTCCGATAACCAGGTTTTGTCGGACTACTTATCTTCCATGCCCAGTGCCTCAAGAGGGTCACGGATTATCAGGCCAGCCATAAGCAATAGGTCTCGACCTGTGCTGTTTACTGCTGTGCAGAAACGACCAGTTGGGTTGGATTCAAACCTCAGTTTCGCAGAGGAAAGGTTGCAGCTTATAGAGAAGATATTGGAGCCTTTTACCAGTGATCTTATCGACGTGTGAGTCTTCAACAGATTGAGGCTACAACTACTAACGTCGCTCAGTTATTTTCACAAGACTAATTCTTGCTTTCCTCTTCTTGACGAAGGACACTTCCGTAAGCAATATAGAGAGAACAAATCTGCCATATCGCCAGCGCTCCTCAGTGGCCTGTACGCCCACTCGATAACCTTCTGGAATAGCTCTCCTATTCTTTCCCGTCATCGATGTCCTGACGGGCGCTTCATCTGGAATCTTGCGACTGAGGCAGCTTATTCCCAGATACATAGATCTCCCGGAATATCCACCATAGAAGCATTGATTCTGAATATAGGTGGTCGCGAAGTGACTTCTCTGATAGGAAATGGCGTTTTGTTGGCGTCTTCAGTCGCTATGGCACATTCCCTGGGTCTCAACCACAGCCCAATATCCTGGGAAATACCGCAGTCTGAGAAGAATCTCAGAATGAAGATATGGTGGGCTCTGTTGATTCACGATAAATGGTACGTACACGCCATGCACGAAACCCCCTTTGCAGCTCTAACGTGTAGGTAGGTTGAGTCTTTCACATGGAACACCGCCGCTTATCTCTCCGACTCTAAACGATGTGCCCCAGCCTCTCGTCCAAGACATTTGTGGAGAGGGATTTTCTTCAGAGCAGGCTCTCAATGCTTCAGTGTATATCGCTCTAGTCGGATTGACAGAGGTTCTGGACTTACACCTGAGACATGTCCACCAATTCAGCCTTTCAGATGAAACCACAGATACGACACATCTAGAATTGGCTCTGAATAATTGGGTAGAGACTCTAAGTGACGGGATCCGACGGGTTGTTATTCGTGGAAACAACCTAAAGATTCCTGGTGCTGCCAATCTTCGCCTGTCATATCTGACAGTCAGACTCCTATTGCAGAGAATCGAGCTTGAAGCTGAGAAGCGAGTTCGTGATACAGGGGATAGTCGCCTACTGAACCGTTACATGCAAGCCCGGAGAACTGCAGAGGACATTCTCATCTTGACTCAGGAATTGCAGCCCGAACATTTGGCTGATTGCTGGTTGCCAAGCAGCGCTTTTGCATTTTCGACAACCGTTAGCTTCCTTCTCCGGTGCGCACTAGAGACAGAAAACTCAACAGCCGGATTAGTTCAAAGCAGCTCATTGAAGATAGCCTCGGACTTATTGTCGGCTCTTCGTGAACACAAAGAGAAGCATGCTTGGGATTTGGGTGATATCTGTTTGGCCCAACATGCCGACGTCGTTGAGAAGCTACGCGCCATGACTCCGCCTGAAGACCCCAGTGCTGAAGAGGTTTTGGACTTTTCTAGCTTTGCCATGGTGGAGTCTTCTTACCTCGATCAGCTTTTCCCGAGTCTATGGGATCCTCTGCAGAATGTGTGGTGAACACGGCAATTCTTTTCCGCGGAAAACTTGACGGTGTTCATATCGGTCAAGCCATAAGCAAGCCTATGCTCATCACTCCGACTACTTGGCAAACCCAGTGATACTATTCCTAGACTTTCTGGGAACAACACTGTGCCTAAAATTGTGCGTCGACACTGCATGTGAATGCATAGGTCCCAGCTTGGGTTACAGGACAGGCCACTGCCCAACTAATCGACGCAACACTTCTTGTTTGTTTTACGAAAGGCTTGAAAATCAATGTTGAATCACTTCAAACATTACTGGACATACTCGCGCTATGGCACTGTTGAACAACACAGCCCCTGGAAATCTGTAATTGAACTAGACGATTAAAACCCTACCAGCCAGTGATAAGTTTTGCCGTTATATACAAGAGTAAGCACTCCCATCAAGAAATATCAGCTCTCGTATTTCTGTCAGAACCTCCTCTCAGCCAAAGCAAGATTCTGTCGGGATTACGCAGCGATTGTTCAACTCGATATAAAGATAGGGGCTGGGGTTGACAGATAGTGCATTGATGATAATCAGATCATATCTGACAGTTTACTCAAAACATTCAACATCAAACAGCGGGAGATTCATCGAAAAGCTAGTTCAGGTATGTGGATGTTTTGGTTCCAATAGAAATTGAAATTGACAACTCGATGAGTGTCTATAGTGAGTCAAGCGATAGCAAGGAGTTCACGAACGGGCCATGTCTTTTGTCCTCTTTAATAAAAACGGCTCAGACATTACGCCTTCTAAAAGTTTATGAATGGTCCAGAATACTGGCAGATGTGTTTATACCTCCTGAGTTGAATGATCGAACTTTGACCTCAAAACTCCACGAGTCACTTGAGCCTGGAACATCCACGGAATCAGCCCGTAAAATAACTAGAAAAGAGTCATAGTTTTCTGTTGACTTGGATATAAGCATGCATCAAACCATCTCCTCGGGGCTGATATTTCCTGCGAATCTCTTGCGGTTGGGATGCACAAACTTTGCCAACGAGCAATCCCAGTTCCAGTCCTTTTCGTAGACACTCGCCTCACTTTTAACAACTCTTACTGCGAAAGAGTCGTCATCGTAGTCTGGAAAAGCATCAAAATGTGGAAGCTCGTAAATCTTTCTGTTGGCGACGGCGATGGGTACGCCTTTGCAGAGCAACATCTCGCGACAGTCTTCGCAATGTACATAGATGGGTAACTTCGGTCCGGCGCAACAAAGGCGTATGCATCGCTGCTCTTGAATCAATCGAGCACGCATTGCATTCTCGAGGGCGGCGCGGCCGGATAGAAATCCTTGTCGATTTAGATGATACACACACCAGTTCCGTTCGACGCCTCCGAGAAAGGCTTCGATTTCGTCTTTTCCCATCAAGGACTCACAGGCTTCGCATACCTTATTCTTGCCATGCTTAGGGTAGAACTTGCAGTGTGGGCATCGACTTTTAGGTCGGTCGCCAAAAATGTTAGGGGAGTCCAAGATGACGGTTGTTTCGTGATCCATGAGTGCCACACTGCAGCTGGTGAGATTCCAAGTTTAGAATACGATATTAGTATCAGCTTTACAATATTTCAGTTTTGGCGATAAAAAGGCAACGTAAAGCATAAATGGCATTAACTAGAAAGTCTGGGTATAAATAGTCGTAAGTCATATCTTCCGCTGCAAGTGAACAAACGCATTACGCCTTGGAACCATGCGAGATAATGAACAGCCTCCTCTCCTCTTTGTCATGCTGAAAAAAGTGCGCAGATATTGTGTTGATGTTGGTGAACAAAGGAATAAAATGCAATGATCGTAGTAATCGTGCGCGATAGTGGTCAAGCGCCAATCTGAGGTTATCGTTCTTCTTCGTATCTCTTTTCTCGTCATCTTTCGGGTCGTCATAACATCGTCTTTTCCGTGTCGGCATGCGCAAAGTGGTAGGGAGCGTATTTTGCCGAAGTGGTTGCTGATCGTATCGTTTTGAGTTGGTGGTTGACTTTAACTCGCTTAACAAGAGCCATAGTGATGACGCCCAAAACCATAAGAACTTCAATGACGAGCAGACCGATGTAAACGATGTTGAGGATTTCTTGCTCGCGCAAATAAGCAATAGTGGTCATGCTGCTGGGCAGCGGTGCGGAGCTGGGAACGAGAGGCATGGCAGGTTTCTGACCTCTTTGTTAGCGCTGAGTTGTCAAAGAGACTCCAAGAATTGAATTACCTTTACTTTTCCCAACCTGCGAAATCAAAAACTTTTAAACGATATCCGTATACTACTCTCCTCCTCTGGGCGAAAACAGCCGATATTTGAAAGAGTGAAAAGGTGAGCACGAGAGCGGTGAAATCACCAGCAGAGGTGAGGCCAACGAAACTGGGAATATGGGTTCTTTTTAGTTTGTTTCCTTGGCGCGAAACAATTGCCCATAGTGTGCTCCTTTCAAGGTTAGAAGTTGATAGTGACTGGGCTAGGGTTGCAAATTTCAATCAATGCGGTCTGGGGGAGGCGAGAGCCGCTTTGACCGCCTGGAAGCCCGTGAAGGATCCCGTTTAAATACGAGAGGGGCGCCATGAAGAGCCCGTAATCAATACTTTAATGCAGTGAGATATACGAATATGACTGCAACATTGGCTGCAACATTGGCTGTTTACGGAGCGCCACGGAAACTTTGAGTTTCTCCTGGTTTATGAGACTGCCCCTTCGTTCTGCTCACTTGAGAGGATGGGAACGAGCCTGTCTTTTCGTCTGAGCAAGGATAATGACGACCCTTGTCAATGGAGGCGATCGCCAAGTTGGCGTGTGACCCCCAACACTTGTCTAACGAAGCGGGAGAGTGGGCTGAAGGAGCAACTTTGCCATATGAGGAAGCGTTTAAAAGAGAGTGGCGAGGCATCACAGGAGGTGTTGTCGCGTGATAATGAGGTTGTGTATATGATGCCAGGCAATTCTGGCCATAGTGGAATAGATATCATGGCATGATAATAAGATGAGCTTTTACCCTGCGAACGAACCATTAAGTCGAGGTTCGCAAACGAGGATTGTTGCAAATTGATGAGGAGGGAAATTGAAGTCGCATTGGAAAAATCCATCAGCGCTTGATGGACAGGGGTTGATGTGATGGGATGGAGACGGATGAGTTGGCGTTAAAACCTAGCAAAGGCGGTGTTGAAGAGCAGATGATTATTTGGCAATGGCAATTGAATTCAATGGTGTAAGTTGACTTTAATTGAGTACGATAAGTCGATAAATACTCTGTATCCGTGTATTCATAACTTATCACACGTTAGTTGTCTTGAGCATTTTGATACGCCAAGGGGAGATTAAATTAGCAACTCACGGTACCTAGCCCACCGAACGGGAACTACTGTACAGAGAGAGTATTAGCGCCCAGATTAATGATGCTAAACCCAACACATGAAGCGTCTCCGAATGACACAGTTACAAGTTCCAAAAGCAGGAACAGAGGTAAACGCCTCAGAATGAAGGCCACCGTGTGATATTCAGTTTTCCGTTAACGCGTATCAAGACGCGTAGACAGTAAATCTCGTGGTGTTGTTTGTATGGCTTATGAGCATAATGTTGAGAGGGTAACAAATAAGCCTCGATGATCATATGCAAAGACGATCAGACCAAAAAAGAAAAAAGAAAAAGGGTCCTTCACATGTGAAAGAAGGAAAGCAAATCATTCTTCTGCGACTTGATTTGGTCTGAGAAGTGTCTCATCACCTCGCCACAAGAGACGACGCAAGGGCAATTATTGACAGCCTCCTTCTAGTCCGTTCTCCAAGAGATCAATCTCAACAATTCATGACGCTGCTAGAAGGTACTTGTCCCGCTACCTATATTGTGTGTGAGGTCATGTAGTTCTCATCAAGTACATCATGCCATCGCACATGGCACCCGTCGATGACGTCGCTCTCTGCCCCGCAGTGAAGTCGTCTGAGCTGGAGGGGATAGGAGTGAGGGAGCCACATCCACACAAGCTCCTGCTCACACTGCCACTGCCTCGTTGCCTCGTCACGATCTATCACGGTGTCGTCATTCTTGCTTCTTATTTGCCTTGACTCCTTAAAAACACTTGCCTGCCCTTTGCTACCTTCAACCTTCAACACAACAAGCTTGATACCCCTCATTAACCATACCAAACCATAAACACGCACAACCACACATTCATCATGTCTGCCAACTCTACTATCAACGTCAAGAACATCGCTTCGTCCACTAGCGACAGCGAGATCAAGGACTTCTTCAGCTTCTGGTAAGCTCTTGCTCGCTTTACTTTCCGTGCTTCACAGCTAACGTCCTCTAGTGGTAAGATCGCTGATCTCAAGGTCACCCAAGAGGGCGAGACCAAGTCCGCAGAGGTTATCTTCGAGAAGGAGACTGCCAAGAAGACTGCTCTTCTCCTCAACAACACCCAACTCGGTCCTAACCATCTTGAGGTCACCAGCGCCGGCGCTGACGGCGAAGACGATGTCCACCAAGCCACCAAGAACGCTGACCGCGACTCCGATGAGATCACCCAAGAGGAGAAGCCTCGCGCCCGCATCCTGGCCGAATACCTTGCCCACGGTTATGTCGTAGGCGACGCCGCCATCCAGCGTGCCCTCGACCTCGATGCCGCTCACAATGTCTCCAACCGCTTCTTCTCTACCCTCCAGGGTCTCGACCAGAAGTACCACGCTACCGACCGAGCCAAGGCCACCGACGAGAGCTATGGTATCACCCAGCGCGCCAACAGCCTCTGGCTCGGCCTCAGCTCTTACTTTGAGAAGGCCTCCAACACACCCACCGGCAAGAAGATCGCCGAGTTCTACACCGAGGGCAGCCGACAAGTTCAAGAGGTGCACGCCGAGGCTCGTCGCCTTGCTGATCTCAAGAAGGAGGAGCACGGTGGAAGCGCCTACAAGGCCGCTGGTCTCGAGAAGGTCTTCGGCAAGGAGAAGACCTCCGGTACCGCCGCCCCTGAGGCTGGTCAGGGTAGTCTAGGAACATCAGTTCCTGCCGCCTCTGCCGACAACGTTCCCAGCGTGAGCGCTCCTGAGGGTGGCGAGAAGCACTAAGCTATCAAAATTGGGGAGACGTGAAGTAATGAGGAAGCAATGGGGTATTTCTTGAGCTCTGATGAGAAATTCATATGATGGTTTGTTGCAGCCTGTTAGTTAACGAATTGTTACGACTTTTACGCATGTCACAATCAATAAATTTGAGATGAATTCCGCCATCCACGTTTAATCGTGATTATCGGTCTTGAAACGTGACAGAAGCCTATTGTTTGAGAATAGTAACATATGGAAATGACTATGTATCTCTTGATTCATGAAATGAACGACGTTGTTGCAGCATCATTCGCACATAAGCTATAAATGAAGATACATTCACAGACATGTTACAATTGCGATACAGAAAGTGTTTCGAATGAAGCGACTAATTCAGTCGTGGTTTATTAGTTCTATGCATTCCCTTGTCCATCAATTCATAACCATCGTGGTATCGTTTGTTCTATTCCCATGTTAAGACTGTTTCGTTTGGGATTTTTGTCTTGACTTGACTGACTATTTCTTCTCAGTCTTGGAGAATTTCTCTTCCACAATATCGTCGGTGATACCCTTGGGGTTGGATGAGAGGTTCTGCAGATTAGTTAGCATCATGTTCGAAACTGGAATTGGCGGATTTCTTGCCTCAAGCTGGCTCTTGGGGTCCTTGTCATCAGTCTTGTTGATTCCGTGACCAGAGCCAGGAGGGTCCTGCTGCTGGCGGCCGCTCTGCTGCTCAGGAGCTGGTGATTGACGTCCCTCAGGCATGATTGCTGTAATGTTTGGTATGTGAAAAGGCTCGGGATTGAGTAGTTGTTGAATAGTTTGTTTGAATGTGGAATGGTCTCAGATGAGGAAGGATAAGAGGTTAATAAGTACGAGAAGTGGAAAGCAATGATTGCAAGTTGACGTCGAAGGTGGGATTCTATGCCGTCATAGGGTGATTACATCATGGGCAGGATGGAGATCGAGATGGTGTTTTTTTGACGGAGTAACGATGCGAGCCAATGATTCACTGAAAGAGGGTCGAGATACGGTCCTTTTGTGGTTTTGATTCAGGAACAGTGAGAAGCTGCTGATAAGTTGTTCTCAGTAGGTGTCAAGCTGCCAGAGCTTGTTGGTGATATGAAGCTCCCCACTTTCTTGTATTGGGAGTTTCTGGAGTTTATCATGCTTACTGTAAGGTTGATTATTGGTGACAAATATTGATAAGGATCACTGAGAGGTTGATAATCATCCGTCAGTTCATATATTCTTAATCGTTCACATCACTTCGTCTGTTAACTCATGGTTCAATTGCTCATGGAAGCTCGTTGCATCAAGTCTCAAGCTTGCAATGCCAATGCTGTTAGCTTCACTGAATGGCGATTTAAAAAACAGTGCTTACCCAACTCGTCACCAATAACACAATGAGCAATTGGTTGATCTAATAACACTGGTTCAATAGCCCAGTTAACTACTACCATGATTTTAGTAGAAACATAAGCGATGGAGCCTGAAATGAAGGTATTATTATCTTCTCCAGGGTAGGCAGTATCCATTCACCAAACACTCTTCATACCTACAGTTTTTCAAGACCCCGCCATCGCAGCCAGTCGGAGTCTTTCAGGGCCTCTTCAGGGGGCACTCAGTGTTTTAGCGTCTACCACACCGGTACAAATGGGCCCATGCTAGTGACCGGCCCGCTGGACCCCGCTCGCCCCGTCAGTGACAACTGACGGTGACGGTGACGGTCATGAACAACGCGCCAGAGCTTACCTCAACATTCAACTACGCGTTACTTTTACTTTTCCACCAAGCTTACCTACCTAGAAAACGATCAACTTTCCATACAAAATACGGACCTCATGACCGGCATGCCGGATTTAAACTCAGTACCCCCCTCTCCACATACTCTTGCGGCTTCTCGTCGCCAGTCTTCAACACAGATGGCTACTCCGCCGGCCCCAGCTTCGCCATCTCTCAACATCCTCCCATCCAACCAGAATACGGTGAACCCGTCGCATTCGCCTTCTCTTCCATCGCCTGTATTGAATGCTTCGCAACCGACTTATAATGCTCCATCAAATATTCTAGCTGAACCTGGTGTTGGTCCGGGACCTGGACCGATAAGACATCCTCGTCCGTTGACCGCCGCTGAGCTTCACCTCCAGCTTGAAAAAGAGCAAGAGGCCGTGGTGAGTACAAGATGTCAACCTCGATTCAGTAGCTACATCTAATATCTTTAGGTCAACCGTTTGACCCGTGAGCTTTCCCTCCTCCGAGCTGCCCAGAACGCCTCCGTCGTTTCCAACACCTCCTCTACCTCTGCCGGCAACTCAACTCATGATGTACCCGAACAGTCTCTCCTTTCAGGCTCGGGATTCTCAATTCCCACGGCTCGACATCATAGAACATCATCGACCACGTCGCAGAGCCTTGGAAATCAACAGCTGTCATCGTCCTACGAAGCACGAATCCATGCGCCCCGTCCGTCCCAGGCTACCCCTCTCTCACGGCAGGATAGTACCGCCTCTCGAAGGAGCCTGACGAATTCTCCCGGACCTCAGCACAGCAGCCTGGATCCGTCCAACTATTTCCAGCATCAGAGAATCCCCCCACCTACGTCGATCCCACCGAGTTCAGTCGGTGCAACCCCTGGAAGTGTGAGCGAGCAATTAAGCCCAGGGTTGATGCCTGCCACCATGCGTTACGAAGAGACAGCATATTACAGAAACGAACTTGAGACTGCCAAGAAAGAGAATGATGTTCTCAAGCGAAGGATTAGAGAATTAGAGAGACAGGTCCGCCAACGAAGAGCCAGTGATGCAAGCCGTCCTAGAAGTGGAAGCGCAAGCACCAGTGCCAGCGTGAGCGTTACCCCTGCTAGAGGAGTCAGCATAGCAGGCCCTCGGGAGGGATTGCCCATTAGACCAGGCGGTGAGCGGGAACGAGGCATGACGACACAGAGTATTGCTAGTGTAGCCAGTGTCGGTGTTGGTGTACCCGAGGAGGAACTCAAGGTTGGAGAGAGTGCTGCTAGCGCTGGAGTTGCTCAGGGCCAGTAACGCCCCGGCACGATACTCACGAGGCACTCCGCTCTTATTAACTCATACAAATGCTAGGCCAAACGGCCATGAAATAACGATTAGAAATTGGCGTTGGATGCGGTTAGAGTTATGCCAATAGCGTAAAATGCTATTTGAATCAAAATGTGTCGCTTTTCTTTACTGAAGCTATGAACATCAGTTCAACTGACTGATACATCTCTTTGTTTTCCAGGTCCATGCCATTGACGACTCCGAGTGGCCCCAGCGATCTCTCAAGATGAACTCTGCCATATGGAGAATAAGCTATTCCCAGGCTAGTCGCTACACTGCTTGCACTTCACGGCCATCCCATTATTCTGAGGCCATTTTATCGAAGTCGATTCAGCCCTCTGCTCGACAGTTCCCCAATACTCATACTCGAGGGGTTTCCACGCGGCAAACAGATCGAGGTGCTGAGGGTCCTTGCTGTTGATGAAGCTGAGTACCGCACTCTCTGGAACAATCCGAGGTTTCTCGACAACTACTTGCTCCCCATCTGGATATGACTCATCCAGGAGCTCAACCCTTGGATGGCTCTCATGCGCTGGAAAGACAGCGAACCGATGAAGTTTAACACCAGGGCACGAAGCAGCAAACTTGATAATCCTAATAACTTCTGGGTCGCTGCGGCAGTTGTGAAGCATGATGTGTCGTAAAGTTTTCGAATGCCGTCGAATGAAGGTCTTGAAAGGGTTGGCGGAGAATGTGAATTGGATGAATGTGAGCTTGACGGTCTTGAGACTTTTCCATCTTCCGCAGAAGATATGCTCCAACTGCCAACCGGAGTGAATAAGAGGGCGGCCAGCAGATCCAATCTGATCAGTCCGTCTCCATCTGACTGACAACTCTTGCAGGTTGACAGCTCCCTCAAGAAAGTAAACAAGTCTATCAACGAGTTGTTCAAAGCAATTCCAGCTACCACCTGCGGTGTCATTCTGCAGATCAAGTGTTGTGAGTCCTCGCAAGGCAGTCCTCCACTCCCAGGGGATATTGGGATATATCCATTCAGTCTCTCTGCCAGACGGCGGGGCGGTACACGAGCTCAGCCTTGAAAGTTGAGGACTGCTTTGCCAGCAAGTACAAATATCCCCGGTGCATATTCTCGGAATGGCCTTGATCATCCCTCTAGGAGGGCCCCAAGTTGCTCTGACCTTGGACAAGAACCAACGCATATAGTTCAGGGGGTCTTGACATCTTAAAGTTGTAACTCGAGACGAAGAGCGGCATAGAGCAGGAAATGTGGCATACACAAGCCCGTCGATATGCTCTTTTATGGTAGCTTCACTGATAGGACCCAGCTCAGACGTAAAAGTGTGCAGGTTGGGCAGAGAATCGACACAAGCCAGGAATTTGCGACGGTAGTCTTTGGCATCCTCGTGATATTTACCGTCTGTAAAGACTTGACCCCATCTGTCACTATGCGTGTCACGGCTTTCAGCAGTCGTAAAGACAAGTTCTTGGACATAGTAAGGATAAGTCGATGAAATCGCCTGCAGTCTCTCGATATCCGTTTCAGTGAATGTAAGTCGAATTGTTTTGAACTGACGAGACAGAATCAATCCGTCGAGATGAGGCCAGCAGAGGCGGATAGAGACAAGAGAGTCTGGGGGTAGCAGGTCGATAATTATGTTTGTCAGCTCTGGCGGGAGCTTCCCGAACCGAGAAAGCTGAGGGGTAGTGGTATATGGAGACTCGACCATCTTGGTTTGAAAAAGATATTGATGGGTTTAAAACAGTACTTACCTATATCATTGGTGCAGATTAGAATTCTGGCTCAAGATATGAGAAAGAACGAGATATTAGATGAGTATAAATAGGGAAGCAGTATGCCTTCTACGTCCTTGCACTTACCTCCCACAATATACTTATCGGATATTCACAGATGAATTGCTTGGAATACTCATGCAGACGCAGATTCCAGCTCAAATTCAGAAGACTTATGCATGGTACCGATATAACCGCCTGTATGCACCCGAGAGGCAGGAGAATGATATCGGCGTTCTTACTCTCTGAATGCCTAGTAGTTCTTTACTGAACAGCATAGAGATTTGTGCCGACAGGCTCGGGTAAACCCCTGAAATAAAACAACATCCTTTTTGGAAAAGCTCCCGGCTCTAGAGGGAGAATTTGGTGATCGCGGTGGCTTGCAGTCGGAGACTGAACTTCCAAGGTTGCTGGGGTAAACGGAGATAGCGTCGGATAGCAACAGGAAAAAATACAGATATTAGAGATAACTCAACTCTAGAAATATTTCCCACCTATGAAATAGTGAAATGAGGAGAAAGTTTTGAGATAAAACGGCTACCTACTTTTTGAGCATGTTGTATATTGTGTTTGTCTATCACCTGACGACGGGAGCTTGCATGTAGTTGATTCATGTAAACAAGACTCGCTAGGATAGCACTTTCGTATCAAACAGTGCAATACGTGGTGTTTTAATGAAGATACACTGTTTCTGGCATGCTCCAGCGCCGACGTGCAGATGAGAAAACACTCTTGTTTAAGAATTCTGATGAGACAGAGCGGACAGTTGCGTTGTTCGCCTTGACCGTTTGAAAAACAATGCGGAAACCAGTCCTGATATTTGAGACGAGGACTAAGAATACCATGTTTATGTAACAGTCAGATGCAAGATATCGACAGGGTTATTTATGTAGGGTATTGCATAACAAGTCTAATCTCGGCATGGATTTCAGCAATAACTAGTGAAAAAAGAGTAGACCATGAGGAACTTGAGACTGTCTGAACCTAACACATTCACTCTGGACTTGTAATGTATGGGCGGCTAGTTTATTGGGAGTATAGGTAGTTAAGCAATAAGCTAGCAGTAAACACCAACCAGAACTCAATGTTTTGTATTGCAACTTGGTACAGGTGAACCCCAATCGTGTTCCAAACGAACAAGCATGACTCATTTGTGGCGTAAACTCCAATTCATCAACTCAAATGATTGAGCATTGTAAGCAGAAGCTGGTTTGTGCTGACGTCCAAATACTCTCAGATCCATCGTAGCAAGCACATGATAGTAGTGCGGTTGTTTGCTGGCGTTTAAACAGACATCTGAACGTCTTCATCTTTCTTGACATTCTGTTGAGGGTGCTGATCGGAAGTGTTGTCGTCAGTCATGTTAGCATCTTTCTCGACGATGGTGAAGCTTTCCTCAAACTCTTTATACCCATTAACGGGTAGTTTGACAACCTCCACAGATCGTGTCAGTACCATGGCACCATTCTTGTCAAACGAGATCAAGAGTCCAGCATCCGCCAGGCACTCCTTCATCTCCTTCTCGATACCAGTCTGGTGCGGAAACTTCCTAGCCATAGAAAGAATCCTCATACACCGAGCTTTCTGCTCCAAGCTTGGAATAACCTTGTACGCAGCGCGAAGAGCAACGACGGAGATGCGGTTGGTAGAAATTTTGCGACGCAGAGCGCAAATCAGATTGGTGACCTGGAGATTGCGACGGGCAAACCTGGCCTCACCAGCGCAAATTTGTTTCTGGCTTGTCTCATACTTGGCTTGCAGGTCCTTGAGCTGCTTACGCAACTTGCTCAGATCGTCTCTACAGATATCGGCATCGACCTTGACCTTGTCGAGGAGGACATGCAGGCCCAAAATCTCAGAGTCTTTCTGTTCGAGCTTGGATTCGTACAGAACGCGAAGGTCTCTGAGCATCTCTGCCTCGTTGGCGTAGAAGTCTCTTTGGGCTTCGAGGTTCTCGATTTCTTGCTTTTGTGCCACGTCGCTTTTTCGAAATGCACTGAGTTCGGCGAACATTCCCGAAACCTGCTGAGCAATCGTGGCTTCTGCCATCTTGATATCTTCTGGGAGCTCCCGAAGCTTTCGTATCACGAGTCTAGACCATAGTTAGTTCCTGACAAAGGTACCTAGTAATGGATGAAAAGAGAACAAAACTGACCGAAGATCGAGACATACGCTCTCGTGCACGAATTAAATATTATGAAGGAGAAGAGAAGTTTAAATACCTTTCTCGGAGGCAGAAAAAGATACCATGATTGTGAAGTGAATCACACTGGCACGCAGTGTCAATAGAAGTAACCCCCGACGCGAAAACCCCCCAACTCGCATATTGTTATTATTCACCACTGAAAACCATTGAAATAGCCCTTAGAAAGTAAGTGAATCAGAGTTATCTTTGCGTATTGTTCTGCAAGTCATCAAAAGAAGCTGACCAACAACCCTCTTGAGTATTGAGGCATAGCAAAACGCATACGGATGAACTGTCAACCTTTTTTCTCACAGGATCATACCCAACTTTCCCAATTAATGTGACCATATTTCAAAAGATATATAGGGGTGCTAAAGGTATATGAGCTCGACCATAAAACCTGCTGCTCTGAGAAGCCCCATGAGGCGGTCGACAACCCATCTTCAAACGGAGCAACAGTTGTTGGTCGCCAACGAGTATCCATAGGCCTAGCATATATCAATAAAAAAGAAATTTTTATTGTGACATTCCTTCTTTTTAGCTTTCATCCCGTTGAGGTGACGCTTCAGGCACCTCTCTTGAATCTGATCATTTCGAGCTTATCCACAAATGAAGGATGGCCACTATGTACTGGCACATTTCGTCACAAAGTCACTTAATCACTTTAACGACACATAAGTGGTAGCGGATCCCATGGGGAAGACAAGAGGACTGAGGACTTCGTTTTTCAGTCAACTCACTCAAAGGGCAAGTAAATTGTCACTAAATCCCTAAACAACCTGCCAACACATCTTTAGGCTTCAAGCAAAACATAGCCTATGCCACACTTAGTTATCCAGAAAGCAGAATTACTTGAAGGCTATTGACATGGGAAGCATCCAGGTAGGGCAAGGAAGACATATATCACCTCCTCGAACATCCTCCGAGGCAAGGTGCATACTTGAAGACCACCAAGAGGGCAGGTTTATAGGAGGTATGCATTGAAACTCGCCGAAACCATCCCCTTCAGAAGGCATTAATGGCTTCATTGCTAAGTCCTTACAAGTTTTGAGGTTCTAAAAGCCCGACCAAGGAATATAGAACCATCAGCCATAGACAAGATCACTATCAACATCTTCATTCCGAAATAAAGACATGATAAGCTTCAACAAAGCACCCTTCAAGATAATCATAGACACCTTCTTTTAAACTAAAATAGTCTCTTCTAGGTAATGGTATAGTGTCTAAATACCGTCGCCAGGTCAATTCACCTAGTATTGAGGAACATATTGAGAGTCAATTTCCACACACAGGATAACCAAGAATCCATGGAGCACTTGATACCTGACTTACATAGTTACCCATTGTGTTGTTCTTGTTCAGGCTTGTCAAGGTCAAATATCTTGCAGCAATTGTTTTGTACAGTGCAAACAATAACAAACACTAGCAATGAGGCAGAGGGGGTGAAAGCGCTGTCGAATTCTACATGAGTGAATAGTGCAAGTTATAGAGCTCATAAAAATGTGTTGTGTGCAGTGGTGTGGCAGTGGCAGATAGTTGAGACAATAACCTATCCGATGTCACCATGTTCCGTCCTGTTAGACATAACTCAATATCTTTCTTTCTTTCTTGACCTAAATTTACAAGACCAGCTCCGAAACTGATCTGATCTTCACTAAGGTCATGCTCACAACGGTCCCCGAGAGTCATGTCAAAGTCGATCCGTCTATTGAACAGAAGCAACGAATACGAGTGTTTAACACAACTTCTTCTTGGACTATGACAGCTATTGCCGTACCGAGGATTCGAGATTCCTCAGTTACAAGGCCATTTGCAAATAGGGCGATAGTCCAAATCACGTCCAGTCGATAGTGGATTCAGCCCCCATATGCCTGCAATTGTCGGACACACCAGAGTGCCTCTCCACGACAGTACGATCCCGAATTATTAGGCTAATGGTAGCGTTGTACTTATATAAGATATGTTTATTATGGCGAATTAGATAACCTGTCGAGATTCATAGATAATCGTATGTCGGTGACATGTCCATCATTATTTAACGAGATATACCGTTGTCTTTAGCAAGGCTGGGTAGCCAGAAACATCATATGGTGAAAGTAATATTCTAACTTCTTCTTAGAGTTTGGCGAAGTCTCTGTGGTAAGGCTTCTCCGAGCTCACTATGGCGATGAGCGGTTGCAGCGATTAAGGCCGAGCACTCCCACTGCGAGATTATGGAATGAGAAATGAGCTGAGAAAGAATATTTACTTTTGAGAACTTATGGCACCTGGTATATATGAGACTAAGAACTGACATATATCTTGGCATTGTGTATCATCCCCTCGATGATCCGGGGTGGATGAATAGCCCATCATGTGCTGTCACCCAGAGACGAGGTGTTACCATCTTAACCTATCAGTAGCCATAACCGCTCAACTCTCCGACACCCTGCCTCTCGCCTTGGGAACTCCTAACTGGAAGATTATTGAGCGAGTAATAGCTCTAAAAGAAAACCTACAGTTTGTGTAAGAACTAAACGTATAGATCGTGTTCCAACTATCTCTGAACACTGCATCCAAATCTTAACAAACATTATGATTTGAGAAAAAGGCTTGACATAAACATGAGAGTCATTGCCTTGGACCAGAAGCCATGGCACTGACGTTTAGAACACTGAAAAGAAGCATGAATTGAGACAGTATGTGCGTGTCCCTACAAGGAGGGAAAGCATGAGGCGTGTAATTCGAGATAAAGAGGTGAGGGCACTATGGGCGGTTTAGGCAAGGATAAAAGTGGACTGTATCTCGACAAGGGCAGATGAGTCTATCGTAATTGTTAAGCCTATGTACAAGCTTAAAGTAGATAGGAAATCACTACACTCCTCAATAAAGTGTTGGTGTCATCAGAGTGTTGAATAAGCTATGTCCCGTCGACGGCTTTAGAGTGGACGTGCAAGGTTGATGCACTGCCTCATTAAGCGACAATGTTTAAAAGGCAGAGAGAACAACTTCCACTTCCTCCTTCACATTCATTCTTACAAGGAGCTGTTTTTCAAATCAATCAGAGATAAAGAAAGCGCGATTTTTGTGCAAATTAATTGCCCATCACTTGAGGGGGATGAGGGGGATCTGATGGCCCCATCCAGAACCATTACGCGGCCTCGACGCTCATTTTGAGTCCAAGCGACGAGACTTGTACGGAATACGAACAGAAAAAGGAGCTTCGTCACGGAATAATCAACCATTTTAAAGGAGGATTCATATTCGTAAGAGGATAATCACTCAACGGCTTAATTTAAAAATATTCTCCGTCTTCAAACAAGTCAATCATCAAGGGATCTTTGCTTTGGCCTTTGGGTGGCGGCGTAAGAGCCGACTAATCCAATTACTCATGGGGCCACGCAATGCCACGCAACGCATCGTCGCTCTTGACCATCAAAAACTTGCCTCAGCTCCGCCCAGAAAACAACATGTCCCAAGAATACCAGCAAATCCATTCCGTTCTCCCTCTGTCATGGAATCTTCAACATGAGACTCTTGCGGTTTAACCGTAAATTTTGAGTTAAAAATGCTTCCTTGACTCTGACTATGCCATCCATGACATGACATGACTGCAACAAGACAATGCCCCCACCACATCCCCCCCTGTTATCCACCACGCACGAACACGATCATATTGTCGATGCTTCTATTTTGAGCATCATAAAGCCACCGCTGCCAAGTCGACGGCCGAGAACTGCTCAGTCACCGAGCAATGCCGAGGTCTTGGTACCGCCACTCATCGCTGGCGCTCTCGTTGCTGCTTTCGCTACTGCCCTCGCCGATGGGTTGAATAACGAACTCCTCACCCATTATTATCTCCCCGAGCAAAAGTTTCGTGTCAATATTGATAGGATAGTGGATCGGCTGTTGTCTGAGTTCACATTGATGTTATGGGACGAACTGTGGGCCTTCTATTGTGACTCGAATCCGGACTCGACTGAGCAAATCAAGAAATTGTTCGATGGACCTGTTTGTCAACTTATACTGATCCTCAATGGACCAGAAGCACCACGATGCCTACTTGATAAACTTGGCCCGGGTATATCACGACGTCCTGCGACATGGTCCGAGTCAGCACGGGGCATTGAACTGCCAGTTGCTCTCCAACTCCTCTGCAGCTACTGGGACAGAGAATACCCAGCCCGTTCACCCAGAGGCACACCGAATGAGATTGCTGCTTCTCTACATACCTACATCACGACAGGGAGGTCTGCGAGGCATCTTATCTCAAGGATACGTGAGGTCTTGATCTCACCTCACTATGTGCAAATGCATCTCATGGAATCAGCTCTCTGGCACATCCTCATGAAGCCCCCCTATCGACCCCCTGGAGATGGGTTCCACGCCGTCCAGTTTAAATTTGAGTGTCAACTCTTTGGCCCCCTTCAAGGTATCGGAGATCCTCAACTCGTCAAGATGGGCTCCTTGCCGGCTATTACCGGCACCGCAAATGACTGTGTTTACACCACGGTATCTGACTATACAGTGAAGCAGTGGCCCAAGTGCGGCGAACTACTCCTGGGATGTATCGAAAACGCCGTCAAAGAAGCTTCAGCGTCGAGCTGTGAGGGTCACTCATTCACCGGCATGTCGATTTGGGATGGTACCGAAAACCCATTCTTATGTCCTGGCCTACGCCTGCTGCATGTCGAAGTCGAAGATGGCTCAATACGGCTGACAGTATCGGCGTGGACTCACACCATGGTAGAAATAATACAACAGATGGCGTGGACTTGCGCAGCACTCAGTTCCTCGCCATTTCAGGATTCACTTTCTGAGAGTGCCATTGAAGTGTCGGATTGGCAGTACATGGACGATTCAATCTTTGTCGAGTGTAATCTTGCGCATCGACCTGTGCCAGCAGGAGATGGCTCAGCGTGGTTGAAGCAGATGGAAGGAGCTGCTATTGCAAACGGGTTCCCGATAAACCATGTTAGGGAAGATTCTCAGATGACATAGAGTGGAGGTTATGAGGGCCAAAAGGCACAAGTATATGGCAGAGCTTTTATTCTAGATAAAATGATACCCGTATTTAAGCATTCAATAATCGGTCAACAACTCGAGTTTTTGGATATTCCCGTAACTGTGGGCTCAGAGAATCTCGTATATTCTTTCTGTCTTTGAAGAAGTGTCATTGACAAATGGTCTCGCGCCTGGCCATAGCAGATCCGACCACCACCTATGCTCCTTCGGATTGTCTTTGTGGAATCCTTTGCATTCATTCCAACAATAAACAACTTGTCTTTGCAGGTTGTTGGCGTTGTCTGGTTGGGTACCCAAGCCGTGGTTGAGGGGAAAGGGGCACAATTTCATGCGGCCTTCTGTAAATGCATTCTTCCTGGCCTTGCACTTCTGAGCTGGCGTCATAATGGCCTTGCCGCCTCCAGCCTGTCGGTGTGTTGTTGTTTAGGGCTTCTCCCTCATTGCGTAATTGAGTTCTGGAGCGTGTTGGGCGAAGGTCAGTCAGACCAGATATGGCCTGTCCGTAAGAACATGGTTCCTGTTGAGAAGGCGAAAGATCTTAAGCGTTTTGGCAGGATATGCTTCAACTGGTGTACCCTTTAATTAGGCTCTGAGGAGATAGCGTCAAATAGGTGGTAGTAGTATTCGTTCGCGATGATCGTCGACCAGTCTCGAAATAGCAGGATGTAGATCCGTGGCCAACAGCATCGTGGTATTGCTCCTTGATAAGGTACATGACAGTGGTAACATGACGTTCGATTGAGGGGTTTCAAAGTGAATCCTGCCCTCCCACAAACCCCAACTTGATGCTATCGAATATGGCGACTTTTAGTGGCTTAGAAACGTGATGGCGATAGGATCTATATTCGGTCGACTTGTAATCCATTTCATGACCCTGAATTTTCTGTTAGTTGATGTTTCCATTGGATATTTACACAGCTAATTACCTCGTGATTTGTCCACCAAGTCCATCCAACCATTTGCCTCCCTTATCCTCCAGGGTAACACTAAAGCCAACTCCACCCGTCATCCTCCACAGCTCTGTATTCGTATACGCAACAGGCTTCATTGTAGATACGTAGTCGTCACATGGTGATCGGAATTGGCGGTTCAGATGCAATGGAATATGTCTTCACTTGAACGGGCTGGGACGTCGATTGCGAGGTTCTTTACGGATGGCTTGGCCGCATCATGATGCTTGTTACTGTCGTTCGAAACGTTGTCTGGCGGAATGGCGATGGAGACTAGGGACTAATATCTAACCGGACTATGCTAACTGAAAGACGGCAGATGAAGTGAATCGAGTCACAGGAAATCGAATGGGTGAGCCTCAGGGCGAGAACTAAATGGAGAGTCATGGCGTTGTCAGTTTCGCGTCCACAGACACTGATACATACCATTCCTGGCAGGTCGATTATCCATCCATAGGTTATATCCTGGCAAAATACAAGGTGGATTGCGTGGCAGTTATTCCTTGCTGCGTATGCGGCTGCACATGTCTATTCCTGGGGTTACGGCAAAATGATGTGACATTGCTGAGAGAAAGTCGGTGTCGACCTGATCTGAGCTCGATTCACTGATTTCTTGCTTATCGTTGGACCGTGCCGAGAGTGCGTGCGAATTGAAGCTTCGGCGGATTGTCATGGGATCGCATCACGTGGAGCCTGTTCTGGTCCTGGGAATGAAGTCATTGCGCACTCGAGCTTGTTATCGCTTCGTATCGCGTTCACTGCAAGTTTGGGGGAGAGACTCCGGATGGACAAGGTGAAAAAGTGAGTCAGAAAAGAAGTTCTCGTGATCAATCGGCTCGACAAATGCGAATCATCCAGTTTTACTGTTCAAGTCGTCGTTCTTGGATTGCGTTTCGGCGCTCGCCTCTCGGCGTGGTCGAGTTCGTTAAAAAAGGTGGCATGCTCGCTTGAGTGAGCTGATACTAGTAGTAATTCACGCTCTAGCCAAAACTGCAGCTGCTGGGCACTGAGTGAGTGAGTGAGAAAGGGAGCCAGGGATTAACGGGATCCATCCAAACGTCTCCACTTGATGTCGCCTGTTGCCGACCCCACTATCGGATGTTGACGATGGCCATGTAAGCATGGGGAGAAAGATGAGGACGGTGATGATGTGAAGCTATAGAGACAGAAACGATAGAGACAAAGAATAAAGAAAAGTTGAAGAATTTAGCACTCTGTACTGAGGCTGGATGAAGTCGCATAGACCAGTGATCCCAGGAGTGGAGGGTAGGCCGAGATGCAGAGATGCCCTCTTTATGTGGGAGTCGTCTCCATGTGGCAGCGTCACCAAAGGAGCAAGGTATATTTACATAAATTCAGGTACAAGGGACATGTCACAAGGAACCTGGCACGCGCTCTGTGGCCATGAGGAGTCAGACGTATCGCGCGCCATCACGGCAGTCCCAACCTGGTCTCAAGAGCATGACGCTGGTACGATATCAGTGGCAGCACAACCAAGACCCTAGCCCAAGCCGATCTCGACAAGAGGATTCCTGTAAACAAGTCGGGTTGACACCCATCTGATACCAAAGGCGTCTCAATTGACTCGGCGCATCAAGGTGCGAGCTAGCAGCAACTCAACTAGCCAATCGACCTAGCACTTCCCCTCAGTTTGATGCCACAAGGTTTCATGCGGGCGTTGCTGAGGGAGGGGAACGGGAGATGATGATTGACTGCAGAAGAGTCTCCATGGATGTCGTCTTTACGACAAAGGTGCCTCTTACTCCCTAGCTACGACCTTAGGATGCCGTCGATGCATGTCCAGACGCAGTAGTGTAGTCATGTCTGGGAATATCAATAGTCAGGTGAGCTGTGAGTTAAAGCCAACAGGCGCCCGCGAGCCGAAGTCTCCGGGGGCCACGGGATGAATGAGCCTGTGAGGGGCAGAAACGCGACCGGCGATCCCTCGTCATAGCTCATGACAAGGGGACAAGGGAATGGATGGCATCCATGGCTGAATCGAACCAAAGTGCCAATCTTGTTGGTAAGTCCCCTCTCGAGATCTGTTTCTGTATCTTGACCTTGCATTTCCCAATTCTCTCACCGTATGGACATCGCTGAATCATTGACCTCATGATTCTACCGCGGCCTTCCGCGAGCGTCAACAGCTCCGTGTCCACTCACTCACTCAATCACTCGATCGACCAGGCCCATTTGCACACGCGCCACAACCCACAACGACCGATCGCAGTGGGTCTCTGGACAAGCTTTCCCCGGATTCTGGTGCGCCGCGCTAGCCCGAGATGGTCCCCAAGCGGGTACCAGACCGGTACGTAGAGCGGGTTCCCTGCGTCAGTGGGTTTGCATCGCGCCGGCGCTAAACCCGTTGCGGCCCCAGGTCTGGTCTGCTGAGCTTGGAGCCAGGGGCGTCACGCCTTCCGTCAGGCCAAAGTCACGCGATTGTCCAACAGCGTTTATCAGAGCACAACACAGCGCAGCGCAACGCAACGCAACAGTGTGTAATGATGGAACCCACAGTAACTTGGATGCATCCGTAGGTGCTTGTAACTGTACATCGACTAGAGTAGCATTAAATTGTTTTGGTTTGAGGAACGGAGCGAGGCGCAGGCGCAGGCACAGACTCCTATGCTACCACAATCATACCCATACCCCCCTAGGTCTCGTCCTTCCCTTCCTTTCCGGGTGAGGTGTGAGGTGGGCAGTTACCCCGCCCAGTCTGACGACAGCCCAGTAAGGTACCTAGGGACGGTACAGTATGGAAATGCATGCAAATGAGTGAGTGAAGCCTTGGATGACTGAGGATTTGCATGCCCCAATGCAAACATCGGACATGGACGACGCCGAATGGCAAGTGCGTTTGTGAATGCAATAAGTAACAACCACTTCCCCTCCATTTGGTCCTTTCCCTCTCCTCCCTCCTCACCACACTGGACCTTCAACAACAATTCAATCTCACTTACAATCTTCTGCTTTTAACGCAAAAGGTTCGTCCTTCCTCTCCACTTTCACATACACCATCATTCCTCCCTCCAATACCTCTTTTCTGCAACATCATCACTAACTTTACTCTCTTTGTAGCAGAACCAACTATCAAATCAGATCTTCTCGATCAACCACATAACAACAACTCAACATGACAGAACCTCTCTCCAAGGTCGATTCAGCCGTCCAGGGCCTTTCAAGCTCACCTCCCGCCAAGGATGACAAGAAGACGCGGCGACAAAGCTCAGCAGCAGCACCTGGCGTTTATAACGTCAATGACCTTGGTAAGCTTGGACATCACTACCCTGCCTCCTTCCGATATCGGATAGACCACGAGGGCACCGTTAAGAACTCTCACTGACCCTTTTCTTTAGAGGCCGAGGGCATTGAACTCGAGCTCGCACCCGAGACTCAGAAGACTGGATGGTGAGTTTAACCCCGCATTTCGACTTACATATGCATCAAGAAACAGCCACTGACCCATCCGTATAGGAAGATCAACACCAGTCCTAATACAGTAGAAGACCCTGCCATCCTCAAGCTTCACTTGTCAAAACCGCCCGTCAAGAGAATCGACCTTCACTTCCCATTAGGAAAGGAGGTAACAGCACGAAACCTCAAGGGTGTAACAATCAAGGATGCACTAGACGCTATCCACAAGGCATATAAGAAGCGGGTATGTTCGGACCTCTAAGACACATCCCTTAAGAATGCTAGCTGACTGACATACCCAGGCCGACGATGAGCTCGACAAGCCCTACCTCGCTGGTTTCGAGTGGGATAAGGAAGAGTCATGGACCCAACTTGTTGTTCACCTTCAGGCTCAGCCCACAAGCACAACATTGGGCGGCCCTGCCGGCGGTGGCAAGAAGAAGAAGAACAAGAAGCAAGACGAGTAATAGCTTCATCCCACCCTGGTATCTGTCTCAATAGTTCCTATAATTCTTGTTCGTTTCGCTGGTTTCGTTGCGAGTCGGCGCTCGGGATATTGCGTCTAGATATTCTCGGCCTGGTCATGATGTTTGCGACTGCTGGAAGCGTCGCTTGGTGTACACCTCTATAGTTCTTGTTATCGCTGGTCGATTCGGTCGGCGTTTGAGGTTCCATGTATCGTGGTACCTCGATATAATTCATAAATTCCCCACACAATTGGCATTAATATCGCTGTTAAGTTAATTGGCAATTGACGTTGAGTTTGAGATGACATGATGAGCCTATTGCCCACATATTTCCCGGCTTGAGCTCCTCACTCATGAGGCCCACATCAGTTACCCCGCGGCGATGGCTTCGGTTACCTATAATCGGAAACCCTGGAGCTAGTTTCCGATCGGAAATATCCAAGGCTCAGCTACACCTTGGTTGATATAACTAATCAGCTTCCATATCCTACAGAAACTTATTCCGGCCATATGCGAGATAATCAGCTGTTATCGGGTTTATTCCCCTCTGTCAGGTAACATTCATCAGCGGAACACAGGCGCAATGTTTCCCCGGCTAACGTCGGGCCGTCTCCCATACTCAGTGCGGAATTGACAGTTGACGGCTTACACGGCTACAGAACGTCATCCGTTGATCGAGACAGGAAATTCACAAAGCCGTGGGAACACAGTTATAAGCTTCTTGTTCGCACATTTACTGAGGGGAAACGACACTCCAACTCAAACAGACAAAACACACCAAGATGCCTGTCACAACCTTTGATCTCAAGGAGAAGTACAGATATCAGAATGGCTTCAACTGTTATTTAGAGTGAGTACCATTTATGCTCTGTGCGGGTTCTGAATAGTTACTGATGATTTGCTAGATCTGAGGCTGTTGATGGTGCTTTGCCCATCGGTCACAATTCGCCCCAGAAGCCACCATACGGTCTATACGCGGAGAAGCTCTCTGGAACTGCCTTTACTGCACCGCGACACGAGAATAAGCAGACATGGCTATATCGCGTTCTACCATCCTGCGCACACCCTCCTTACCAAGAGGACAAAAAGTCAGCAGGCGATACTAACAAGACTCTCGACGGCGCCGAGGATGGAAAATTGTACTACATTCCTAACCAGCTCCGTTGGGACCCCTTTGACCACAATGAGTCCAAGGATCTAGACTTTGTCACTGGCTTGAGGCTCGTTGCTGGTGCTGGAGATCCTACACTCAAGGAGGGACTGGGCATGTATATCTATGCCGCTGGAAAGAGCATGGATGAGAAATCAGCATTCTACTCTGCCGACGGTGATCTTCTCATCGTCGCACAAGAGGGCGCTCTTGATATCCGCACCGAGTTCGGTTGGCTTCTTGTTCGACCTATGGAAATTGCTGTCATCCCCCGAGGCGTCAAGTACCAAGTCCATCTCCCCTCTGGCCCCGCTCGCGGTTATGCTCTTGAGCTTTATCAAGGTCACTTCAATCTCCCTGAGCTTGGTCCAATTGGCTCAAACGGTCTTGCCAATGCTCGTGACTTCCAGTCTCCGGTTGCTTGCTTCTCTGAAGACTTTGGAGCTACTGCTTCCGAGGGGTCTAACAAGTATACCGTTTCCGTCAAGTTCAACAATAACCTCTTCAAGACTGTGCAAGCTCACACTCCCTTCGATGTGGTGGCTTGGCATGGAAATTACTATCCTTACAAGTACGACCTCGGACGCTTCAACACCATCGGCACTATCTCCTTCGATCATCCTGATCCATCGATCTTCACCGTTCTCTCAGCACCAACCAACACCCCTGGTACGGCAGTAGCCGACTTTGTAATCTTCCCACCACGCTGGCTCGTTGGTGAAGACACGTTCCGACCACCGTGGTATCACCGAAACACGATGAGCGAGTTCATGGGTCTGATCCAAGGTGGTTACGATGCCAAGAAGGGCGGCGCAGGTGGTTTTGTCCCAGGTGGCGCAAGTCTTCACAACGTCATGAGCGGCCACGGCCCTGACGCAGAGAGCACAGAGGGTGCCAGGAACGCAGAGCTCAAGCCCGCCAAGGTTGGAACAGGAAGCTGTGCGTTTATGTTTGAGAGTTGCTTGATGGTTGGTGTAACGCAGTGGGGATTGAGAACGTGTCAGAAGGTCCAGGAGGGATATAACGAGGAGAGTTGGGGTGGTGTTGTTAATCATTGGAAGATGCCCGAAGGATTGAAGGTGAAGCCTCATACCCTGTAAGAAACAAAATTGGCGAAGATATTTGAGTGTGAGTGACGATGAGCAAATTGTCATACAATAGAGACATTTTCTATTCTATTTCATTCGCTTTGGTGTTAGATGCCTGTTCTTAGAACGACATTGGATGGCAGGTCCCTATCCTTGAACTCATCATCCATGTTATAAACCGTCTCAGGACCCTCTTGCTTAAAGCCCAACTTCAAATACACCGACCTTCCCATGGTCGATCCCTCGGTAACGCACTCCAAATTCCTTCTCTTGGCCTCATCAAGGCCATATTGCACCATCTTAGACGCAAGCCCCCTCTTCTGGAACCTGGGATCAACAGCACAAAGATCCATTACAAAAATAGCAGGGGGAGATGCCTCTGCTTTCTCATTGATGATCTCAATTCGCCGTTTGAAGAGTGACTTATCCGCCTGAGCAAGGAATCTCTGCTCCTTTTCGTTTCCGGGGTACAACGTCTTGAAATAACCCGATGCTTCAAGATCACTTGGGGGATTGCCATAGCCTGGAACAACAGAGGCTTGCTCCCATATCGCGAGGCCAGCGATGGTGTTGTCGATGGTGGCTTTTACAAAGATGGTGTTGGGTTGACCGTCCGGGTTCGTGGTGATGTGTGAAAAGCGATCAACTAGACGTTGAGCACCGACTCTTTCACCCTCGGGAGTATCCCAGCCTGGGTTGAAGGCAATCCAGATGGCATCACGGGTTTGGTGGCCAAATGCATTAGCGACGGCTTTGAACGCTGCGGTGAAGTCGTCGGGATTGGTGATTGGTTCGACGCGGATATCTGAGGAGGGCATTTTGGTGATGAGATTGTGAGTCTTTTTTGTCTCGTGAACAATGAGAAGAAGTGAGACAGGGATGAGGTTTTTAAACGTCCAGCGGATAAATATGAGAATTCGTTTCACCACGTTGAGGTATTAGTTCTCTTGAATGCATGATCCTTGATCCACTTCCAAAGCATAGCCCCGTGGGGTTCTTCCTATGGAGTCGTCAAGAAAATGGTGAACAATTCGAAATAAACTAGCGGCTTTATAGAAATTTAGGGTAATTTTATGGTTATTTCATGATGAGTCCATGCATTGTGCTCTAATCTTAATGGCCAGTTTGATGACTATCCTAAACCTAGGTGATCTGTTCGGCGTGAGTCACTATGTTCTGAAGGTCTTTAACATACCAAGCTATAATGGGAACAAGGGACTCTCACTTTGGGTTTAGTTGGCATTCACACGACTGTTTCCGCTGTCATAATTGGCCTTGTTAATCGTCAGAGCTAGTATGAGAATAGTCAATCTTTTACATATCCAAAACTCGTGCTTAGGCAGAACCATTCAACTCCAATCATTTCCAACGCGATAACAACCAATAATTACAATATTTGGTCCTACTAATAATCAGAATCATAGTTGTTGCCCCAGCCTCCTCCAATGTATTGCCCGCTGGCAGCCTGTTGGCCCTGCTCATCGCTGCTATAGCCATTATTTACGTCTTGATCACTCTCAACCTCTTGGTTGCTATCGTAGTTACCGGATCCTTGTGCAGCCTGTTGCCCTTCTTCACCTTCAGAATCGTATTGTTGAGTTGCTTGCTGGTGATTCTGCCCCCTGTGGTAACCCTGCTGCTGGTACTGTTGATAGGGCTCTTCTTCAGACTCGCTTTGTTCAGGGCCTTGATTTTGCAGATGCCCACCATAATAGCCTTGCTGCTGTTGATGCTGCTGGGTTTGGAAACTTTGTGGCTCATCCTCTTCCGATTCAATTTGCTCAGCTACTTGATTGTGTTGATAGTAGTAGCTTTGCTGTTGATGTTGTTGGTGAAAACCTCGGGGTTCGTCCTCTTCTGAATCGCTTTGCTGAGCTACCTGTTGCTGATATTGACTATTGAAATAACCTTGCTGCTGATACTGAGGTTGGAAATCTGGCTGCACATATTCCTCGAACTCGGGCTCTTCAGGTATGGCCTGCTGGTATTGCTCATTCAAGTACCCTTGTTGTTGATAGTGTTGGTTGGTATAACTGTGTTGCTGAAACCCCATAGACTGAACCGACTCTTCAAGCTCATCATCGGATTCGTTGTTAACAGATTCTTTCTCGTCGGATCCGGAGTCTTCTCCAGCACTGACTTGGCCTGGGTCTGTGTTGAGGTCACTATCAGACTCAGCTTGCAAGCCGCAAGCACCAAGATCCTCTGCTTCTGAAGCTTCATCATCTGTAAAATCGGCGGACATGTATGGGCTATCTAGGTCAATCTCATCAGAGTCTGAGACTTCATGAATCGATTCTGCGTCTGACTCTTCCCAATCCGAGATCTCGTCATCGGATGAAGCTTGACCTCCAGAAACCTCAGAGTCAGAAAGCTCATACTCTTCATCGGACAAAAAGCCACCAGAGTCACTATCATTGATAGAGTTGGCGTCGTTTTCGGACTCGGAAAACTCTTCAGAATGATCTGAAAACTCTACATGTGTTTCCAATTCCCCATCAGAGTCATATGCAGATTGCTGGCTCATACCAGCATCCATGTGGATATAGCTGCTTTCATCGGTGATGCTTGGATTAGAGTGGTCTTCACGGACCTCGGAAGACAGGAAATAACCACCAGCAGCTCCAGCCAAGACACCAACACCGGCGGCTGCAGCCATCTTGCCACTGGACATACTACTCGTACCCGTCAGTTGCGTGTTTGGGTCGTAGCTGTTTGTAAATTCTCTGGTCGACGTAAAAGTTGAGGCTTGCGTCTGTTCGCCGTATTGTCCACGATAGAAGGGTTCAGGGTAATGAGGTACTGGAGATATTGTGGAATTCTTGTCGATATACTGATGGGTTTTCTGGCCAGAAGTTCCTTGTACTGGAATGCTTGTAGGAGATTCGGCACCCCCACGGCTTGATCCAATATGTGATGGGACGGGCTTTCTTTGATCGGGAATTGCCTTTTGAGTCTGAATAGGGGCAGCGAAAGGTTTTGCAGGGGCTACGACAGAAGGCTTAGGGACAGCAGGCTGTTTCTGTGCAGATGTACCACTTTGAATTGAAGGTTTTGTTGGCTGGCTTGGAGCTTTTGAAGTAGGTACTTGAGGCTTCTGTGAAGGTAAATCTCCTTGGCCCTGAGGCTTTCCTGATGCAGTCTGCGAGGTTCCTGGGGGGCCCTGCATCTTGTGTGCTTGGGTCTCTGCTTTTCCATCTTGTGCCTGAGGCTTGGCTGTTTGGGGTTGTGCTGCGCCAGTTGGTGTTTGAAACTTCGGTGGCACTGGTGCTGGCTTGCCAATTTGAGCCTGAGGCTGCATACGGGGTTTGGCAACTTGAGTTTGTGTTGCTTCAGGAGGAGCTTGAGACTTGGATGGTATGGGAGCTGTCTTTCCACTCGGCGGATGAGTCTGAGCTTGTCCCTGGGGTTTGGCCATCTGGGGCTGCACTACCCCAGGAGCAGCTTGAGGGTTTCTTAGAGGCATATGACCTTGAACTTGAGGCTTCCCTGGTGGAGCTTGTGCTGTCAGAGGATGAACTTGATCCTTGGTAGGTGCAGGCTGCGACGTCCCAGTAGAAGCCGGAGCCTTGTTTGGTAGATATGGCACTGGACCACTTGGGCCACTTGCACTTTGATTCTTCCCTGATGTTGATTGCGTCGTACTGGGTGGAGCTTGTGACTTACTCGTGGGAGCCTGTGGAGGGACATGCGGCTTTCTCGGCAAAGACTGTGTCGTACCGACTTGTGCCTGCATCGGTACCGGAGGAGACTTTGCTCCTGATGGAGCTTGCGGTTGTTGCCACCGCAGAAAGGAAGATTGCTGAATGGGCTTCTCAGCCGGCACAATAGGCTGTCCTCCGACCGGTTTGCGTATTACCTGAGGCATAAGAGGTTTGGCTGAAGGGAGTGGATTTACTGGCTTCTGATAAGGTGCATTAATCTGTTGTTGTGACATATTTGGCCTCTGGGACGCGGCAACAAATGCTTGATATGCTTGTGTTGGTGTATTTTGGCTAGCTGGAGAGGTAGAGACAGAACTACCACTTCCAGGCTGCCCCCAAGAGTTGAGCGAGGGTACAGAATACCTCTTCTCGAACTGGCTCAAAGGCACTGGAGCTGTGGGTGAAGAAGTCTTTTGGGCTCTGCCAGCGGAAACCGGTTGCAGCGTCTGGAAGGACTGGGCTGAAGCCGGGCTTGCTCCCGGGCTTGTTTGGGGCGTACCAGGATATGGAACATACGCTTTCTGAGACTGTACGGTCTGAGCAGGTGCTGGAGACCCTGATGCTAGGGAACTGTAAATATCCCAACTTCCTCTTTGTACCATAGGGGCCTTTGCCGGAGCAGAAGTAGAGGAGGGGCTACCAGGATAAGGAGCCTGGGCAGGCTTTGAGGACTGTTCCTTGGCTTTGGCATCTAAACCACTTCCGCTTTCACTCCCGCTGGGGAACCAGGGAGGTTGGTAACCTGCGAAGGAGGAAACTGGTCTGGCTTGCTGCACCCCCGGCTTTACAGGCGCTGCCATAGAGTTGCTGGGGGTATTCATCTGGTTTCCTTGCACTCCTGTAGAGACCTTCGGCACTGAGTTGCTAGGGGCTAAAGGGGCGGATGTATTGGCCGTCGTCTGAGGTCGACCTTGGTTCTGACACTGGCTCTGGGGCTTTCCTGCCACTTCACTCTGCGGCGCAGGTTTAGGAGGTCTTTGAGCCTCTTGAAGTCTCTTAGGTTCATCAGGTTGTTTAGGGACACTGCTGTGTGTCTTTGAGACGACATTGGCCGGGACCTTGGAGGATCTTCGAGGCTTTGAAGCAGCATCTTTGTTGGATGGCAGAGGGGCGTTCTTAGCCTTGGAAAGTTTGGCTTTACTCTTGACGTTACTGCTTGCGTCTTTCTTCTTCCCATGTTTGGCCATGAACTCTTGTTTGCATTCCTTCCACTCAGGATGCCACACCTGATACCTTTTTTGATAGCGCCTGAAGAGCAACGAAGCGATTGATTGTTCTTCTTCAGACAGAAATGATACTGCTTTCCCTCTAAAAACGGCATAGAAAGCGACGGTGTGTCCTTCATGACTTAGTCGATCAAGATCCGGATTCTTTTCCAACAGGATTCGGGTGAGTTTCTCGTCAGATGCTTGAACAGCAACCATGGTCATGGTGAAGCCATACTTGTCCATGGCATTGATATCGGTATCACCCTCAAGTAAAAGTTTCAAGAGGCTCCCGTGGCGACCTTGAATAGCATATACTAGTGCCGTCTGACCGTCGTTGTCCCTTGCATCAATGGCTACTCTGTGCTTCAACAGAAGTTGGGTGCAAGCCTTGCTCCCTGATAAAACTGCCTCGTGGAGAGCTCTTCTGCCGAGATTATCTGCAATATCTGTTCGAGAACGTCTCTCAAGCAATGCCTTGACAGCGGAAGAGTGGTCTCCAACAATGGCAAGATGTAAAGGGGTACGACCCTGGGCATTCTGTCGATTGACATCTAAGCCACTATCCAGAAGCAACTTTATGACACTGGACTTTTCTATATCCACAGCATGATGGAGGACAGAGTTGCCATATGTGTCCAGAGCCTTAAGGTCGGCTCTTCTATCAAGCAAAAGCTTCACAGCTGACGAGCTTCCACGAAAGACGGCCGAAAACAGTGGCGTATGCGACTGACCATCTGCAATATTGATCAAATTCGGATCGCGCTCAAGCAGGTACTTTATGATACTTTGGTGACCTTGAAGGACCGCAAAGTGAAGAGCTGTATCCCCGCTAACTGCCTGGCCATTCGTCTTTGCTCCCGACTTGAGAAGTTGCTTTGATACAGTCGAGTGGCCATGAAGAGCAGCTAGGTGTAAAGGCGTCCTCTTCTGGCGATCCTGGACATCAATGACATCATTCCCAGCTTTTCTAATAGCCACTGACAGGAAATAAGCATGGCCATAGATGGCAAATAGGTGAGTCCAGAGTGTCCCCTGGAGATCACCGAGACCAAGTTTGACCAAGACATTGAGTGTTTGATCCGACGGCCAACCCAGCACCTTCAGGAGCTTCGAGGCTTCTTGTTTGCCCAAACCTGCTGAAGTGATGTGATAAGACCAGCTAGCAGCGTATCCGACAAGTCGGAGGGCTGGGTCTGTGTGAACCATAGACTCCCATCTTGGTTCTTTAGGCAGGATTGCAAGATATCGTAGGATACAAGTGGCGATGAAATGATGAGCCTGCTGAAGAGGAGAGGCAGTGGTACTTGCAGCCTGAGCTTTGTAAGAAAGGATATCCAACCCCTTGGTGATAAAGAAATCCGACACGCTGTCATGCATAGGCTTCACGACCTTTTGACCACCCACAGTCACAACTTCAAGAAGACCCCAAGAAGTAGTCTTAATCCAGGATTGGAAGCTCTCGTCAGAACCATATCGCGTCAAGTACTCTGTCTGGGACAACTCCTCGACGGAAACGACTTTGGGGAGGGCATCGAGAGCCAAAGCGACCCGAAGCTCAGGCAGACTAAGTGGCCTTGATGACAAGCAACACCATTTGAATAGTGAAAGGAGACCATTGCTACCCTGTTGTGCCATGTCCTGGAAATAAGCGCCTAGCAAGAAAGAGATTGGCGCGGGAGTGGGCGATGGCTGTTGAACAAGGGATGACTGTCCAGGCCCAAAGAGCTTGATATGATTCACAATCAAACGAGCCGAGATGAATGAAGATCCAGCCTTTGTGGAGACTAAGAGTTGTGTATTGAGGTCGATATTAGAGAGCAGCCCTTCCAAATGCTTTTTCAAACTTGGTCCATTCTTCTCATCAACTTGAATACACGATCTAGGAAAGGGATCTTTCATAGGATAAGGCGTACTAGAAAAGATGATTCGTAGTCTGTGAGTTGTAGTGGGATCCTTGGTGGGAATCCGAGACTTTTCGACCAACTTGGAAAAGTCTTGCACAAGCTTGGGGGCCGTTCCGCCTTCTGAGTAATTGAGACCATCGACATAGATGGAGACCGAATGGGTCCTGAGGATCTTCGGAACAACTTTGGTCAATTCGTCAAAGAGCTCTTGCGCGTTCCAGGCCACTTGTTGTTTGGGAGGTAAGCAAGACTGGATCTTGTCGAACCTTTCCTTGATGCCTTTGAAGACCTCTGGGGCCTGGGGGACCAATTGGCGTAGAAGGGCCTTGAATAGCCCTAGGCGTGTTCTTGCCTCGTCTCCGGAGGGAGAGAAAGAATAGGTCAGGTGAATTGAACTTGGGCCCTGGCATGATTCAAGAGCTTGTTTCATCAAAGTTGACTTTCCACTCCCTTCTGAACCTCTCAGCCAAAGCAGCCCGTTAGAAGTCCTCCATTTGATGAAGAGAGCTTCTTGAACCAACCATTGACTTGAACTAAGATCTCCAGAGCCTTGACTAATCTTGCTCTCCGTAGTGGAGGGAAACTCGAGGCTCTCCAGGAATTCCCTGTAATCTATCTTGGCCTTTAGAGGTTGCGAAGGCTGAGCTAGAACATGAAGTTAGAAAAGTGCACAAATTGACATGTATGGCATAGGGACCTTGTTTAGAAGTACTGGGAATGCTGGAGAGTCTCTTCTTGTCAAAACTCTTTGTCTTTGGAGCATCTGCTAATTGCTTCGGTGTAAAGCCTCGCGAAACGTCGGCGACAGGTGGTTTCGGCGCAGTGCTCCCATAGTTTGTCTGAGGGTTGAGTACAGAAGCATCAGAACCTGTAAAGTAAGGCATATCGTATGATTGGTCGCTAAAGTCAACTCTTGAGGAGAAAGACTGAGCAGGCGGCTTCGATGATGAAGACCCAGGACTGAAAGCCTGGTAGGCTTTGAACTGCTCAGTGGGAGATGTGAAGCTCATTGTGAGCGGTTGAATGAAGTAAGATATAATTAGAAGACAGGCTGAAGAAAAGATACGCAGAGAAAGAATCCTTGGCAGCTGAAGGGGGTCCTTTATATATGTGCATGTAGTGCCTACCAGGTCTTCCTCCCGTGGAGAGGCTTGAGCACTATGCAAGCACGGCACCATAAGCCACTCCACAACGTGCACCAATACAAATAAATAAACTTCAATATCTGAAATATAGCCTAGAATCTAATTGTCCCATAAATACTTAACCCCCTACTCAGTTGTCCTTCCTATTCGAAGTTGGGGGCCAAGTGTCAACTCCGTATGCAGCAACCTTATAAACCATGCATGCAAACCAAAGAGGCAAGGATACATAGGTCAAGCATGTAGCTAGCTCAAACTTGTCTATACTTGAGCATTGAGGACTAATCTTCCAGTGCCGGTTTACTTCTATGGCGTGCTTTGGCCATTCTCTGCTCTCTTATAAAGTCCCGGCTCGCTTATGGTATTGGCACATATTTATCGAATAGCTACTTCTTGAATTTACATATATAGGGAGTAATGTTACCCGTAAATGTTGCAACTGTCAAAATGTTCCTCTCGGCCGAGTATCGTCTTGTCAAGGCTCTGGGTTGCATATAAGTCTTATGATAGATATTCAAACTACAAGGATTATTCTCCGCCGCGCCGTCTTATTCGCTAGCTCGGTCAATAACTCCATCGTCATTATCGAACCCTGCCAAAGTCAGCATTAGTTTCCGGTTATGCTTACTTTCTCAGAGTATTGTTTCAGGAGATCCCTGAAAGCCTAGTATTGTATCAAAGTCAAGCAGACCAAGGAATGGCAGAAGGCTCAGACCCTCAAGTCAAACTTGACCAACAACTATAATTAGAAGTATAAGTTACTCAATACACAAAATATTTTGTAGTCCTTCATAACATCCTACAACTCCTGGTATAAACTTGGTGAATTCCTTGACTCGTTTATTTCTCCCACTGATTCAAGTCTTGAATCCTGCAGCCCGCCGTGCGTACGCCAGGACCATTGGAGGGCCGTTTTCAACCTTCCAGGAGCTTTGGTTCCAGACCAAGCTCGCCAAGATTCTTATCCATGTATCAATCCTACCTCAGTTGCAGAAGCGTGATCCTACGCCCACTCTTTGGGTTGTTTCCGTTCAGCCTTGTGAGGAAATTCCGTTCTAATTGGGGTCCTAGGCCGAGATGGAATCTGCAAGAGTAAGCACTGAAAGGCTTGGGTCAATTTCAAATAGCCGCAGTGGCGCTTTATATCCGTTTTCTCAAAAAGGCTTGCAGTGCGGCTGCTCGAATAGGTAGGAGATCATATGAAAGGGCCGACCCTTTGCGTAACCATGGGCCTGGTCCAGATGGTACTTGAGTTGTGGTGGTTGCTTACTTTAGGTGGACGAAATACATACGAGATGAGGCCATCATCTTCTGATTTTGAGGCCAAAAAGTGCCAAGAGTTCAAGGTTCTCAAGATACGCCTGTTCTTGGAGGCGTTATTCGACTTCAACAGTGCTATGTGCCATGGTGTGTCCATGCTGTACTATCTGGCCACTAGTCTAGTAGATCTCTGGTTTGGGGAACTGGAAGAAGACCGAGAAGTCCTTCTTTTTGTCCTGGCTTTTACTGGGCCATGATCTTTCCCGGTATCCAGCACATAATCATCAGACTCCTCACTCCTTATGCCTCCTCAAACAGACTCCCTCCTCCCATCCCAAGGAACGAAGGTCCCGTACATGACTGCCCTTTCCTGATCATTTTCATCATCCTGAGACTCTACTTTCCATATAACAACAGCTCGGATGAATCCAAAGAGAGCAAGTCCCCACATCATGACATTGCACCCCATCAACACACCTTTGACGCTGCGACTCTCCTCCTGGAAGCACCGGGCCCAAAGCACGAGACTCGATAGTGTCGTGGCAGCAAGAATGAGAGACTCGAGATAGAGTAGTGCGACAGACGAAAGAAGTTTGACTTCGTGGATCAAAAGGCTTGCTGAGCAGAGGAGAAGGACAACGACGAGGGTAGGGTCCGCAAATTTCCAGAGCCTAAGACCCATTAGATGTATACTAAGTGTCAGTTAGGTCGACTTACCAGTTGTCAAAGTCGTTACCAGGTTCATTCTCCTTCCAGACGGTAACCCACATCAGGGCACTGAAAACGCCCAGTGTCACCGCAAACTGCAACATGAGCACGAGTCCATGTACTATAGAACTAACAACCCATCTCCCCTCAACCCTCGAAATCAACACAGGAACATGTCCTCCGTCATAGCTATGCCTTTTACCATCCGTCCTGGTTGTAGATCCCTCCCAATTTCTGTTCTCGCAATCTGCATCACCTTCATCTTCCTCCTCACTAACCCACGGAGGAAACGGCGTTAGTGGCGGCGAACCACCTCTCTCATGGGTAGTAGGAGCTCGAATGGTAAGTGCTGATTCGGCACGGGAGGGATAGTCGATACTAGCAAGTGATGTTCCTGGTGATGGACCAGAGCCAGAGATGTTGCGGTGATGTGTTGCTGATGAGGCGCTTCTAGAAAGAAGGTCCGGGGAAACGAGGGATGATCGCATCGACGGTGATGCTTTTGCGGGAGAGGTAAGATTCCGTTGTTGAGGTTGTTGGGTGCGTTCGGGGGAGACAGAGAGGGTCAGGGCGCTGGAGCGGTTGCTTCTCTTTTTACGAAGAGTGCGATTCGCATCTCGAGGAGGGACTGAAAGTTCCATAGTAGATACTTCTGTGAATAGAGGAAAGGAATGCGAAAGGAATCGGTTGTGTTGGAAAGGGGAAAGTTGTCGGAGCGAATAATGGAGTCGACGATATAGGTAGGTAATTGTTTATAGAATTGGCAGTGACGGGCACCTGGCAAGGACCAACACCAGCGCTACCGAGAGAGCCTTCATACCTAAGCTATTAAGGCCTACTTTACCGATGGACTACCTAGATATAGCCTCAGTGTGACAACCTTTTTTCCCTGTGTATCCCTTCAACGCGGCCAAGTGTCACGAGCCCTTCTTTGTTCTCATTCGAGTATCGTCATAAGATCGAACTGCCGAGAACGGTCACTGCCTGTAAAGTAGTAAACGGCCAATCTCTTTGTTCATAATCAACCGAGTAACGTTAGTATTCGTCATAAGTTCTCGCTTCCTTACTCTTGTACATAATAATCAATCAACCGTACACCATCCCTCTTAAAGCCTGCTATCGGTTACCAGTCACCCGTGCTTCGAGTCGTCGACCGACATATCCCAATCCATCAAACGCCGATAACCTCAATGCAGTATCGCCGTCAACGTGCACCGTTACTCGAGACTCATTCGTGCCTCGTCGCCTATCCCCCATTGTCCACCGGGCCTACCCTGTTTCTGGATTTCAAGAGCCAACTCAGCACTTAGAGCATCGGCGTCATCATCGTTGTACAGACTACTCGTCCTACTAGCCCTACTGTCTCTTCTGGTACGCTCTTTGTTATCCGCTCCGGACCGGTCAGCGATTCGTTTACGCATCAAGGGCGACTTGAAGAAAGATCTGGAAGATGTCGAGTGTACTGACAAGGAATCGTCTGCTGCTTTGGAGCTCGCGTCATCGTTACTGATGTCTTCGCCATGACTCTGGTCGGGCACAGCTCGTGTGGGAACCATGGTTTCGTTGCTGGAATTGTATGGTTGAGACCTGAGTTTCGTCACCGAAGGGGATTCTTTAAGCTCCTTCTCGGTCTCCTGGCCATCTTCCGGCTGGTCCACCTCGACCAACTCGGCATCGCGATACCACTTTCTTCGTCGGGTCCAGCGACCCCATCCATCTTGACCCCGCTGGCCATTTTGCCACTGAGAGTCTGTTAGAGGAGATAGTACGTTGCCATGTATGATGGCTTCTCACCTTGTTGTCATAGAAGATCCAGCCATTCTTCCCCTCATTCCCGTCATAGTCGACAGGGCCATGCTCATCAGAAACACCATCAACACGCCAACGGGTTCCAGGAACCCATCGCCACTGCATACGACTTCCGTCTTCTACCTCGGGTAGTTCAAAATCGTCTTTGGCGGGAACTGAGTTGTTATGGTCGTCTGTCCAGGCCGCTCGTTCATATGCAAAGAGATTATTCGTCCATCCCAAACCGATCCATCGTCTTTGGTTCTCATATATGATAAAGGTGAACTTGACACCCGCAGTCTTCGCATTGCCATTCCTTCTTCCATGGTTAGTTTGGAAGCTCGACGACTTGCCAAGAGCTTTTGTAAGTTCTGATTCCTGCTGTTGGGCAACACGGTCCTGGCCTTTCTTAGCAGCCTTGGCCAAGTCCTTTTTAAACGGCTGTTCGGGAGTATCAAACTGCAACCCGGTGATGGCGGATGCAAGTCGTCTAACTGTGGAGCTTCTCCAGAGAATGGCCCGCGAAACTCGCAGAACCCTTGCGTGCCAAGTCAAGATGATGGTTCCAGCCACTAGTATTACACGCCTTGTCGTGACGACTCTCCAGGGCGGAACAGTAAGCGCAATCCAAACAGGCGTGATGATAAGCAGTCGCATGAAGATGACAGTCAGCGCTGGGCGCGTGGTCGCACTAGTCGGGGTCGTCTGAGTGCTTAGGAAATCCGTCATGTCGAGCAGAGGTTCCATCAGAACATTACATCTTCCAGTAAGCTGTTTAAGAGTCTCGACGATCTCGTCCAGCGTCTTCTGATGTTTGGTGTTGGTAACTTCGGAATTTCCCCTAACATGTTTCGACTGTTTCTCGCCGGCGTTTGCCTTTCCATTCTGCTGGCTGCTCTCGCCGGCGTTCTGATTTGTTCCCTTGGTGCCAGCATTCTGACCTCGAATATCAGTCCATCCACTACTACTGAGGGGACTGTATCTCCGGCCGTACATGCCAACGATGAGTGCCACTCCGACCAAGACGGGGCCGGCCCACGTTATTACTACATCGCCATAGAGAACAACCGCCCAGAAGAAGCACAACAGTAAGAAACTCTGCCAAGGATCTCCGGTGCTCCAGGTGAGGAGGCCTGCGAATGTATTCAAGGGGAGGAGGAAAGGGTGGCTGTAGGCGAGAGCGCGGGTGATCTGTGGAGGAGTAGCGAGGAGCAGAGGGCTCTTTTGATGGACGAGGATAGTTGATCTTCGGGACGATCGGGATGGTGTGTTCGCGGAGAGCGTTACTGGGGAGAAAGATGCAAATGTCGGAGGAGCACCAGTATTGGAAGGTTGAGGTTCGTACGAGGGAGGTGATGCGCCGTGAGACGCATCATCACGGGAAGACATGGGTGCCGGTGCAAGATGCGACAGCCACGGTGTATCCTATTGAAGTTGTGTCGTTAATAAGCAGTCAGTCGATTTAATGGGCATTGCCGACAAAGTCGATGAACAGCGTAAACGAGAGTTGTGGTAGAATCTTGATCGTAGTGACTACTTGCCCGCGTGGTCGGCCGCGACGCGACGTCAGAGGATCAAGTCACTAAAGTGAAGCCCTGGATCTAGGCTGAGAGGACACAGACGGTTATGTCATGGGGCGCCACTTTAGCGACTACCTAAGGTCCTAGGGCTGCCTAAGAGTGTAGAGGGGGAACACAGCAACAGAAAAAAGTATCAAGATAGATAAACACGAAGAGACAATGAAATAAGGACTTACAAATGCTGCCATTGACAAGTCTAGGTAGTCTTCCAAGTTTTGCTTGTTCTGTAACGTTGTAAGCCACTTCTCAATACGGGCGTCATTCAGCATTGACATTACCCCAGATTGACCTTGCTTGCCCCGCGACGTCAGCTCTGCAGCGGCGGCATGTCACGACTGGATTGGGCGATGTCGTCTCCGAAACAAATCAATAAAGCAATGTAATATAAATATAAAGACAGAAATATGTAAGAGGGACAAAGGGATATGAAAAGATCCACGTGAGCTTCCTTGGTAGGCGCAGTCATCATAGCCTTTTCTTACTTTCTCTCTCGGCTTGATTCTAGCTTATCACATGCTTTCTCGGCCACCACCAAACAAGCACATGAATCAGTTGCCGGGAATGGACAAAGGCCTTGCTTCCAATGATCAGCAGTGGAGTCTGCATGGTCTGAGGGTCTATCAGAGGTCACGGGCTTGCGCTGGCTGGAATATGGCATCTTCGGAAGCTAGTATGAATTCGATTTTGGCTCTCATCAAGACTGCATCCCATTAATGATAATTTAAAGAATCTTAGTGGCTTCCATGTGAGATTGTACACAGCATAACATGCACATCACAGCAAGTCACTTGCCATGTCACTTGCATGCCAAGAGGCGTTTCCCATGTGGTCGGCTCCATCATCTCCAAAAATTAACATGGTCCATTCTCAAGACTATTCCTGATTTATTTTGACAAAGTGTTTCAATATTCCGTATATATTCTGATGTCGCTTACAGAAAGTCCATGTCAATATACATACCAAGTAACATGGCAACTGCCAGACATATCATTTCATTATAGTGTTCATGATCTTAGATCACAAATCCGTGAAAACTCAAAAGTTCAGGCGCATAATGAACAAAGAACAACAGCGTGGTAAGAGTTCAGGATCGTGTTATGAACTTTTCCGAGCCGTACCTGAGATGGTTCTATTACAATTTTATGTAATATTAGTCGGCTTATATACAGCAGTGGACTGAAATGTCGAGATCATAATGAGCCCAGGCACCCGCTGGCAGCAGCCATGACCCCCAGAAGATTCCTACGCTCACTTTTACAACCTTGCAGACCAAGAGCGTCAGGTACACTTATCCAAAGCAGATATCTGTGCATTTGTTTATGCCCTAGAACGCTTCCCCTCGCCGTGGCTCCAAGATGGATATGAATGACTTATTAACTCTCCTAGCTTCACTGCCCAGTCTTCGCTCTCTTGAGCTGCGGTTCATTCGATCCTTCTCTCCTATTCTTTTCCCCAATTATTTTTCGACATAAGGCAGAAGCTTGGTCAGGGCAAGCGACCCGTGGCGATGAGACCAAAAGTCACATTTGTCTTGTCTGGCCCAGAGGCTAGGGCCAGATCGTCATGCATGCTTCTTACGACCTTGTGGGCATTGCCGACATCACTGAGCTAGATGAGTTTGAGCCAGCTCATCAGCGGTCAATCAAAGCAGCAAGTCCATGAAACAGGAGGGCAAGACTATATGCAATGGGACACTGAAGATTGGCTTATGAATGTACCCAAGGACTGGAGAACAGAGCTCATAGGATATTAAGCGTTGCAGGTTGCGAACGCATGTTTATGATATTTAGGTGAGTAAGTGACTTTTGGATCGCGTGTCAAGGGAGCTTATAGGTCAAGTTCAGGAGCTGCTTCTTGATTTGCTCGTCACACGACAACGTATTAATGAACGAGAAGATAGAACGCGAACCATCAGAGCACAAAGTAAACATTATGGTGATGAAGAAGTGTATTTCAGAATTGCACTACAAGCCAACCAGTGAAACTATAACTCCAACCGCCGTCTCCCCGAGCACACTGGGCTCAACACCAATATTCATGAATCCATGCATCGTTCATAGAATTGCGACAAAGGTCGCGGGTGGTATCTCAATAATTCGTGATTGAAATGAGATGAAAGAACTTATTTGCCGCAGCCGGAGCAAGAGCCTAGCACAGATCAGTATTGATGGACAGAGGAGAATAGAGTCATGCTATGTTGACTTACAGCTAGAGCCGCAGTTGCAAGAAGAGGCACCAGAGCAGCCACAGTCGCCAGCCATTGTGATTTTGTTTTGTGGGTGAGGTTTGAGGTTTGAGGTAGTTGGAGGGGAAAAGTGTTGAGTTTGTTTTGAAGATTTGTTTGTAAGATGATGATGGAAGAAAGACAAAAAAGAGAATCTGATCGGATCATGCAGGGTCTTATATACTCAGCAGGTGGGATGCGGCCTTTGTGCGTTTATCTCAAAAAGACCCCTCCTTGTCCCTGTCTAATGAGGGGTCCTGACGTGGGATTACGCTTCTGGTTGGCGATCTGAGTTGGCTTTGTGGGGGTGATGTGAGTGATTTTGGCGGTTCCTTGACTTGGCCCAGCTTTTTTAGCCTCCGCGTGATGATCCACGATGGTTCGAGATTTGATGACAGGGTGTCGCGGTAGTTACTGGGCAATCTCGAATATTCTCGACATTTCTAACTATTTCGTAACATTCCATTTTTATTATTAGTCTGACAAAAGATTGAATAATCTTGTCTATATTGTTGGTAAGAAAAGGCCAAGTGATCCAGCTTATCTCACATTATACAACATCCAATGCAATTATGAGAAATCCCAAGTCCAAGCTTTAAGGTTCGTCGCCACTAACATCATCCGTCTTCTGATTGGATCGCAATAACAACTCATCTTTGCCACTAACACGACCAACCCCGGCATTTCATTAGCTTCTATGTATACTTCACGTGGCTCGATCTTTCACTCTTTGCCTTAGCTCGTTATCTTGGTAAGGCAATGTGACGTTCTCATGCTTTAAGTAATAAACGGAGGAACGGAGTTTATTGTTCCACTTCTAACCACACATCACTCACGGCCAGTTGAACAAGAAGATGTATACCGACAAACTAGACAGGAAGAGATGTTTCTAAGAATAGAACGCTTAGCAGTAATGTGCTTTGCACTTGGGTTAATCGACGGAATGGGGCGGACAGCAGCACCTCGAGTGTTGAGGCCTGTTAGAGTTATTACACCTATCCCTGAGTTTAACGAGAAGAAGTATCGGCGAAAGAAATATTGGCGACTTCTCTGCCTTTCCATCTCGATATTCACGTCAAGCTACTGTTAGCAATATTGCATATTGCCTTCTGAAAGCTAAAATTAATTGCAATTCTTAGTGTGTTAGCTCGATATATCTCGTTGAGATGTCATAAGCTTTGAGTATCAAGCAATCAACCGGTAGCAATTGGATGTGAACAGTCCCTCTACTGCCTGTTACTATATACAGTGTTTCTCAAGCGAGTCACGTCAAGTTAGGTTTTTTGCTTACCTTGTTCGACGCTTTAATGCTTCCAGCCAGTTGTCGGTTCAAAGGTTTAGTCAAGAACTGCCTGTGATTAACCACTCTATTTGAAGCATGATCAATCTGGTTAGTAGAATTGCCTCCATGGCTTTTGGTGAGTTTTTTCTTGCACTAATTGAGATCGGCTGTGATTTTATGCATAAACTTATATTCTTGGTGTCTCGTCGGCAGCAAATCACACATCAATCTACCTAGGCAGGTTCTCTGCAACTAGCTGATATATATAACGGAGTGGAAGTTGGTGAAAGCTTCACAAAGTACCTGAAGGAACGGTTCTCTCAAACAAGTTCCATATTGATTGATAGTTAAAGCATACGATATCTCAAGCTAAGATATACTACAAAATCCCAACTAACTTCAGCTTTTAGAAGGTAGTATACGCATAGCCACTCTCAACAAAGATAAGTCTCCCAATTGAAAAGTCAGAGATCTTCTTTACAAAGGGACACAAACCGTACAAGATTTATTCCGGAATATTTATACCGCTCTTCTTCCCATTTATCACTCTCTTGCTTCTAAGACTTTGGATTCTTTCCTTCACTATTGCCCAAGTCAGTAAGTACCACCACTACCCATCAATTACAACATCCACGGCCGCAACCGCAACCGCAACCATGTTCTGTGGCCCTCACGATTTTCTCAATGAGGAGCAAAAAGCCAAATTCGAAAAGTTATGGATTGGATTTGCAATTGTCCTCACAATTGGCGGCCTCGGTGTCTGGTTTTGGTACACGTGGTAGATACGTAAGCATGCAGCCAATCTCGTTCGAAGCCTTCGACTGATAGCAGACCTGACTCAATAAATCTAGAGCAAAATCCGAGGAGAGGCTACTTAGCAGTCAGACCTTGGTCATTGCTTCCGTTCTCACGCTCGCAATCCTGGCTTATGACAGTTCAACCGTTTTATTTGGAGAATGCCGGGTGCAATCATGCCACAAGCTTTTCAATAGGGCTAGTTCAGACAATAAGATGAACACCGCCAATTAATCATCGCTTATGCTCGTGCATACTTCGTGGTTCCATCGTGTCTTGATTGTCAAGTGTCTCGTAAAGTTTTGATCTTCTAGTAGTTTTCTGGTACTGTGTCGCAGTAAGCAAAAGCTCACAGCATCATAAACATTGGTTGTCGGCATGTATCAATAACATACGACAAACCTTCACACTGAGACGTCTGAAACTCTGCTATCCCAAAATTCTTCCATATGCTGAGCCTTGTAGGACGCCTGGAAAGTGTCATATCAGCCCAAGGCGCCGTGGGCTCCCCCATAAACAGCAGGTTTTCTTCAGTTGATTTGCTTGTCTCAGCTATGCACATTTTGCACGACCAAGGAGTAGATCCATAAGGACAGCTGAATGCTCCGTCTTCTGTAGCATCTCTTCTCTCCCTCACCTGCTGCTGCAACAATGTGATAAATTCATTCCACCTCTTGGAGCTCTGGGCTGTATAGTTAGCTTTCCGTTTCTTTGTTGTCGATTTTGGCAAATCCTCGTCTGCCTCACGCTTCTTCGTGATATTTCCAAGAGGATGCTTATCTTTTGCGACTCTCCGTGGTTGTACTCGAGTTGGGCCCGACTGTATAGCTCTTGTTGATGACAACTGCTTGATTTCGATCTGTCGTGTAATGTAGTTGAATATAAATGATTGAAAGTGCCTTTCGCAAAATGGCACCCCAGTAGGTGGCCCTGTCTGAACTGTCTCAGTTATCATGATGAAAGTAATTCGAGTTAGTATTGAAGATTTTCAGTCTGTCAACGCAGAGTGGCTAGGGTCCCTGGTCTTAAACGTCGTTGTTATGGTAGTCGTGGGGCGACAGCTGTTCACATCACGTACTCTGAAATGATGAACATGTTGGATTCTTTGTCAGACATGAGCTTCTTTTTTCTTTTTCCTTATCGTCCAACACAGTGATTGATGGGTTCTTTTGTGTCTTGTTCTCGTTATCTTTGTTCTTCTTCTACGGACTTGGCTCGGATTATCATAGCCCTTTGATTTCCATAGAGCACCTATAGGTCGGACAGGATAAATGTTTAGTTACTTGAGTTGTTGGTGATGGTAAAATCCTTTTAGGTGTAATGCAGTATTCCTTAAAAATACTCGGCATCTTCCATTCTTCAAGTGAAGACTCCCAAAACCGTGCCTTATCCTGGCGCGATGAATGTATGGTGTAAGGGATCAGTTTGTATAACGATATAACTTGGCATCATAGGAAACATCCTTGTATTGACTAGAGTGCTCAGAACGGACAGGAGATTCAGCAACTATTTGCTTATCAAAGGGAGGAGTGAAAACTTAGTTAGGATCTTGATCCTAAATGAAAAAAGGACTGAGGTCAATTAGTCCAAGCTTAGGATATCTTTACTAAGTTTAGGGTACCTTTTGCTAAGTTTATTATAATATCCTATATAAAATTCTGATATTTTCCTGCTCCCTGAGGCTTATCACACTTCATTCGTCTTGCCCGATAGGCTAGACCTCGAAGTAACGTTCAGAGTTTCTGTCGTTAGTCCAAAGGCAGCTACCCTATGCCAGTACATCGGAGTTTAGTTAAGGTTCTCTAGCAGCCCTGGCCAGTGGAGCATCCACTCTACTCTATCACGGTATTGCAACCCCGGCTTCTACACCGGAAATCCGTGCAGCCTACCTACTACGTAAAAGTGTCACCAGGACAAGCTGCAAAGAGCATTTATAGAAGGCGTACTAGTCATTTCGTATGATAAACGTCAAATCAACTAACGAACAAAGGAACCGGCCAGACCATCCCGAGCTCGGCCCCCAGGTTTCGGTTCAACGCCGAGGAAGCATTTGCAGGGCAGAACGCAGTGGAACCAACCCCAGCATGGCCTAAAAACCAAACGATAAGACCCCCGCGGCTCATTTACCGACCACCTGATTTGTAGGCTCCATGCGGTGGTGCATTTGACTCAGTGAAGAATTACCGTTGACTCGGTGAATTTGGGCGCGATAGGGTCCTTGGAGGGTACAGTACTTATCTTTCACCGAGTCACTTGGTTTCACTGAGTCAAAGCCAGCGAATCACAGGGTTTATCGCGTTTTAGTTGCCGCGCTGGCACTTTCACCGAGTCACATGAAATGTCTTCTGGAAAGGTTCAGATCCAGATGTACCCTCATGTACCTTTTCCGGCCGCCGGTTTGGAGAAAGGCCCCAGGGAGCAAGAAAACATCAGACCTAAGTTTAGGATGACAAAATAAACTCCTCAAAAGTTATGCTAAACTCATCCTAAATTTACACTAAGTTACCTAATCTTTTTTCTCACTTAGGATCGAGGTTCCGAGTTTTCTTTCCTCCCACCGGCGACATGATCGGACCATGACGGCCGACGCCACTGTTGCTCCTGCCGCTGCTCTCTCATGCTCATGCCCGCCCGTACCTTAAAATCTTTGGATGCGGGCTGTGTTTTTTGATAACACTCCATACTCATAATCAGTCCCTCTTCCCTCTTCCTTTCCTTTTCTTTGATTCCTTCATAATTCAGAACTGAATTGTGTCGAACAAGGGTCTGGTCTAATACAGGCAATCATCCCATCATGATGTCTGCCACTCGTATCGGGCAACGGCTCGCCCGTCAGTCTCGTCGTGCCCCCTTCACCCTTCAACCACGCCTCACACAGTCGATCCGTCTTACTGGCGTGTCCCGGGCATTCTCAGTCACAGCCAGCGCCCCTCGCTTTGTCGACACACAGAGCAAGCTGCAGGATCATGAGCTCTTCTCAAGGAGGCACATTGGCAGCGAGTCCAGCGAACAGGCAGAAATGCTCAAGGTCCTGGACCCTCCCGTGAACTCCATGGAGGAGTTTCTTGAGCAGACTATTCCTCCGCAGGTTCGGAGGAAACAGAAGGGTCTCAACCTCGTTGAACAGTGGTATGAGGGTGGCGAGGAAGCTGCTGTTCCCCCCAATGGTCGCACTGAGCACTACATCCAGCAGGAAATGCGAAAGCTTGCCAAGAACAACAAGGTCTACGAGTCTTTCATTGGTGCTGGCTACTATGGAACTCTTGTCCCTGCTGTTATCCAGCGCAATGTTCTCGAGAACCCTGCCTGGTATACCAGCTACACCCCCTACCAAGCTGAGATCAGCCAGGGCCGTCTTCAGTCTCTCCTCAACTTCCAGACTCTTATCACCGATTTGACTGGTCTCGATATCGCCAATGCCTCTGTTCTCGACGAAGCCACCGCCGCTGCTGAGGCCATGACCATGTCTATGGCCAACGCCCCCAAGGGCAAGGGCCAGAAGGTCTTTGTCGTCTCCAAGGACTGCCACCCCCAGACCATCGCCGTCCTCCAGTCCCGAGCTGAGGGGTTCGGCATTAAGCTCGTCATTGGCGATGTCCTCGCCGATAACTCCAAGCTCGTTCGCGAAGTTGAAGGCGATCTTATTGGAACCTTGATTCAGTACCCCGATACCCACGGTGGTGTTCATGACTACCAAGCTCTCGCTGACATTGTCCATGAGAAGAAGGCTCTTCTCAGCGCGTCCACCGATCTTCTCGCTCTTACCATGCTCAAGCCTCCTGGAGAGTTTGGCGCCGACATCGCCATCGGTAACTCCCAGCGCTTCGGTGTTCCTCTGGGCTACGGTGGTCCCCACGCTGCTTTCTTCGCTACATCTGAGAAGTACAAGCGTAAGATTCCTGGCCGTCTCGTTGGTGTTTCCAAGGACCGTCTCGGCAAGCCTGCTCTTCGTCTGGCTCTCCAGACTCGTGAGCAGCACATTCGTCGTGAGAAGGCTACCAGCAATATCTGCACTGCTCAGGCTCTGCTTGCCAACATGTCTGCTTTCTACGCTGTTTACCACGGTCCTAAGGGTCTGAAGACCATTGCTGAAGACATCTGGAGCAAGACCCGTCTTGCCCAGAACTTGATCCTTGAGAAGGGCGAATTCAAGCTTCACACTGAGGGTCTCCGTGAGGATGGTGCTGTTCTTTTCGACACTGTCACTCTCAAGGGATCTCCTGAGGCTATTGCCAAGGTTCACAAGAACGCTGAGTCTCAGAACATTAACCTTCGCCGTGTTGCCGAGGACAAGGTTGGCTTCTCTCTTCATGAGGGCGTCACCCTTGAGAGTCTCGGTAATCTCGTCAAGGCCTTCGGCGTTTCCGAGGCTGAGTTCAAGTCTGCTCTCGAGTCTGATAAGGCTACCTTCCTCAATGACCAAATCCCCGCTTCTCTCCAGCGAAAGACTGGCTACCTCGAGCAGCCTGTCTTCAACCAGTACCACACTGAGACCGAGCTCCTTCGATACATCTACCATCTCCAGTCCAAGGATGTCTCCCTCGTTCACTCCATGATTCCTCTTGGTTCCTGCACAATGAAGCTCAACGCCACAACCGAGATGCTTCCTGTTTCTGATCCCGGTATCAACAACATCCACCCCTTCGCCCCCGTTGAGCAAGCTTCTGGTTACCAAGCTCTCATCAGCTCTCTCGCCAAGAATTTGTCTGAGATCACCGGTATGGACGCTACCACTCTTCAGCCCAACTCTGGTGCTCAGGGCGAGTTTGCTGGTCTTCGCTGTATCAAGGCTTACCACGAGGCTCGTGATGGAGATAAGCGAAAGGTCTGCCTTATCCCAGTTTCTGCTCACGGTACCAACCCTGCTTCTGCTGCCATGGCTGGCATGAAGGTTGTTACTGTCAAGTGTGACGGCAAGACTGGTAACCTGGATATCGAGGATCTCAAGGCCAAGTGTGCCAAGCACGCTGATGAGCTTGCTGCTATTATGGTTACTTATCCCTCTACTTTCGGTGTCTTCGAGCCTGAGATCAAGCAAGTCTGTGATCTTGTCCACGAGCATGGCGGTCTTGTCTACATGGACGGTGCCAACATGAACGCTCAGATTGGTCTCTGCAGCCCCGGTGACATTGGTGCTGATGTCTGCCATCTCAACCTCCACAAGACCTTCTGTATTCCCCACGGCGGCGGCGGTCCTGGTGTTGGCCCTATCGCTGTTAAGAAGCACCTTGCTCCTTACCTCCCTGGTCACCCTGAGATTGACCCTCAGCGCATTGGCGCCGAACGTGATAGCACAGCCGTTGCTCCCATCAGCGCCGCTCCTTGGGGTAGCGCCTCCATTCTCCCCATCAGCCACACCTACATCCTCATGATGGGCGGAGATGGTCTCACCAAACAAACTGGCACCGCCCTCCTCAACGCCAACTACATCATGTCCCGTCTCCTCCCCCACTACAAGGTCGTCTACACCAACGCTAATGGCCGCTGCGCCCACGAGTTCATCCTCGACGTTCGTCCCTTCAAGGAGACCGCCGGAGTTGAAGTTGCCGACATCGCCAAGCGTCTTGCAGACTATGGCTTCCACTCCCCCACCATGAGTTTCCCCGTTTCAGGAACTCTCATGATCGAGCCCACGGAATCCGAGTCCCGCGCTGAGCTCGACCGTTTCTGCGATGCTCTTATCCAGATCCGACAGGAGATTGCCGATGTTGAGTCTGGCAAGGTTCCCCGCAAGAACAACCTCCTCACAAATGCTCCCCACCCTCAAGAAGACCTTCTCTCTTCCGAGTGGGACCGCCCTTACACTCGTGAGGAGGCTGCTTATCCCCTGCCTTGGCTCCGGGAGAAGAAGATGTGGCCCTCTGTGGGACGCGTGGACGATGCTTATGGTGACACCAACCTGTTCTGCACATGCCCCCCTGTTGAGGGATCTGAGAACTTGTAATTGAAAAGCAAGAAGTAATGGTTTAACGATAGATGGTGGACGGGTCATATTAAGCGATTGTTTTTATTTATTTAAGCGGGAAAAGATATATCATATTCAACCATGATGGGTCCCCTGACATGCATATGGATGGAATGGTTTTTGGGAAGCTATTCAACCACGGCGAACTGATCTCTGTATTGGCAGAGTTTTGCGATATATGATGAGACTAGAATAAAAGTTCTAAAACTAGAAATTTATGAGTTCAAATTTACAAGCAATCTTATTTCTTGTTTGAGAAGTGAAGCGGTCTGTAGGACAATCAGTATCTCATGTTCCAAGACTTGGTCATTACTATGGTCAAACATGTACAGGGTCTACGGGATTGTGCTTTGGAACACCGAAGATGCATGTGAAAAATGTGATATCATTTGCTTTTAAATCACCAATTATTTAATCTAACTAAAAACCATCGCTTAATGCTCCTCAAGGTGCTTAGCATAAGCAGCCTCGTCCATCAATGAATCAAGGGCAGAAACATCCTCAGCCTCAACCTTGATCAACCAGCCCTCGCCCTCAGGATCCTTTCCAAGATCAGCGGGTGTGTCGACGATAGGATCGTTGACCGCCACGACAGAGCCTGATACAGGGGAGTTGATGTCAGAGGCAGACTTGACTGACTCAACGCTGCCGAAAGACTCACCCTCAGAGACGTCCTCGCCCTGAGAGGGAAGTTCCACATAGACGACGTCGCCGAGAGCTTCAGCAGCGTAGTTTGAGATGCCAATTGTGCCTGGGGATGTCAATTGATGAGATTTAGTTCGTTCAGACAAAGGAACTTACAGGTCTTGCCATCGGCGGCGACGTCAACCCACTCGTGGCTCTCAGTGTATTTCCTCGCGAGGACTAGAGTCTGTTAGATTTGATTGAGCTTCAAAAAGGAGGCAGAACTTACGGTTCATGGAAACTGAGAAGCATCGTCGGGGAGCAATGCTGTTGACTTTGCAGGCAAAGACAGTCTTGGGAGCTCGAAGAGCAGTAGATCGGAGCTTAGAGGCAGAAGCCCAAGCTTGACGAGCAAAGAGACCAGACATTGTGAGTGGGTGAGTGAGGGAGGGAGGGAGGTAGTGAGTATGAGGGATGAATTGAGGTTGAATGAGTGAATGCGAATGTCTGTGATAATGTTGATGATGCTTGAATTTAGGTGGCCTACTCCCCATTTACGATCCCTAGCACTTCTCATCCCCCGTCTTCGGCCGCGCTCCGGTCAAGTACCTCGGAGTCACTATCCGGCCCCAGTTCAAGCGGCGCCTCGTAGTGTCATAACAGTTGGAGAATCAGGTCATGAGCGCTACTTCAGTGTACCCACAGCTCCAAGTAGCGGTACCGCTTATCTCGCCAAAAAGTTGTCATGATGGGCGGTGTAACCTGCTTTAGCCGCTTGTGAAAGGTACTAGCTACTGGCATCTTTCACTGAGTCAAGTACCGATAACCCCAGATCCAGATCCCAAGAGCCCTGAAATATTTTTTTTGGGTATGCGGGGAAGACTTGGAATTCCGAGGAGGGAGATATTCGGAGTTTGGCTACGGAGAATGAAGTGCAAGGCAATTTTATCATGTAATTTTAGTCAATTGGGTCAATTACTACTGGAGCAAGCTCTCATCAAATTTGCATGACCATTGAAGTGGCGGCTGGTACACAGTCGTGCGTGATGCTGTCTAAACAGCTTAACTTGCAGCACTCTAATCTAGCCCATCATGATCACAACATGGATGATCAAGACAGTTACAACGCAGCAAGTTTGGTGAGAATCATGCAATATACTCTTTAAACTTATGTAAATTTTGCTATGATACTATTTTCCAAACGCCAAAAATGATCTGTACTCTTCATCAAAAACATCATGACTTGAGCCAGGGCTGGGGGAACCCTCCAACCCACTCAGCGACCTCGTCTCGTAGCGCCTTAATCTCCTTGACATTAGATCCATCACCCAAGAACTCCAAAAAGTTCTTCACGGTACCGGGGTTCTTAGCACCCTTGGCCTCAGCAGCCGCGCGGGCGTCCTTATCAACCGCTAGAGTGATCTGCACACCGCGGTCCACAATATCAGCCACGCGCTTGAAGTCCTCGCCGTTGAAGCCCCGCGTTGTCATGGCGGGTGTTCCAAGCCGAAGACCACCGGGCTTGAGGGCGGAGCGGTCACCGGGAACGGTATTCTTGTTGCTGGCAACGCCGACGAGCTCGAGAACACGTTCGACACGCGCGCCGTCGACACCCTTGGGCTTGAGGTCAACGAGGACGAGGTGGTTGTCGGTACCGCCTGAGACGAGCTTGTAGCCCAGACCCTCGGAGAGTTGCTTGGCCAGAGCTTGCGAGTTCTCGAGGACCTTTTCTTGGTACTGCTTGAATTCGGGGGTCTGAGCTTGGCGAAGGGCAACAGCGAGGGCGGTGATGGTGTGATTGTGAGGACCACCCTGGTGACCGGGGAAAACCGAGGCGTTGATAGGGCCTTCAAGATCATACATGATCTGCTTGCCCTTCTTGTCTGTGCTTCGAACGCCCTTGCGGTAGAAGATCATGGCACCACGAGGTCCACGAAGGGACTTGTGGGTGGTGGTGGTAACGATATCGGAATCCTCAAAGGGTGTTCCAATAACACCAGCAGCGACAAGACCAGAAACGTGAGCCATATCAGACAGAAGGTAAGCACCAGCCTCATCGGCGATAGCACGCATGCGCTCGTAATCGATCAGGCGGGAGTAGGCGGATGTACCAGCGACGATAACCTTAGGACGGTACAGAAGAGCGTTCTCGCGAAGCTTGTCGTAGTCAATCAGACCAGTCTCCTCGTTCAATCGGTAGGGGAAGGTCTCGTAGTACTTGGAGACCATGGAGATCTTCTTGTTGGGGATCTGGTAGCCGTGGGAAAGATGACCTCCATGGGGAAGGTCGAGACCCATGATACGGTCGTGAGTGTTGAGGATAGCAGAGTAGGCGTAGAGGTTGGCGGGGGATCCAGAGAGGGCTGAGGCTGTTAGCACTGAACAAAGAATTTAACGTCAAGTCGAGACTCACGCTGAACATTGACACCCCATTTCTCAGGGTCAAGACGGAAGGTCTCAAGGGCACGTCTTTGGCATAGACGCTCTGCCTCATCGATGTGTTCATTACCGCCATAGTATCGTGCGCCAGGATAACCCTCGGAGTACTTGTTTTGCATAACACTGCCTAGAGCATCGAGAACGGATCGCGAAGTGAAGTTTTCGGAGGGAATGAGGTTGATGAAGTGGTTCTGGCGCTTCTCTTCCTATAATGGTGTGAGATTGTGTCACTTGGGATATGGGGAGTGACTTACACGCTTGAGAATGGCGTGGATCTCAGGGTCGCCTTGCTCGAGGTTGGCACCGAGAAGCTGTAGAGAGTTAGATATTGTTGGATTTGGCTTCATTCAAGACCTACATCTGACTGAGAAGCAAATGTCCTGGTGGTGACACGGCTGGCCAGAGATGGCTTTGTGCGAAGGCATTGCTGCCGAAGGAGCCTCAGGTTCATCATGATGTGTATGATGAGGGGTATCTCTGTATGAACTGAAGAGAAAGGAAAAAAGAAGACGAAATTACAATACAGTCTCAAGCAACAAGTCCAAGCTAGAGCAGAACAAGATCTAATAAGAATGTCCTTGTCCGCCGCCTTCGGCTCATGAGTTCCATGACCGGAGCATGAGATCAAGATGCCGGTACGTACCTCATGGCCAATGTCACCGAGTCAATCTTATCAAACGTCACTGAGTCGAGATCTAAAGCCGGGGGTGGACGAGTCCCACATGATCCTCGGAGGCTTGGTCTTGGAGGGCCGGGAGTGAGTTACCTGAGGGTACATGCGCTATCTCTGAGCCTAGAACACTTTTAGAAGCTGACTCGGTGAGCGGGGATGAAGTGGCTTGGTACAGGGTAGCCAATTATTCCCGTCACGTACGTCAAGTTGCTGGAGCGAAGTGGCCTTAGGCTTGACTTGACTTGACTCCCCCACAACAAAAACAAACACGATCCACTCCCAAGGCCACGGACGTTGCTTTACGGTTCGTCTCGCTTATTCCGGAGCCTCCATCCGATTTGCATTGCACCTGATTGTGCCTGCGTTCACCTCTAACCGCGCTGTACTGTACCTGTACCTGTACCACTCACTCAAAGCCAAGCAATCCGCTTGCTTTGTCACCGAGTCTCTTCGGTGGCAAAAAAAAAGAGGGCTCAATATGTCACCGTCACCACCAAACCCAACCCCAAACCCCTCCTCGATGCGTCCCGTGCCTATAATCCGCAGTAGGACGGGCTGTTTTACCTGTAGGAAGCGCAAAAAGAAGTGCGACGAGAGGTACTGCCAACCACTCTCCAGACAGTCATCTTGACTCGACTTGACTTACGTGATGATGCAGTAAACCAATCTGCAGCGGTTGCAAGCGCAATAAGCTCGACTGTGTCTGGCCTGAACCACAGCCTGCCAAGGAGCCATCGCGGTCCTCATTTGGTGCTGCATCTACAAGCTCACAGCAGAGCGTTGCTTCGCTGAGACAGGGCCACGATGCGGACTCGGTGAATGACCCGGTCATACCGGACCCGGTGCCGGAGGAGGACCGAGCTGCTGAGAATCCCGATGTACCCCAGAATGGCGACAGTTCTCCGGTGCATGGGCAAGTGCAAGGGCAAGGGGACACCCACATGGTCGATGCTGAAGCTGATGTGGATATCATCACTTCCGTTGATGATGTTGATCAGCCATCTCCTTCACAGTCATCCAACTCATCAGACTCACCGACTGTTATCACAACATGGGATGCAGATACCGCCAACGCTCTCACTCTCACTCTGCCGCCGTCCCCAGACACAGGACTCTCATTCAACGGAGCTATTACTATGCCAATGTCGATGCTACCTGAGCAGGGACATCAGTCATATGAGCTCCTCAGTTACTACCTGTCACGAACGGCCAATAGCATGGGCAACGGTTCCACAGACGTGAATCCCTTCATCGCCAAGCTTATACCATTGGCCTTCTCAAAACCTCTTGTGTTACAACTTATCCTCGCTCAGAGCGCTGCGCATCGCCAGGCATCAGCAGAGCGACATCCAAGCGATGAGATTGCTCAGAGATATTACACCGACTCACTGCGGATGTTTAGGAATGTCGTCGATGAGTATGTATCTGGAAACGCAGAGAACACCCTTGTCTTGACAGTCGGCAGTCTTATTATGTGTTTGACTGAGGTCCGTACCATTGATTCCACGACACGGCTGTTGACTAACATACTGCAGGTTGCCAAGGGAGACATTCACGGCACAATATTTGACCATCTAACAGCGTCCAAGTCATTAGTGAGCACATTACTCACAGGGACACAGAACATGGTATACGACGATTTACCAGACTTTCTAATCGAGTACTACATGCATATCGCAGGCACCAGTATGATCTCGATTGATCCCCAGTATAACTCACAGTCATTGCTCAGCCCCGATATTGAAGTCCGGGCCAGAAACTTGGTCGCAAGGAAGTACGTCGGCCAACTATGTGGCTGCTGGCTCGAAATCCTCATTCTTATATCCCAGATCTTTCACCTAGGACAAGTAATGTCTTCACCGACTGCCGATGGAGAGATCTCTCCAAACCCCGACAACATTGTCAATTTCGCTTTCCTTCAATCTCAAGTAATGGGCTTCTTCCCAGATCCTTCCGTCACACCATATACACGTCTTGCGGGGCTGGTATGGAAACAAGCTGCCCTCCTTTATCTCTGGACAGTCCTCGGAAAACCTTATCAGCAACCTGAAGGTAGCTTCCAACGAGCATTAGTTGAATCGGCCGTCGCTGAAGCAGTGGCATTACTTGATCAGTTCCCCGCTTCGGTCAGGATAAATACGAGTCTCTGCTGGCCACTCGCTGTCATCGGGTGTAGCACTTCAGATCCTACAGTCCAGCAGGTTTTGAGGACGCGGTTGCAGACTATGTTGGACACAATTGGTCTGGGGAATATGAGACAAACACTGGTGCTACTGGAGCATATTTGGGAGCAGCCGCCGGACCAAGTCAGTCCTTGGACGCTATGTAGGGCGATGCGTGAGCGTCAGATCTGGATATCTTTTGCATGAAAGGACACAATTAATCCTAGATACCCGCCTCGATATATAAAAATAGAGTCCTTGAGGCACATGCAATTAAGATGCCCTATATATGGCGGTCACCACCAATTCTTTTGAACTCATTATGCGCAGCTTGTCTGGCCGTCGAAATGATCACATCCCCGAGCTCTTCTTCAGGCTATTGCTATCGCTTATGAAGAAAGCTGCGTTGTGCTCGGTCAAATGAACGGATTGCTATTGTCTAATTGTTTATAGAAGGAACTCCCAAATCTTCGCAGCCACTAGAAGTCCATCATGATGCGCCCTCGCTCTCGTTATACCCTCCTCATACATCTCCTTTGAGAAGATCTGCTGGGCATATCTGGCCTCCATGATTTCTTGCATGATAAAGTCATCAAACTCCGGATGAGCCTGGAACGAGATGATACGCCCAGGCTTGTAGAGTCCTTGAACCTCGCACCTTGAGCTGCTGCCGAGGCTGACCAGGCCTTCGGGAACTTCCAGGACTGCATCTCGGTGCATTTGATGAAGGCCCTGTTCTTTTATCAGTGAAGACTTACGGGAAGGATGAGTGGTACTTACGAGAGATGAAACACCCAATAGCTTCTGGCCAGTCTCGTTGAGGTTGATTCTATCAACACAAACCTCCCAACCACCGGGGCTCACCGCAACCTTTGCACCAAGTGCTCGTCCGATGATCTGATGGCCAAAACAGATGCCAACGATGGGCTTCTCCGTCGTCGTATAAACCTTCTTGACAAACTCAACGAGCTTCAAGATCCAAGGGTCATCAGCAAACGATGTGTGTTCTGCATCCTGTTAGCTTTGCAGACGTGATTTGATAAAGAAACTTACTACTTCCTGTTAACAAGAAACCATCCACATCTCCGATGTTTGGGTACTCTTGTGCTGTGACAACATCCCACTTGCTAAGATCCAGGCTCACGTCCTTGCCCTTGTCACCAAGTGCTTCATTCTCGAGACCCTTGGTAAGAAGATCACGGAAGATATCTCCATAAGAACCGCGCTTTTCATTAACGGAAGGAAAAGGCGTATCGCACTCGAGAACAGCAATTCTATATGTTCGAGTCATGATGACGATATTGTGTGATGATAGTGGTTTAATTAATGAAGGTCAAGGAGGGTTCGTTATCAAAAGATATAGATGTTCAACGCCCTTTAATCTACACGAATATCCCCACCAACAAGGAACCTCATGACCACGTCGTTCACAAACGACCCTCATTTTAGTAATGTTAGCCGGGATGGCGGAATGTGAGTCTATTGGTGCTTTATTCGGTCCGCGTTCATAGCCGCGCTTTACCGCGCTCCACAGGACCACATAGGATTGTACACGTATTGAACCTAAACACCATGATTGAGGATATTGTGAGATAAGATCTGATAGTCTATTGGTGGACCTTATAACTATAGGCTGATATTGTTTCTATGTAGGCAGTTGGAGGGCATGATACTGGCTGAAGAGAATCTGTTCACAACGAAATACTGATTCTCTCTCTCTCTCTTTTATCGAGACATATTTGATAGATCTACATCAGGACATATTCTTCCTAAAAGTCACAAAAAGGATGCATATTATTTCATACTCGCGACCCTAACAACCCCTCGTCACAATTTGCTTGGTAGTGGCGGTTTGTTTAAATACTGCGGTCAGTCGGAAATCGCGATGTTGCCTGACTTATATAGAGTATGTTATGATTCTGTCCTAACTAGACCGAATACAAAAAGTTATTTTTCGATAAAATACACATTGTTGCTTCTCATCTCGGTCGGATGATGGTAACAGTCACGAAGAATGATATTCACCGGTGACGTGATGATAGAGGCCAAGTGAATCATCGATAGCCACTGAAATATATCAAAACCAATTCTTTAGTAGATATCAGACAGCACATAAAGATTCGAATTGCACCAGACTGCCCTTAGATATGAGAGTTCTGTTGTTCTGGATCTTGAGCTCCTAATAGCTAGCTTACGATTTGATGATTTCAGAAGCGAAACTGGACATTGAACAAACATAACGGAGAGCTTCTCTGAATGAAGAGACATGGTGGAGTTAGGACTGTTGAGTACTCTGACCTTGTCGTTGAAAATTCATCATCAGTTCTTCACGATATGAAACCAGCCACCTTGGAGGCTCAAATGATAAGAACGGATGTCTCGGGCCTGATCTGATACATATCTTGCATAAACCTCGGTAGATCCAATTAACAAGCATTCAGCAACACATGCAATTGCTCAGCTGAATCTGATCCACGAACGTGAATGTGAATGTGGATAATTCTTTGATTCCTTGGATGTCAATCAGCCTCGGCCCAATTGACAAGCATAAAAAAGAGGAAAACACGGGCCAATGAGACAAATGTTTCGTAACAAAAGCTCCTACGTTTGGATCAATTCCAGGCACTGCCGTTTCTTAGCGCATCAATTATGCAAGTTTCTTGAGTTGAGTGGCCGAGCTAAGTCGAAACAAGCAAGGATATGGCTGAGAACAAAGAAGCTGTAGACGTCATAAGCATGGCAATCAATCACCACAATGAGTCTGACACTTTAACCGGGAGGGTTAGTGATAACTACTACAACCAGCCAAGACTGGGTACAAGGGTTGAGGTAGAGTTCTTATGGTCTCGTGTGAGCGGGGAGTCGCAGTGAGATCGGTGATGTTGATGATACTATGACGTCCAAAACCTCTCATTTACAGTTCATCCATTATGTTATGCCATCCCAGCCTCCCGTTGAGGAGAATTCGGCTTGCTAAATCACTCATTAATTGACGCTGGAGGCTGTACTTAAATGATGCTGCACCCCCTCGTCGACATTGAACATTGACCATCTTGTGCTCGTCCATCACTAACTATCTCTGACACTCGCTGTCTGTGATCATCAATGGCTCCGCTCAGTTCCCCGCAAGATCTCGGCTTGGGTACCATCCTCGCCAGAGCCCTCTCTTCTCCAACGCTGTCTCTTCCTCCCACTCTAGTGGCTCGGCAAAACACAGAAACAGTCACTGTTACTACGTCCGGCGATGATGGCAATAGTGCCCAAACATTGAGCGGAGGCGCAATTGCCGGTATCGTCATTGGTTCAATTGCTGGGTTTCTTCTTCTCCTCTGGGTTGTTCGGTCGTGTCTCAATTTGGGCGCACCACCTCAAGAACGCGAGAAGTGGTATCACTACAAGGAGGAGCCTCGACGACATTCACATCATCATCGCTCTCGAAGTCGACGATCGCATCGATCAAGCATCTCCGCACCTCCCCCAATCGTCGTTAGAGAGTCGAGATCTCGAAGCCATCGCCGTGGCCGATCGCCTGGATATTATGGAACTGATCGCAGTTCACGGTACTACGTATAAGCCCCACGCCACCGACACGACAATAAGCGTTTGCGACAGAGCAACCTTCGCTTTGATACCTCGTGATGCTTTCCCATTGAATCAGTTCGATTGATCAACGTCGGTCCGATGAGCGGACAGGAGTTACGGCGTATGGATATAATCAGCACGTCATGCAGCATCACGACTTACGAGATGAAATCATGAATCACGTCACGACTGAGAAAGAAATGCATGTATATGAAGGCTTTGAATACACGCGAATCCTTGGGTACCATCTTTTGTTCCATCTCATTGTTATGAACGCTCGAATTCCCTAATTAATGTTCAATTACACGTAAATGGCTCCAGCCATGTCCAAACCTCCCATGTGCAGCACAAGGCTTTGTTTTTCGTATCATCTCGCATGCGCAATCACAATTAAGCTTAATTGATACCGTGGCGCTCGTGTCACCCCGTCAACGTCGTACTCGGGTGAAGCCGTCCACGCCAAAGTGACATTTGACAGCTCGATCGTGGCGCTGTGACACTTAGAGGTATTATCGACAAGCCGTGAGCTTCATTTAAACTAGCTGAACCATTCTGAACTCCAGGTCCTCAGACTCCAGCTCTCCATGCATAATCCCATAAACATATGCGTCGCCGACTAGACTCAACGATGTTTCCGAACCCGAAACTCGACGAAATACATGCGGAACTTCGGCGCCTTGCAATATGCCCACTTCGTCACCGACCTTAATAGTCTGTGGTGCAAGGCCAAGATATCCTTTCTTCGTTCGAAAGAGACTTCTCTTGTGTGATGCAGAGCCCCAGTCAAGCTGTATCAATGAGGTTCGAGCCTTGAGGCTCTGGTCTTGAGACTCTGTGGGCTTAGACTCTGGCTCTATTTGTTCCTCTGTTCTGCATAATTGTCGATAAGGGTGTAGTAGACTTGATAGTAAGTCTCCTCGGTCCTGAATTCCTATCGAAATCAAAGCTTTGGAAAGACTGGCCTTGGGGTTCTTGAGCAGTTCGGATACCATATCTGGATTCTTTGAAATGCTCAGCCACAGCATACCGTATATCATTTCTCCAAATTGGCCAACAAAATCATATGAATCATAGTCATATATTCCTGCTTGATCTGCCGTCAAGGTTCTGGCCAGTACTGATAAGACATTGTCTTCTCCAAACGCCTTGACAGGAAATGGGTTCAGAGCGAGGTTGAGAATTTCAGTCATCTGGGAATAGCCCTCTATGTCTTCCCAGTATGCAGTTGTGACGGCAGTAATCGTATCAAAATATGAATATGGCGAGTAGATAGTGTATGGTGAGTTGGTGTCGTACTCGATGCAGACTTGTTGGCGAGTTGCTGTTTTGAAGGTATCTTCACTTCTTCGTTGAAGAAGCCTCCAAGGAATAGCTTGTGTGTAGTCTGGAACCCAGGACGGTAGATCTGGGATGCGGTATCTACTGCGGTCTCCGATATAGCTTAGCCCTCGCCAGCTTGTTGTGTTGAGTAGGCAATGTGCTGCAGCTATCGAAAATACCTGCCGGACTGGTTTTGAATAATCGGCAACTACTGGTTCCATATAATCATCCGCTGTAGTGGTATCTGGATTTCATTAGCCAGTCCTGTCTTTTTCTCAACGGAGACGAGTTACCTGATATTGCCAGTAAACCATAAACCTTGTCTCTGGGATCTGTAGCATGCCTCGCACGATGATAGTCGACCTCGAATCCAAGTGGCGAAGGGGAAGTTTCATCAACTTCCTTCCTCAGTTTAGCTATCAAGTCGTATGTGAAGTTCATCAGCCACGTAATGGCTGGGGTCCTCTGGATGTCTTCTGTAACACTCCTCGACGAGTAACTATCATGTGCAATACTACTTCCGGCGAGGATAACATCCACAGAAGCATAGATTGTTCCGCACATAAATGTCAACTCTCGAGCTAGCCACATCTCTTGAAGTGTCCATGTCCGGCCAAACCATGCATGGTCAGTGAAGAAACGTGTCATGGCTAGCAGTTCTGAGTCAGTGAAGCTGCACGATGCAAGTGCTTGGTCCCTCAAGACGATATGCTCGTCTGAAAGGAGCTCCTGGCGGGTGATTGGCAATCTTTGAAAGCAAGCCACTGCTGTCTGGGTGTATTCTCTCTCATGACCGAGCCATACAATGACTTCCTCAGCACTTTTGTAGATATTTGCCATTTGAGAAACCTGAGCGTTTCGTTCCTCTATATCGTTTTGATTAATGCAAAGAGCATCTATCCATATGGGGCCTAGAATTCCAGATTGACACAGCGCAATGAGGGCGTTGTAAAGGTTTTGCCTGATATGTATCTCAAATCCGTCAACTAGAATCGTCTGAGAAGGCTTCGACCAACTCTCATCGGTTACATCTCCACCCGGCTCCCCCCAAGTATATGACAGGCATTTGTAGGTTGGGTTATCGTCAAGGTTGATGACACTCATATGGCTCGAAACTACGGCATTCTGAGTTCCAGGAATGATTTTGAGAAGTCGAATCTGCCCGTGCAGTAGCAAGGAGTCATATTTGTATACCATCTCGAAGCTATGTAGCTGTGTTTACCAATTTGATCCTTCATTGAGCGATTATGTTGCCGGATGACGTCTGAGATTTCTTGGCAGGGTTGATTGCATGGGGGCCATGTCTGTTTTAGGACACTTAGAACTGACCAGGGTTGTGATTACTTGTAACGATTTCTGGCATTCTTTTTCTTCTTTGCTTCAACAGACGAGTCGGCAAAAGGAAGAAGTTTTCATTAGAATCACTAGACATAGAGCATAATTCAAGAAATAATACACGAGATCTATTTAATCTAGCTATCCAATGATAGCCTGTTGTTAAATCCACGCTCTAGATATGTTCACAGCACATACGCTGATTTATGCATGATGGTTCTTCATATCATCTTCAGGATTTGAAGTGCATGTGGTCTCGGCCATGGACGCGCCCTCAAGAGTGGCACCATCCATATTAATTTCAATGAGAGGGCCCTTGTAGTGTTTTCGACCATCAACGATCCAAGTGCCCACTGCAATCAGAAGGATGACTCCAAAAGCAGCGATACAGTAGTTCATGTTGGTAGCCGTGACGGGAAGCTCGGGTGGGAATACGAAAAGGACGGTGGTGAGGATGGCCCAAGCAATACCAACGAGACTGCAAACCCATCGAACAGGGGCGCTGAGCTTGAAAGGTCGGTCTTCGGGAAGTAAGTTTCCGCCGCGGAGGAGATGAATGGCGGGAGGGATTGCGTAGGTGACGCCTTTGAAATGTCAGTTAAGAAGAGGCACAGATGGAGGACAACATACCGAGAGCAACAACGGAAGCAGCAGTAATAGCGTTGAAGGCACTTGAGCTTCCGAGAAGAATAAGACCGAAGATGATAACCCAGGCCGTAGTCCAGAGAAGAGCGTTGAGAGGAACCTCAAGGGCGTCGTTGTACTTGGCCCAGATATGGCTGAAGGGAAGACCTCGGTCACGGCTGAAAGCATAGGTCATGCGGGCACTGGTGGTCATGATAGCAGTGGCAGTAAACACCATGCAGACGATAGAGAAGACGATGAGGCAGATACTTCCAGCCTTGCTGTTAGTGGCATCGAAGTACATTTGCAGAAGAGCACCAGCTGGTGACTCGATAACGGTTTGAACGTCCTTGAGAACGAACAGCAGGCAGGAGAGAAAGATGAAACCAGAGAGCATGCCGATAAGAATGCACCAGATCATAATTCTGGGGCCCTCCTTTCGAGCGTTAGGGATCTCTTCAATCATATGCGCTGCGGCATCGAATCCGGTGAGAGCAAAGGCACCCTGAAGAAGTCCAAGCATCCAAGAGACGCCATCAGGCCAGCCGACTTCATTGATAAACTTTCCATAGACGAAAGCACCGCTCTGGTAATCGGGAGCAGCACAGGCCAAAACGGTTATGCTGATGATGATGAATCCCGAGATACTCCACAGGAAGGCGGCTTTGTTGAATAGAGGTAGAATTCGTGTCGCAAAGGCATTGATGACAAGGGCGATGATCGTGAAGGCCAGGTAAATCAGGAATTGATGCCATGCCTTGGCTTCATAGGTAGGATGCATGAAAGTAATCGAATCAATAACAAAAGTACTTCCGAGCAGAGGAGCCGTTGCCGTCAAGACAACATAGCCAGCAGCGTTGATCCAACCGGTGACGTAGCTAATACCCCTTGACCACTTGGGCCAAGCAATAAGAGCAGCCCAATGATATTGACCACCAGCGGTAGGATAAGCCGATAACATCTCAGCCAGGGGAGCAGCTAGACACAAGTTGCAAATACCAGCCACGATGAGACCCCAGATGACGGAGCTGGGGCCTCCAGAGGGGAGGGCGAGGCTGATAGAGGCTGACAAGGCGGTCCATGTGTTGAGGATGGCAAAAGCGAGACCGAGAAGAGAGATCTTGGAAAAGTTGCGCTTGAGTTCCTGCTTATGGCCGAGCTGTTCTAAAGCAGCTGAGTCGTCAATATGGACATTTCTGTCCCGCGGCGTTTGGGACTCCATGATTACTGAGATGAGGTGGGATATCAAGTGAGGTCAGAGGGTGACATGTTAGGAGGTTAGCAAAGCAGGTATTTAAATGCCAGACGTCAGGCCCGTTAACGGAGGATCACTTCTCCTGTTGGGCTAGGCTGTAACTTGGACTATTTGGTATCTAGTTCGGCGATCGTAGCTATCTCTGGGGGCGTCATTGTGGTTGCGTAACAAAGTCGCTTTTCCCCATTCTCAGGGCGCAAGAAAACTTGTGACCTGAGGGAAGAGTGTCAAAAGTATTTAGTCTAAATTCAGGTGAATCCACACTGAGATTACCCAAGTCTTTTTGTCACTTGAGATAGATGCCTTGAGCTTTACTGCCTCCCCTGGCCCATGTCGCTGTGACAGTCTAGGGATGACGATCCACCCTTCGCGGTGAACTCTATGGCTGGATGACGTTGTGGGGGATCATGCCCCGGGCCGGGGAAGGGCCTATCTCTTTTTGTTCTAGAATTGTTTTGGGGTGGTTGTCTGGGTTGGGGATTGGGCAAGCCATCCTTGAATGAGGCTTTTGAGTAACAAGTTCGGCTCATGTTCTAGAAGTAATTTATGACATGTAAGGCCCTGCAAGCTGATGAACCGCATAGGAAAATAACTGCCCAGGACAGCTATACTCCTGCAAGTAATGCAGCGTTGTAGAGCACTCATCGAATGATTACAGGGGCCTGTCTTATCATGTCCCCTCTGTACAGTACCCGTCCGTATGGAGATCTTCTAAGCTGAAGTCTAGGCTTGCGACAATAGCGCGCTTCGGAGCCGACTCTCCCAAAACCAAGTCCATGCTCCGGAATCAGCGGCCTTTTGGTCTCCAACAAAATTTCCTTCTCCTACACGCCCTTCTTTAGGCATGTCATCTCTCCAACTCTTTTCAATTGGTTTCAAACACGTTGTTATGGTCAGACTTGAATGAATCTAGCTCCCCCACGAACGGATGTGCGGCTCCCTAGCTGATTTACCCCAACTCATCAAGGGAACAGTTGGAGATAAAAATCAGGAGACCTCTGTAAAATAACTCTAACTGGGTCTATCTTTGAGGCCCATTTCAGTGGAGATGTTCCCCTAGCTTGGTGACTTTTGAATATTGTTCACGAATAAGGCAGATAATCAAATTGCGGCTCTCTGAACATATTCTGGTCCGTGCTGTCTACTACTCATCCGTCTTAACCGAGTCGACCGGCCGAACCGGCAGATGTTGCATAAATGCATAGCTCTCACTGTCTTTATCAGGGAATTATAAGTCTCAGGACCGGCATCGACCGGCTTCTCGACGGGGTTGCCGTGCCATGTGGGAATATTAAACTGGAGCCTATAGTGGCGAGAGAAAAAAGCTTCACTTCTGAGTTTCAAATCCCCGTATTGACGACTCTGGAGAAATGGTTTTTATTACGTTTTGGAATATGACAAGATGACCAGTTATACAGATTTTGCATGGCACTCCGCGATGTGACCCCGCGACCTTGAGGGGTTTTTGCTTTTCCCCAGGCTTTTCTCCGACTTTTTGGATCTGTGTTGAGTAATGAATATTCACAACGTTCCACTTTGTTTTCGGAGCTTGACCGTTGGGTCGGAGGTGCTCTCTTTTGAGATGAGAGCATGAAAGTTGCTATTGTTCTTAAGATCAGACTGGAGAGACTCGAACAAAGTGGAATCGTCGGCATTTCGATACGGACCGCCCAAGATGAGCTGATCATTATCAGGCGCTGTATATAGTGATGGGACGTTGATAAATGAGCTCCACGATTCTTGCTGTTCCTGGCAAAGTCTGCCAAGTTGGGTTTCTTTATAGATGGCGGTAACTCAAAAGTGGCCAATGAAATTGCTCTGTTAGATAGCCAGTATCAAGTGAATATCTAAAATCGACTTCTGATATTGAGGCTCTGCTCCAAATCGCTTCGCCAAGAGCCGCCAAGGCGGGAGGTGCACGCCATAGCTTTCGAAGCCTGTCAGTCACTGTACCACGTTTATTGAGACATAAGATTCTCAATGGAGAGACTTGGTCGATATTGAAGGGTGCGCATGGATATAATAGTGCAATAAGACAATCATAAGGTAATATGGGAAGAATAGCGGTTGAAACAGACTCAACCACTTAGAGGATCGAGGAACAGACAATTAAACCAAGTACGACTGGCAACAGCCCAGATACCTCGAGAATGCAAATTCACCCAAGTTAGATTTGTAAGTCTTGGACACTCCAAGCGTAACTTTTTGATATTTAAAGGGCATATTGAAAGGGCTGTAGAGCATGAAGTTGACGATTCTAGAACATTACTTGAAAATGGTTTCAAGATATCTAAGCACAGGGTAACTCCCACAGTTCTAATGCACTTAACATACTCTAAGGAATGAAGACTAATTGTATAGAATCATAAGATCTTGGGGCTTAAACGTAATATAGTAATTTCTGAAAACTCTCCGTCAATCAACGATGGCCTTCCTCAATGTGCATGTGTATAGGCATTCCTACGCCCTCCCCTGACACAATTCGCCAGAGATTTCATCTCATCAGCTTAGGTTCCGTGGTCTAGTTGGTTATGGCATCTCGTTAACACCGAGAAGGTCCCCGGTTCGATCCCGGGCGGAACCACATTTTTGCGGATCCGAAAGGACCCGCGTCTCCTTTTCTCTCACCGCTCACAACTCCACAAACTTAAGCCCAAATCTTACCTCTTTATGTATCTCCATTGGTCTCGTGGCCTAGTTGGTTATGGCATCTCGTTTACACCGAGAAGGTCCTCGGTTCGAGCCCGAGCGGGACCATTCTTTTGCTCATTGGAGCATCTATCCCTTTTTGTCACTCACAGGCATTAGTGTGCGGTTGTGCGTGAGTGGTCAAGTGGCTTGTTTGTCTACCTAGAAAGTCCAGTTTACCAAATCTTGTACATTTAATGTCAATCCATCCTCATTGTTCCCCTGCACCCTTAATAATTTCGGTTCACAAAGTAGTTGTACTTGTCCTCAACCATCTTCAAAGCCCTCTTGTTGGCTTCATCAACATCTTCTTTAGGTAGACCCAAAGCTTCATTTGCAAGGCCATACTTGGCTTCGAAGTTTCCATCACCATTGGGATAGAACGTTCGAGCATACATAGCGAGTCCAAGGCCAGAATGATCCCCCTTCTTAAGAAGGTCCATGCCTCGCTGCCAGCGCTCCTTGGAATCCTCATACTCGATCTCCCAGTCCTTGTCTGTAGTACCGGTGATTCGTTGAAAGCTGTCGAGCATCTCTCGCTGAGAGATGAGAAAGCTGGAGATGTAGAGGGGCTTGTTTCGCCACTGGGAAATGGTAGGTGACTTGTCGTTCTCATCGTCTGGAATAACCTTCAAGCTCAGAAGAGCTGCGAAAGCTCGACCACACTGATCCCAGGTTGAGCTGTTGATCCGGGTGTTGCCATCGTCGTAGAACGTAACCTTTTTCTTGTCGCCAGTCACGTCGAAACCATACCATTCAGGACCCTGGGCCAGAGAGAACTCGTACCAGAAGGAACAGCACATGGCAATCCACGAGGATACACCATTTTCTTCCACGGCATTGATTCCTGGGAGCACACTTCTACCGGTCAGGTTCTCGTCGGCGAGTGACTTATTGGTGAAGTCGATGCCATAACAATTGGGCATGATCCATGGAACACCTGCTTTGGCGGCCGCTCCAATGATCTTCTCTTGGGTGCCAGGGGCTGCGGATACTGAGAGAGAGATTGCGAGGAACTGCTGGCCTCGAAGTGCCTCCACGATAGAGTTATCATCATCGTAGTCAACAGTGACAGTGTGAGCGCCTTCGGGGAATTTGCTGGTGCTGCCTTTACGGGTGATAGCAGTGACTGTATGCTTGCCTGTCGCGATGAGATACTTGGCCAAGTACTTGCCAACACTTCCACCGGCCTGTAAAATGTCAGTCATTATTAATTAGATGACAGCGAATGTGTTGCTTACACCAATAATGGCAACTCGTTCAATCTTGTTTACAAAGCCCTCAGGCTGGTCCTTGGCGTAATGTTGAGCCATTGTAGTAACTGAGACTCGGAAGATTTATGTACGTAAAACTGCAAGTGGTAGTAAATTGTTGAGTAAAGTTGATGAGTGTGATGATGAGATGCTTCTCCAAAGGGAAGATGTCCCGACATCTTTATACTTGAGTCTTCACTACTAGCTTTGAGTGCCATTGAAGCAATTAATTGCCCGGACATTTCGTTAACTCCTGCCGTCCGCTTCTAGGCCATTGTCGATGATGCTATCGCGGACTTTGCATTTGGCGTCGGTCGAGAATTTTACCATATCCGGTAAGTGCTTTTACCGTAACGGGTAAGAGGGTCTCCCGCTCGGGGCGGATGGCCCCCACCAAAAAGACATGAACCAATCAGAGGCTGTCAAATACGAGAATAAGTTAATAGACCTCAATATCCAGGGTTGGATCGCTGATAGTGAAACCAAAAGCGCGAGTCCGAGTTTATCTCCTTGCTCTCGTAGTTCGGACTTCTCTTGAGCCGAAGTCGTATGGTGATTCATAATGTCGCGACCCGACAACGTGTGATCTGTCGTCTACGGCAGTTGGTTATCGAGAAGTGAACCTTGTTGAGCCGCAGTAGTTCGTGGGATCTTGTCGTAGATATTGATTAGAAATCGATCTACAGGCTTCCATTCGCAACTATTTATCCAGTTGACTTTGTCTTCTCGTCATATCATGGGCATGTATTCAATATCATATCATGTATAGAAGTCGCGGGGAGTTCCGAGGACTGTTGAGCCGATTGAACATGTCTACAATGTGAAAGTGCAACTGGTTTCTTCACTACAATGCCATGAATAAAGAATTACCCAACAATGAATAAGTATAGACTTGCCGACCAGAATAGCAAGAAATGAATCGAGAGAGAAATAGGTCCATATCTTCAGAAAGGTCCGGCGCAAAGATGTATCCCTCTACAGGGTCGAATGCTCCTAACACTATCACAAGAGCTGAGCCATGAATATAACTTGTTACGGTTTTACGTATACTCCAATTTTAATATTTCCTTAACGCCTATGCCTCGACCACCTCAATGTCCGATACTCTTCATGCGATAGATTTCTCTTTAGATTTTCATTAGAATTTCCTAGCTCTGTCTAGCAGGATCCAGCTCAACCTTGTTCTTCGTAATGGCATCAATCTCCTCCATAATCTCTGGTGTCAGCTTATCAAGAATCTTCAGCGAGGCAACAGTATCGTCCAACTGCTCAGGCCGGCTGGCACCGGTGATTACACTGGTAACATTAGGATTCTTGAGACACCATGCAATACCAAGTTGAGCCTGGCTGATGCCCAGCTTATCAGCAATGGGCTTCAGCTGCCGAACCTTGTCGATCTCCTCCTTCCAGTCATCAGTGCCAATACGGCCGCGCATGAAGTCGGCGAAGTTGTCCTTGCTGGCTTCAAACCGGGAGTCTTTGGGTGGCTTGCCGTCAACTATATCGTTGTACTTTCCACTGAGAACGCCCATTTTCAAGGGGGAGAACGAGGTGATACCTAGGCCAGTGCGCTCATATAGGCGTTGGAATTGACCTTCAACTCTGTCTCTGATAAGGATGTTGTAGAAGGGTTGCTCGGCGATAGGTCCAATCATTCTAAGATCACGAGCAATTCCGACCTGTTGATGTGAGAATCTAGGCAAATTATATACAAGTGATAGTGACTTACAGCTTCGGCAATTTCATCAGCGGACCACTCTGATGTACCCCAGTAGAAAGCCTAGTGACTTCGTAAGCGCTGCTGCAATCAAGTCTGGCGAATGCTAAACAAACCTTTCCGTTGTCAATCAGGTAGTTGAAGGCTCGGACAGTCTCCTCCATAGGAGTCAGTCTATCTGGCCGGTGAGCGTAGACAATGTCAACATAGTCGAGCTGAAGACGCTCCAATGAGGCATCTAGACCTTCGATAATATGCTTTCTCGAAAGCCCATGGTTGTTGACGAGAATCTCTCCATTAACGGCACCCCAGTTGATCTCTGAGAAACATTAGCATCAAGGCATCGAATACCTGGCGCATTTAAGGACTCACTCGTGCTGATGACCAAATCGCTGCGCTTCCAGCCAAAGTGCTTGATAGCCTTTCCCATGACAATCTCAGCTTGGCCAGCAGTATAGTTCTCGGCTGTGTCGAAGAAATTGATTCCAAGGTCGTAAGCCTTTTTCATGCAAGCAAATGCCTCCTCATCTTGAGCGTAGCCTCCATAGGTCATCCAGCTACCAAGACCAATCGCAGAGACATGTAAGCCGGATCTACCGAGACGACGGTAGATCATGCCAGTGTTTCTAGGTTCAGTCCAAGCCATCTTGACGATTTATGAGACCTTGGAGATGTAAATCTTGCGCGAAGTCAATGTTTCTACACACCTTGGTCAGTATAAAATTGTAAAATCGGCTCGTCGCCGAATTCGAATTGGGGTTGTGTAGCCGGAGAATATTTCGGAGATTGCTTCGGAGCGGGGATGACTTACAGGAAGATTATTATTCTATGAATCAGTGCCGCCAACAATTGGGAGGGACTTGTATGTTGCTTTAATCTGAGTAATGTCGCGAGTTTGAGTGCAAAGTTGACTCATCCAGCCGGTAAATGTCAAAGAGCTTCATCAAGTCGGATATTCCGACTTATTTGCTGTAACACCTGGGCTTCTGACTTCCCCATGTGCAGGTGTCCTGCAGCGGGGAATTGCAGTAGCTTAGCAAGGGTGCAATGGCGCAATACGGGGTCCTCTTTACGCCATAAGCCAGCAATGGAAGGGTCTTTCAACTTTTGGGTGGAGTTTAGGCCTAATTTTGCCGGAAGACCGTAATCTCACCGATCCTTTACCTACACTTAGGTTGGTGTCTCAATTATCTGCTGGATTTCGTCCTGTTCAGTAACATCGCGGGGCATCGACTCCAGTAGCATACGAGTAAGCGGCGACGGCGATCGAACCAGGTAGCCGAGGTCCAGAGGTGGCCAGCAAATTTGAGAAGCTTGGCCTTCCATGAATTGATACGTTGGCATCGTGAGGTTCGGTTGTGATGTCAAAAGTTCGGCAGTATCTTGGAAAGTCGATGCTAGATTTGCTTCAAAAGCCACTGAATCACCCTCTGGCTCCAACATACGGCCTGAATTGAAGATTGCGTCCATTCGGATTGTGAGAAGTGAGAGAAGAGTACGATTGCCTCCTCGACAGGACGAAAGTATGTCGCGTAGTTGATGGAGTATTGGACCAGATTGGTCGTTTTGTATTGAGTGATCACTTGCGATTGCATCAATTACTGCAGTAGCAATCTCAAATGTTTTGAATTCCTGCCCCGACTGTAAGCTTGCATCAGATTATACATCCACTATGAGACTCACCAGCGTCGGTCCATGAGACTCAAGAGCAGCCTTTGGAAGCTCGGAAACGAGGCTTAAGAAGTCTTTGGCGATATGAATGGGGTTCATCGAGGGTATGACAATGCCAAATCGTAGAGCCGCTCGCCATAACACAGCACGCATCCATTGCCTTGTAACAAACATGTCTGCTCGCTGGACTTCATTTATAGGGCCCCAATCGTCATTGTCGGCTGAGTCGAGAAGCTTTTGCTGCAGGAGCTCCAAGCAATTTTGAGCCACGGAGGCCATGTTGGGTATATCCGAGTCCGCGTCGATGTTGCGAAGGATCTCAAAGATGTTGGACTGATCAAAGACCCAGAACAGATGGACCAACTTTAAAAATGCCGGTAAAACTTCAGCACGGTCATCAGCTCCCCCGAACCAAGGGAACAAGATGTTTGGCTTGAGGACTATGGGAAGCTTGTGCAAGAGAGCAACACCTCTGGGCGATACGCATTAGCAGGAGATCTTTTTCGAATGAAGAACCCTACCTCTCGGTGACAAACAGTAGCCAGAGAATCCGTCGCGAAACATGTTGATCGGCTTCTGAAAGCGAAGGATAAGTAGACTCACGGTCAAGTCTTAAGATTTGTGCCTGTGTGATAGCCTCACGCAAGTACACAAGCGACTTTGTGCCTCCAGGCAAAGCGTTCTCATGGTAGATATGTAGGAAGAAGGAAATCCTCAAGGCATCCAAGAGACCCAGCTTCTCACTTAGCCCACTTGTTTCCGCCTCCTCTACACTGGGTCGCCATGCAGTGTCCAGTTTCAGTTGAGCGATAGCAGCGAGAGCCACAGCATTAGCAAGGCACCTCGCTGCACCGCCTTCATTGGGATTCTGCCGAATTTTGTTCCTTAGATCAGTTGCGTCAACGATGGGCCAGATGGGGTACAGTCTTTCAGAGTAAACCTCTAGAACGTCCAGTAAACAAGTTACTTCATTAACAGGTGACGGTGACTTCTTGGCAATAGCTTGATCGGGGCTTGAGGTATCGCTTTTTGCTCCATCCCCTTGGCGTCTTCGCTCAATCTTATCCAGCGTTCTTGGTCTCAATCCTCGCGGCCCTCTCGTCCCTTGTGAACGATTGAAGGTACATTCTATGCCCGATGCCTCACACGCTGTGCAAGGGGGTGTTTCTGAGCAGCGGATCTTTCTAACCTTGCATGAATCGCAGGCTCGTCTCGCAAGCTTCTGACGAGAACTCGGAGTGTTTCTCGGAGGTCGTGGAGGTGGGGTCATGGCTCAGAGGTCGAATTGCTGGATGGGAGTCAGAAGGATCACCATTGACCAGTGAAAAGAACGAAAGTGCGGCAAATGAAAAGACTCGGCAGAGATGAATTGTTTCTGTGCTACTTCTGGTGCAAATGACGTGCTGGTCCGTTGCGATCTCGCCTTCCAGGACCCCTGTCTACCCCAGATTTTGGTTCCCTTCTAAGCCTCGGTAGCTCCCCCGCCATTCTCCAACGAGATTGCCCTAGCACCTCTGTTTCCCTTTCCTCCTTTAGAGCTTAGACGGTCGTCTCTGTCTGTTGTAGCGGGCGTCAGTCCTGGCTTGTAGTTCTCGCCCTATATCATGAATTAGCGTAAGTATAATACTTGTTGGTCGCCATGAACAGGAAAGCTCAACGCTGGGCTTCTCCACGATGGGAGCCGGGAGCTTAGGCATCGGCAACGGTGAAGGAGCGGCGACATCGGGCCAGACGGTCTCGACACTTGGATCCCATTGCATCCACGATTCGTCTTCTTCAGACAACGTAACAATTGGTGTCGCCATGGTTTCACTGGTAATTTTGGTATAAAAAGCTGGCAACTTGATCCGTATGATATCTGGGAATTCGTATGGAGATTGGAAAGTGGAAGTGGGAAAGCTGCCGCGGCGAAAGAAGGAAAGAAGGAAAGAAGTACGCATTGTAATTTTTGGTTGATTTCGTTTTTTTTTTTGTTCGCTCCTTCTGCCTAGGACACTGAATCACGCTGGGAGAAATTTCTCTTGTTGTGAGGAAGGAGGGAGCTGCTGGGCAGGTTACGAGTGGAGAACCTGAGAAGCAGGAGAGCCTGAAGACGGCCCTGGCTGATCTCAGCTTCCATGGTAGGTGTAGCTGGTATAGGTACCAGATACTAAATGGAATCGATAGATGATTATAACCATAACATAAACTATAATCATACGGTAACCTATAACTGATTTTGGACTGTTTGCTGGTTTCAACATTTGTCAAATTGGAATAGAGTTCATTAATGCTTAATGGAAGGAGTCGTCAGAACTTTGGCTTGCACGGAAAATGTGAATCGGGCAATGGCGAACAGAAGATGGGAAGGACACATTACTGAAAAGGCTATAGAAGTGGAAACTCCTCCCCTGAACGGAAGGAAATAACTGCGTGCCTACCTACCTACCTAGGTAGGTAGGTGCCCACGAAGTACCTTCTATCCCTGCCTTCGTCGACAAACTCACAAACTTCACACTTCCATACTACACAACGGTTTCTAGATATCATCATCCTCATCAGCAGCCTTCTCTGCCAGCATAAACCTGCTCTTTCCAGTCTTCTCGTCAACCTCATGCTCAATAGCAAGCTTCTGTAAGTGGCCAAGAATGTTCTCGAGCTTGGTGTCCTTCTTTTTGCGATCTTTCCTGCCGAGATTATCTAACCAAGACAGCTTGTTGAGAACGAAATAAACGATAGCGATAACAACGGTCACGCCGAAAGAGTAAAGCCAGATGATCACAACGGTCACGATGTCAACCCAGCCATTGCTGCTCTGCTTGAAGTTCGACTCGGGGTGGGAGATCTCGCCCCTACCGGACATCCAACCAAAGAGGCAAAAAAGAGTAGCTAGGACATCGACACCGAGAATGGCGAACACGAGTTGCCACGATGGCCACGTCTTGCCGCCTCGTGTGACGAAGATGAGCCAGTTCTCTGTGAGGGCGACTTCTAAGAAGAGGATCTCTTGGACGGAGCCAAAATTCTGAACAATGCCTCCGTTGGGTAGAAAGAGCGTCCCTCTCAAAGTCCAAGTGGCGAGAGCTAGAAGGATCCCAAGAATCACACTCATAACCCACTGTCACAGCGTCAGCCTTCGCTAGCAACACATCGGGTATCACGAACTTACAATTTTGGGTAGCTGCCACTCTACCGGTCTCGGTTCCCAATGAGCATTATCATAAGCAACTGCAACTGTCGCTAAATCCGCAAATAAGGCTAAAAATACTATAAGGTCGACCCGAATTGTTTCGTTGATGATGATCATGGACAGCGTGAGATAGATTTCCAGATGGAGACAGAGCGCAATACGATATTGGATATACGCTTTCATTCTCTGAAATATTTGCCGAGCGGTTTTGATAGCCAAAACGATGGTGCTTAGACCAGGGGCGAGAAAGACGATATCTGCTGCGGCCTGGGCAGCTTCCGAGGCACCCTCAACTGCGATACCACAATCCGCTTTCTTCAGGGAAGGAGCATCGTTGACACCGTCGCCTGTCATTGCTGTGAGATGACCTCTTTGTTGCAGCATTTCTACAACCGTGTACTTGTGCTCGGGAAACACTTCTGCGAAGCCGTCTGCACGCTCGACGAAGTCATGCTGTACACTTCCAGACAAGCCGCCATGGATCAGTCTTTCAGAGTTATACACCTTGGTTCCAAGAGACAGCATCTTGCAAGTTTCTTTTGCAATTGCAATTGCATCTCCAGTCAGCATCTTAACTGGAACGCCAAGATGGCCTGCCTCGATGATTGTCTGGGCTGTATCTTCGCGGGGAGGATCGAACATGGACAGCAAACCCAAAATGATCCAGGGACCATCGTTCTTTTTGTAAGCGACACCAAGCGAACGGAATCCCCTTCGAGCAAAATCTTGAGCTTTCTCTTTGTAGATTCGGCTTTCGTCCTCCGAGCCTGAAGCCAGTTTCAGTACCGCTTTTGGGGCTCCCTTGACGCACCAAAACTTATCGTTTCCAAGGCGGCAAACCGCAGTGATGCGCTTGGAGACAGGATCGAAAGGTGTGAACGATTCAGTTACCCACCCCTGCTTGAGGATCTCTCTGGCTTCGGGGTAGCGCTTGAGCGTAAGGATTGTGACCTTGTCAATGGGATCTAGGGTTCTGAGGTTATGACTCGAAGCAAGAGCCGCGACCGCCATCATCCAATTGACGTCCTGACCTTCTGCCATCCAAGGATCGCGAATCGATAACTTGTTGGCAGTCAACGTACCAGTCTTGTCAGAACAGAGAATGTCGACACCAGCAAGAGATTCAATGGCAGTGAGCTTTTGAACTATGGCCTTCTGTTTCGCGAGATACGCTGCTCCGACGGCGAGGGTTGTGGTTGTCACAACTGGAAGACCAACAGGAACACCTGGTTTGGAACGATTAGCCAAAGTCATTCCACAACAACTGAATTAGGCATTATTCGAGACCTACCGATAATGAGAAGAACAAGAGCATAGTGTAGAAGATTCTGCGATCCGGGCTCCGTCATTCCAATGTGGTGGAAGAAGCCTCCGATCCAGGCTATGAGGATCCAAAACATAACAAGAACAAGAAGCGATGTTCCAATATTGTTCATGATAGCTTTGAAGTGGCCTTGATCCTTGGCTCCCTGGACAAGGTCTGCAGTACGGCCGACAAAAGACTCTTTGGCAGTGGTTTGAACAAGGGCAAAGGCCTTGCCTCTTTTGCAGCCAGTGGTATAGTAGACCATATCGCCAAGGTACTTCTCAACAGCAAGCGACTCGCCAGTGATAGCAGACTGATCAATGGCAGCGAGAGGACGGCTTCGATAGTCATGTGGCTCCTGCTCATGACTGTGTTGATGGGCATCATGTTCTGTTGATGTGTCATGGTCTTGTTCTTTGTCTGCACCTTCAGCAAACTCATCTTCTTCATCGCTGCGGTCGAGTTTATCTTCGGCTCGGAGACGTTTGTAAAGTTCAAAATCTTCGGGGCGTGTATAGTCGCAGATAAGGCGAGCATCTGCAGCAACGGTACCGCCTTCTTGTACAATGAGCTAGGGCATTAATCAGTCATGGTTGCAAGAAGGAACAGCTTAAGTCGAGTGGTTTCAGGAAGGAACCACTCAAGTCTGACTGCTTCAAGAAGGAACAACTTAAGCTTGACGGTTTTGGGAAGGAACCACTTACGATGTCTCCGGGAACAAGTTCTCGTGCCAGAATTTCTTTTTCGTTGCTATCACGTATGACGGTGCATCGCATTGCGATATCACCCTTGAGACTAGCGACGACGTCTGCGGCCTGCTTCTCCTGGTAGAAGCCGACGAAGGCGTTAAGCATAAGAATACCAACGATGACTCCGAAATCCACCCAGTCCCCGAGACCGACTGCGAGAAGGGCCGCGACCTCCATAACTACAATGCGATGATCAGCAACTGAACCCTCAAACGGACGGCAGAATGGCTTACCATAAAGAATGGGGCCTGTAAAAAAGCCCAGAAACTTGGCAAACATATTCTCCTTCTCCGAAACCAACTCGTTCCATCCTGTCACTTGTCTTCGTCTTTCAACCTCATCCGACGCAAGACCAGCTGTGAGATCCGTCTCAAGCCAAGCATCAGGAGTACCCTTCTTAGCAGGAGGCTCCTCCTGGGCATCGACACCACTGCCGAACTGCCACCAATGCTTCTTCTTAACCTTCCCATCACGATCATCAGCTGGGCGACGACGATCTTCGCGATAGTTGCTAATGTAGTGATCCAGGGCAGGATACTCGCCGAGACTGTCGTCTACAATGCTGGCGGCTCTCCCGCCCCTAGAAGCGCGGGAGGCTCGCCGGCCAGCGTTGGATTCCAGGTCATCGTTGTTGTTCTTGCGACGACGGAACAGTTTAGACATTGGTGATATCGTTCAAGCAGATTATGATGGTAAAGAGGATAATTAAGGTCACGAAATCTATGCACGCACTTGTCTTGAGAACAGGATGCAAACACACGCTTCAACACACCTTTCCAGGCGCAACGAGCCGTTATTTATTGCTTTGCGCATTCTCTAGGAGCGCATAGCTTACTGCCTCTTACGGATAGCTCTCGTCTTTGCAGCGTTGCAACCCGTTCACTGCAACCTCGCGTTCGCGAATATGAATATTGACCGACTTCCTGTGACCCTAGAGCGTTATTTTCCAGAAGCTCCCGTGTGATCCGGAAGGCAGATCTGCATCGCTAAAGCCTAGAAGCAATCCCCAGAGGGTTGCGTGCCAGGATGATTCTGTCACCAATAACCCAATTTCCGTCAAGATGTACAATAAACAATGAGGGATTAAGAATTGAGTTTCTGGATATTTCATTAAAGCCGGGCGACGGGTGCATAACTATGACGACCTTCAGGTGCCGCATAGCCGTTGTCAATTCGTGAACTCGGTTCTGACGGATGTGATATTCGACAACTTGGATACATTATATGGTGTAGCCTCAACCCCGCGAAACTGTGAAAGGTACAATTGGTCGTGGTATTTTTGGGGTCATGCGGAGAGATTTGTCGGCCAAAATGCCTGCCGAGTCGGCAACCCCCAGTGACCAATTCCTTGTTTTCGGAAATCGAGACTAGAGCTGAAGTGTAAGCTTTTGGGGTCTTGCAACAAACGGACTCAGCCAAAACTTCCCGGTAGACCCTGAGTTCAGACGTGGAAGCATTTCCATGGAGGTGAACTTCACCGACCAATGTCACATCATGTTGGGCGGTTGGCTCGGTTGGTAAACATGGAGTCGAATTGGGTGGAAATAACCGATCCAGTAGCTTTTTGCCTATAGTAGTCATAAGTCTCGTGCTGGTTCAACAATATTGCAACTTACACGATGCGTCGGGGTCAACCGATGCTTCTGCAGATCGCTCTGACAGCCAGGGTCCGTCCCGTAGCAGGAACACCCAACCACCGGTGAGGTTTCGTCCCATTGGAGTTGCTCCAATTCCATATTCGGTAGAGAAGATCGTGCTGCCATTCTAGGCGTAAGAACAATAAAAGTCTTGCAGAACAATAATCTAGAGAATGGCAGATTGCGCCGTAAACTTGGTGGTAAAATTTATACCTGCCTTAGTATGTATGTACCTACTACGCACTTCTTTTTCTTGTCTGAGGTAGCCATCGTGGGGATGTATTCCTGATATCACGAGGAAGGAGCGAGCACTCTCTCTGGTGGGCATCGTAATGGGTCGAGGTCTGTTGAGGAAGGAGCATACAGCTAACCCGTATCTTACTTCCTTCTCTGCCTACAGGCGCAGAGATCGGCCTCAATGGCATGAAGATGTTCTGAAAATGATGGACAAGTCATCCAACGCATGGCTTATATGTGACATCCCACAACGGCACATACTGTGGCATGGTAGAACTGGGCCTTATCATCCAACCGTCACATTATGCATATTCGCCGTTGCGCATACTTGAACTTCAACATGGGTCGAAAGACAGCCTTGAAGAGCTTTCTCAGGGCCGAGAGGGCGAAACATTAAGGTACTCACAACACCGCCCACGTAAATATATCTGATGGCAAGTGCCGCCAACACTTCGGGTCCTGCTACCAGCACGGGGGATGGAGAGGAACTCGACAAAATTAGGACTTGACCTTTGTTAGCACAATGCACGGCCAATATCAGCCGACTCCTTCAAACCGAGCATCCCGTCAAGAGGCTTCTTGCGATGTCGTTTCAAGGCCACACAGATGAGTGACCACAGTTCACACCTCTAATCTCACTTCGGAATCTCATCGTGGCTGGGATGAGCATTCTGATCAGCCACTGTGATAAGAGAGTGTAGCATTTCAGCTTGAGCAACGAGAGTTTCAGCTGAGCCTCGGACAAAATAAGCATATCTTTGTTGTTGCAACCCCCAAGAGGCATCATAAAAACACATCCGTCTGGCCTTGTTCGATAGCGAGCATGCAGGTGTGCAGTTAGGCATGCGCTTGCTGAAAGAGTCGCCAGGCTTCTATCAGGAACCATCCAGGGTCATAACACAGCAGAAGTTCGCCACACATTAGATACCAAAGGCAGTAATAAACAACAAACTAGCATTAAACAGCAACAACACATTTGCAAACCCAAGACATGACGACACCGTATTTTCGCGATGCGATTCCCACATATTCACTAGAAAATAGCGGTATAAACAAACGATTCAAGCTCAATAGACTGTATATAAATCATACTATCAATAGGTTAGCGGTCAAGGTTTACCAAAGCCTGGGGGCCGAACCCATACTCTCATACTAAAACCCTACATATCCAACAGGACGAGTCCAAGAGAGAGAGCCGCGGGAGCAGCCTGAATGTAGAGAATCTTCTTGCTGGCGGTGAGACCACCATATGCACCCGCCACCAGGACACAGCCGTTGAAGAAGATCTGAAGCTGCTTTGAGAACTCAGGATTCGGGTGAAGAAGCGACCAAATCAGCCCAGCGGACAAGAAGCCGTTGTAGAGGCCCTGATTGGCAGCCATTGTCTTGGTCTGCTCAGCGAATTCGGGCGTGAGTCTGAAAGCCTTTCTTCCACGAGGCTTCGTCCAGAGGAACATCTCGAGAACCAAGATGTAGCTGTGCAGAGCGCCGACGAGGCCGCTTGCAGTGAGTCCAATGACACCCATTTTGATGATTTTATACGAGAATGAAAATGAGAAATGCGTGAGACGAGGCAGTTGAGATGAAATGAGAGGAATTGGACAGGAATTAAGCTTTGAGACAAAGTTGGCGATGTGCCTCAAACATGCTTAATTTGATGACTAATAAATACCAGGCAATCGCGAAAAATGTCATTGCGCTCGCATTTTCATCCGCGTTTGGGATTCTTGGCCGAAGACAGCGGGAACAGAGACTGAAACCAGTAACGACTTGAACTCTAAATAAAAGGCGTTGCTGTGGAACGCCAGTTTTCTCAGTCACAAAAGGGTTTCATAACCTAGCACCACAAGAGACCTTGCTTTAGATGTACCAACGCATTGAATACGTAACCATTCTCAGGCGTTGAATAAATTACCTGGTTGAAATACAGCATTTACATATGCTGAAGAATACCAACTCGACCCAAACCACCACAACACTCAGATCCTCTCAGTAAGCAAAGCGGAAATCGAGTCGCTTGTTTCCATCAATCTCTCGCTGTTCCTTGTCTGTCTGGTACTCGAGCTTCTGCTCCGGTGTCATCTGTTCCCACTGTTCAATCTTCTTCTTGTTGAGGTGGATGAGCCAGAATCGCTGGGCGATGAATGCAACGACAGAGAGGCACAGGATCGAAATGAGCACCTTGTTACCGTTTTTGTAGTAAGGAGCATCCCACTTGCGGTAGATCTGAGAGCTTGTAACGCTCCCCCTGTCTTCTGTTAGTGCTTGGTTGTTAAACGTGCAAGGGTCAAACTCACATCTGAACGATGACGTTGTATGTAGCCGCAGCGATGGCTCGCTTCTTAACGTCGAAAGAGTTCTCGGAAATCCAAGAAGAAACCAGAGGGTGGAAGTAGGGATATCCAGAGATCAGAGTAATAATAGAGAATCGTCCCCATTCTCGGCCCTCATCAGGAAGGGTGAGAAGTGCCGTGAGAAGTGGAAGTGACCAGATCTCTCCAAACAGACAATGGAACGTCCTCTCGTTAAAGTACTCAGAACTGTAGGCCAGCGCAAGCATAGTAATGATCTGGAGTGCAGCAGAGGGTGCAGTGAGCAGGTTGCTAGCCAAGGTACTGAACTTTCCAACTCGCTTGAGGGTAAGAGTCAAGTAAGCCTGAACAGGTGCGGCGGGAATGTAGGCAACGAGGCCGATAAAATAAAGACCCCAGAGCGAAGGGTCTGACCATGCGTTCTTGACATCCTGCCATGTAGCAGGCTCCTTCAATGCTGTAAGACCCTTGGCAGGATCATCTCGAAGGATACGGTTGATCATGATGACCTCCTCACGCTCAGTGTACCAAGACTTTCGCCAGATGAGAGACTTGGTGCCTGTGGGCGAGGTAGGAAGATAGGCCATAGAGACGAGACCAATGACCACGGTAAGAAGGCCCTCAAGGAGGAGAAGCCAGAACCAGCCGGGGTGGCCGTTGACACCTCGCATCTCAATCAGTCCAGCAGCAAGGAGAGCAGAGATGACACGGGCGATGTTGAGAGTAGACCAGAAGGCTGCAAGTCGAATAGACAGCTCCTTCGAGGTGTAAAAGTAAGTCGCCATGAGAATGACACCGGGAATGAAACCACCCTCAAAGGTACCAATGAGAGCGCGGGTGACGTAGAAAGCAGCTCGTCCGGTCATGAAGGCTTGGAAGGTTGACACAAGACCCCAGCAGACCATGAGCGCAGGAAGGACATGCTTGAAGCCATATCGCTTAGTGAGGAACTGAACGGGGAACTCAGCCAGCAAGAAGCAAAGGACTTGAATGGTGGTTCCGTTGTTGTAGTCATCGGTGGTCAATCCGAGATCAGTCAAGAGGTCATCAGCGAGGGCGTTGGAGATGTTTCCACGATCCAATTGCAGACCAAAGAACTATATCGTGTAAGTCAATTTCATCACCAATTCAGAAGCAACACATACCATAAGACACAACCAAGACAAAAGCTTGAGATCAGTCTTTCGTACTGCCCGTCTCTCTTCTTCAGGAGTCCATGTAGCCGAGGGATCCCACCGATGGCCGCCTTCGTAGTCGGCATGAGGCGGCAAAGCGTCTGACAATTGCTCTCGGCCAACTCCGACTTGCGTCTTGGTGATTTCCACCGACACGCGCTGAGCAACTGCCGAGCTCGTCTCGATATCCGGGTTACCCATGGTATAGTAATAATCTCGCTCAATGAGTTGGGTAACTACTAAGAGACTCGATTGAAGTGATCGTCGCTGAGATGATCCCAAAACTTGGGTTCTCGGTCAGATATATAAGAGACATCTACAGTTTGACCATGGATATAGTTCATCGCCGGAGACTCTTTCGGTAGGTAGCATACACAATAGTCCCCTTGGTGGGTGGCTCGATCGCGCACGCCATAAGGACATGAAGCCAGATCTGGTAACACTCAATTTTCATAGTCAAGGGCCATGGTTCTCCAAGTGAAATGCAACAGGTGGATTAGGAACTCAGAGCATCATGCAGTGACCACCTGACAGGGCACTTGTAGAAATTACAGCTACGAGATTGGTCCAAACCCATCGTTAGAGCTGGGGTAGATTCTCCGAGAAATTCTCCTCTCCCAAGCATGCCATCGTTAGTCCCGATGTCGCCTTTGCGGGGGGAAATGATTCGGCATTGTACGTTTGGCCTGTAACGGTCTGAAGATTCCATTCTTGGTTAGACTCATTCCCGTCATGCCGGGCCCTTGTTATTTATCAATGGGTGGTTATCCTCCGAAAGAGACTCCGGCTTGGATACAGCTTCACATAATTGTCACTGTTTGCCCTGGTTTTCTTATCAATTGACAAATATTGTTCAAGCTAAAGCACATATTGCATCATGCCTTCTGCTGCACCCGAGACCGTTTCTAGCAATATTGTCGGCGGAGATGCCCAAAGCCGTCCACGTCTATCAGAACCCTTGACTTATACGGGTAGTCTTGATGACATTCCTCAGCTTGACGTCACCCCTGTCATCGGCCGTGAGTTCAATGGTCTCCAAATTCGAGACCTCTTGAAATGGGACGAGAGACACATCCGTGACCTTGCAGTCACTATTTCTCAGCGAGGTGTTGTCTTTCTCAAGAACCAGGATGTCACTCCTCAAGAGATGAAGGAGTTTATGCTGCGGCTTACAGAGGTTGCTGGGTGCCCTAGTAGCTCAGGTCTGCATGTGCATCCTTTGACTGAAGAGGGTAGTGAGTTGGGTGATCAGATCAGTGTTATCTCAAGTGAGAAGCAGAAGAAGGGTGGTGGTTTGACACATCAGCTCAGCGATGTAAGCCGATATGCATCGGCTGGGTGGCACAGCGATATCACCTTTGAGAAGGTTCCCTCAGACTATGCTATGCTCAAGATTCACACTCTACCAAAGACAGGTGGTGACACAGTATGTCTTGTCAACTCAGAGGTTCAAGCAACCCGTGTTGTTTGGCTCTCCTTTCACTCACCAACATCTTGCTAATTTAAAATAGCTCTGGGCATCCGGATATGAGGTCTACGATAGACTCTCAGACCCCATGAAGAAGTTCCTTGAAGGATTGACCGCGACTCACGATGCCAGCTTCTTCCATGACGAGGCACGACGCCTAGGCAACCCGATCCGCAAAGGTATCCGTGGCTCTCCTTTGAATCAAGGCGAGAACCTCACATCTGTGCATCCCCTTATCCGAACAAACCCAGTCACAGGCTGGAAGTCAGTGTTTGTCAACAAGGGCTTCACCAAGCGCATCAATGGATTGTCAAAAGATGAGAGTGATACACTACTGGCGTACCTCTTCAACCTAGTGACACAGAATCACGATGCCCAGGTCCGGTACCGTTGGAGCAAGAATGATCTTGCGATTTGGGATAACAGATCAACTTTCCACTGCGCGACATATGACTATGAGGAAGCGAGAGCTGGAGATCGAGTCTGTAGTCTTGGCGAAGCGCCTTATCTTGATCTGAATAGCAAGAGCCGCAGGGAGGCACTCGGTATCTGATAATACCGGTTTATGTATAAAATTGAATGAAGAATGTGTAATGTCACCACATGGTGCTGTCGTCTCTTTTGATAATGAGCGTATGTTGGCTTCTCTGTTAGTAAACCTTGGGGGCTGCCAAGTTTTATACTGAATTGTGTAAATTCAGGTAAACTCATCTAAATCTTTATGTCACTTAGGACTAGAGTCCTAAAGTTTAGGCAAATATTTGACGATGAAGGCGTCTAAGTTGAGACGAGAATTTGATGACTTGATCAATCTATTTTAGTGTCGTTAGCGATTAATACGCATGGCCCAAGCTTTTATCCAAGGGTGTGCAGTCTGCACGAAATCTTCCGAATCACACTCAATGTGTTTCTTCGAGGGCAATTGCAACCCTATTTCCTTTTTCAGGGTGCAATGAGATTGTTTTCGCATCACTGATGCCTCGATGAAGAATCCCTTGATATCTTCACTGCGGCGGGCTCTTTGCCTGCCGTTCAATGCCCCTACTCCTGCTCCCACTGCTCCTGCTCCTCCAGGTCATTCAGCGCTGACGAAACCCGGAGGTTACGATGCCGACCTGCCGATGATCCGTCGCACCTTCCATTCAGGACCCCTCCCCCGCATCAGCTCGAGAGCTAGAGCCTCAACTTACGGGTCAGCTCCTTCTATAACAACACCGTATCAACCTCTTCGCCGCTCTCAATTACATTCCTTTCTCTCCTCTACCTTTACCACAGCTGCTTCCCCTCGATTGATTCTCACTCAAACTCTCCACAACTCAAAAGCCTCTTCTCTCGTCCCTCGTCAGCAGCAGCGTAACTGCTCTTGTCGACGAGCCATGTATCGCAACGGAAACGATGTCGCTAGCGCGAGTCTCGACATCCGTCGTGGACGTGAAGTTCTTCCCAAGAACGTCAAGCCCCTGCACTACGATCTCACCCTCGAGCCAAACTTCGAGACCTTCAAGTATGAAGGTACCGTCATCATCGACTTCGATGTCGTCGAAGATTCAACCTCTATTGCCCTGAACACGGTCGAAATTGATATCCACGAGACACTTGTTGAGGCCAATGGTGCCACTATCAGCTCCTCGCCTACCCTCGATTATAACAAGGACACCCAAACCACCACCGTTACCTTCGATAAGACGATTCCCGCTGGTCAAAAGGCGAGGTTGACTCAACGTTTCACCGGTACTCTCAACGATGACATGGCAGGTTTCTACAGGTCATCATACAAGGACGAAGATGGCAACACCAAATACCTTGCTACCACCCAGTTCGAGGCCACCGACGCTCGCCGTGCATTCCCTTGCCTGGACGAGCCAGCTCTGAAGGCGACATTCACCGTAACACTCATTGCTGACAAAGATCTGGTATGTTTGGGCAACATGGATGTCGCTTCCGAGAAAGAAGTCGACTCCAAGGTTACAGGCAAGAAGCGCAAGGCCATTACTTACAACAAGACTCCCATCATGTCTACCTACCTTCTGGCTTTCGTCATTGGTGACCTCAAGTCCTACGAGACTAACAACTTTCGAGTCCCTATCCGCGTGTGGTGCACTCCCGATCAAGACCTTGACCATGCCGTCTTTTCCGCCGAGCTAGCTGCACGAACACTCGAGTTTTATGAGCAGCAATTTGGCAGCCAATATCCACTCCCCAAGATGGACATGGTTGCTGTGCCCGACTTTGCTGCTGGAGCCATGGAGAACTGGGGTCTCATCACATATCGAGTCGTTGACCTTCTATTGGATGAAAAGACCAGCAGCGCCGTCACCAAAAAGCGGGTGGCTGAGGTCGTTCAACATGAGCTGGCTCATCAGTGGTTCGGCAACTTGGTCACAATGGACTTCTGGGATGGCCTGTGGCTAAAAGAAGGTTTCGCAACATGGATGTCTTGGTATTCCTCTAACGCTTTCTACCCCGAGTGGAGGATTTGGGAAGGTTATGTTACAGAGGATCTTCGATCTGCCCTCGGTCTCGACTCTCTGCGCAGCTCTCACCCCATTGAAGTACCTGTCAAGCGTGCTGATGAGGTCAACCAAATCTTCGATGCTATCTCATATGAGAAGGGCTCTTGTGTCCTGCGCATGATCTCAAAATACTTGGGTGAGGACGTCTTTCTAAAGGGTATCCGAATCTACCTCGACAGACACGCATACAGCAACACTGAGACCACAGACCTTTGGGCCGCTCTTAGCGAGGCCAGTGGTAAGGATGTAGAGCGCGTTGCTGACATCTGGACCAAGAAGGTCGGTTACCCAGTCGTAGCTGTCACAGAAGACGAAGGCAAGGGCACAATCCATGTCAAGCAGAACCGGTTCCTTAGAACGGCCGATGTTAAGCCTGAGGAGGATGAAGTCCTTTACCCCGTATTTCTCAACCTCCGAACTAAGGACGGTATCCAGGAAGATCTGGCACTCAACACACGCGAGGCAGACTTCAAGGTGCCTGACTTTGACTTCTACAAGATCAACTCTGGCCATTCTGGCATCTATCGTACATCTTATACTAGCGAGCGACTTCAAAAGCTTGGTCAAAACGCCAAGGCGGGTCTCCTGGGTGTTGAAGATAGGGCCGGTATGATTGCTGATGCCGGTGCCCTTGCCGCTGCTGGTTATCAAAAGACATCCGGCCTGCTGTCGCTTCTCCAAGAATTTGACTCCGAAGACGAGTTCATTGTCTGGGATGAGATCACTCTCCGTGTCGGATCTCTCCGCGATGCTTGGATCTTTGAAGATGACGATGTTAATGAGGCTCTCAAGACTTTCCAGAGGGATCTGGTCAGCAAGAGAGCTAACGAAATCGGTTGGGATATTTCTGACAAGGATGACTTCACTGCCCAAAGAATGAAGGCTCTCATGTTCGGTAAGGCCGCCATTGTTGAGGACGAGCCTACTAAAAAGGCCGCTTTCGAACTGTTCGAAAAGTTCATCAATGGCGATCGAGATGCTGTACAGCCCAACTTGCGGCCTAGTGTTTTTGCTGTTGTGGTTACCTATGGAGGCGAAAAGGAGTACAATGATATCCTGAAAGAATACGAAACTGCTAAGCAAAGCAGTGAGCGAAACACTGCTCTCCGATCACTTGGTTTTGCAAAGGATCCTGCACTTATCAAGAGAACTCTGGAGTACACTCTCAGTGATAACGTCAAGACCCAGGATATCTACATGCCTCTCAGCGGTCTCCGCGCTCACAAGGAGGGTATCTTGGCCCTTTGGGGATGGGTCAAGGACAACTGGGACGTTCTCACCAAGCGACTTCCACCTGGCATGTCACTCCTTGGCGATATGGTCGCCATTTCTACAAGCTCTCTCACACATAAGGACCAGATTTCCGATGTCAAGAGCTTCTTTGAGCAGAAAGGCACCAAGGGATTTGACCTTGAGCTAGCCCAGAGTCTTGATTCTATGACCGCGAAGCAAAACTGGCTCGCAAGGGATAAGGAGGATGTCAAGGAGTGGCTACGCAAGAACAAATACCTGTAAATTAGTTGCATAAAGAAAGAGACAAGATGCTCAAGCATGGCTGCATCGGCATGAATGAGCAAGTTCAAATAAGTAACCATCTTTACGAGTCTGCTATATGCTTGTGCCCTACTGATACGGTCTTCCCTCATGTAGGAGTGCTGAAGAGGCACTGCAAAAGTGCTTCAAAACTGTTTCTATACAATGACAAAAGCCGGGGATGTCGGCTGTGCGCGTAGTCAATACATAGTTGGCCAGACTGTATCACAGAAGGAGCAGATCAATGCAAGATTTCTTTGTTCATCTATTATACATGTACAGATATACAGTCATTCATCACCTTTGTTCATACGCCTCACATGAACTTTTAAGCCTTACCAGTCAGCCAATCCCTTTCCATATTCTTGCCATATTTCCCTGTGCCAGTGACAGGCAGATCTCGCTTTTGCAACTCCTCCTCAATAATCTTCCAGCGACCAACAGCAACCTCACGGTCAATAGGTGTGACTCTCCTGTTGTGCACCTTGACGTTAGGAAGTGCGAACAGGGCGTTCTGGTCCTCAAGAACCTCGGCGAGCTTCTTGCCCCGCTTGGCGAATGTTAGGGCTACAGTGATGAGCTCTTGTGGTGTGCGGGAGGCAGCAACCTTGACGTCGGGAATGAAATGGCCTGTGAGTTGGTAGATACGCTTGCGGATCTTCATGTTGTCAGTACAAATCACTTCTGGGAGAGGTGGGACACATACAGCAAACTTGAGGTGGTCGTCGTCAAGAGTGGCAGTCTTCCATGAGGGGTCCAGAACATTAACCATCTGCTGAGCCTCCTCGGGAGAAATCTCAACCTTTTCCTCAACCTCTCCGGGCCCAGCATGCTTCAGCTTCTCGGTCACGACACTCCAATGAGTGCTGAGAAGAGGCTTTCCATCCTTAAATCGAATTCCCACAGACAATGTTCGGTCCAGGTGGGCCCTGTCACCAAAAGGCCATTTCTTTACCGCATATTCCTCAAGAAGTCCTCGCTGCTGGTATGAAAGTGACTCGACCAGAGCTTGGCGTACGTAAATCTCCATAACTGCTTGATCCTCGACTCGGTTTGCGCTGCCGAAGCCTTGGAATTCGCTCTCCTCACCCCAGTGACCTGGTTGATCCCACCATGTCTTGACGGGTGAAATCTCCTCCAGATCATCAATTGAAGTCGCAGGGGTATATTCGGTGTCGACAGACTCGACTTCCTTCTCGGTCATGGCTTCGGAATGGCTTGGAGGTAACACGAGACGAGTGGTGCGCACAGAGTATGGTCTGCGGTCGACATTTGATAGATCCAGGGCCTCCTCTGGCAAGTTTGATGTCTGTTCTGGTTCCACTCTCTCTTGATAGGGATCATCGCCTCCAGGAGCTTCACCCTTCCACAGCTTATCTCGGAGCCATTCGGCCTTGCGACCGGCTGCGTGGACGGGGGTTGTTGAGAAGGCGACGCGGGCAACGAAGGGGACTCGGTTTACAGGGACGACTGTCGATGGAAGAGAGGCTAGAGCGCCTACCCGCGGTATTCGAGGCATTTTTACGTGACGAATCGGCGGACTGAGAGAAAGCCGAAAGAAGTCGTGATGATGAGACGGTTAGAGACCGGCTTCAATATGGAACTTTTTCCAATGTGGTTCTATTGGCCAATGGGAGTTTACGAGGCTGAAGTGGATACTCTGACTGGCCCACTTGTTGTCAACTATCGATAGCCTCAAGTGATTGACGTGCGACCTCCATGATCGATAAGACATTATCTACAGGCCAAAATAGCCGTAATGGCACGAATATCTCTGTTCATCCTCCTGCTGGGAGCTTTGATCTCGCTTGCCGCAGCGTGTTAGTACAACAGGCATCTTCACTGAACAAAGCTAACACATCCCAGCCGCGCCAACCTTCTGTAAATGCACATGCTTTAAGAACAGCACCATTATCCCCCTCGGTCCCAAAGGCGAGACATCCTCATCACAGCTCCGTCGCGCCGTCCTCGATTTCTCGACCCCCGATCTCGAGCCACGCTCGAAATCGAAATCATGTTCCGAATGCACCAAGGCCTTTTGTCTCAAGCAGGGCATTGACTTCTGCAAGGACGCGACAGAAGAGGACGTCACGACTATGTGCTTTCAACGTGACAGCAACAAAGACAAGATCATCGTATGGGCTTTTATTATTGGCACTGTTGGATTGTTGGGCTGGGCTGCGTTCAAGAAGGTTGTGGCGTTACGCCAGGGGCCTACATTTGGGAGACAGGGCAGCAATTACGCTCCTATGCAAGGGAACTTCCGATGAGAAGATAAAGGATATAGCATCTTACTCCCCTGTGTGTGGATAGATGTGGCATCTGTGGTTCTGTCACTCGGTAGAGGAGTCTGGCGTCCTTGGGTTATCTGAAGTTTACAGGGGGTCAGGGCCCCTTTGGTAATGTCCGGTATTCATGAGTGTATATGATAAAAAGATCAGGCATTGTGCCAATTTCCATGCAACCTATGTGCGCCGACTTTTCCATCACCTGACCTGTCTACCTAGGTCTATTCATTAACTCCCAAAACAACACAGCATTTTTGAACTAAATCCTCGTATTCCACTCTTTCTACTCCACAGGTGCAACCTTCTAAGAGCGGTTGACCTTGCGGCGAGTGCGGACGGCATCAGCCAAGTCCTCGAGCACAACGGCTGTATCCTCCCAGTTGATGCAAGCATCAGTGATGCTGACACCACGCTGGAGAGCTGCAGGTCCCTCGGCGGGAACCTTTTGGTTACCCTCGCCAATGTTGGACTCGATCATGACACCGATGATGGCCTTCTCGCCCTCACGAAGTTGTTCACCAACGACCTTGGCAACCTTAGGCTGGTTCTTGTGGTTCTTGGAAGAGTTACCTGACCCATGTTAGTTTGTGAAGCTCGGTTATCATAGTTCAGAAACGTACCGTGGGAGCAATCAATCATGATAGCCTCCTTCTGCTTCTTGTCCTGGAGGACCTTCTTAGCAGCCTGGACACTCTCCTTGTCGAAGTTTGTGCCCTTGGTTCCACCACGGAGAATAACAAAGCAGTGCTCGTTACCCTTGGTGCGGGTAATAGCAGCAAGGCCTTGCTTTGTGACACCCATGAAGTGGTGCTGAGCAGCAGCAGCGCCAATAGCGTCAATAGCAACACCAAGGCTACCATCTGTGCCGTTCTTGAAACCAACAGGGAAAGACAGGCCGGAAGCAAGCTCACGGTGCAGCTGGGACTCGGTAGTACGGGCACCAATAGCACCAACGGAGATACAGTCGGCAAGGAACTGAGGAGAAATGGTATCGAGCATCTCGGTAGCAATAGGTAGACCCTTGCTGGTCAAGTCAACGAACAGTTGGCGGGAAACACGGAGACCCTTGTTGATCTTGAAAGAGTTGTCGATATCAGGATCGTTGATGAGACCCTTCCAGCCAACGGTTGTTCGGGGCTTCTCGAGGTAGGCGCGCATCACGATGCAGAGATCGTCGGAGAGCTTGTCAGAGAGTTCCTTGAGTCTGGAAGCGTATTCCTGAGCGGCGGCAGGGTCGTGGATGGAGCAGGGGCCGACAACGACGAGGAGTCTGTCGCTCTCGCCAAGGACAATGTCGGCAGCATCTTGGCGACCTTTGACAACGGTGTTTGTGGCCTTCTCGGGGAGAGGGATCTCGGAGGTGAGAAGAGCGGGAGGGATCAGAGGATCCTGTCCGAGGACTGGTTCGAGTTAGCTACGGTTCTTGGTGTGTTACGAATACAGCGTGGGGGGCTGTTGCAATTCAGAATGCTGTGAGCCCTGAGCCAAAAAAGAAGCTCCCTGTGTCGCCTCCAAGGTACTGAAGTATACGCCCCAAGGAGAGCTGCCACAGAGCGCATCATGAATTCTCAGGCCCCAATTGCAGCGCAATTTCAAAAGAATAACAGTATTCATGGGGGAAAACTAACCTCTGGTGTCATCGGCAGCGATACTGACCATTTCTACGGCTGAAGGCATTGTGAATGTGTAAGCTGCTGAACTTGTCCAAAGTTGAAATTTTGATATGGAGGGGCACAGTTTGATCTACCTTTGGAGGGAAGAGATATAGTATTTCAGTGAAGCTCAACGGAGTAGGCGACCGAGGTGAGTCAAAAGAAACTTCAATACGAGCGCCACGAGGCTGAAGACGGTGATGTGCGTTGAGAGGTAGAGAAAAGGTATATGAGATCGAGCGAGAGAGAGACGTTCAATTGTAGACACAAATTTTACCTAGCTTGGCTCAGGGTGACTCTTCTCGCACCACTCACTCACTCGCTCACTACCACACCGGAGGTGCTTCGGAGGGGACCCCACCGAGGGGTTGTGTTTTTTGCAGGGAGTTACATGCGAAATACATTGGCCAACTACGTCAGGGTTCTAGAATCTCTGAAATTATCAATGGTCTAAGCTCAATTGGCTCCGGTCTGGGTCCGTCGCAGAGCAGAGCTCAACATCTCGGTGAGGCCTGGCCAGTAAATACTGAACATCGGACATGTGCATTTAACTCAGAGCCACATGCCCTCGAAACAAAGCTCCAATTGCAGACCGCCTATGCCGGAGGCTTCTTTCTGTATGCAAGAAACGGGCGATACCGTTTACCGCCGCGTTCGCTTCCCTTTCAGCTCGTGGGTGCAACCTCCGCAGTTTTGTGAGAGGCCATCATGCACCACGGTTCACTGTCGTATTGCATTAGCTCTCGACGAGTTGGTGCGGTAAGACAGAGCAAACAATGGAAACACAATATTCGACCATCGCAAGTTCTCTCTGAGGTGATCATGTCTCCCCTCGGCCATTGAGTATCCATGATCACTTTTCCCAGACGCCTATTCCCCCTCGTGTTCATTGACAACAATAATGTCCGGGCCTACGGAGTGTGATAATTTCGATCCGGAGTTCAAGGGTCTTGTCCCAAGAAACTAGCGTCCAATAACATCGCCTACTTCTCCCTACCAATAAACGCGTCTCGGAAAACAACGTGAATCAACATACGATAATCAACTGCGACCCTTTTGAAATAATATGAACTTCCTGTGAAATATAATTGCATCTCGGGAAAAACGGGACCTAGGGATGAATTTTTGGTGACGTCGGTATGTGAACGTATTGTGACACGGCCTGTTGGTATCGTGGCTGCTTGCAAATCTCCCCACGTTTGGAAGTTTGTATGTTCATCACAGCAACATAAGGAATGCGTGTCGCCGAGAAAAGGGGGGCAACAAACCGTCCAACGATCATCCAACGATTTATCGTAATTCATGCAGTCGAGGATGTGATACTTCTTAAGAAGAAATAGTTCGTGTCACATCCCAGATAGTTCTCGACGATCGAGTTTTCGTACAACTCACAAGATACATACTACCCTACATCGACTCGGATGACCCAGTGGCCGAGCAATGGATCGACCAACTGCAGAAGCTGTCTCAGACATCCCCGAGCCAAATCGAGACTCGTTTCTGACATCTCAGAAGAACACGCACTCACTGAGACTCAAGCCGAGTAAGCGAAACATAGCTGAAACCAAGACATACAGAGTTCCGTTGCCAACATGTCAACTCTCACAGCTCTCGTCAAACATGGTGAACCGCGTTGCGTCTGAGAGCCTCGCATCGCTTCGGGGAGCGGATCTGTTGGTCCGTGAGACCCTTGTTGCTAGTTCAGGCTGTCCACTGAGCCCGCCTCTTTACTTTTCTCGTGTAACTCACCTCGTGAACCTGAGCGAGCATTGTGCGCAGCATGAGGCTATGAGCATGAGCATGACAAGCCTCAATCATCCAGGGATCGTGCCGATTAAGTCATCGGTTTGTTCAAGGGATCGCTCGGATTCTCGGCGACCCCACGACTAATACGACTTTGGCAAGTAGCATGAGGCATTGGAATCGGATCGTCTGGTCTGTTGCAAGGTGCGCCGTGGCGTTGGTACAAACTTTGGCTTCCATCCCATCCATTTCTTGCACTTTCATTCACAGAACCGACCAACCAACCCCTTTTCCTTTTTGACAATCATTACAATTCAATTCATTCACTATCTTCTTTTGTTGAGCTTCTAGTTAAGCTGTAGTATCATCCATTGACGTGTATTTCTTTAATTCAATCAACCCAATTCGTCAATTGCCGTGCAAATCATCTTCAACCACCTCTTTTTATCCTTTGTTTACTTTCATACTTTCATCCCATGTTCTTATCACCAACGGCTTCGCCCTTCACCAACGCCCGAGTATAATCCCTCCAAGCTACTCCGTATATCCAAGACATTATAGATCAACTTATTTCCCCGCTCCTTCCAGTTGTCTCACTTATTTTCTGATATTCACTTCCTTATACCCTCTTTTGATTTGCTGTTGGTCCTCTTCTTTTTCAAGTAACAGTCAGCCCCAGCCAGCCCCAAAGCCAACTCCCAGCCTCCGCCCACCAGCTTCTACTGTTGCGTTCCAACTTCCAAGCTTCGCTCCCCACCCTCACAGGCTATTATAGGCTACCACAGGCTGCCTACAGAACCTAGCCGATGCACACTAGTCCGTGGCTTCCTTCGCCGACGACAGGCCGCCACTTCCCTCGTGAATCGGATGCTCACTAACAACTTGCCTACGTCGACCAAACTCTCTTTAACTCTCTACGACCCAACCTCTTGCTCTCTACATTAGCTTTGTCATTGAAGTTATCGCACTGCACCGCACCGCATTCATATTTCTCGGCAGTATCACCGCTGGCTCGACACTTTTACTTTATCTCGTATTATCACGTTACTATACTACACCACTCGCCTTGTATCGGATACCCCCGCGGTGCTACTGCTACTGTAACTACGACCCTCCAAGGGACCTTTGTCCGTCAACATTAAAGAGCCGTATCCACCTGTGTTAATACTCAGGGTCCAGCAGCAAAGTCGACATCATTTGTTCCAGATTGTCGGATTTGTTCAGTATTTTCTGACCGCAACTGCTTTTTCACCCAATCAATATACAGCCAGTGTTAAAATGTTTGCTGCTCAGAATGCTGGCTTCGATCAGCGGAAACGAGCCCGTGAAGAGGAAGAACTCGCCAATGCTAACGGCATGAGCTTCAGCGAGCACCGCAACGTAAGTTTCCTGCAATCGCAGCCACGACGGCGTTTTCACATGATGTCGAATACTAACAATGTGGCAGAAACGTATCCAGTGCCTTCCACTCCGTGCATATCCTAGAACGACGGAACAATGGCAACCTGATGCGCCCATGCCAGCCCCGAGCTTCGCCCCCCACGATCACCTTCAGCCAGAAATTCGACAATGGTCATCGTCGACGAACATGACATCACAGTCTCATGGGGACACCGACATGGATATGATGCAGACATATCAACCTCAACATCATGATCCGGGCCGACTTGGGGTGATGCACCAAGATCCTGACAACGCAAACGGGCGTCTGCCCACGCCTATTCAGCCAAGCTTTGCTGCACAGGTTCGAGGTCAACAGGCTGTGACAACTCCTAACGGTGTTGCAAACCTAGGCCACCAAAACACCGGCTTTGGCGATGATCAGAGTGTTCCTCGCACAATGGCCGGAGGATGGCAAGCCTTCCAGAACGAACGACGTCTTCCCTCACCCATTTCCGAAGGTGATGATTCTATGGCCTGCCAACCAATCACCCCCACCGGTATGCAGTTTGATGCCAATGCCCACGGTTTTGTCACCCCCGGTATGGAGCATCCCAACGTGATCGTTGAGCCTTCACCTCCCCATGATGTGGAGCATCCTATGATGGATGTAGAATCCCACTGTTCAGGCAATTCAGTTGACGGTGATGGTGATCCCACAACCCCTTCTCCTAGGAGAGGTCATATTCGCAGCCGACACACCGTCAACAACTGGACGTGGCAACCCGGCATGAAGAAGAGCTTCAGCATAGGATACCGAGCAGACTGCGAGAAGTGCCGCTTAAAGGTTCCAGGACACTTCAACCACATCATTATTTCTTAGGGAAAGGAGAAGATTATACTAGATCCTGACAAACAGCCTTCACTATAGGACAGCGGTGTGAGGCCGCTTGATTGGAGAAAGAAACGACAGAGGCGCAAACTTGCTTCTGGTGATTTCGTTTCGCGCGAAATTGGTTCCATCGGCGAAAGGGAAAATTGCAGTCCCATGTTTGTTGCAACATTGTGAGGAGATGCAAACGCCTTGAGAGCTCAAACTATCACAGACGGCCATGGTTCAGGCATGGTCGGACATTGAGGAGACGGACTGGAATCTGCCAGTTCAAGACGATCTTTTATTTTTCCTCGCTTTTCATTTTTTTGGTTTTGTTTACTTGGCGTTATAGGCAATGGCAAGCGGGCGGGTATGGGTAGCATTTGGTCATAACGGGAATACATTGATCACCCTGGAAATAGGGAATCTGAAGTTAGCGATACGATCTTGAGATCGTCAGGTATGCATGGCAATATCAGAATAGCGATAATGTCAATTTCAGTAATGGGGACATCACCTTATCACCCATCTTGAAGAATCTGATCAGTGACGCTTATTTGATCGCTTGGTATTGAATAGATATGGTAAGTAGACTTGTTCCCTGATGGTACATACAAGATGGTCCCCCGACGCCGTCTAATGCACTGCCAATCTACACGTATGATACACTCCTTTTGGTCCCACCACGTACACTCCGCTTTGTTTTTCTTCATGTTGCCATCCGTTCCTCTTTCCAATTAGATTTTATACACATCACCAGAACTTCCACCAAGACTTGTTGGGAGTTGAGCCACCTGCAGGCTCAACACCCAACCTGTCTAGAGGGCCTCCATTTTGTTGACGCTCCCGCTCTGCTGCCATGGCCTCCTCCAGCCTCACCTTGACAGTTCCAGACTCGGCTGACTGTGTCTGATAATCCTGGACGCCTTGTGTTGACTCCTCCTTCTTCTCTCCGCTGCCTAGCACACTAGAGAAAACCCCTAGCACACCCTTCCCGCTTGATGGCTTTGTGACATTCTCCTCCGTGTTTTCTTTAAATGTGGGCTTGATGTGTTCTTCGAAATGTGTGCGGTGTGAAGGTGCTTCGAGCAAAGGTGGTAGCTTCTCGCCTCTTGCCTCGGCAGCCTGGTTGGCTTCCTCGACGAGAAGGATCTGTTCCTCTGTAGCCTCGCCCCTGATGTAGGCGAGACGTGCCATAGCAAGCTCATCGGCTTCAAGTAGCTTTTGGGCCTCGACCCATTCGGCTCGGCGGGCTCGGTTGTAACGAACCATATCCCAGACAGAATATCCGGAGACAACAGCTGCAACAACTGGAATGCTTGTCAGCTGGCGAATTCAGTCGAATGCCTCGTTCAGTCGTTCGTACCTGTAAACACCACAATGCTTCCCACCGTCCAACGATGCGCTACATCGAAGACTCTCCTCGAAGCATCGATAAACTTATCGGTCTTGCTAATGCTGGCATGCTGAGCAGCTAGATGAGCCTGTCGCAGTCTCCTTACTCGCTGCTCGGGTGTTTCGCCTGGGATGCGTGGTGTTCTCTGAGCGGCCTTCGATGTTGCGTGGGGGATTGTGGACGTAAATCGTGTTGCGTCCTTTACGCTTCGGGGGCCCATCCTGGAAGCCATTGTCTCTGTGTCAGGAAGGGTTTATTCCACGGAGAATAATTACCAGGGCGAGGCGATCGAATGGATTGGCCGTTGACGGGATGGATGGAAAGTGGTGTCATGAGATTTTTCGAACTGCTGCGAGAAGGAATTGTGAGAATGTGATTGGTGCGGAGTAGCTTCGGGTGAGAGGATGGTGGGCTGTGAAGATGGAGATAATGGAAGATGATGTCGACTACCTGAGAACATCGATCGCAAGCGCCAAAAATACTTGAGTAGATTTAGCACATGCTTTGGAGACCCTTTGACGATTTCATTTTGGCCTCTAATGCTAACAACGATGTTTTCTAGGTATTGTACTGCACTGTTAAGATGCTCGTCAATGGAAGGCATTTGCAGTCACCACGACAGTGTGTTTGGCTAATCTCGAGAAACACGCAAATGCGCTGTGCCCATTGTCAAGTAATCACGTCCACGGAATGCCATGCTGTAACTAAATGACATGAGCCGAAGATTATCTGATCACTACTAGTTATGGATATCAATCCACAGGTTACGGCGAGTAGAAGTGGGAGTGAGGCAAAACGAGAGCTGTGTTTACGCTTCAACGACAGGATTGAATCGTGAGCTGTGCGCTTCACGAATGGAGCTCCGCAAGACTCTACACGTCCGAATCATCACACACGGTAATGCAAAGTCACGGCACAGAAGACGTAGCATTCAAATCGAAACATCACTATAGGTCACGCGAGACTCTTCTTCATGCGACAGCATCAAGCCATCAACACAATGAAAAGTGTGGTTTTAAATCAAAAATTCCGCCGACTATGGCCCCGAAGGACAATAGAGCAAAGAGTGACTCCGCGATGTGCAATGCAGGCCCTCCATGCTGAGGAGGCCAATTCTTGAGCTGGCCTCCTCTCAACAAGGTAAGTATGAAGAAGAAAAGAAGAACTGAACAACAGGAGGGAGGGAGACCGGCTTTATATAGGCAGATGGAGAACGGACTGATGCCTTGTTACTGAGGCGTTACCTTTCGTGCCTGAGAAATTGCAGGCAGGCAGCAGGGCAGGGGCCACTTTTTGTGGATGCCTGAAATTGTGCAACTACCTGGCACCTGTGTGCACCTGCCAAACCAAAATTAAGTTGAGATTTTATGAAATTATTTTCTGAGCGAATGTGTTCCTGCCGCAATGGGTGGTTGTGGAGTGCATTGACCACAAAGAGAAAAGGTTACATCTAGATGCAGCGACTAGCGCCAGTGTTGAAGAAATGCATGACCAGCGATGATTTGACAAAGACCTCGCTGATCGTGATGCTTCGAGCAGTGCACGTTCAGATATTATACACTTTAAGCTTGGTACTTAGGTATTGTCTATCATAACGCCTCAAGGACATCTCTTTCGTTCGAGCCAATGATAAAGAGCTTTTGCTTTCCTCGGGTCATTTATGTATCTTGTGTTCAAGACGATCCCGATCTCAACTTTAATGGCGATCGAACAAAAATACATTGAGTGCAATTTGAAACATTTCTCATGATGTGAAGACTACGAATCACATTCTGATAGGGAAACATTTTCATGTTCAATAAGCCTGGAGGCATTCAACGTGACGAGACATTCAAGAGGAGGTTCCAGGTCGAGCACATGCAAACACTCTTCTATTAAGAAACTCCTAACAAGAGCAGATGCAATGCTAGGAATTATGCTCATGAATTGCCATCATGATACACACAGCATTCTGCACTTCTGCCCATCAACAGCAACTCGCTGCCGTTCTGAATCACTTACACCAAGTCTCTCCAAGCTCGCCTAACTCCTGGCGGCACCGCTGCAACAATCTCCCGATCATGCATTGGAAAGCCCACCAGGCACGTGACCCGCATTTTTGGACTCCACCCCACTAAATGGAATCGGCCACAGGGCAAAACCCTTCTTGGAGTAGGAAATTGGACAAGCCTCTACCCTCCGAATTTTACACGCCTCACGACCGACATCGACCATCGGAGCACGTTGATCGCAAGCAGACACAATGGTATGGAGATACGCCCAATGCGATGGATAATGTTCATCGCGCTCGAGTGCATTCGCATTTGCTGACCTGATTTACTACAGGCGATCAAGCACAACCAGAAGCTCGTCAACAACCGTGAGCCGCACCCCTACCGAATAACGATATGATAGAGGATTTGAGGGACTGACTCCTTCAACAGACTTCCGCAAGGATTGGCAGCGCCGGGTTCGAACCCACTTCGACCAGGTATGACGATGCACCCGACGAGAAGAGAAGAGAAGAAACGATTCATCTCGATTTTCTGGAAATTCACTTGGCACACAAATATTGACTATGGAATAGCCCGGCAAGAAGTCGCGGAGACGCACAGCTCGTCAGGCCAAGGCTGCTGCCCTCGCTCCTCGACCTGTCGACAAGCTCCGACCTGTTGTGCGATGCCCTACCCTTAAGTACAACCGCCGTGTCCGCTCCGGCCGCGGTTTCACCCTGGCTGAGCTCAAGGTATGATATTTTGCATCTCGGTCGAAAGCACACGATACGAGATACTCCAGAAAAATTGCAATTCTAACAACCACGCAGGAGGCCGGTATCCCCAAGGCTTTCGCTCCCACCATCGGCATCGCTGTCGATTTCCGCCGACAGAACCTCAGCGAGGAGTCCCTTGCTGCCAACGTCGCCCGCCTCAAGGCCTACCAGGAGCGATTGATCCTCCTCCCCCGCCGATCCAACGCCCCCAAGAAGGGTGACACCAAGACCGACGTCTCCAAGATTGAGAAGGCCTCCCACGTCTCTGCTGCTCTCCCCATTGCCCCCACCGACATCGCTTTCAAGGAGATCAAGAAGGGTGACATGCCTTCCAACATCGAGGCCGGTGCTTACCGAACTCTCCGTGTCGCTCGTGCCAACGCCCGATACGAGGGTGCCCGACAGAAGCGTGTGCGGGATGCCGCTGAGGCTGAGTCGGCTAAGAAATAAACTTGCAAAAAGGGAACTGGTGTTTGAGGGTTTTGCTCTTTGCGTCTCTGAGACATGGGCAACGTCGGTTCGAGGCTCTGATGAAAGGCTTGGCCGGGTATGGAGGAAAGATACTCTAGGTCCAGCTCAAGAAATTTACTGCATGATCACCGGCTTCGCTCTATCATTACTTGGTCAATGGATGCATTACGTGCATATGGTATCTCTTTTTTAAAAAGTTATTCGTTATGATTTCAATCCCTTGGACGATTTGTAAAGTGATATCTATGTTCCTAGTATCTTTGGTTATTTCATCATTTGAAACTGTGCTACTCTTCAGCCTTTTTGCCCAGCAACTCTGTACCCTGTCGAATTAAACTCCGTAACCGATCAACTTGCTTGGACTCCTGAGTCTCCCCGTTCTTGACAACTTCGGTACATAGGACCAGACAGTTCTCTCTATCCACCTTGGCCATATTGGCCTTTTGTTTCGGGTCAACCTGCTGAGGTTCCAATGCCAGCTCTTCAGGAATTGCTGGGGGAATTTCGGGGGCACCACCCTCGATCTGTGGTGTTTCGTCGTTTGTAGTCTTTCCGGTGACTGCATAACTGAGAGCATCCATAGCTCCAGATATAGCAAGGATTTTGGCGACAACTTGGGCTCCATCCTTTGATCGTGACATGAGAGCAAAGACGAACCAAGCCTCGGATTTTAGAATGGGCCACTTCTCTTGAGTGATGAGGAATGCCAGCACTTGTGAAAGATCATGTTCAGCATAGAACAGATCCCTCGATGGTGTCTTTTCAATTTCAGAACTCCATCCAGAAAGAACCCCCTCGGTGGGTGCTGTATGAAGAACCCGGCATACAGTAGCAACACTTCGTGCGGCTTCGAGCCGGGTAGGTTCCGTATCAGATCGATCAAACAATGAGATCATATCATGGACAGTTGTGTGCTTGCCAGACCCCTCTCCCTCAGCTGTTCTGGGGGTGACAACTCGACGAACATTATCTGGGCAGTTCACAAGCAGTAGGCGAAGTAGTGAAACTGCCGAGAACTGGACCTGAGGAAGAGTATCTATGGTCAATATCCTTGGCACACTCACTGGCTCTAGCAGATCCCCTAGTAATGTTTTGTTCTGTGCCGGAATCGCGAGGTTCTTGAGGAAAGACAGTGCGGAGTGAAGAAGCTGGGCATCTTTGATCTCTGGATTGGAAAGAATTGCGATCAGAGGAAGATGAGCCTGATACTTCTGCACAAAGGCTGTGGAAGCCTGATCTGAACGGGAGAGGTTGCCGAGAGCCAGACAAGCTGCGGACTGAAGAATAACATGCGGCTCCTTCAACCATCTAAGAAGCGACTGTGGCACTGAGCTCTCAAGGGAATAACAAGCTGGGAAAGCGTCGTTGCCCGTCAGGTCAGCCAGGGTTGTAAGTAATGAAGTACACAGCTGCCCTAGTTCCTTGGCAGTGTCTTCGTCATCAAGCTCTGAGTCGAATTGGGTATGTGCGATATAGAATGCCTTGACGAAGACATCTGCTTCTTTTGAGTCGAGGAGTCGCTCTTGGAAGGATTCATTAGCAAGATAACTGGCCGCGGTAGAGACGAGGGCAAGAAAGTCCTCGATATCAGTGCTGTGGTCAGGGCTGACTGCCAGTTTGAGAAGAACAGAGGCCGTCTCAGAATCTGCAACAGCTACCTCACCATCTTGTGTGATGAGGAGAGCAAGGATCTTGCAGAAATAAGTGACAAGAGGGCTGAAAGCAGCGCGGTTGGGTGACTGAAGGAGAGTGATTAGATGACTGCTGAGTCGTGACTCTGAAGCAAGACGTTGAGCGGGTTCTACGAGTATCAGTGTTGTGCCACTCGAGCATTGTCTTGAAGACTCACCATAATCAACGAGAACATTGTAGAGCACCGGAATCAAGTACGGAACAAGACTCATGTCCTGAAGGTGCTTGATAAAAGAAACGATATATTTGCCCTCAACAACTCGAGCTCTATTTTGGTCTGTATCAGCACAAGAATTTCCAGTAACACGCAGAGCCTGGACTTTGACGCCATGAGGCTGCTCCTCATCCGCGGCAAGAATGTCAAGGAAGAACTCGAGAATTCCCGAATCTCCGTAAGGGAGTCTCCAAGCCACTGTGGCCATGTTAACGAATTCACAGATGGGGATGGATGTCACACTTACCATCTCGACTTCCGTCGCCCAACGCCTTGGCTGTAGCCTCTAGCGAAGAAGGATCTTGTTGCTTAAGAGTTTCGAGCACGGAAGATAATAGCTTTGTTCGCTTCACAACCGCATCGTCAGATTCGTTGGCGGCATCGTAAGTTTCTGGCGATGCTCCGCTTCCTTCACGCTGTATCAGGACAGCCACGTCTTGAGGTGACATAGACATGATCTCAGCTTCTTTTGTGGAGTATGAGATATAATGCTGAAGTTGGACAGACGTTGAATTAGTTATACCAGTCCACTTGAGGTACCCTATACAAATGTGTTGAAGAGGTGCTTACAAAACAACTAAAAGTTTCTAAAGCTTTACATGAATGTAGGGAATGGGAGAACAGATCTCTTCGTAACTAAAATTCAGCAACAAGTTTCAGAACCGGTTCATGAAATTTATTACGTCCCGCATCTCATTGCGGTCAGCTAACATTCTTTCCTGCAGCTCCATCGCGGGGCATTATCTCGGTGAAGCTCGGTGAATCGTGGTGAATGTATGACCCGGCTAAACCTCGGCAGACTCTGCTGTGTAGCCGGTTGATCGGAGGTGCAAAATTCCGACCTCGGAATGATCCGCCTCCGCCGACTTTGCACCCGGGGAAAAAGTCTCTAGCAGCGCCATCACGATCCTTTCCCTCGTCGCGAACGAGGGCCGCTATTTCAACGTCGCTTCTCAGCGATATCTCCACCTTTTCTCCCAATAGTCAATTCGTCTACATCACTCATAATTCTTCAAAATGGTATGCGCCCACGTCTTGGATCATGCCCGCCATGTTCCTTACTTCAAGAATCGCCGCATTGGTTGGAGTGGCGGCTAACATAACCCCAGGCGCACAAATTCGTGGTCACTGCCTTCCTAACAGGCTCCCGAATCCTCGGTCGATCATTTGTCGCAGCTTATAAGCAGGCTCAGGCTGCTTCAGCGTACCAGCGAGCGCAGGCCAAGGCTGGCAACCCATCCGCTGGTGCCTCTCTCTCATCTGGCATGACTCTCGATGAGGCATGCAAGATCCTCAACGTCAAGCCCCCGGCTGGTGGACAAGCCAATGTCGAGGAGGTTCTCTCACGTTATAAGCGACTGTTTGACGCCAACGATCCTCAAAAGGGTGGCAGTTTCTATCTTCAGAGCAAGATCGTAAGAGCAAAGGAGCGATTCGAGCGAGAGATTGGTCCTATACGGGAGAAGATGGAGCAAGAGGCTGAAATTAAAGAGGGTTTCAAGCCCAAGGTCTACAAGGACTGACGACTCTCCTTGAGCAAATGAGACTGGAAAAAGCAACCTTTGTACGATGACCTCGTAAAGGAGTTCTGAGGGACGGGAGGGAGGAGTTCACTTTCTCCATGTATACAATGTACATCTTCACTCGACTGCGGCATGGCACGGCGTTTATTGGGTTATCGGTGGCGTGATGAGCCGCTCGAGGTTGGTTGGTTCTTAGACGAAAGAAAAAAGAGACAGACGACCTATGCTATCTTATGTTTAATACAACTGTACGATATCAGCGGAGTACTTTTGGGTTGGATGTGAGTAGAAATGAGGCCACGAGTTGGCGTGAGTTGAGGGCGTATATTTCGGCAACGAATGTCTCGTCAAGGACAATGTGGTGTGTCTTGCGACGATATTTTGGTATCCCCAAGATAAACACACCTCACTGGGTACTGATCTATTATAGTCACAGAGCTATTCACACTGCCGGATTCTTCTAGGCTTATAAGTCGTCTCTTGGTTCTATACGTGGTGTAATAATAGTCTAGGTAAATCATGAAAAGGAGTAACTAACTGTATTGTAAGATCAAACCACAAACTTTCCCACAAGAGGTAACACGCTGATGAAATCATACAGATGTAACCAGAACTATCTTTCATTCAGTTCCACCCAAGGCGCAATCACAAGATTAAATCCAGCCATAATTTCCGGTTTGCACAGGCTCTCCAGTTGTCCTCCATTCTTGAGGCGGCTGAGGTTGTTCCTGTCTACGACGGGATCTGTTTATGGAGAGTGGCCTGGGCATTTCGACTGAATTTAGATATCCGCTGTCCTGGCTGTAGACACTCGAGCTGCTGCGATCTTGAGCTGGATCAGGAGTTGGTACTTGAACCGAAGGGGCCTGGACTTGATGTCCTGGAATAGCGCGAGTAGTACGTGGGATAAATGGATGTACTACAGCGGTGGGAGCTTGAACTGGTTGCTCAGGAATAGGAGGAGGAGGAGGAGGAGGAGGAGGAACTGGATGAGGCTCGGGCTCCCCGTCATCAGCTTCCCCGTCATCAGCTTCCCCGTCATCAGGATCCGGTTCTTCAGGCTCGTTCGGTGGAGGAAATGGAAACTGGTGCCTTCTGAACCAGTCCCTCACCGAGGCCACCAGATTTCTGGCCTGTCCCTCCTCGGCCTCTGAGTCTGAATCGTCGAAGGCGCTGCCTCCAGCGTCATTAGCTTCACCCATTGGCTCCTCTGGGTCCTCGTCAAACTGAATCTGCCGGTGGTGTTGAAGGCATTTCCAGGTGACCAGAACGGTGAACACGATGAAAAAGAGAATTGCAATTATGATACCGGCTGTTTGAAGGCCAGCAGTGTGTTTCTTCTTTTGTGGCGTTGGAGTGTCAGTCTCTTCTGGGTCCAATGTTGCTGAAGTCTCAGTCAAACCCATCGAGGTCGCTGTACTCTTCCCCGGACTCATTGATGTTTCCGTGGTCTCACTAAGACCCATGGATGTTGCTGTACTCTTCTTTAGATCTATAGTAGTGGATGCCGTCGTGGTAGTGGTCTCGGTCTCAGTCTCGGTATGCGTTGTTGTTTTCGTAAACCAAGCCAAGGTAGTGCCGTCGTCGGGACCTGGAAGAGTTGACCATCCTACACGAGGCTTCGTCTGGGTTATCCTAATACTCGTGATGCTTGGTGTCTCCTTGGGTAGTTTAAGTGCCGCAGATGAACTGGTAATACTACTTTCTGACTGTTGAGGATCATTATTACTAAATGTAGCGCCATCACTGGGACCTGGAGGGTCTAGCCATCCAATGCGAGGTTTCGCATGTGTTGTTTCCATACTCGCAATGGTTGGTGTCTCCTTGGGCAAGCTGAGCACCGAGGTCTGGCTGGTTATGACCTTGTCTGGCTGTTTGGGGCCAAAGTTACTGCGGCACACGTTGCAGATACTTTTGTAGGTTGCATCGTTGTCTTCATCATACCTGAAGCGGCCGGCGTCGTCATTAGGCACTTCAGGGTGAGTTTCGAATGAGTTCTTGCGACAAGGGCCACTATACAGAGAGAAGATATCAGTATAGCCCTGAGATGAGAGATGAAGTTTATGTGACTTACCAACCTGACAACAACCAGTTGCGGTCTATCGTCGCGTCTGTGACTTCATTTTGGCAATTGAGGGCAGCTACGGGTATTGCCATAACTGCTAGGAGGGAAAGCTTGGGAAGCAACATCTTGCAAAGTGTTTAAAATAACGAAACGCCTTAGGATGCTAGAAGTTAGGCGTAGTCAAATCGAGTCTTCGATGGCTGTAACAAACGCAACGGTCTAGGGGTATAAGGACCAGAAAGGGCAGAACGGATGAGATGAGGGCGATATCCGTATGTTTTGCGTCTCAAGTTCCATTTTATGTCTTGTACTTCTAGGCTTCCATATATACATCCAAAGGTAAAGTTTTGTGTGTGAATCCTCTCATGGTTGCCAACGAAACTCTATGACAGTTGTTTGCTGCAGACTCTAGCGTTTGTCACAGTGTCACATGCCACTCATTCAGACACGATATCAAGGTTTTGCAAAGGGAACATTTTAAGTCTGAGTTGTATGCGGAGATTTAACGAGAGCCTCTCATAAGTGAAGAGAAATCAAGCTTTGGGAAATACTTTCTTGTATCAAACTTTGCTATTCTGCACGTCCCTTGCCCTTTGACTCAGGATCTTGGTCGAGATCCGTATTGTGTCCGTCAGGATGTCTCGAACTAGAAGGTTCGAATTTATAGTATTTGAGGCCCATGTTGCGACCATTTTCATCGAGCTCGAAAGACATATGACGTGCATCGTTAGTTAGAAGTGCGTTTACATTGGTAGAGCGATAGGGGGCTAATATAGGTTTGAGCTCTTGACCTTAAGGTGAGTTTGACGGAGTTGGGTTTGGTCGTGACGATAAACGAGTGCCGCGACTGGTGCCTTTTCGCTTTCGGCGACTTCGTAACCAAAACCAGATTATTAAACATATTGTGGCAAGTAGGAAGAGCACACCGACTGCGATAGGCGCAACCTCACCTGCTGTTAAAGAGTCCTTTGAAGACGAGGCTTCTGTACCTGTTGGTAGCTTCGGTCCATCTCGGCTCGTGGTAAACGATGAAGGCAAAACTGAGCTTGATCGTATGCTGTCACTTATAGTAACAGTACTCCAGAGTGATGGATCAGTGTTCGCATCAACGCTGGGAGGAAATAAAGGGCTGAGGTCTGTGGTTGGTAGACTTGTCCGAGCGGAACTTATCGAATGGTCCTTGACAACTGTTATTGTGATATGGGTAGTGATCTTGGAAGTGACTTTGGGCAATGGATCGACGGGACCTAGGTGCTTTGTTTCGAATACAGTGGTAAATGAAGTTAGAGTTGCCATCGAGGTAAGAGTAATCGTGTGTCTTGATGTGAAAGTCATCGGTTCTTGAACCTTTGTGCGTGGGATTGTAACAATCTTCGCATAAGTGGAATACGGTTCTTGGTTGGATTTCATGTCGCTATAAGTATGACCCAAGGAATCGATGAAGATACGAGGCTCATTAAGGAAATAAGATAAGACCTCATGTTCCAAGTCTTCGTTTTCGGTCGTTTTCAGGCCAGGAGACTGGGTTTGAGCCTCGTCGCTACCATAATGTCAGGGGTTGAGTGAATCCAGAGGCTGAGTTGTACTTACATGTACTCAGAGTCAGGAAAGGGGACAGCCATCTTGAGCAGTCATTTAAAGTCCCGTTGAAAAGAAAAAGAACCACCGTTTGTTATATCTACCGTTTGTCGAAATCGCCCTCGGGAGAACGGCTCCAAGGGCCATGTATATAATCACCATGCTGGGCTGATTCAAAGGTAAGTCGGTGTCTAGATCAGAGGTCTAGTCACTTGCTATGAGTTGTTGGGTGATGGGACTTATTAAATAGTGAAGAGACTTATCAAGAGTGATCGATTCAGAGAAAGATAATGCTATTTGTGAAACTAATAAGTGCTATCACGAGGCTCTGCATCTGTGTCAACCATGCACAGCCAGAATTATTCCCATGTCGTGCAGTCATTTATGATTTCAAAATAGCTGGCGCTGGCTCGACAGGCTGCACAGGCTCCGTGTAGGTATGCCCAAAGGGACCATTGTCAAGCTGGAAGTTGAAATTGTTCTGATTGTGCCTGGAACGCCTACGGAGCCCTAAAACCACAGCGGCAATGATGGATAAAATAAACAAAAATACGGCTATAACGAATACGAAGGTCCATCCACCTGCAGATAGAGAGCCGCTGGAGGATTCAGCAGTTGTAATTGCCAAACTCTCTGTAGTCGACGAACTTGAAGTCAGCTTCTCGCTCAAGGATGTCGGAGTTGCACTTGGTAGCGTCAAATTACTGATGATGCTGAGTATATCGTTATCACTTCTAGTGGTATCGGTAGGGCGCAAGACAAGAGTGAAAGTCTCGTGCTTATGCCTTGTATACCAAGTGAAGGGTTCCCAAGTCTCGGTACCTATGATTATCGCGCCATCTTTGATGGAAGTGCCATCAACCTTGTCGATGACTGTCACATTCTCTCTGTATTTTCCTGGAAGGTCCTCTGATAAAAATGCAAGGACTGGCCCGAAGCCAGATGGAACTGTGCTGTAGACACTTCCAGTCAAATCTACAAGCTCGCGGGGGCCATTTTGGTTGTGGGTGGACGAAGGATCAGCCCCATGAGAGGCGGAGATCTCCTGATTCTCCATGATCTAGTAGACTTTTATATTGTCGATGAGATATGTAAAACAAGACAGGCCTCTTACTTGGACGATTGGGCAGTTGGGTAAATGCTCGTGGAGGTTTGGGAAGAAATCGAACACAGGGGGAGGGGCTTTGGGGGACGTATATATAAGTGGCACACTGAGCTGATTCAAGGTATTCCAATCTGTTATTGAAGATGCATTACAGTCATTGTGAGTTACTATACGAGAGTAGATAGATCAGGTTGTGATCAGGCAGCGTAATGCATAGATTCAGAGGGGGTAGTGATATTTTGTGTAACTCAAAAACTATGGAAAGACACTGCATTCATGTTCAATCATATCCTTGTTAATCAAGGTCGCCTTGAGCCGTTGAGATTTTCAAGCTTTCCACCCATAGTCCGGAACCGCTTGTTGTGGCTGTATCTCGGCATGGTTGTTGCAGACAGTGACAGTAACATTAGTTGATGCCCCATACTGCGGTCCATATCGCGGTTCATGTCGTGGCTCAGATTGCAGTTCTTGTCGTAGTTGATATCGTGGTTCGTTTTGTAGTCCATGTTGCTCTCTATGCCTCGGTTTTTGTCCCTTTTCACAACTTCGTACCAAACAAAAGATGAACATCGCAACACAAAGGGTAAAAAAACCTGCGAACCCCCCTATTATATATCTCGTGGTATCTGATAGACCTGACGTTTCAGACGCAATCGGGGATGAAGACGGTGGTAGAAGCTCTGTGCTTGAATCGGTTGTGTATGATGTAGTCCAAGACCTCCCTTCACTTGATCTGTAAGAGGATGGAGCGAGTAGAGTTGTCTCGGTGCTCAAGCTGAGCACCTCAGTAGTCGTCTCCCTAAGTGAAGTGTGCTCTGACTCCTGACTGGGGCCCGTCACGTCTGATGTGCTGCTTGGGGGGACGAACTTGGTTCCATCAATAATGGTGACTATCTCTATCTCAGTACCCGGGGTGAGCCTTCGCGGAATACTCGTCGTTATGGATTGTTCTGACTGTGTGACTGTGGTAAACCTCTCAATGATAGTCAAGTCGGCTGCAAGTTCCGAGATGCCTTGGTCAGGGTGCTCTGACCATGGTATGGTAAGTACTGGCTTGAAATCTGGAGGTATTGTACCGAATATATGACCAGTGAGGTCTTTGAAATCACGAGGCTCGAATCTCTGGCAGTTCGGTGAAGCCTCCTTCTCCGATAGTGTGTCCCTTTTTTTGTCCATGTTGAGGTTGGCAGATTGCAATTCGAGGTCATCAATGCTGTCGAGAAAATTAGTGAAAGTCCTGTATAATAGCCTAGGCTTCTTATACAACAGTTTAGGATCTGTGAATAGGAAGCACATCGTGTGTTTGAGAAATGGATTTGTGTCTTCCCACAAAGAGATACTGGCGAGGAAACGAGCAGCCAAGAATGTCACATTGCAGAACAGTCCCCCCAGAGGATTAAATAGGTTTATCACGGCAGGATTGGCGGAGAAATCAACATTGACTAGCTGCAGTGTCATCTGTGGCTAGATGCTAAGCCTGGCAGGGTTGTGAGTAACGGAAGAAGATGTCCATACACTCAGAGCCTAACCCAGCTCTGGTCAATTATGCCATCGCGGAAAGAAACTCAAGGATTATTCAGTCAGGAAGGGCAAGTCATACACAAAGATGATCTAGAAAATGGCCCGACGTCAAGTGTTGGGGATGACAGATCACTCAGATAAATAAGAGCTGATGACATAGATGGATAACCCAGGTACTTTCTCGCTGAAACGGCGCTCCATCTCTGAGATATTCTCTTGGACCCTACATGTGCATCTGATGCTCGTCTAGACCCTTCTTCTGAGCACCACCCATGTATGCCTACTTCCAGCGCTTCAATACCACATATGTATTCTCACATCTTCCTCCTGACCAGGCCCTTCCAGTAATCAAAGCTATTCTCGTCACTCTGCAATGCCCAGATCTTCCCTGTCGACCTCCCGGTAGCATCTATCTCTTCAACCTTCAACATTCCCCAATCCCGCGTAATTCCCACCACACGAGCCTTGACACCACCTTCTGCCTCGAGAGTGACGTCCTGTCTTGTGTGTAACCAGTGGCGGTAGTAACGGGCTTCAAGATCAGCTGAGAACCCTTCTCGGAGGAACTGAGCGTAGATTGCTTCGATGCGTGTGAGAACGCGTGCTAGGAGGGTTTCGAGATGAAGTTCTGGTGCTCCTGAGGGAACGAGGTCGGATATGGAGATTGTGGGACGGGGGTTGATGGTATTGAGGCCTACGCCGAGGATGATTTGGTAGTTGCCGTCGAAATAGAGACACTGGGAGAGAATACCGCCGACTTTAACGTAGTGTGGTTTCTCTTTTGACTTTGTGGGATCAAGGGCATCTAGCAATGTTAGGCTTGGTCTTGCAAAGAAGCCGGATTGACTTACAAATGTCGTTGGGCCACTTTAGCTTGATGGGAATGTTCTCGTACCCACGATCATAAGACTGCACAGCCTCAACCATGGCAATAGCCGTGATATACTGAATAAATACAACAGGACGAGTCACAGCGAGGTGGGCTGGGTGGTTGATTACAGTCGAGAAGATGAGCATTCCAGGGGGAGCAATCCAGACGTTCGAGCCACGACCACGGCCAGCAACTTGGGTAGTAGCTGAGACTGTGAAGCCGCTTGGGAGTTTCGGCATGAGCTTGGGGTTCCTGGTAGATATCAGTCTTGTAAATCCCCTGTTTGGGAGGAAGAACATACTTCTCAAGCATGGTATTTGTACTTGTGACAACTTCGCCGTACATAAGCAAGTCACCCCATGCTCGAGCAGTTGGCTCAACTTGTCGATAACGCTTCAGGCTTGAAAAGAACAGACCATGGTTGAAATGTGGTGTAAGTTTGGGATGAGGAAGACCCTTCTCGTGAGGAAAGATCTTCTTGATGATCTTGCTGTAGTCAATGCTGCCATTCTCAGAGATGCTGGAATCCGTTGTCTCTGTCAGAGATTGCTGAAGCCCCTCGAGACTCCAGATTGTATCTTCATTCTGGATGTGAAAGGTGTCTGTTTCCGCTCGGATCCATTCTTCGCCGTTCTCCTTGTCGATGATGTCGCTCCAGTCAGTCAATAGCTCTGATACACCTGTGTCGGTGATGGAGGAGAGGTGAAGATGGGAGAGCGAGGGAACACCTGTGTCGTGAGGGCTAACCTCAAGACCGAGCTTTGTGAGACATGCCTTGAGAAAAGAAGCTCGGCCCTTGTCGGCGTCTGCTAGTTTGGTGACCAGGTCATCATATCCCGGGACGGTTGGCTGAGGATTCAAGTTGGCCGCAGCGAACCTAAAGTGTATCAGTCAGTACATGTATACGGTAAACATATCGAAACGTACTCGGGGTGGGGGCCAGTAAGCAAAGCTTTACCATCTCCGACTGTGCAAAGAACAACTGCTGCTTTTCCATCGCCGCCATCGACATCAAGCTCCTCATCGTAAGTAGCGAGAACCTCGACGTTTCTATCCTTAACCGAAGCAGCATCAACAAAGACACCTCCTCCGTTGTAGTAAGAGGTGATCTCGGACGCAACCTCCTGTTCAAAGGCACCCTTGGGTATCGTCAAATGCACAGCCCTCGCTCCCCTTTCACTCCGATACTCAAAGCCTTTGAACGCGCCACCTCGACAGGTCCCTGGGAAGAACCCTAGCTCTCTTCGTCCAACAACCTCCATAGGTTTGTTTCCCACTTCAAACTCGCACTTCTGTGTACCGTAGTAGCCACCAGCACAGAAGCCCAGATAAGAGCCTCCTCGGCGAACATAGTCGCCGATACGACGATTTCCCTCACCATTCAATGCCTGGCAGTAGCCGAGATCGCCACCGCCTGGGAAGACGAGGAGCGCGCATGTCGCTTGCCATGGTTCTTTGAGGATGATGTTCTCTGTGATGGGGATGACGGCGTAGTTGGGGCCGAGAAGACGGCGGAGGGACCAGATACAATGCCGCACTGACTCAACTGTGGTGCCAATGCCTTGATGGTGAATCAGTGGGTGTAACAGCCTGTGAAGGGAGTTGATGGATCAAACCTGTGTAAACAAGCACGTTGAGCTTTGCTGGTGCCATTGTCAGTATTTGGCTGATTCTGGTGATACCGTAGTTGTTCGTGTAGTCTTTGTCACTTGACTTTTGCTGGATCTCGCCTCAGCCAAAATCTCCGCCTCGAACCACCTCTAACCTCTTTCAACGATAACACACAAAGACTCAATCACCACAATTTTGGACAAGAGACCGGTCGAAATTATGACAAAGGAAGAGAGTAATGCTCAGCAGAGCACGCAAGAAGACGACGATGAGCCCGATGAATGGTGAGAGAGCGCTCTTTTCCGTTGAGACACCGAAAGCCGAGGCCTTTACTAACCGATGATGAAGGGACAAGCGGATCTTTAGCACTGGATGCGCGGGTGAGTCTTGTTTTTCTTACAAAACCCAATGGCAAAATACAAAGGAAGATATGGAACTCATGAGGTTGTATAAGTCTACGCCTCAACTACTTGCTCACTAATCGTTTTGTTGAGAAAAAAGGCTTGCTAACAGGCATCACCAACTCAGATGAGAACGCAAAAATGACCGACTGCTACTTTGAAAAGAAGGATTGGCGCGCATGTGCTGCAGAAGTGAGTATCAAAAGTCCAATCAAACGCAATCACATTTATTTTATTTGTTTCGAGCTGCCTTGCAGCATTGCTCTTATGCTGTCATAGACCCGAGCTGACAGTATCATAGATGGAGCAATTCAAACAGTGCTGGAAGGCTCATAACAACGACCAACGTACAGAGACCAAGGACAATTGAAGTCGCATTAGGGGAAATTTACTGTACTATTACTGTATAAAATGTACACTACCAAGATCAGGCTCTCCTTTCCAGGCGATTAGGAAACGATGACTCCAAATAAGTTTACTCAATCAAGGCATCATGACATGACATGCACAGTACTAGCACTGTCCCCCACCGGACAATCAATCCACCCGCCCTTGAAATTATCGCCATAGCTTCATCAAGCTTGAAGTTCACCATATACAACCCCCCCATACCAACCCGCAATGTTCGTCCCTCGCCGCGCCCTCTTCACCGCCCGAAGACTCCCCACCACCTTTCTTCCAATTGCACGATACGCTACCGAAGCATCAGACGTGACGCTGCAAAAGCCTGATCAAGATGTTACACAAGTGAAGCAAGAAGACGTCGTTACAAAGCCCAAATACACTACCAGAGCTAAAGCTGCACCTTCGACTGCGTCTGCCAAGTCGCCAACTTCAAGATCTACACCTGCAGCCGCATCTACAAAGTCTACATATGCGCCCAAGACGTTTCCTCCAAAGCCCACGGCAAGCAGCAAGAGTGCTAGGCCGGAGAGCCCACACAAGCCTGTTACGGTGTCGAAGAGCATTCTGAGCGAGACTAGCGAGACGGACACGGAGAACACAGAGCACATCAATTGGGAGACGAGCTGGTATGGCCTTGGTGTGAAGGCTGTTACTCCTGAGCAGAGCGAGATTCTCGCACGACCAGTTGATGCTGAAGATGTGGAGGTCAAGCCCGATGGTATCATCTACTTGCCAGAAGTCAAGTACCGACGACGGCTGAATGAGGCCTTTGGACCGATGGCTTGGGGAATGGTCCATCGTGGGGAAGTCGTTATCGGTAACCAGATCGTGACGCGTGAATACGCTCTCATCGTGAACGGCCGGTAAGTGAACCAATTTCCAATATTATATAGTGACTAACAAGAACAGAATCGTCTCCCAATCGCAGGGCTACAACAATTACTTCAGCCCCGAATCTATCCCCGCCGCCATTGAGGGTGCCAAATCAAACGCCCTGATGCGTTGCTGTAAGGATCTCGGTATCGCCTCTGAACTCTGGGATCCTGTGTACATCCGCTGGTTCAAAAAGCATTACATAGAGGAAAAATGGGTCGAGCACACGGTCACTAAGAAGAAGAGGACTTTCTTTTACAAGAAAGGTCTTGCTGAGGCAACGTACCCTTACAAGTTTTGTTAGGCATCTGTCATGTATTCGTGCACTACATTTGTATAGAATCTCGGGGTAGATCCCCTACTGTATGATATGGATGGGTTAGACGTATGGCTTTGGCGCATGGAGCGATACTTAGTAATTCAGAGGAAAACGAATGGATCACGAATCACCAGACCAAGATCTACGGCTGTCTTTAAAGAAGAACGAGTTCATGTACACCAATGTCCATATAGATATGCACTGGAGCAGCCATTGTGCCGAATATCAACGGGCCCATGTCAAAAAACACCATGTCTACGGAGGACCTTAGTAAGACCCATGATCATTCAAAACCCACTTCCCAGAATGGAGTTTCTATCTTTCCCTTCCGGAGGCGCTCGCTCCGCCACCTGATGTGGCATCACCGCCCCATCCCCAAGGAACCCATGAGCCTGATGCATTTCTGGTGCCAGCCCCCTGGTTTCTTCGGCGCACCTGGCGATGGTCTTCGTCCGAACTAGTCTCTGCGTCGATCCTTTCGAAATCGGTCTCGCTGCGACTCTTGCTAATACCACTCCAGCCGCTTAGTCCACTAGGTGGTCGCTGGGTAGGTTCGTCCTCCTCATTATTATCATAACCTCCGTAGGCCATGGGATCGCGGCGAGTACCTGTGCTTGTCTGGGCACGCTGGGCTTCGGTACGAAGATCCTGGGCCTCCCGATCAAGTGCCGAGATCAGGACATTTAGGCGATCGCGCTGAGCCGAGATGAAGTCCATTCTGGCCCCAGACTCGCGAAGATGCGGTGGGATCAATGCGCCCGAGTTTGTGGGCTCACCTCCAACTGTTCTCGTACCAGCTGATTGTCCACCTGCACCTGCGTTGGTAGCAGCTGCCACGGCGCTGGAGAGTAGGCTGTAAAAGTCGGTGCCGCTGCTGTTATTACCAGCCCATCGCGCGGCAGGGACGTTGAATCGTGACAGAAGCGACTGCGTATAGCCTTGCGCAGGCTCGGGAGGAGGCGATTCGGGTTCGGATGGTGGAAGACCGAGGACCTTGACCTTGAACTGCTCAATAGCGAGCTTGAGGTAAGATATTCCGGCAGCAGTCAAGCGCTCATGTGCGCTTGCGATGAAGTCGTCAATCTGCGTCTCGTTCTTTTCAAGATAAGGATGGACATATTCTTCGTATAGACGTCGAGCGCCTTGTGTCTGTGGGAGGATAAGGTAGAGGAGGAACAGTAAACGGAAATAACCGTAAAGCGGAATCCTGCTAGTGTCAGTACAGAAGGTGTCAGGTATGGGTTTTAGACATACCATGAGACAATAAACCAAACCCAAGACTCAGCGAGAAGACAGCAACTGAGCACCACCCAGTACATCAGCCATGGCGTCAGCTGGGTGGGATCATGTGTCTTGAGCGCTTTGTAAGATGCAAAGATTGGAAACAGATAACAGGCGACAGAACTATTCAGAACAAAGGAACAGTCAGTAAATCAGATCCATTGGCATTGCGAGCTGATCGGGGTGGTTATCGCATTGCGAGTATGACGCCTCATGACGAAGAGGTATAGGGCTGAAGCTTACGATAAGAGCATAGGAAAAAGGTCAAACATGACTGCAATCCGAGGTGAAACCTCGTGCGTGGCTCGGCAGTTAAATCTAAATGTGAGCGGGGGTTTGACCAACGGAGAAGAGGGTAATTGTCTCCGAGAGGTTTAAGGAAGAGAAGGGAAAAGGGTTTTCTGTAGGTGTAATAGAATAAGTTTGAGGATAAGGTAGGTAACGTTTAGTGGTTGAAGCTGACGGGAGCTGAGCTGAAAATGGACCTAAGAGGAAGTGGGCGCCGAAACTCCCGTGAGCGGGGGCGGGGCACTCTTCGCGTGACGGTGATGGCTTAGTGAGTGACCCACTGAAACTTGGTGCTACAAATGGAGGAATAAGTCTCGAGTCAAAAAGAGCTGATCACCTGAATGCAGACTTGACCCTCGTGACAGAGGCAAGTGTCTTTTGTTGGGCACAATGACGACTTTTATTCTGATTCCCAAACTGAACACGGTTTCTTTGAGGGTTCTGACTCTTTCAACTGCGTAGTTGGTACACGTGTCTCGGAGGCGAGTCCTGTATCTTGAAGACAAGTGTTTTCATATTCGTGGATAGAGCATCTAGGCATCAACCATTTCGAAGCATACTGCAGTGATTCATCCCTGGCTGTCGCCTGGTGAAAACACATAAAACGCGCGGTAATAGAATACTTACTCAGCCAAGATCTTGGCAAGAAGAATATGCAATACCGTCCTTGATCGATGAAACGGGGAAAGGGAGAAACAAGATAACATCTTATGGGTGATCCGTTAGGATACGAGAAGGCAGAATCTAGATACCGGTGAGATCATGTCAGATCTATATCCAATCAAATCATCACGATATGCTTAATAATCAGCCATCCGGATTATCTCTTCTGATACAATACATCAATTCTGCCTTCTCGTATCATAATGGAGGGGATAAGGATATCGATATGGCTTACTTATCGGAACCTGAAGCGATGGGATATGGGCCACATTATAAATGGTTTCAGATTGAAGGATCACTAACAAAGTTTTGATGTAGCAGTTGACGACGGAGTCGGCATGACTCGGGCCCGGTCGGAGGCGCGGGCCAAGCTTCGTGCTCCGGCTTGGCTGAGTCCGAACTGCAACTCCAAGTCGGCACCAATATCAGCGTAGATCTAAGGAAATATTGAGCCTCATATTTGACACGATAAATTTATTATTTGATCTCTACTTGTCATGACGAAGCAATAACTGATAACTTGTGGAATTGTCATTTCTTGATCTGATTTGACCTGTAAAGTAAGTACCTAACAATATGTTGGCTGTCAAGTCTGCCCTACATATCTCTACAGCTTGGATCAACCTGGCTGTGAATATCCAGAATTTAAGCATAGACTTACAGTGAGGACAATGCTCTGGGGCTGAGTACGAATATAGCAATATTTGTAAGGAAATGAGTCTAAGATAAGATCAGCACCGGCTTGGATCCCTAGTGTCATGTCAGGATGCAGCCATCATCACCAAGGGATGTATATCCGATCACCACTGCCGAGCCAGATCATGCAAGGTAAGGACAGAAGATGACCGTTGCGGCCGAGATAATCATGCTAGAGCGAGTAGATATGGCGTAAGGAGAACTAATTTCGCGATACATCTTTGCATATCCAATGACTTCTGGGCTGCCCAGCCACGTTCTCTATCCCTATCAACAGTCCACAGCAAACTCTAACTCAACAACACTCGCGCAAACCATGCCATGCTGACGTGGAATCTCATTAAATCTAGAAATAGCTTATCAAGATCTCTCGTATTAATGCGAATTATAGAACCCTATCAAACTCAGCCTCACGTTTCATGTCCATTTTGCCCGTCCGCCTCCCGCGGGTGCCCGATCGCCCGGAGCCCCGGACGGACGGCGCACCCGGACCCACCTGATCCTGAAGTGCACAATCGACTTTTTTTCTCCACTGCAGCTGCAATAGTATAGGAATTCAGGATCAGTGGTGCCAGTTGACGTAGTTGGGTCGTTATGCCCGCGGAGTCAGATCTTGGATATTTGTTCCGACGGGTGCCGAGATCTGATATCTTGAAACCTGCCCCTTTATAAAGACGTGAATCTGCTGTCTTCCCCAGATATCTAATCCATCACATCATAACAACCATCCAACAGTAAACAGCTGCGAGCTCTGATCAGTTCCTGCATATCCAGTCCGGCCCTACCGAAAATTTTATCAACTCTAACTCGAAGACGCTGTGAAGATCGCAAACATGAGCCACACACCACTACCCGGCGGGCTTATCTCTTTCGGCTCCGATGCCAACTGTACACTCGAATTATGTCCCCTCGAGTCGAGTATACTGCGATACCAACCGAATGTTCCCGCCAATGCCATTTTCATCGGAGTATTCGGATTGTCCATGGCTCTCCACATCTTCCAAGGCATCAAGATGAAGACATGGGGTTTCATGGCGAGCATGATGGCAGGATGTATTCTCGAGATTATCGGTTACATTGGGCGACTCATCATCCACGATAATCCATTCGACTTTATTGGCTTTCTATTGCAGATCAGTAAGTGTTTCTAAACCAAACTCGAACAAGCATGGATGGAAAGGGAGAACTTGACTAACTCTGGCCCAGTCATGATCACCATTGCCCCCGTTTTCTTCTCTGCTGCCATATATGTTCTTCTGTCCCAGGTGTAAGTTTCCCCAGTTCACTCAGAAGAAGCACAACTGACACTCTCAGCATCAACTTTGTCGACCCAAGTGTCTCTCGATTCTCCCCCAAGTATTTCTACTGGATCTTCATCCCTTCCGACATTATCTCCCTCATCCTCCAAGCCGTCGGCGGTGCAGTCTCAGTTGTTTCCACAGCGCAGGAAGACGTCAAGACTGGAGAGGACGTCTCCATCGCTGGCCTCGTCTTCCAAGTCGTCACTCTACTTTGCTTCGTTGCATTGTTCATCGACTACGTTATCAGGGCTTCCAAGTCACCGGCCCGATATCGCCTTACTAAGCCCATCCTCACTTTCCTCTTCTTCCTTTTCCTTTCGACCATCTTCATCCTGATTCGATGTGGCTACCGCATTGCCGAGCTCAATGGAGGATACTTCAGTGCTATCTTTCGAGACGAAGGTCTCTACATCGCTCTTGAATCTTGGTAAGAGCCCTTGAAGATTGTCACATTTATAGTAACAACTCGCTAACTGTTCTTAGCATGATGTGCATTGCTGTTCTCCTCCTGAATGCTGGCCACCCTGGATATGCTTTCAAGGAAACTCCCGAGTTTACCAAGGAAATGGACCAGATGGACCAAGACGACAATACCGTCTTTGGAGAATAAGCCTCATCTTCGTCAGAACTCCTCAGATGGAGAACATGCTCGCCAGGACAAGGAACCCCCTCGACCTACCAGGGCAAGCTCAACCGATATTTCCTTTATTATCGATATTGTGCCTCGAGTTTTAGCGTGTATATAGACAGTATGGCGAAATGGCGTTAAGACATGGCAATAACTGCCTGGAGGGTTATAGATGATTTTTTAGAAAGGTGTGGCACAGCGTGTGCAGGCTTAGGTATAAAGTCCACGCGATTGGGCGACATGAAGAAGCTTAGATCTCATGTTGACTTCGTGGTAAAAGCGTTATATAAAAAGAGATAAAAACAAATAGATAAAACAGTTAAAAGTAAAGAAAAATAAACGAAAAAAGAATAGGGGGGAGGGAGGAGAAATACATGCTCTAGCAACCGTATAAGATCAGCCGTTTCCACTGTAGTATTGCCGAGTCTTCCACATGTACTCTGTAGTCTGCTCCGGGGATGAGATGAGAGGCAGATGACTTTGTTCTGATATATTTACGCCGAAATGACACCTAGCGAACGCAGTATTGGAACATCGTCAAAGGTGAGTTGATTGTCCAGAGCGGTTAGATCTTTGGAACATCTTGTTCGTCTTTACTGCCTCCGAGGTGATTTGTTTGATAGTCCATGTGAGAATCAGACCATGTTGTCATCGCCAAAGGTACCTACAGGGAAAGGAAACCCCCAGTTGAATCTCATCACTCATGCTGAGTCTACAACCAGTGCCGAGAGTGAACTTTCATCTGATGGTTTCCGAAGGGATGAGCCGAGGAATGGGGGGTGAAGAACACCACTTTCGTACTCGTTCCTCAACATTCATCACTGGTCAGTGACGTGCAACTCGTTCTATGGCGTGCTGTTAGTTCTTGGGCTTATCTTCATCATTGTTGGGCCTGCCGTGCAATATGTAGAAGTTTATTTGCAAATCGCAACAACAGTCGAAAGACCATGTTGGCTCCAATAATCAAGATATGGATATGCCTCGGCATTCAATAGTTTGGCAGACCAGGAACATGACGTTACCCCTGAAGGCTGGAATACCAATTAATGGAAGTGTAATGAAGCTTTCGTTCTTAGAGCGATCCCAATCACACAGACAGCATCGTTCTGGCCTCTGGTATGTTGGGTCTTCAATAGCTGTAGGGCCTATGCATCTCTCCGAATGATGATAGATAACGGTGCGCCGGCCCGAGAGTTGTTCTCATCTTGGCTCGCTTGACATGTCGTCTATCAATCATTATTGTGAGTTTGTTCCACCCCGCGAATTGGACCTGAGAGATTAAACGGAACGGGTGGCGTTTTCAGAGTTTGGCGGCTTCATCAAGCTAGATCCGAGCCTAGGCAGGAGTGGATCATTCAGTAGATTCTGCATGGCAAGCTTGCTTGGTAAGGGAACGGGTATTGCTGAAATGAGGATAAGAATTCATGGTTTCATAACCGTATTTCGCCTCTAGCCGTAAATCGAACTAGGTATCCGTACATCACGATGATTGTTTGCTGTAATGCGGAGATTATACCTGCCTAGTAATATTAGCGCGTGCAAGGGCAAGGAGCAAAGACGTGGGATCCCGGAGTCAAGACGAAGTGACCAGAGAGAAAACACTCAAGATGACGCAAAGGACCGAGGGACCCTCTGTGAGAAATTGAGGCATCGGAGGAAAACCGCAAAGTCAACCGAACTTTGCAGAGGGCACTGTGTTCCTTGTACCTGAGTCTGTGGTTCTAGCAATGAATGGCTTGCGGTGTGGCGGAGGATCCCCAGGAAATAAGCACTTCAGCCCATTTCGGGAGGAAATGAGCTGGTATAATAAATTTGTACGGTATATTGGGTAACTGGATAAATAACGTGTTGTGGTTTCCTTTAGAGAGAGACCAGGATCTTGGTAGGCAGGTGTCATATAACATTGCGTTAAAGTTCCAGGGCTGTCCCTTAACCATTGCACCGGGTTAATAGATCCTGGAGGTAAATAAATTCACCGTCACCACCGCAAGAAGTATCCAATAACTAACCGGGGTCGTGAAGATTGATCTGTAATCAAATCGCCTTGGAAGCTTCTGAAGAAGCATGGGAACATGGTAGCAGTCGACGAGGCTGGACAGGGCGCCTGAACTGATAGGGCTTGAACACCGAATGTCATCATGTCGGTTGTTGGCGAGGCGAGCCGTTAGGCGGTCCCAGCGAGTTGGGTGAGAAACCAGGGTGCCAGGTCTATTCTCTTCAGAGTTGTGATCAACAGACGAAAGGCTCAAGGCCATCCAATTGGGATCGCCAAAGCTGAGCCGAACTATTGCTCATAACCGAGGGCACTTGTTCTTCGACGTGATATTAAAATCTGATCCTTTTTACTGCGGGCAGAATACGATATTATGAACTTGTTGGACTCGGATATAGCGTGGCGGTGCCCAGGACTATCGCCGAGCAACTCTTATGAACTAATAATTAAGGACCATTAGTATAGCCGCATTCATGTGGTGCAAATTGAGGACCATTTCCGTACCAGGAGAATCATCGATCATGCGAAGAAGGAGGTCGAGCTGGTGGTTGCTTTTGATGATATGGGGAGAATATTTTCCGCGTCTCAGCAGTTCCCAGCAAGTTTGAAGAAGGTAGATCCGATTTGAACGATGTCACCTTTCCAACCTAAGGTAAAACCCATGTGCGTAGCATCCACCACGACAGTAGTGCCTGGCAGCCCACCTTTGTTCCCTTGAACGTTGCGGCCAAGATTGGATCTAGCCCCAGGCACAGATCTGTTATTGGCTCGCGGAACGCTCCCACCGTTGCCGCCAGCCAAGGGAACTGATAGGGGTATGTGCGTCTGAGCCTGACATATCGGAGTCAGCGAGCTCTCGCCGCAGAGGAGCGCCGCCGAATAATGGCAGTTGGCTTTCAAGTCAAAACCATAGAATAGCCGCTATCATACAGTTTCATCGAGGCAGCCAGAGGAAGCATGCTCACACCAATTTTATTGGCGTTTGACAAATGAAGAATAATTTATTCAGAGGCCCTTGCCTATGGTTCAAGAAACGACAGGCCTCTGCAAGCTATCGCGCCCCAGGCAACTCCTTTTTCAATATGTATAACGACGGCAACAACGACCTCAGAGGCGTATAAGACTTTGAGAAGACGGTGAATTGTTGAGAGCTACCTCCGCTACATGATCGGTGCGGCTTCTGTCTGCTGAGTAAGATCGAATCTCGGGAATTGTATGAAGCCATGAGTGGAGCACCTTCATCTTGTTACTATGCTGATCTTATGACCGTTAAGTCATTCTTTCGTGGAGGAAGTGGCAGGATTGCGCTGACTGCGTTGTAGAATTAGGTTTTGTAAAAGAAACGGGGGTAAGATGTCATTTCACACCTCAGACATGGGCAACTAGGTACAAAGGGGTCGCACCATTCCGTTGTTCTCGCAAAAGAACCCCGGACGGGCTGTGATCGAGGAAAAGTCGTGACTGAAGATCCAAGCATTAGTCGAGTATGTCCGGAGTAGGAGGGAGCAAAGCCAATGAACCGACAACGTTAAGCCGTGATTCGTCGAACAGAGAGTTGAGCTTAAAGCGAGCAAGGACTAGGAAAGTAGCAACATGCGCTGTAAGCCAGTGCAATAGCATAGGGAGAGTTGGATTGTGGGACGGGTCGATCAGGTTCCGAGGATGGCGCTTTTAACTAGGGAGTCTCCTCCGCTAGTGGCGAGTTTCTTGGTGGTTTGTGAGGTCAAGTACTGTATGACAGTATGTAGTGTCTGTTCTGTGATGTGAACGATTTCATCAGTATTGGCTCTGTTACCGGTGTTGACATTGAGACTTGAATGGGACAACTGCAGGGGCTCTCATCTGAGGTCTGGTCATTGGCTGGTGAGAGCGGTGGATGATCTTGCGAGAGGTACGGGTACCTATTACCCCATAACTAAGTGCTGACGGGTGAGTAACTGAAAATGCCCGCGCTGCAACGCTGCAACCAACATCCGATTTGACACCGTTAGTCCTGGGTGTTAATACGATGGAAAAAGTAAATAGGTGAGCATCCTCCAGGTGTGGTTATTGCGATGGGCATTGCCCAACTCTTGCAACTACGGCTGCAGGATGTGGCTGCAAGCCCCAACGGTACAACACAAGTCAGAGTTTAGCCTAGTGGGCGATGGATAACGGTTGCGATCCGTCCAATCTCCATTCGTCGTCACAAGGGAGCGCCTTTTCTGTTTTGGACTTTTAAGTTTCCACCGTTCGTTCTTGAGCTCCAAGAGAGTTTAGATACTTTTATAACGGAGCCCAAGACGTTTAGCCATCGCTGTACTAACTTAGGGAACGGATGGCACGAGACGACAATGTGACCAGAACGCGTCCCTTGCAGTAGCTTCTGCAGCGGGTGGTTCTTGCTCGAGTGGAGAAGGTCTCAGGCTCCAAGGCGCTGACCCCTTAAGCCAAGTATGAGACTGGCGAGCGACAAAGAGGGGACCGATGACATTGCTTCTTAGCACTGCAGCCACTGTCTCGTACCCTGTTGATCTTCCAGGTGTCGGATGATAAAGCCAATGGACGGTTTTGTATCCTCCTTTGAAGCATGATAGGTTGCACTGGAAACATTTGCGACGGAACTTGGTTTCGTATCAACGTCACGGCATCTGTAACATATCATTTCCACCTCAACAGCAAGCTGAACTGATACGTATTTCAGGCCATTCGAGATAGAGCATCGGCCGCTACTCCGATCCCTTGAGGCGTCCAAATACCAAGACGAATAGGGTGTTGGCGGACGGGTATGTAAGACGGGGGAGACCAGGCATTTGCAGTCTGCAGCGAGCAAAGCAGTTGCCCGTCCTGCGTGGCCCGGCAAACGTGGGCAGAGGCTACAGAGCTAAGCAGCAAAAGCAAGGTAACCAAAGCCATGGATCTTTATGTGCGACACGGCATGGTTTGTGGCGGACGCGGACGTCTGACTGACCTGGGATTCGGTTGTGAAATTGTAGTGTCGGACATGTGTAGTATTTTGTACTCACGAACAGGAGATACAAGATGCAGAAGAATATCACATTGGTCACAATGACAGCAAGATTGATTGAAGTCCTCAACCCCGTTCCGAGCCTGGAGATGAGCGAGCCTTGCTGCCGTCCCTTTGCACGCGTTCCGATGACTGACGCGTAGAAAAGGAGATGCATCCTCGATCGTGATTGTATCCATACTCGGAGAAATGCTGGTTCGTATGAAGTCTAGATGACGTTGACGACTGATCTGTGTTAACAAACACTTGAAGAATTCCAGTGCAAGGGCGTGGAGGTGTGTGAGGTCGGCCCACGATCTGTCGGGTTGAGTTCCATGCTGAAAATCATCCATTACCTTAGTGGAGGCCTATGGAGCGAGTGTCCCTCCTCCGACTGCACTAAAGGGCAGTTAGTCCACTGAAATTTGGGTAAACTCCAGGACTTTCAGTGAACAGACAGAAACTTGGCAGTTAACTGAGGTGAGCCCAGGGCTGTTCGTGCCTCTCTCCCTTGCCGCACCATCTCGAACGGTCGGTGGACTCCCACCCCTACGGCCTGATATTCACACCCCCTAAATCTTGCCCTGGCCTATCCTTGGAGGTGAGATGGATGTTCCGTCCCCTGTGCAGCTGGTACCAGCTCAAGGAGAAATGGACTGTTCGTCCCATGTTCTGCAGAGTACTCGCGCTGATGGAGGTACTTTGCAGCGAACACTTAACCACCTGTTTTATGATCGCTCCCTTGTACCATCCTTGTCTACCATGAGCCATCGTTTCATTCAGAGCTACAAAGCTAAATCTGTATGATACTTTAACGGTGTTAAGCTCTGGCATCTGAGCAATATCTGAGTATGTAGTTCACGAGAAATGTCTCAGCTCGCTATTCCGTCTCGTTGAATACCTAATCTTCCGTCCGTGATAGTGCAATAATTACAATTAATTTATGATGAAGCAAGTCCGACTGACCTAGCAGAAATGGTACCTGTCTGTTGGCTTTCCCGCTACCATTCCCCTTTACGACTAGGTCCCCCTGTCTCCACACCCTCCTTTCCCCTGTTCCTGGCACACCCCACCTCTCATCCATTCCTTCCTTCGTCTTTTGCTCTGGGGCGCCCTGTCAATCTAATTCCCCCTTCATCGTTGTCACCAAATTTCTCATCCTACTCAAAATCTCGAGAATTTGTTAGTTCCATTGGCTCACACGCCTCGTCCCTAAACGGTCTTCTTTCCCGTTCTCTCGTTTGTTAAACTTCATTCATTCTTTTCCATCCGCTCGCTACCTTACTCCCATTGACCGTTGCCCTTGACTCGCCTTGGTACCTCTCGGGATCACGAGTCTTGTGCCGATCCAGTGGTACCCCGGATTGATGAGATCAAATCAAACTGCCGGCCAGCAAGTAACCATTTGACAATCCTTCTCCGACACGATCGTCTCATACCCTGCGACAGCACTCTCCCTTGAGATCCGCAGAAGACAGCCGGACCAAACCAAACAAGGCTTATTCGACTCACCACTGGCTCAAGCTTCTCGCGGAAATCCCCTTTGTTTTGCTTTGTTCATTCTCTCCCCAAGTCTGAGACAACCTCCTTTATCCATCAAACTTGACTGAATCGTTTCCATTTCTGGACTCAACATCCGACCCGTTCTTGTTTAACCCAACTCGGGTACCTGCGTTTTCCTCTTCCCTCTTACAAGAAGAACTCATCTGCTGTCGCCCGTTCTCGGCCTACAAACTTGCCATACTGCATCAAGATTGCTCCACAAGACTCCTGCACGACGACGACCTCGACGACCTCGACGACACTCCCGATCCGCGAATTCATCGAGTACGAACAATCTTGCCTCACGTGCCCTGGGTGACTACCGAGTCACTTCGCCCGAATCGATATTGGTCTCTATCAACAGAGACTGGCACACATCCGTCAATTTGACATCTGCAGGTACGAGACTCATTTCTTGTTGCAAGCGATTGGTTGGTTATTACATGGGGAACCATTTACCCTCAGTGTTCATCGAAGCGGCCATCCATGTTTACCTATGCATGGCGACGAAGTTCGAACAGCGACCGGGCCAGATGTCTGCTTCATGAACTCCAAGCAATCTTGCAAACCGATCAATGATAGCGAAGCTAACCAGCATAGTGTTTGACGCAAGATTGGTACAGTTGCCAATCTAGTTCGACCTATATCACCTTTATCAGTTGTGATGAATTAAACGCCTAGCTCCCACGACAACGAACAACAACCGAGGCAAAAATAACGTTTCACACTTGGGATTTGTCCTTCATCATGAATAGGTTCAGAGGCAAGAAGAAGGGCAAGGATGATCTCGAGGCTCCGCGGCCATCGATTGAGTCTGAGTCTTCTAGCCCCTTTAGAATGTTCGGCAAGAAAAAGGCGCAGGAAGAGGAACCTAAAAAGGAGATTGATCTCGCTACAGCCCTTCCATCGACTGATGATTTTCGAACAAGTCTTCTGATGACCAACCTTTCGGCACGGTTCTCTATGTTACGCGAGCAAGATGATCCAAACACCAAGGTTGGCAAGGCCAGCGACGATAGTGTTCTGTTCCCTAAAAGACAGTCGAGAATGATGGACTTCGGTTTTGCTGCAGGGTTGGGCGACATTGCTGAGGTCGAGTCTATTCGGGCCCCTTTTGCACGCTCATCGATGCAGTCCAATGATGATACCGGCTCAACAAACGGGAGTGTGATGGGCCGGTCGAAACCGATTGAAGGGAACAACTTGTTTGGAGGTCGACAAAAGGTTTACAAAATCGGCACCGGAGGGAACAAAGGGGCTATGAGTGGCCGCGTCCTCTATGGTGACGATGTCGCCCAGTCAGCTTTCCAGAAGTGGAGGCAATCTGAAAAGGATAAACAGTCATTCGAAGACCTGCAGCAAGAAGATTTAGGTGACTTGGAAAATGCTCGACCAGAGTCTCCTTCTCAAACCGAGTACAACCGAAAAAGGGAGACAAACTCAACAACATCGTCAGGTCCATTTGCAGCTCGGGACTCAACAGCCGCCACATCTATCACCTCATCTTCAGTCAAGGACCGGGAGTCCTTCGTGCGCACATCTCGGACTGTCAGCCCAACACCACCAATGGAGCGAAGCGTGACCAGAACCCGTCGTCTCTATGAGCAAAGCTTAAACCAGGATCTTCAGGACCAACAGTCATCTGCTCTTTCAAGAATCGATACGCTCACAAAGCGAACACTCGGCAGCAGAACTCCAGATCTGACACCTCCTGTTCCTTCCCCAGCAAGCGCAACATTCGGAGATCGTTTCATCACTCGATCGGTCCTGGCTAAGGCTAGTGCCCCTAACCTACGATCTTTCAGCCCTCCATCGCAAATGAGTCCTGTAGACTCGGTGAATAAATTCCCCAGCATGGACCAGAAGGCCATTGGTGCTACACCCCCTCTCAGCCCCCCTATTAGTGAGACGGGGGAGGCTCATCCCTTTGATCGAAGCAGAATTATCACCAGGACCAACAGTCAATATGATGAATCAAGGTTCGTCCAACGGCAAATGCAAATGCAGCAGGGTCGCGAAACTCCCACGAATCGATTCCGCACTGATTCCAGCCCCTCATTGCCAGGCACTCGATCTAGGTCATCTTCTGCCCACCGTCCGCAAATGGAAAGGAACGAATCTGGATCTTTCCAGACTGAGCCAACCGTTCAGGAAGAGTCACAACATTCAACCTTCTTTGATGACGATGATGACCAGTCTGTTGTGGACGAGTCACACCTTCAGCCTATCTTTCCTCTGCAAGTCAAGGTTGAGAAGCCAGCTGATAATGAGCACCCTGCCTTCAGACGCACTACAGTACCAACGCCTCTATCGGTTTCTGAAGGAACTGGAGTTGCGCCAGCTAACTCAACAGAGCAAATGCCTAAGGACTCACCTACTTTGGGACCTACCTCTGGTGGACTGAGTGGCATGGTCAGGCAGCATCTTCGACAAGATAGTGGGGCCTCATCGATTTATGGAAGTTTACCCAACGATGTTGACCTGAGCTCACGATTCCCTCCCGAACGCCCTGATGCACATACCTATGAGCCCAAGACGGTCGATTCGAACGCCTGGGAGTCGATTGAGAGAGACTTGGCTATGTCAATTGACGGTAGCGTGACTAGTCCTACTAGATCGTCTGGTTTGATGGAGGCCCAGATATTTTCTAGACCCGAATCCACCCAAAACCCGAAACAGCAAGTCAACCCCCAGCCGGAAGAAGAGACAGATGACTTCGCTCGTCATCTTGCCGACGGTGCGCGACGTGTCAGGGAGAGACTCACTTCTTTTGTCGAAGCTGATAGCAGCCTTTCGTCACCAGAACCTCCACCTCGTCCGAACGCTTTGGGTATCTTGAAATCCAAGTCCAGTCGTGGCTCTTTGGTTGACAGAGGCCGAGGCGACAGAGAGAATGGCAGCCAGTCCAAAGCGAAGAAACTCCTTGGCCTCCGAGGCTCATCGCCTGCCCCTGCCGCAAGTCCATCCCGCCGTGGCTCATTCGAGGCGAATGAAAGGCTAACGCAGTCGCCTGAGCCAAGGGATGAAAACTTGCCAAGAGATAGCGAGGAAAAAGAAGGTGTCCATGCTGGCCTCAAGGCTTTCCGACAAGCCCGTCGGGAACTCCAAAGGATGAAGGAACTCGAAGTTCAGCAACGACACCAAGGACCCTCGAAGCCTCCTTCAGCGGGCAGAGATCGAGCCCAAACTACGACATCCCGACCACCATCTCAGGAACGTAGACCTCCTCCTCCTGTCTCATACAATCGAGTTCCTAGCGAAGAATCGAGGGCTAATGCTGGCTCACGCGCCGGCTCCCGCTCAGGATCCCGAGCTCCCTCTGAACGTGATCGAAGTGGCTCTGAAGCAAGCAGCGGAGGCAGATCTGGTAGTCGACCGCCACGCCTTAGAAACGGATCCGTGCCTCGCGATGATTACCAAGGGCCCATGGGATCTCCCGTAGGAAACAATGGCAAGCCACGACAAGGGCCGATGATGAGAGCACCAATGATGCCCGGACAAGACATGCGGCGGTCACCACGTATGCCGCCTCAGCCATATCCCGGAAACGCTTCGCCCGGTCCCTTCAACCACCCCGACAACAGCTTGCATATACATCCTGTCTATGGACACGATTCTGGCCACCCGTCACCAATCTCACCACTTAATGGTGCTCCCTCGCCTCATGGCGCACCTTCTCCCCATGGATTTCCCGGACCCGGCCCCGGCCCCCAGAGACCGTATGGACCTCCTTACCCAGGTGGAATGATGCGCAACCGAGATATGTCGGAACCTTCAATCAAGCTACCAATGTCACCCATGGGTCACCGTGACGGCCTTCGACCTGGCCCCGGACCTGGACTCAATGGTGGTGCGGTTTCTACGCCTAACCTGCATAGCAACATTGCTCCTCCTTTGCCGCCAATCAACCCTCGACGCAAAAACACAGGAGCCACGCTCGCTGAAGGTACCATGAGCGCTCATCGCCGCCCTATGAGCCCTAGTATTGCGAACGACCAACGTGGTGGCTTTCGAAGTGATGATGAAGATGGCGCAGGGATGAACCGCCAGAGATTGCGCAAAGCCACTAGCGAGGCAAACGGTATGAACGCACGAGCTAGATCAATGCATCAAGCTCCTCCTCCGCCTATGGCAGCACCACCTCTGCCTCCTAGCATGAGCAGCAATGCAGTTCCTGGCGGGATGATTTAGCGGTGCAAACGACGACTGTTTTTATATTTCTTTCAATTCTCTTAATTCGCCTTTGTCGACAGCATGAGACTCATGACCAAGATACCTCACGGCCCTTTTCATTTCATAAACTTAATCTCAGCGTCCTGAATCATCGAGCAGAGTCTTCGATGATAGGACCCCAACATTCGTGTGTATTTGTGGGGTGAAGGATATGTCACTCCTTATATGTTTTCTTTTGGGGATAATTCGGTCATTGACGGATGGATGGTTAGAATCTAGTATCAGGCGCAAATTGGCCCTGCTAGCAAGAGATCGAGCAGGTCCTTGATTCGAATAGCTGGCGTCAGGCAAGGTGTGGAAGGAAATGATATGTCAGGAAGCAGAATGGAACGGAACAAGCGGGCATGCATTCAGTAAGGCTGGGGAGGTGTTTGGTTTTGTACGTATAGGGTCGGAAGCCTATGGCCAAAAGACGTAGTGAGGAACTACGTCGGATTATAAAATGTTGACCCATGGAGAGTTTTCGCCATTTCAAAGCAAAGGATGGCCATAGTCAAGGAATGGGAATTGGCATCAGGCCTGTAGTTGAACATTGTAGATGAGATAAATAACGATGGTCACCCATAATGCTCGGTCTACCTGGCGCCCATGCTGACATGTCCAAGACGCGTGCGACCCCCCACGATTCTACCAAACTCGCAAGTGAGCAACTCGGGTCATAGTAGCAGGTCACTATCGAGACTTGACCACTAGAGTAGGTCGGACTGCAGAGCATCGCAAGCTGCGGCATCACGACTATGATAGAACAGTCTCACAATGTCGTAAACTCGAGCTTCATTTTAAATTATGCAAATATTTGAATTTCATGTATTGGCTCTAGGGTAAGACAGCACCCCACCTTAAACTTTTGCGTCTCCCAAGCAGCCTCAGACACACACACGGATGATCTGAAGGGGGTTAGGCTGTCAGCCTCCATTTTTACTTACAATCAAGGCTGTTGTTGTGTTTGCTGCAATTATTGTCGGTGCGATGTGGCGATGTGGTTCTAGCTTGTGGGCATGGCGATCCCAAACCATAGAGAAGGGCCGACGTGAGGTTTACTATATTATGTAACGAAGGGAAATTTCCGGGGACCGTCAGGTTGTAGATCGGGCGAGTCCGGGCCATGGCACAGAATTTGGTTGTTTTTTTTCTTTCTGAAACAAGGGTCCAATGGAGCGTTTAGTAGGTGGCAAGTAAACCAAGAATTTGCAATCTACATTCATGATTGGAGCGTTTCATCTCACGACGGACTCATCAATTCGAATCACAAGACTAAGCGCCGGGCGAAAAGACGCCGAAAGTGGGTTGATAAAACTTGGTATTGATTCTTGTCTCTGATACTCAAAAGTCAAAGGCCCAAAAAGAGACCGCGGGTATCAATTATTGTTACAGCTGAAAATCCGTTGCGATTCATTCCCCGTTAACCCCGAGACAAGTCCAAAACGTAAAAGCATAGAGTAATAGAACGCCCAAAATCCGATGTCATATCTTTCCCGTGGCGCCTTCGCATAAACACCTCCAAAAGAGGCTGAGAGCAAAGCTTTTGCTGTTGGAGAAAGAGGATAATTGCTTGAAGAACCGGTCGCTGAGGTATCAATCAAGAACAAGTGAAATGGTGAATGTGACGACCAGGTCATAGGTGTGAATGGAGTAGAGGCAGTTTCCGAGCAGAATAGAAGCGCCATCGTCGAAGTCGTTGAAAAGTCGTGTCTCGTATGAGCGAGGGTATCCAGACTCTCATCTCGCCATGCTGTAGCCCTTTGTCATGATAGAGTTCCAAGCGTGTGTTGTGTGAGAGGAGAGAGGAGAGAGGAGGGAAATGCCGTCGAGACGTGTCTGTGGGTGAATGCTTTAGCACAGAGGGCAGTTGTTGCATTGCTTGTGGCCGCAAGCAGTGCAGGTGGTGCTGATGACAATCATGCCTCCACACTGGCAGCAGTACTCGTAGGCAGGCATGTTGATGATGTTGGTTGGTGATGGGGATTTGTGGTGTTAAAAAGTGTTGGCGCGATTTTGTTGAAGTTGAAGTAGTTCTTGGGATGGAAGGTAGAGTCTGGTGATTGTTGATGGAGAAGAGAGAGATGAATCAGTCTGGGAACGGAGGGAAGAGGAGGGATATAAATAGCTGAGGAGGAGAGAGAAAGAGAGAGAGAGAAAGAGAGAGAGAGAGAGAGAGAGAGAGAGAGAGAGAGAGAGAGAGAGAAGAGAGAGAGAGAAAGAGGCGAAGCCAGACAAGGCAGAGTAAGGCAAGCCAACGGAAGGGGACACCCTCAGAGTGCTCGGATATGTTGATCAGAAGAGTCCAAGAGAATGGGGGTGAAATTACCTTGCTCTGTATCCGTGCTGGAGTCGGTCGGAATGGGCTGGTTTCGGCATCTTCTAAGACGGGTAGAGCCCACATTCACTCTGTTGCAGTGCAGGTCAATGTTTATCCCCGAGCCTAGAGCCTCAGCCCGAGCCAGAACCAGAGCCAGAGCCAGAGCCAGAGCCAAAGAGTGGGCAGTTTTTTCGTGTCTGGTGGTGGTGGTGAGTGGTGAGTGGTGGTCCTGACTTACACGCTCCGCGCTAGGCAACCCTTAGATTTCAAGGTTCAAGGTTCAAGGATCCCTTGGCTTGGACGTCTCCGCTCTTGGTGACACAAGCGTTTGTGGTGAGGGGAACTCTGCATGTGCCGTACCGAAGAGAGGGTGGGTGATCTCAGCTGAGGTTTTAACTGGTTGGTGAATGGAAGCGAAGACATATACTTTTTACAGTACGATTTGATATCGATATCTCTGTTTAATTGGGAAGCATTCATGCTTATTTTCCGTCTCTAGTTGGATATTTTTGTTTCTTTTGGGGGTTTGTGAATTTGGGATTTTCAAACATGATTTTGCCCTGCTTGTGAATTGCGGCTTAGGCTAATTAAACTCAGGACCCTGGCGTCACAAGCTAAGGCAACTCCCATGCTGCTGATGCTTGGGTAGGTTCACGCATGCTACGTCATCGTGCAATGACGATGCGTGTCTTAAGGTGACTAGCTCGGTATGCGAGATGGAGAGGAAAGAAACGAAAAGAGACACGGAACGAGCCAAAAAGTATGTAACGAGGCAGTGTGACGAGAATGTCTAATCCAACCAATTCCCTTGGAAAGGCTGATCCATACCATCCGGCCAGCCAGTCACGTCCTTGGAATCAACTGGGCTGGGCCGGTCCCTCGTCACTTTTTTTTTGTTCACTCCACGTTCACAGGCCACTAGAGAAAAGTAAAGCATGTAGGGACAGAGAGAGAGAGCAGCATCTGTCCACTCACAACCCCCGTTCATCATCTCCAGATGAGGCTAACGAACGAGACAACCCCCAAAGTCGGCTGTTCTGTTCTGTTCCTACGGAGTCTTGTAAGATCTCGGCTTTTTTACAGCTGATTGTTCCCATCTCATCCGCACGCATATGTAGGATGTATGTACAGTATAAATTTGTGGTCGACTCACGGGGAACAATCCATTGCATCCGAAAGAAACGTACAAAATTGGTGATGATGAACTCAGAACTGCGCCTCGTACTTGGTCATTCGTAGCTGACAAGATCATCAAAGATCAAAAGCTGATCACACCCTTTGCAGCAGTTGAATTTGCGGGGTAGGAAACTATTGTCACCATTCATCTGCCGTGGCAGAATCACAAGTTCCAAACTCAGTTGCCGATCTGACAGGCAGAGAGAGGCAGAGAGACAGTCAGAGTAGTCCTGCGGATGGATGCTGCATGCTACGACCCCAGATTTTCGCCTCTCGATGCCCAAAGATTCTCGACCTCAGAAAAAGCCTCCTTGGCCTCTTCTTTGTTAGCGGCAAACGGGATGACGCATTCATGTCGGTAATTTGCTGTCGCCCAGCACGAATCGGGTCGACGGTTGCATCTTCAGTTGCATTGGTAGGGTCCCCTAGGTCCTAGGTCCTGGGCCCTAGCCTCTAGGTAGGTTTCCCCCCCCCCCCCCCCCGCCGCGCAAGGGCATGGGCATGCGCCACCGGGGATCGAAAGCCCACACACCCCCAGAGGCTATTATGAAACAGTATGGGGTAAAGCTTTGCGAGATTCGATATCTCTCGCCTGTCATCGTCGAGCATTCTGCTGACTGATGCGGTTGCGGTTGCGGTTGCGGCTGGGGCTGCGCTTTGGTCTTAACGGGCCATGGGAAGCTCGGTAAAGTTAGGAAAGCGGCTAAAGAGGCATTTCTACTGCTTTATGTAAAAGTTTATTCGTCGTGGCTTCATCGTTCTTGTTGTTGGTTCCGTCTTACACGTGGAGGCTGATTGACATGTCAGTGGTTGATTTCGTCTCCGAGTGTCCGGTGAGGCTATTGCTAGAATGTCCAAGAGACTTCATAGTTATCAATAATCAGTATTACTCATAGCAGGTAAAGCAAATTAATTCAATTTGGTATTTAGCAATTGTTCATTCCGTTTACTTAACGGCCATGTTATTAACGCCAGGAAATAAAGTGTATGGTTCGTAGTGGCCCGTCTTACCAACCCAATCCTAATACCTGAACTCCAATGCCAAAAGTTCATCCATCCTCGAGCAAAATCTAAATCCATCATCTCCATAACGAAACGTTCCATCCCGCTAATAAAAGTTCATCCCAATGATACCCCATCCTTTCGTTTCCTTTCCCTCGAATCCAGTGTTTAGTCGAACCTGAAGATCTGGCCACTGTTGCCGGACACTCGAGAGCGTTCGTAGTAGTACGTAGGCGGCTGATGATTGACAGCTTGCAGCGGAATGATCTCCTGGGGCTGACCTTGATAGTGCTGTCGGGGAATACTTTCCGCAGCCCTCAGCTGGGAAGCTTGAACTCTCTCAAGAAGATCAGCGAGCAATCGATTGTGTTCCATCAACGTTCGGATTTGTTCGTCCTGCTTCTCATTGTTCTCCTTCATGGCTTTGGTCGCCTCAAGCATTGGCTCCGAGATTCTCCCCATAGAGATGTCGTTGTCGGTCTGCGTCCCTGCGTCTCGGAGGACAATTCTTTGCTGCGAGGCTTGAAGTTCTGCGAGTCGGTAGACTTTGGCAGTGAAACTTACCTGATCTTCCTGAGCGCTTGCACGCTTGTTCGCAGGTTGGCCTGGGTGGTCGGGAGCAGTTCGTTTCATAGCACGAATAGGACCGCCAGAATTAGTTTCAATCTATGGTAGAATACTGTTGTTCCTGCGAGAAGAATCGGCCTGTCCCCGCTCTGGTCCTTGGCTCCTAGTCCCAGGTTCAGTTTTGATTGGAGGCGTCTCTGGCTCAGCTGGAGTAGGTGTTGATACGAAAGGTCGATGTTTCTTGAGCTCTTGCTCTAGCCATTGCTCGAGGCCACGATTTCTGATTTCTTGGGCGAACTTGAAGTTGTTGCCGCCCAGGGATTCATGAACCGCAAGTGTGGCAAGCAAGACCTCATGATCAGGCTTAGCATCAAGTCCAGAGACGCGACACCAGGCTGTAAAGTCCTTGTAGAACTGAGTGTCGGCCCAACCACGGCGAACATTGCACTTCTTGATCAACTCTACGACGCGCTGATACATAGACGGATGCTTCTTGGTGTCAGGGTGAATACAAGCGATTGCCTCGTCGTGTCTTTTCTGAATAGCTTCGACGTCGTCCTTGGGGATTAGGGGCTTGGAGGGCCTTGGCTTTCTGGCTGGGGCAGTGTCGACCTTACCAGTCCCGTTGTCCGCTCCCTCTGTCTCGGACGACATGTTTGTGGTAATGTTGGTAGGAGGTAGTTGACTGATCAGTGTCAGTATTGGATGAGGCAATGGATGATTGATGCGACTGATGTATGAGATGTAATGAGATGATGAGGATGTAAGAAGAAAAGAGAGAATAACAGAAAGGAAAGAATTGTGGAATTTATACCTGGAATTTACACCTGGAAGTCAAGAGGGCGGGAGTGATTCAGTGTAACCGTCGATGGATGAGGATCCTAAAGGCTACGAAGCGTTTGATGAGTGACGAGAAAAAGTTGAAAAAGTTGAAAAAGTTGAAGAAGAGATAAAAGGAAATCGTCCAAGTCTATGAGAAAAAGAGATGAAGAAGAAGTTCATGTGTGTGTGTGAGAGAGAGAGAGGTAACAGAAGGTGAGGATAGTATATTGCCGAGTCACAAAGTTGTGGTATTTTGCACTCAACGGATGAGAAGATCAGAGATTGGTCGTGGTGGAATTTCCTTTGATGCCTCGAATTCGGTTGCGCTTTTCCCTCATGCAATATTCTCTGATGTGCTCGAGTGGGCTTCCTGTGCCCCAGTTGCGGCTCTGTTGGTGTTGCGAGGCGTCACCGAATCGACGGGCCCCTCCAAGCGGCATCAGAGTCATAATTGCTCGGCCGGGCCGCCATAACCTGCTCAAATGTTTTATGAATTTACCTAAGACTCATCCTAAAGATCATAAACTATGCACCGTGATTTACTGATTTTAAGATGCTTCGATCCACATGAGGACCCTTTAAACCGGCAGAATTGGGCATGGATCGTGCCAAGAGCTGCATGACCTGATATATCAGAAACATACCATGTCAGCTTCCTACATCTCCAATCATGCTTTGCACTCGATCATGTTATATAAATATTGGCTACCTATTTGGTATTCATATAGTGCCACAAGTGGTGCAAGGATATTGTAGATCGTGGGGTTGGGCGTTGAGTCCCGGGGTATAAAAGGGAGTGCCACTCTTGGCTGCACGTAGGGACATATCAAGATATCTTCTTCATTTACATAAAATATCTTCTTCTGTCCCTGCTCAGACAAGAGACCGAAAATATACGTCACTTGCATCAGCATTTTCGTTCGAGTTCCCTCTTTGTGGCAGACATCAGCTGCCCTACTCGGCACACAAGCATTGCACTGCTGAAGCACTTGCACTGCCAGGCAAAATCATTACCATGGTTCGAGCAATAGAGCTTATGCCATATGCAGGGCGGCGGGTGCCTGGAAACAAGTCCAGAGAAATTTACCCCTCCCCACTCCAAAATAACTTCCAAAACACAGCAAATGGTTCCTCTGTGAGCACATCAAGAGACTTCGTAAGCTTTTCCTTTGGCGATCTCAAATCTTGTCAAACTACTAAAGTCTGTGTTCTTCGTCTATAAAGGCCGCAGTTCTTGATTCCTCTTCCGCATTTTTTCTTCCCTCTTCAACCATCTTTTCTTCCGCCTCAGCTACTCACTCCGCATGCAATAACAAACATACACAAGAACAAACCAAACTCTATCATTTTCACATTTCTTCACTCGGCAGAGTGTTTTGTTTCTATCCTACACTACTACTCCAGACGTTACATCTTCTTACCTTCAAGATGCGTCGTATCTTGCACATGAATCACCACTACCCCCTGACCAAGGAGATGTTCAACACGAACAACACTCTTCGGTTTGACCTCGAGCACCCCGAGCAGATTATCCTCATCCCAACTAAATACAACAATCGCATTGACATGGAGAAAGCCGTCAAAGAAGTTGTGGCTAAGATGAAAGAAAGCCGTGAGCGCTTGGGGGAGATGGGGAGGGACAAAACCCTTTCCCAGGGTCAAGTCCAATCGACCATCGACATTGCAACGAACATCGTGGAATCCATGAACCACATAGTAAAGCGATATTACAATGAAAGAGAAGAAGGCCTTAGTGTCATGAAGCAGCGGGAGTACGCTGCGATCAAGGATACTGGCATGTCGAAGCCCTTCAAGCATGCTGCAATCGCGCTGAAGTACCACTTGGACCTCCAAGAGAAGTGGTTCACCTTCCAAGTGGCCCGACGTGGCCGCGAGATGGAAGATGGCCTGGACAAGCTCAAACGCTACAGCCAAGAAGCGTTGCTCATTTCTAATGGAAACGAGCCTCTTTGGGGAACAACACTTGCCTAAGGACTCTATTCCACCTGTACTTCAAGATATCTACACAGACGACGATTTATCTGTGGCCCAGAGCCCACTAGGAATCTGTCCGCCCAAAGATATCCAGCTTGAAGTAAGTTTCATCGTGTCTGTTGCCTCTGTTTCATACTTATTCCATCCAGGGACCACACTCGCGGAGATCTGTTGAGAACGAACATTATGGGAGCATATCGAACAGGGAGTACGACAATGGACTTCATAATTTATACCATAGGCGTCTGATGATAGACCCATGGATTTTAATGACATGAAGGGATCGGGGTTATTTTGGAGTTGCTATTTGTTTATTTGTGGTTTTATCTCCGGGGAACAACGCTACCAGAAGTTTTTATCGCTACGGCACTGGTACGACTACGCATTACGGATTACTATTTACGGACTATTCATCAGGACATGAGAAATGCAATGAAGGGCATCAAAGCTAATACACTGAACTTGTATTTACACTTGAAGTGCATTCTTGTTTGTGACTGTTCTGCTTCTACTTGACCATGATGGCTGGCTGCTCAGCGCTTCTGTTCGCTGGTAATTCCACACTGGTAACAAAGACACTTTGCTATAGTGTGCCAGCCTCCGGGGCAGAGATACCCTCGTTGTACCAACTGATGTGACTCATAATGCTACAGTGAAAAACTCAAGGATTGTAATAGTAGTTCTCATCGAAGCTCAAGTAGTGCAGAGGCCGAAGACTTGGCCAGTGGCAAGGCGCAAGACATCCTCATCGGTGAGTCAAGAGTGTCGTCTGTAAACTTTCCACAATATGCAAAGTATGTTGGTTCTTGGTTTTAAGCATATCCAGAGTGAAGATTAAAAATACTCATTTATTGAATCTTCCTTGTCCTTCATAACCAATGGTTCCCACCGTTGTGGCGAGTTGGTCGTGTAAGCCCCTTTCGTGGTGTGAGCGCGAAGTATATTGCTGTCACGGTGTTCCCAGGAACTACAAGGTTTCGCAACGGTAACATAAGCTTCTGTCGTTGGCATGCCAGATTGGGCGACTCGCATCCCGGTAATTCGTTGTTGTAGCAGCCTCGTGCAACAGTTCGTAAAGTTTAACTTGACTGGGGCGATTAGGGTTTCGAGCTTTTCTTGATGTCCTGTGACTCGACCAGTCTCGAGGCTACCATCAGGAGTAGATCTTGGAGCCTAGAGGTATGTCGTTTACGTGCATCTGGGTGGCAATCGTGAAGCAAGGTCGGTTTGGGGTGCCTGTGGCCCCGAATGTGTCTTTGCACCCTGTTGTTTGATTAGTCAGGACTAGCTTCTGGGGTGTCTTCCCAGGGTCTTGCTTGGTAAGCTTGGTGATAATCGCACAAACACTGATGGACACGATCGAGTTGAGGCGCTGGTAGATCTTCCATTGTTCGGGGTGTACCAGAGAGTAAACTAGGAGGCTGGAGATCGAAGAAACTGAAGCCACCTTTCAATGGGGCAGCGGTCGAGCACAAGTATACTGTACAAGAGATGCTGAATAGACTGATGGTGGTACGGAGCGCTGGTCTTATGTCCTGCAACTCCCAGCAATTCAGACCGCTGACGTTGGGCGCTTCAGAGGCTCTCACAAAACCGTATATTTAGCTTCCAACGCGGTGGCGGTGGGGCGCTCTCATCTGCTTCGGCGGAAATTAGATCGATTGGAGGTTGAATGGAGTAACGAGATTGCCTGTAGATCTTGTCAGTCAGTCCGTCGCGGTTTGGTGCTTCAGGGGTTCTGGTGCACACCTACGGCAATTTTGCAGGCGGCGCCGAGTACTTGGGCAGCAATGGAGAATATTGAGTTGAATAGAGTGTATACGACGTCTCAAGCTTGCCTCGAGGCTTTGTAGACCCGCCCGCCGCGGTTCGTGAATTCAGGGGTTCGTGGGCAGCGCTTACGGGACAACGAATAACGAGGGACAAGAAGCAAGCTCTACGTCAATGGTAACGGCTCGGTGCTTCGAGATGGTATAGATCTCTCCATCCAGTAACGGATGTGGTTTCAGGAGGTATTGGGCGGGAGTGCGGTCGAAGGGTGGCATCGTAGTCATGCTTGAGCGCTGGCGGCGGAAAGCAAGGTTAATACGTCTGGTTGCTTCCTATAGTCATTACTGCCGTTAGCTTTGCTGGCGGTAAACTTCACTGATATCTAGAAGTCTTAGCTGCCAAGGTTTAAACCAACCTTCAAGTCGATTGTAGGTGATCGGCGTTGTGGCGGTGACTACAACTAGGACACCCTAGTCGACGCTGCTACGATGGCGGTCACAATACATGATCTTTGTGTTTGATCTGGCTCATGGATGAAGTTGTAGAGCCAGGAGATGGCCTCACCAACTCCTTGGCGTTACAGCCACAGACTTGGTGGATAGACTCAGGAGTCAATGTGTCTTACCACGGAGAGCACAATTTGAGGTCCGACAACGCAAGACGCTCAGGGAACTTTGCTTGCATGAAGAACTATTAGCTGGGAGGCTGTAACTCAAGGGGAACTCGAAGCATCGTATGGAGATTGGTTGGAGGGTCGGATACCCTGCGAACTTCGATCGCATGAATAGTGAGCCAGAGGGAACTGCTTCGAATGACTTGAATTACTTCTTGACACCGCATGCTGAACCACTGGCTGACCGGAGATGCTGAAGGGCTTCATGCTTCGTGATGTTCGTGCGTGAGGAAGACGATGATGAAAAAGGAGCGTCAAGGAAAACAAGGGGGGGGGTTTATAGTCGCGGAAAAGGAGGAAGAGGAGGAAGGAGCACGTCTTGACGCTTGAGATTTGCTGGTGAAGAGTAAGAAGCTGTGTCGATTTATTTGGAGCGCTGCTACCTTGGTCAACATGACTACCTAGTGGGATATTCAGGGGCCAGGGGCCTTGCGTCATGTGCGCCAGCCAGCCCAGGACGCAACAGAAGGTACAGAGGGTCTTCGGTTCGTTCTTGTGCTTTTGCAGCCAGGGCCGAGGCTGTGGACGTACTGAATTTCGTGCAAGTCCTGGGCGGGAGTGGCCAGGCGATATACATATTTCCTAGCCTCACAATGGACAGCGGTGCTTGCGCTTGGTTCCTGCAGTGGAAAGCACTATGTGGTTACCAAAGTGAGCGTGGACTGGGACTGCGAGGCGTACCGTGACGTACTCTGTTTTGCTGTAATGGTAGTGTGGGTAGAACCCGGAAGAGCACTACCCTTGGTTTTTGACACTCAGTCGTGCTGGCCCTTCAAAATTGACTGGACTGTGTATTTTGAAGGATGCATATTACAGGTTCGGACGGGCAAGAATCTGGGAAGGCTGGTTGCTTTGGTATTTGCGAGTGTCCATGCTGCATCATTGCGTGGGAAAATAATTCTGGCCCATTGCACTGACACTGCTCAATATCTTCGGACCGAACAGCACAACGACGCAGTTTCTTATCGAATGACAATGTAAAGAACAGCCACTTTCACTGTCGGTGAACATGGCCGACATTCTTTGAGGAATTTTGAACAGCCCTGACCCGAAGGTGTGTTCGCGCCTCGTTCTCTTCACGCAACTGGACGATCGAGGCGACACCAGTGTGCAAGTCAATGATGCCCTTCTTACCTTCTTCTCTGCTGATAGCCTACATGTTCAAGAGCCACCTAACCTCGTCGCAAACATTCCCCCGTCGTATGATCCGAGACACAGAAGATATTCGAAAACCGCAGACAACGAACCGAGCGAGTCAAGAACCCTTTGTCCCGAGCACCTAGACACTGGTCGTTGATGCCATCACGATCACACTACGAGACTGAAGAAATCGACCGAGAATTGCCAAGCACCGAGCTGCAAATTACGAATAGGGGTATATCGAAGAACCCGAGTTTTCGCTCCAACGTTACATTCGATGGAGTTCCGTCCCTTCTCGACATGGCATCAACTTACATGTGACAACGAACCATTGGACTTTGTGAGAACAGAGGAAAGGACTTCAGCAGTTGCTATCGGGCAACTGGATAACCCCTTACTGCGAGAGCCAGCGTAACCTGTTTTCATTGCAAGTTGGCCGAGCCGAATGACTTAACGCGCAAAACTCAACGAAACTTTTACGTGAGGTTATCCGGGAATAAATAGTCTTTGTCACCAGTTGATTGCAGTTGGCCATCAAGTGGCGGTTATTTCCGAGCAGTGGGAATGATCCATCGAAAAAGGTAACTTCCGCCTTGTCAGGCCATGACCAGATCTTGTCTTATCTGGTTTTCTAGATTAGCAGGTAGTATTCTAGATCTCATGAGACTACCGGCATGCGGCAGTGTCAAGAGATGGTGACTGACGAGTTGGGGAGAGGGTTGAAAAGTTGCAAAATAACTGCCATATCCGGTCTAGTCCCAATCCCCGCCCGGGTCCGGCCATAGGTGAGACGCGAGGATCGTTGAGCAAGAGGTAGAAACTTGGACTGTACAATAAGATATCGTTTCCAAATATTGCCTACTACAGAACGCAATTGCCTGCAATCATCATTCGATTTAACCTTGATCTGTAATTGTGGCTCTTGCTTCTACGCCGCACTCCCAGAAGCGGAAGTCTGCCTCACTCTTATACGTTGATCGGCTGAACCCTTGTCCTGGCCTTTCATTCCTACCTGCACTGTTGACTGACTGACTGACTTTCTTTTTCCCTACGTATATACGTGGAGTACCCCATGGCTCCAGGAAGTAAAAAGAAGGGGAAAAAAGTACCTTCTGGACCTGTTGCCGACAAGCCTTGTCATAACTGTCGACGTCGAAGACTTCGCTGTGATCGTCAACTCCCCCATTGCGCAAAGTGCGACGCAAAAGGTGTTGATTGCCTGGGATATTCTCAGATCTTTCAGTGGACGGGTGCTGTTGCTTCAAGGGGAAGACTCGCTGGTCAGCAGTCCAGCGCTGCCTTGTACTCCCCGGCACGTCCTTCTACTGCCCGCTCAAGAGCGTCCCTATCTTCTGTTTCTTCCCTCCCCTCAAATTCGCCTGCATCTTCTTCCTCCGCCTCATCCGTCGCTTCGCCATCCGTTCCTTCATCTTCACCCGCCTTTATTGCCCCGAGCCTTTCTCAAGTCGAGGAGGTCACAGAAACGTCAGAAGCCGAGTCTGGATCGGAAATAGACTTGTTCAATGACATCGATAACAATGTCGACGATGAGAACGACGATGAAGATGATGCTGCGACCCCCCTAGCGAGTGGTGACACACAACTCGTCTGTACCACCATCCACAACCAGAACCATCCCCTGGCATCGGGAACGTCGACTCCGTGGGTGCTCGTCGATCCCTTGTACCAAGACATTACGAGCAACCACAGACAGTATCTCGCTTATTGTAAGCTTCCCGAGACTTCATTGGTTAGAGAAACAAGAGAGACATGGCTGACAAGCATGAACAGTTGATGCGCGGCTCAGTCGAGATTTTGTAGCCTACGACGTGCCCGACAACCCCTTTCGAAATCTACTCAAATTCACTCAGGCCCACCCTCTGCTACGCCAGGTCATCATCGCCGCCTCGGCAACGCACATGTACAACCGCTCTCGCCCGTGGCTGTCCTCGGACTCGCTAGAAAGAGGTCTTGGCCCGAGAAATCTGCTCATGGATGCCCTCGAGGCTAAGCATCAGGTATTGCGCATGCTGCCGTCTGCGCTGCAGAGTATTGAGTCTATTGGGGGTGACATTGTCCTGGCAGCGATTCTCTTCCTGATCAACGTAGAGCTGATAGAGTCTGGTAAACATAACTGGAAGGCTCACTTTGATGGCGCTGGGAAGATCATGAAGTTGCTTGGGCCTGTTTCTGATGTGGATGAGAGCTTGAGGGACTACATCGTATCTGACTGCTTCATGTGCGTGATCTTGATACCCGCCACCACCTCCTATTGCTAATATTTGCCAGATATTACATTCTGGAGTCAACGTTTCGACCAACAGATTCAGGCTCACACTCATATTTTGAATCGTGCCAAGCGCTACAGATACTCGGCAAAACCACGAATAGCTATTACTGTTGCCCGCCGCAACTCCTCGAAATTATGCTAATAGCAGCTCGACTTTCCAACACAAAACCGGACGATGTGGTCTCGGCTGATATGGTCACTGCCGCTGGAACAGCATTACTCGACCGTGCTAGGAACTTCGACGTTATACCGTGGGCCCAAGATATCGACCTCAGCACCATCCCCTCTACCGAGCAAGACCCAGTGTTAAGTCGATTTAGGGTAGCAACGTCCCATCGGCTCGCCATCTGTCTCTACATCCTCCATGCGATACCCGCCGTGGGAGCTTGGGTTGGTGAAGATCTCGCAGACACGATATTTGCCGAACTTCATCAGGTGCTGAGCATTATTCCCGACGACGATACGAACTTCAAGGCTACGACGTGGGTTACGTTTGTGTTTGGTGCGTGTGCTAGGACGCCGGAGATGAAGGACTGGGTTACGGTTCAAATCAAGAAGCTTATGCTTGAGTCACCTTGGGGTTTCTTATATGCAGCGAGAGATGCCCTGCAGATGTTATGGAGCGTTCAGGCTGAGGGGATGCCGATGACAAGCTGGGTGCAGACGTTGAGAGATCTACATATGGACTTTTTGATTGTTTGAAGACAGGGCATTCGTCAACAGCACAGTTTGGTCAGAACTCGAGGAAAGCCACTGGAAACCCCTGTTCTCTAGTGTTTGACACGCATTTGACGTTTTCCCCCGATCTGGGTCTGGCGTTCATTGGGGGTTTCAACTGGGTATACCAAGGTGGACGCCAACAGGCGTGGCTTAGGATCCAGGAGTATATTTGGTATGGGGCTCAGCAAACTGGGCACTTGACGATTATCTACGGCGCTATGATCTATGATTCACAACTCTGCCATTGTATTGGCGTACGCTTCCAAAAGAACATGATTCCTTTGCGACTGTTCTCACTGACAAAGTGATGTTCATGTCTACCAGCCCCTTACTCAAGCTCTTTTGACAGCACCTTTCCTGCCAATCCCCCAATTTCTTTTTTCAGCCCACCAAGCTCTATCCAACCCCTCGCATTGCAAGACGCCTATTTTCGGAACTCTAGGGCTTAGTAACCACGGTCAGCTTGAGGTTGTACACGCCCCTCGACCGAGTATGTTGCACAGTCTCCACTTTGATTACCCCTGACTGACGGCTTTCGGAGAACATGTGCCCCGGAGAGATGGGCTGAAACAACTGTGCCAGGTGGTTTTTTGCTGGGGGCACGCCTTGTAGTTTCGGGAAGTCACATTGTTGCGCAGACGGGCAGACGTCGGATGGCTTCCGGTTCCCGTTGGTAATGGCACGAGGGTTTAATATGAAGTTTAAGGTTATTGGAATTGTTGAAATGACATGTTTGTGCCGGAGATTGGACATTGAACGATACGAGGTAATAGGCCGGAGGACTTTTCAACCGTCCTTCATCAAAGACGAGGAGAGTCTTGTCCGTCATGTCTTATTGCTGTAGAATGGCGAGGCTTAGTCGAGCAGAATGTGCTTCTGGGTGATTCGAGGCCAAAAGTCCGAACAAAACATCTACGAATGCTCTCCAATGGCCGAATACCCAGTATCTATGTGCAGGTGGTAGAGGCATCACAGGTGAAGGACAGAGGGGTGAGTAATAAGATATCAAGTTCGACACTGGGTCTACCATGACCCATATCTAGATAGTCTAAAGCTCTGGATTTATTTGTGAAAGACTCATGTCCGTAAACATATCCCTATAGAATATAGCATTTACTTCCCTCTGGTATCTCGCATCGTTTACGCCAGTGCATTGACCCGTTACTTGGTTCCCATCCCATATTATAGCGCCATCATAGTAACAGCGGCTTTAATCTTCCCCCATTAGCTGCCAGAAATTCGCCCAAATTTCATCAAACACATAAAAATCAAACAGCAACATACACACCACCTTTAACTCTTGGCTGCCACTCGGCATCCATTCTTCGAACACAACGCTAAAGCATACAACTCCATCCACTCCTCATCATCCCTCGACTCGATCTCACTATAAGCCTGCGCCATCCTCGCCACAACGTAATGCGTTTCCAGAAGAGCGTACTGTTCTACAATCCCACGTTAGTTTTGCCCATCGCACATTCTCCCAAGACTTACGACCAATACACGCGCGAGCACCGCCGTTGAAAGGCAAATATCCCCAGCCAGGCCTCAGATCCTTCCACCTCTGAGGGGCAAACTCTTCGGCCTTGAGCCCGAAAACATCCTCGTTACGATGCATGGCGTATACGTTGTAGAACATGGCTGTTCCTTTGGAGACGAAGATTGGTGACTTTCCGTCGATGCCGCCGCCCCGGGGGATGGTGGTGTCTCGCACTGCGACGCGGGCGTTGGTGGGAATGACAGGATGCAGCCTCAGCGCTATTGGGATGTGAGAAACGGTTTAGGGCTGAGATGCGGAAGGGTGGGCTTACATTCATTGACGCACCATTTTAGGTAGGTCATGTCTTTGAGTTGACTTGCAGTAGGGGGCTCTTGACCAGCAACACTTAGAACCTCATCTCGGAGCTTTGCATAGATCTCAGGCTTCTTGGCCAGGAAGAAGAATAGATTACCAAGAAGACCCGATGTAGTGTCCCGACTTGCAAGCAGGATGTGTAGGATATGATGACTGAGCCCCGTTCTGTCTTTCGCAACATCCATCATCTCTCTCAGGAAACTGCTGCCTGAGCCATCCTCGGACTTGTTCAGGGACTCTTGAATGAAAGCATCGAGATACTCGTACACCCTCTTTCTCGCCCTCTTAGCTGCAAAGTTGAATTTGAGGGAGTGGAGTGGACCAAGCTGCATTTGTTGGATGATCTCTTCTGAGCAAACCATGTAGTCATCGACAAACTGCTGTTCCCGAGTGTGATCTGCATTTTGGATAAGCATATTGGTCGAATGTCCCATGAGGAATTCCGTAGAGACATCCATGGCAAGAGCCAGGAAAAGAGGCTGGAGATCAACTTCAGAGCCATCTGTAGGGATATGCTGGAGGAAAGACTGGAAGTTTCGTTCGAGAGTGTCTAGAAAGGGAGCGGGATTGTCTTTTCTGAAACTTTGTCTCAGTACAGCCCGGGCATGCTTCCAAGGATGGCCTGACAGAACGAAGATGCCCTGGCCAAATATATGGCCAATGACTGAAGTTCTAAACTCGGGAAGATCAAAGTCATGATATGCAGTGGCAAGGATTTGTTTGATGTTCTGGGGATCGCAAGTGTAGACGCATTGCCAAGACCACCTCTTCTCGATGTAAGTAGTACCCATCTCCTTGAAGGCTTGCCAGGTGCTGTCGAGATATCGTTCAGGGGACTTTTCAAAGAAGACCTTGTAGAGGAAATCGAAGCCCATAATGGGATCTTTCACGGCCACCTTGCTAGTAGCTTCTTTACAGCCCTGAGCTTGTGCAAGTGTCCATCTTCGAAGATATTTCTCAAGTACACGAAGAGGAACAGGGAGAAAGAGAAGAAAGATAGTGGCAAGCAAGTGCTGCTCTAGGAACGTGATCAGTAGTAGACTGAACATGATGAAAGAGGCTGAAGTTGATAGTCTCAGGGGAGTGCGAGTCGGATTGATAGAAGTGGAAGGAGGCTTGGGCAGCCACGTCCAAAGGGGGAACTGAGAGGTAAAGTACAGCAAAGGAACCAGGTAAAAGCCCTCAAATTATCCCCGAGCTTTTGGATCAATGTCCCAGATCTAGAGCACAAGAAGTCAAGGGACATACAATGCGTACGCCCCCTTTTATTGAGGTTGGCCATGCGGATCACTTCCCAGGTATTGCCTTGTAATGTATTGTATTGTATCGTACCGTTTTGGTTGGACTGCTCCTCGTCGTGCAGTCCTAGGCGCCACGATATAATCCCATTATTCCAAAAACAGAGCCCGTAGCAACCCCGGAGCCTGTTCATTACGACAATATACTCTCTATGAGCGTTTATTGGAGCTGTTGGCTCTCCAATCAAGCCGTATATTTAGGTCGAGGCTTAGAACAGGATCCCTAGTATACGCTGCCCCCACAGCAGACAGACGTGTACTGTCTGCTGTCGCTGTCACTAACAATACCACCTGCAGTGCGACGGAGAAACAAGAAACCCGAATCGTGGATCTTTATTCATTGATCATTATCCTCCAAGTAGCTTCGGGGCCTGGCGTAGATCGAAGGGGGGATAGGACACTCGGGCTTGTATCAGGAGAGCAGCCCACACACCGGATGTGCTAATAATTCCTTGGTCGGTTGATATCATCAGCTGAGGATATTGCATTCTCCGTCCTATGAGGTCAGCGCCACTGGTGACACGAGTGATGACGGATTCTATCTTGGTCAGGGGTATGAGAGGAACCCGGGAATTGACAGCGGTGCATGAGCATGAGCATGGGAATGAGCATGAGCACGAAGCATGAACACACTTAGGCAAGGCGAGATTCAGATGCGGCACAGACCGAGACAGCGTAATTTATCTCACCATGAGACATTAACAACTTACAGGAGCTTTGCAGAAGTTGTGCCATGTCAAGATACACTCCAAGATTTAGGCCCGAATACCTCGGCACAATAAATACTATCCATGCTGATATGCAGATTGAGGCTTTTGGGACCTAAAGACCTGCCTAATTCTATGTCTACCGTGTTGAAAGGATGGACCACGCCACCAGAGACCGCAGAGAAAAAACCATGATCAACAGAGACACGACTGCAGTCGAGGTTGCAGAATAGTAACATCCTCTGTCTTGATATGTCTCGCCCATCAATGTCTCGGTTTGAGGACTGGATCTTGTCTTGACTGCCGCTAGTAACCCGCAATGTTTTAGTCTGTCTTGTGGAGAATGCCATCGTGTTTTAACTACTCCATGTCATTGTCATAAATATCTTTTTAGGCGAGGCGAAGGCGGCTCGGGACGGGACACTCGGAGGTTGACCGTTTTGTTCCAAGGGTCTCCCCTGAAAAGAGCGAGGCTTTAAAGGTCACTTGTTGGTCCTCAAGGTTCACAAGGGTATGGGTGCATACAGGTGGAAAATAACATGGAGCAGCAGTTGGGCGAGTCCCAGGATTTGGGTCTGATGAGAGTCAGGATTCGTGATATGTCAATATTAGATTGAAACACTTGGAAACGTGAAGAATTGATGTTCCGGCTGACAACAAGGCGGAAGCGGCCTCACGGTAGATTACGGCGATCATCCTGTTTCTCAAACGTCCGGATTAGTGCTATTGTCTCAGATATAATGTCTGAGTTCGTACTTGTCCAAGCACGCACACGCCCACGCCCCGTGCTCAAAGATCCTGCAACCTAAGAGGTCATGGACAAGACAACAACAGCAGCAGCAGTAGAGCAGAGTAGAGTAGAAGCAAGACCCCGGGAGAGCTGATGTCGTGCTCCCAGACGATAATACATGCGGTTCCGTCGTTGGCTCACAGGGCGAGTGGCTGTAAACCCGAGGTAGTGATTGGGCCGAACGCCATCTGTGCTACTGTAATGAGCTCTCCGACGTGTACAGTGTCAGCCGGGTTCGGGCGGACCAAGCTGTCGGATCCTTCTATTTTCTGCTGTGGTTTGTTGTATGTACCTATGTTGAGGTTGCATTGAACTCTGTTGGAATGATCTTACATGGTTAACGAGTCAAGCCAGTCTCGTAGCGCACTGTTGGTGGTGCCTAGTGTCGAATTGGGTAGATGCTGTACACTCTGAGGACCGTCTGCTTTTGGGTTTCAGCAGCTGAGTTCTAGGGATCGTATTTAACCCTGCAATATTCCCTTCATGGCCCTCTACTCTAGGTAGGTATGCTGATCATCTCTTGTTGGTCTCTGTACCACTTACATGCGTGTTCAATATTCGTTTCTTGATTCAGCCTCTTTTTTTTCTCCCGCCTTCTCTTCCCCTTCCTTACCCTTCCCACGATTTGCTTTTTCTTCACCTAAACACTATCCTACCTACACTACACCTCTTGGCCCACCCACACTATGGAGCCAATTGTCTCACATGATGGTAACTCGATCGACGCCTCAAACGACGAATCTACTATTTCCGAAGTATTTGGTCATCCTATTCTCGATTTGCATCTCACGCTTTGGGATCTTTTCCAAGATGCTGCCCATTTGAGCCCAGATGCAGATGCCATTGTCTCGCTTTGGCAACCACACAATCACTTGTCAAACGACCAACACCAAGCACCCACTGGCACTAAAGAGCTATACCTAAGATGGAGCTATTCGCAGCTCAAGGACAAGGCAGAACGACTCGCCGAGTCCCTAGAAAAGTTGGGCTGTCGAGAGGGCATGCGACTAGCCGTGGTTCTTGGCAACTGTGCTGAATGGGGTCTCTTCTTCTGGGCAGCGGCCAAGCTTCGCATGGCTTTTGTGCCTCTTGATGCAACCGTTCCTCTAGATGCAAAGAAGACGATCCTATCCGTCAAGCCACATGTGTTGGTGGCACAAGATGCAAAAGGCGCAAAGGCTCTCGACCTTTCTGACGCCCAGATTCCACAGTCCAGTATATGTATACTGTGTACAGAGAGCGACCTCGATAGCTGGTACACGCTGTCTGATCTTCTGAAGCCTACAGAGCAAGTAGACCCAACACACACGATCACAGATAGTGTTGACTACAACCAAGACGAAGACCCAGCACTAATCATCTTCACAAGCGGAACAACGGGCGAACCCAAAGGATGCTGGCACACGAACCGCAATCTCATCTCCCAGTGCTGCGACTTTGACCCCGAAGTCAACGCCATGGGGCCGTTGAGATGGCTTATCCACACGCCCGTCTCCCACGTCTTCGCCATCAACAACGCTCTCCGCGCATGGCGCTGGAGTGGCACTGCTGTGTTTCCCTCCAAGTCTTTCAACGTGGATGCCACTCTCAAGGCCCTTGTGCAAGAGCAGTGTTCCATCATGTCAGCCACTCCCACCCTCGTCAAAGCCCTCATGGCACACCCCAGCTTTCCCAGTGCAGATCAACTCGATCTTCGTATCGTAACCATCGGCGGTACGTCCATCGGCGCTGAAGACATTCGACTCTGTCGTGAAGGGCTGGGTGCCCAGATGGCCATCCAAGTCTTTGGCATGAGCGAGGGCGCTCCCATCATCACTTGGCAGCGATATGACCCTGATCTGGTAGACGGCTGGCATCCTGGTGTTGGCAAGGTTCTTCCAGGAGCGGCAGTGAGGATCTGCCGGCCCGAAACACGGGAAATACTACCTCGATCGGAGATCGGAGAATTGCACATTGGCGGGACATCTGTCGTTACGAAATATTTCAACAGGGGTGCTGATGGGTCCATGTACACTGATGAAACGGGCAACTGGTTAGCCACTGGAGACCAAGCCAGGATCGACGAAAAGGGCGTCGTGTATATCCTTGGCCGGTACAAGGATTTGATTATTCGTGGCGGAGAGAACATTTACCCTATCAACATCGAGCGGGAACTCCAGCAGCTCAATGGCTTGCAGGTAGGTTGAGCATAAATCCATGCATTCCCTGTGTCTAACTCTCCCGCAGGTTCAAGTCATCGGAATACCAGACGATCTTGCTGGCCAAGTCCCCGTTGCTATCGTCGTTTTACCCCAAGACATGACTAAAGCGCAAGTCATGGAAAAAGCAAGGAAAGCCGACCAACGCTATGCCCTCGAGAGCGTTTACACCCTACAAGAGCTCGGACTAGAGAAGTTCCCCTTGACAGCTCTCGGCAAAGTCAAGAAACAACAGCTCAAAGCGCGAGTGTTGGAGCATCGACAAGCGAACAGTCCAACCAAGATTCAACTCAGCAATGGAGCATCGACACCACCTTTCGTCGACAAGTTGCTTGGCATCTGTGAGCAACTCACTGGTACTCGGCCCTCGGTAACGGAGAGATTCAAGTATCTCGCCGACAGCATTACTTTGCTGCGTTACTGTGACCACGTTCTTCGTATCTGTGGCCAAAGACTCTACCTGCAAGACTTTGTCGAGAACGATACAATCGAAAAGCAAGCGCATCTTCTATTGTCTCGGAAACTACAACAAGCTCGCCTTGTTGTAACCCCGGAAGTCCCCCGGTATAATCCGCCCTCGTCCAAACAAGAAGCTCGAACCTCCAGCTCCAGCTCTTGGTTTACGAGTACCCCAGCCGAGGAGAAGGACACGTTCTTCTTTGCCAAACGAGCGGTAGTACGTGCAGGCTTCTCCCCTTCCGACATCGAAGACGTGCTACCGATCAGACATTCGCTCCACCGGACGGCGATTGGGTCACGGCCGCAGTCCTACCACAACCGCATGGTGTTTCGCGTCTGCAACGTTGCGCAGCATCAGATTCTGCGCGCCCTGCAAAAGGCGCTGGACTCGAGGCCGATGCTCAGGACGATTGTGTTCCCTGTCTCGAATCGTGTTCCGTTCCACGCTGTTCTTGTAACCAGCTCCGCACTAGTTGATCAGCTTGTTCACGAGGTCGAGGTTGACTCTGAGGACGATGCGTGGAACATCTTCAGAGACGATTCTTCGCCGGCGCATTCGTCGCCTTTTATGTTTCAAACTGATGTTGTAAGAACCATGTCAGATGGTCAGCTGTTTCTGAGTTTCACATTCAATCACTCTGTTATTGATGCGCTTTCCATCACTCAATGGTACCACGAGCTCGACCACTGGATTCAAGACATTAACGCCGATATCCCAGCCTTGACCCCATTTCGGTTATTCTCCGACCTTTTCACGCAGTATGAAGACAGCGAACCTGCGCGAAAGAACATTGCATTTCATACACGCAGACTTCGCGGCATCTCTCGCTTCAGTGGCGCCTTGTGGCCACCTCAGAAAGCCCCAGGCCTGTTGATTGCCAACGACGAAGGCTCTCCGCTTGCAAAGGAGCGTCGCCAGGTTCGCGATAAAGTCTGGAATGGCAAATGGGATACTCGCGCACACGAGTTCCAATACCCACGTTCTGGTCGAGTCCTTGCATTGTCGGGTCTCGCAAAACTACAGGATGAGCACAACATTCATCCGTCACTTTTTACCAAAAGTGCCATAGTACTATTCAATGTTCTCCAGACTGGTTCATCCCACGCACTACTCAACGTCTGGGAGAGCGGACGCTATTGGCCTTTCATTCCGAAATGGATGGACAAGCTTCTTCCGCCAGCAATGAGCATTGACGGTCCTACCGTTCAGTGGGTGCTGAACATGACCGAAGTGGCTCGTAACGAGACTGTGCTCGAGTTCCTTCAGCGCTTGTTGGCTGAGAGCGAAGAGACAAAGGAACACGAGCATGTTCCTTGGAACAAGGTTGTTCAAAACCTCAGTGACGAAGGGCCAGCTGCACTCGATGCATCATTCAGACAGTCTTTCGTCTGGGATGTTTCCCTAGCCATGAGTCTTGCAAAAGGACCTCAATCCGATTTCACTTCTCTCGAGCCCATTGCTCGCTATGACTGGCCTGACTGGTAAGCCCAAGCCTTCCTACTCGTGGACCTACAACTAACACATCGGATAGTGGATTTTTCTGGAACGCGTTTATGATTGATTCGATCAACTTGTATTTTATTGCTTCTTGGGACACGGCGCAAATGAACGACAAGGAAGTCGAACGACACTGCGATGATTTATCGGATGTAATGAGAAAACTGTGCGATGAATGCAACTGGGACAAGAAGTTGAGCGATGTGTTTCGACTATGAGTAATGATGGGATTATAGATGGGAAAAAGAAGGAGTTGTTCGGGGTATAGCATTGGGCGTGATGCTTCGACCATATGAGAGTTATGACGGGTATCATGATGGGGTCACGGCAGAATATTGCAAGGCGTTGTCAATGTCTTTTCTGTCATTTATTTTCTAATATTTTACATTTTGAGTCCCAAGTTTATGTCAATTTGTTCTATCCAGGTACCAAAGGGCAATTCTGCGCCCCTTAAACACCAATACTATCCATTTCTAGACCTAAGCAAAGCATACCTCAACAACTGCCGTGTTTCTATATTACACAAAAGACCCATTCAATCCTCTCAACCTTTATGCCCTCGACTCATAGAAGAGTTCTCCGAGCTCTTAGAGTCCCGTTTCCAATAAGAAGGATGCAGAGGACTCACTCCCCGGTTCGGATCAGGCCGGAACGTTGTCAGTTTTCTAAAGCGTGCAGTTGTGGTGAGTGGTTCAGGAACCGTTTCGGGAGCCCAGAGGTCACATTCCTCTCGATGTATTTGAGTCCCATCTCTCTCGCTAAAATCCACAGCATCACTGACGATACCCATGACTTCAAGGACGGTAGAGGAGCGAAAGGTCTCGTGACATAGGACATAAATCCACTCTGCTTTAAGCTCATCAGCAGTATGGTAGTCCTTCTTAGGTATGAACCTCTTGATATCATCATCCATGAGCGCAATAGCAGTGTGGATAATTCCGCAGTCTGCTGCTGGACTTGCTGGGCTCAGTTGAGGCTCGAATTCATTGTAGACATGCGAGAGAAAGTCTTCAAGGCGGAGAAGACCAGCCAAATCTCGAAATTTGAGTCCTCGATCCTCAGGGCGCCCCTTTTCGTCCTTTCTGATAGTCAAGTGACATGTCCAGAGCCTGTCCTTGTTGTTGGGACGCTTTACAGGAATTAAACACCCGCAAAGCATCTTGGGTGACTTGCCACATGTCCCCATGTCGGTTCGGAGACGAAGTTCCAGAGCACGGAGACGACGACTGAGTGCTTGTAGGTGGCTTTCTGCGAGGACTGGGTGATACTCTGGTCGAAGCTGGGGAAGCATGCGACCAACAACGGCATCAAGCATCAGGTCAACTGCAATTCTCAGAACTTTAATATCAGAAGTGACACAGTTCGGCTGCATTCGAAGCATAAGATCCCAAAATAGCTGGGTTGAAAGCCAAAGATCTTCGTATCGAGCTTTGACGTCGTCCATCTTTTCGCACTGATCATGAACCTTCTCCAGGAACTGCGGTCCCTGAAGGTTGAAATCTCGAGAAAAGTAGCCTGCGATCGGTGAGCGAAACTCTCTAATACTGAATAGCTGTAAGTCTGCAGTGCCACCAAACATACTCGCTGGACTGGCAATTCTCGAGTCGACTAGCTCTCGGAGGCTTTGGTTTACTGCTTGTGGTGAAGAAATAGGTCGAGCTTCCTGGGTTTCCATATTTCGCTCAGAGCTCTGGGCCGGCTGGAGTGATTGTTCTCCTGGGAGTCTAAGATATGGAGTAAAATAGTCGGTATCAGTTGAGCGAGGATCGGATATATGAGACAGTCTAGAGTTGTCAGGGGAGCCGAACATACCTGCCAGACTCTCGATTCTTGAAGGAATTTGGGCTGGGTTAAGTCCATTGGGGCAGTATGGGTTATGGCGTTATATACTCAGAGAGTGAGAATTGGCCTCTCAATCCTATAGAAACCTGTGCATGTGAATTGTGAGTGTTTTGGGCTGGACAGATACTCGTTACCTTGAATATTATTCCTCAGTTAAACATCATAACTTGTCCAGGTGAACCAGACCGTTCAGCAAAGAACATCGACCACATTGACATTTCTACCATACGTTCTCGCACAAATCATCTTCACCGACTAAACTAGCATCACATTCATAGGACATTAACATAATCATCAAATGGCAGTAGTCCATCTGTTGAACAAAAAGTAAATTCACAGCACTCTCTTCATGTTCGGGCCCTTTGTTCAAGTACTCTCCCGCTCAACTCCTGCTGTTCCCGACCTTCACCAAATCGGGCCTGTATAAGAATCTTCAGCTTCCCAGCACAAATTATCTTGCCGCTTCCTTCACATCGACAACTTTGACAACAGAGCTGAAGTTTTTGTTTGCTTGTAGGCCTTGTAGGCCTTGTCTACTGACGGCCGCTATCCCTTATCACGCGTATCTGACTCCCAACAAGCCTCCAAAAGCTCCTTCTCCATACTGTCTGGAAGTTATTCAGTCCTTCTGCCATCAACATGAGTTATTCCAGCGGTCGCGAGCACTACCACGAACCTCTTCCCCTCCGTTCTGGGACTCAGCCACACCATGCCCTACTCTTCTCGCAGCGTCCTCGCGACAACAGGCCTGAGCCCATCGATCTCAGTTTGATCTCCAAGTTCGACGATTACAATCTCCCTCTTACTTATGCGTCGCCTCCGGGTCCTACCACTGCAGAGTTACAAGCAGAGATCAACGCAGAGTTCGGCGCTCTTATAGGAAACAGGACGCAGCCTGGGGGAGAAGAGTTCCTACAACAGAGGGCTCGCCTTCGTCACGTCCCAAAGATCGAGCGTCCTTCGGTTAATATCCTGGAACCTCCTTCTCGGGGATATTGGGCGCCTCTCTCTTCAAGCTTTGAAATCCTCCCGTCCGAGGGCAGCGCATCACCAACTTCAGAATATCGTACTCCGGCGCGAATTCGAAAACGCTTTCCCAGAACTCTAGACCTCGAATTGGCAGATCAATTTCAACGACCTCCCTATGGAAGCAGCTCATCATCGCCTCAGTACAGTCCAGGGTCTTCATCTGACAGCGACAGTTCAGTCCTGTATATGCGTCCGATAGAGCGCGTTCCCCTTCTCCCTTCCACTGCCAGATCACCGAATGCTGGTGCCGCGAGGCCATTTGATACGCTACAACATGTCACTCGACATCCCCACAGACGCAGTTCATACTTGAATGACCGCTATAGTTATTCAACGGGAGAGGAACACAGGCCATCCAAGGAAGACGCCAGGGAGACGTGGGGTCGCGCATGTCTCGACTGCTTGTTCTTCGGTGTCTTGTTGGTGTTATTCACGTTCGCTATCTTTTCGTATGCTTGCATCGTTCTTTTGTTTTTCCGCAACTGGTCACGTACATAACGGGCAGGGGATCATGATCAGAATCTGGGGTGTGGTTGGGCAGCTATGTGCGTAGCAAACTGGGCATAATACTTCGAAATTGCGTGGCGTTTGGTGTGTATTGGGGTTTATCAGCATTTGAAGCTCCCCATGAATATAGACGGACCTAACTCGTTAGAACTGCGACGTAATAACTAAACAAAGTGTATTTGACTTGAACGGCTAGGGCTACCATCTTGTGAATGAGCAACCATCTAAGTATATTGTGCTAATATATCCGCTGGTATCAAGCGCTGCAGCGCATGCTTCCCAATCTACTACTTGTACATGTTGCCAAATTAACATTAGACTTCTTCCTCCTCTTGATCTATCGCTTGTTCTCGTTTCCCGGTGCTAATCTCCATGCCCGCAGAGGTAGACTCTGAAGGTGCAACACCTTTGGCTTGATGTACCAGAAGAAGGTTGCAGCACCAAACAGGACACATAATATGTTCACTGTATAGTATCCGTCGTGGATCATGTGGCATGTTCCGCCGCCGGCCTCACATCTCTCCTTCTCAGACTGAACAGCGCATGAGAATGCATCTTTGATAAGTGTGCCCTTGATTGTCGTGGCATCTGACTTGCCAGGTTCGCACGTAGCCACAGTGAAGCTGTCAACGAGCCGGAGTACGAAGTATCTAGGGAATGTGCCGCCCAGATTGCAAACACTGCAAATTGTTAGCTTAGTACCGGTGACATATGAGTCAGGTGTTACTTACGTTGCAAGGAGTGTCATGTAAGTGCCGCCAATGACCGGGTCAGACACTCGCGCATGGAAAGCAGAGACAGCGACAAACATGATCGTGTTTGTGAATGTTGAGAAAAGGTGTTCAGCGATGACCACCAACAGATACCATGATGTAACTCCTTCATCGGGGAAAATAGCGACGACGAATTGGGCAGAGAGAGCAGCAACAAGTCTGCCCACAAATCCCCAGCACCAAAGGCGCATGGGTGTATACTTTTGTGACCACATTCCGGCATAGTAGCCCAGACCAATCTCGAATGGGAAGTCGATGAGAACTGTCAGTGCCATATTGTCCTTGCCAAAGCCCTTGTCGAGGAGCTTCAAGTTTGTAACGCCGTCGTTAGCCTGGAAGCCAATCTTGGCAATCAGATGAACAATGATAATGGTCTGGACGTTCTTGAGCTTGAGAATACCCCACATGATGCGGTAGACGTCCCAGACTCCATCTTCGTTCTGCGACTTGTCCTCCTTCTTCAAAAGGCCAAGTCCAACGGTGACAATGATGTATGACCAACCCCAAAACTTAAGATATCCCCCCAGTGAGAGAAGGCCATCATCTGAGGGAACCGCCCTGAACCACTTGTTGGCAAAGTCGGCAGCATTGAAGGCGAGGAATACAGTGTATGACATAAAGTGGCCTGCAGTGAGACCAACAGTCTGCGCAGTTGAAGCGTATGACACGTTTCCAGGGGTCAGAAGAGTGAGCGCCCAGCCGTCCACAGCGATATCCTGGGTGGCACACATGAGGACGAGAAAGAACCACCAAAGCATGAACGAGAACGCTGTCATGCCGCCAGGCTTACCAGCGGAGGCCATCATATCTTCCACATGAGATCCTAACCAGAGCATACCGAAGCCGGAGAGAAACTGAATCGGGACGATCCATGTCTTGCGCCGACCAATCTTGGGACTCCAAACGGCGTCCACGAAAGGACTCCAGAACAGCTTCAGAGAGTAAGGGTATGAAGCAAGACTAAAGATACCAATTTCGCTGTATGACATATGGTTCTTCAGCAAAAAAGGCACAGAGCCTGTGGCCAAGCCCATGGGGATGCCCTGCAAGAAGTATAATAGCACCAAGAGGAGAAAGTTCCTCTGGTCTTGTCGAGGAAGATCGAAGAAACCATGATTGTTAAGAGAAGGGGTCTTTGGGATCGGATCGTCGAGGGAAAAGGACTCGCTCTTGATGAAGTTGGCCGCAACGTTATCGGCGTCTGGGTTGGCCGACTTGCGGCGCATCTCTACTCCGCTGCTCATTTTGCCGTTGCCGTTAAGATGACCGTGTCCATTCGCATCCTCTGCTTCTGTCTTGATCGTCAGGGGCGGCCGGGCGGGTTTGTTTTGAGGTCGTCGAGCCCTGGCGGTCATAGGGGCCAAGAGTAACGGGAGTCGGGACTACGGCACGTAACAGTATAAAGGAGTGGTAGTACCGTGGAAGGATGTAAAGGGGGGTTGAACGAATGCGACGAGGCGTCAAAAGCGTCAAAGTCAGATGCGGGTGGGTTCAAGATGTCTTGTCGTGACGTATAATATGGAGAATTCCAAGGATAGGAGGTCGCAAGTTGTGAAAAGCCAAGAAGTAGAATTCGAAGAGAAGTGAAGAATAATGTTTGAGTGAGTGAGCGAGAGAATGTACTGTAGTTGAAGGAATGAAGAAGAAATGGAAGACTTGTATTTGTCAGTTCCTGGAGTGCTGAGCTAGGTATTTTAGGCCAGTAAATCTGAAGCGGGCCTCAGATACAGAAGGTCACTGCTGGCCTGCGTTTCGGATACGGTTTGGCGTATAAAAAGAAGGGAACCTGGCAGGCTCCCGCTACCGTGGCCTTTAATGGTGAAGTATGATTGGACTGCTTGCTGGAGATGGATCTAGGGTCTTGAATGGGGATAGGTAAGGATGATTCTTCTACCTGGCCTCTTTGCAAAGCTTCAGTGGCGAAAGATATCAACTACCTAGGTACGTAAGAGATATCTCAATAGGTGTCACGATAGCGGTCAGAATAACCTCAACCCTCTATATAACTTATTCAAACCGTTGAAATACCTAAACTGACCCTGAACCCAACAAGGTGCCACACTCACAAGCCGCTGCGTGAACATAGCAGACCCAAACCCCAAAAGCCAAGGGCTCTTCGGAACTCGCATCTTTCCAGAAGAGGAAGCGCGTCAGGGGTTGGCTGCTGATGATGTTCCGGGGTCACAGCCAATAAGAACAAGTCCGATCTGTCACTCGAGGATGACTTACAGATGGAGACCAAGTAAGACATTGGTTGACAGAAATGCTAACAAAGGTGCGGTAGCAATATCACACGGAGCCTAGATAGTCTGCTCAATAAATATACAGAATTTCCATGAAATACTTCACTTTGGCCTGTCTTGTCTGTGCATTGGAGGTTTATTATTAGATCACATGGCCATTCTATTTGATGCTAGTCAAAATTTGGAAACTAATTGTCTCTTATCTTATCGTCCCCCCCCCCCCCGGCACAGCTTCAACCAATGGTAGCCACAAAACCAATTGTTTGTAAACAGACTGTAACAAAACAACATCATCAGCAACCCTACTCACCATCTCTTCATCCCATACACACTGGACAATCATGTCATCCGAACCAGCTGCTCCAACGGATAGTGAACTCCTTGATCAAGAAATTACAACGCTTAAAGAACAAGGTCAGTCGTTGTCCACAATGGCGCATCAAACATGATCTAATGCATTCAATAGCCGCTGCTTTGCGCAAGTCGCTCAAAATCGAAACATCAACAATTCTTGCTGCGCCCTCGACACAAGCTTTTCTCAAACCATCCAAGAATTCTCTATCATCTCGGAATATCCCATTCCGTACGAAGCTACTGAGCGAAGCCGACAAACAGAAAGCATATAACCAGCAATGTCTTTATCGCATAGGCAGCTCTGTCACTGCTTTCAAGGTCCAAGACCCTGATCCCAATGCAGTTGACGGAGGGCATGTCCTTGGCTTGCGCTTCGAAGTCATGTCCAAGAGCCAGTTCCTGCTCCCTTACTATGTCATGCTTAACAGACCATACTTCAATTCCAAATACCTGCGCATCCACCGAAACACTCTGCCCTCTGCGATACCCATAGCCGGCTTGGCAGCCCGTTATCTTCCGGCACCACGGCCAGAGAGCGATAAGTCTCCCCAGCAAAATCTCGATCGTTTCGTCAGGGCGCTCCGAAGAGAAATCGTGCGGTATCACAACCGACTTGGTGTCTCTGCGGACCTGCGACGAAGCCTCGGATTGCACGACAGGGTGGACGATACGGTTCTGCCTGATGACATTGTCGAGGTTGGGATAGCTGATATTGAGGCCAAGCAGATTCGATTCTCTTGGGCTGATGATCGAAGTGGCAGAGTTGTTATGGACAATGACGGAAGGGTTGTCAAACTTATGATGTTTGGCAGAGAAGGCCGTGATTGGGAGACAACGAAGGAGCTCTACGGAAAGTATGAGCGAATCGAAGACGTGGCCAAAACCCTCCAGGCATATGTCAATGGCTGAGATCCGCGGACAACGATAAGTCACCTTGGCCATCAACCAGATTTTGGTGTGACGCACTGAGCTCCTCTTCAGTAAGGTTTCAAGTACGAAGAGGGATCTGCATGATACGGTTTTCCCAGATCAAAGGTGATCTGCTTCGGGAGTGGGATCGATATGAATTCAGCCAGCTACAAACACTACTTTGCATGACAGCGAACTGAAGTAGCCGTTATCGCCGCCCCTTCAAGTGTTAGGCTCTTCGACACCTTGAGAACCCAGCACTAGAGAAGCGGTGTCAGGAGGGGTATGATACAATGCAAGCCACAGGGATCACAATGCATTGCACATACTTATCAACCGAGGAAGGGCATTATGATGCTTACTACCTACCGGGGGCCTGGCACTGTCGACGTGTTGCGCCTGAGACACCTCGCATGGGCTGTTGAATTGTCGGTGTGTCAGCAAATATGGGCAACAACGCCAACTCAAGCACCAGGCTACACGGAGTAGCACGGTGCTTGATTCACCGACAAGACTGGTCACTGTGTTGCGTGGATAAATGCACTATTGAGAATCCGAATAAGAGAATATTTCGAGTCTCGGATTCCTAGAGTCGTGATGGGACTCTGCCCTGTGTGATAATGCTTCAGTATCACCAAGATAGATAGCTCAATTGATACACGGCCAGACGTAATTCTAGTCAGCTACCTCATGCCCACTATCATTACACTAGAATGAGCGGATCCTAAACTTTCGGCATGATGGCTTACACCATATCAGCAGAGGCCAATGCTAATAGGCGAGGTTTGGGAAATACGCCATGGCCATGAGAATATCTTCAATGGAGCTGCGCTTGGGCACATCTTGTGGCAATAAATACAAGTTAGCTCTTTGACAACTCATGCAAATACCACACGCCACGCTTCAGGTGTTGGCAGAATCTTCAGGTCCAGCATGGTCAGCAAGCGAACCGTAGACATACCAGCTGACATACCTCAATCTTTCCTGTGCGCACTTATCCCTTCGTATTCCTCCGTTGCAGTGTGTGATTCTCCCGTGTTCACCAATCTAACGGCTTCTTTGCCGTCAGTGCAGCCCCAGAACCAAGTGGTTCATCCCTCTCCAGCCTAACCCCTGTCTCGTCGTCCAAGATGCTCCTATCTATCTTCCACATAGCGACTTGCTCATCCACAATCTCCGTCCATTTTCTCACAAGTGGATGCGCATCAGCTACATCTGAGAACACAACATCTTCGGCTCCCGTAGCTGGAGTGACTTCATATTTCCAGTTACCATCTTCGGACCAATACTCAGGCGTGAACAAGCCTTGTGTACTGAGTTCTTCCCGTGCTTGTTTCAGCAGTTCGGCGATCTTGGAAGAATCTGCTTCGTTAAGACCACGAACCGCTTCATTGATGCCTTCGAGCAAGCCCAGAATTTGACCTGCTCTCATGCCAACGCTTGCACCAAGACTGAACCCCTCGTCAAATCCAGCTTGAAGACTGCTTTCTTTTGAGACGGTAATACCCTCGCGGTACCCAGCAGTTGTGTGCTCTGTTTGCAAACGGCGAATATCTGAGGGATGTGATGCCGCTGACTCATCATCAGGGCGTAAATCAGTGGGAGATGAAGGTCCCGAGCCAAAAACGTCGTCTAGAGCATCATTGGTAGCTGCAGCATCCGCTTGGGGTTCGTCCTGAGGACGAGCAGTATACGCTTCGTCAATCATTTGCTCGACTGGTTGAAAATGCATGGTTGACATTGAAAGTGGTAAAGGTTTAGGGTACGTGGGTTGAGTCCTGATAAAATATTATTTGACGTCGTTTGAGTGAGCGGGGACTCTTTGAGTGGCGCCAAGAGGTAAAATCCTTGTATCTGCAGGAACTGGAGGATGATCAACCTTGGTATCTTGAGCTTGTAAGTTGTCCGTGTAAGAGGTCAGTTTCGTAGACGAAAGCCTTATTCTTGAGATTTTCAGATGAGGTCGTGCGCTATAAGTTTCTGAGCCTGGAATAACCCGATACTCTGAAAAATGGCATGTTAAATTGGGGAAAGCTTGGTAATCATCATTCATCATGGCTAATCCTATTCTGCCAACCTGCACATACTACGAAAGATCATAACGTTTACTATGCTGGCCAAGTACCGAGACATTATCCAGATAGTACCATCATTCTAAGAAGCCACAGCTTGCTCACCAGCATGTGCAGGCATCCTTCCCTCGGTGTTCAATGGCTGCAACATGTGATATTTCTCGCGGAGATAATCCTTCTGATTCTCTCTCATCAACCCTAATTCTAGCAAAAAGTTGACCACGTAAAGAAAATCCTTGACGTGTGGTCGCAGTCCATCCTCTGCTTGGCTGTGCCCTGAGGGTAGAGCGAGGACGTCGGCAATTGTGCTGGCGATCTCAAAGAGCTTTTGTATGATACCGCTGCCTTGCGTCGCTATACTCACAATACTATCCAGCTGCCCGACCAAGTTGCGGAGTTGTATTGATAATCGAGACGCCGGGAACTGCAGCGATAGGCCTTCGTGGGTCGTATCTGAAGACCCTGAATGCAAAAGCCCTTGGGAGAGTGCTAATTGCCAGAGCAACGTGCGAAGCCAGAGTCTAGTGATGAAGAGATCCGCGCGCTGTAGTTCTGTGAAACCTGCGTGTCCCTCGGAATGCATCCTTGCCTCGGCCGCTGCAGCATTCATCTCAGCTTGGTCAAGCTGCACCTGCTTGCTTTCAATCCACTGCACCGTCAACCCGCCGATTGCACCTCTTTGAGACTGCCAGCATGCGAGGAACGTCTCATCCAAGGTTAGGAAGAGTTCTATTAGGCAGTTGAAGCCCACTCGAATATGTTCTGGTGTAGAAGAGTCCGGTGCTGAAAGATTGGTGTGTAGAGGTCCCATGATACTGGGGTAACCATCAGCGATGGTGAGGAACCTCTCGTGGATGTAGGCTTCCCAATAGACTTGCTGAAATCGGGCCATGGGATATGGTGTCCGAGTAGGATCTGGTAATGTGCGCTGGTGAGCCTCCATGATCTGAATTAGCGATATAGCCTCCCGGATGAAGCTGAAACTTCTGTCGAGTCGAGGCAGCCCCATAGTTGATATCTCGAGATAGATGCATGTCACGATGCGCTTGATATTGTGAGGCATTACCTCCTCTACACGTCCTGGACCATGGGAGCCGACGGCAGCACGGTGTTGTGCTTCGAGACTATGATATACCAGGTTGTTTATTTGCGCCGCTACACTACCATGTGAGTTGTCCGCGGTTTGTGATAGAAATGTTGTAACAGCTGCATAGGCGTATATCAGAGCTGCATCCTCGAAGTTGTGATGCATCATTGATATTGACCTGACTATTTCATCAGGCGTGATGGCAGGGCTGAAAGGATATACAACCTTCTCAAACTCGGGCAGCAGCGAGTGAAAGAAGCCAGTGGTGTATGCCTCAGAGTTTGGCGAATAGGGGCCTGAAATCGCTGAACCAGGGCTACTCCCTGGCGGCCAGTCACTAGCCGCATGAGGCGTTGAGTGAACTGCCGAAGGAGACACGGAAGCGCTTGGCGAGAGTGCATTTGGCTGTTGGTGCTGGAGGTTTGCCTCTCTGGCCTGGGCTACAAGACGCCCGCGCTTCGGGTTCTGGCGTTTCCTTGGGGCAGTGGATCTGATGCATTGCACATCAAACTGGCGGCATGGCGAGCAGGGGTTTCCATCGTCGCATTTGACCTTGCGTACTCGGCAGCCATGGCAGGCGGGCATCGCGAAGGGGCAATAGTATGAGACAGTGCAGAGGTCGATATGTATAAGAAGTCACAAAGAGTGGAGGTCAGTGTCTGCTTGTCTGGCCCGGAGACAAGGCGCGTTTAATTTAGCACGGAACCGATGGGGTCAGGTCACGTCTGAGAGCCGAGCTAAACACTTGTGGAAGGCAGACAACTTGTGTCACGTGAAGGGAGCCAGCATCGTCATCTAAAGGTATGTGGCTGACATTGGAATGCCAGAATAGCAATTGAAGCTATTCATTCAGTCAATTGTCATGAGCGATAGTCTCATAGGACACTTACTAGCTGCCAAATAGTGATCGGAATAGTGGTGGAGTTCTCTGTCGAGCTAGGTGCTATAGATAGCTGGGCTGTAGTTTGAGCCGTTGACTCGCGTTCAGCAAGGACATAGCCAGATAGCACGCTCCCCTGATTCTAATTCTGACTCTGATTCTGACTCTCAAACTCTTATACATAGTTTATGGGACGTTGCGTCTCCTAAACTTAAAGTAAATCAATATTGCGAGTCATTGACATAAAATCTTGAACACGATAGGCTGTTGGATGGTTGCTCCTCATGCACATTGCTTTTTGGTGGTAGATCTCGCGTACATGGTTGGTGCAGAGATAGCATGAACCTGATCCAGACCCTTGAGTTCATGAGCATGCATGAATGTCACTCCGAGTTGGATATGTATGATTCGGTTTGTTCATGAGCTGAAACTGAACTACAATCTTTGGTCGATGCTGGCGATGCTGAAAGCTCAATCAAGGTTGGCCGATAATATTACTTTTGTCGTAATGAAAATTCATATTTCACATGATCTCATTTGCCAATTGTCCCTTACAGGACTGTTTATAGCCGGAGACATTAACCCGAGGTTATTAACAAGGCGGTGTCCTGATATTGAAACATTATCTACCCACAACATGCACATATTGCTCTGTCTCGACTTGTTTCATCCTGCACCGCATAAAATGTGCTGATAAACCTCCTATTTCAATATGTCGTAGCTTGCAACACCCTTGGTGCAACATCATACACTGTACATCACAAATCGCCTGGCAGGGTTGACTTGTTGGGAAATATTCTGGAACTGTAACCCAACGGCAAAAGAACCCACCGGCCACAGCAACCATGTTTCTTTTACGAGCCTCGTTGTCCAATCTGACATCTCGGCCGGTAGTGGCACGGATACACATCACATCCCTACTGAAGAAAAATAACAGGCGGTCTGGGATGCATAGTTCATCTGTCATGGGTTTTTCTCCATCACGGGCTTCCAAACCCTATTCCAGATTCCCAGCCAGCACACAATTTTCCTTCGCCTACTGTCATCAACCTTACAGGTGGACGCAGTTTTGATCCTGAAACCCTGCAATTCCCCCGGTAGCAATACCAGCTAGGCCACCAGTCCCAGTAGCAACAGAAGCTAGCTAGCTCGTCGGCACCAGAGCCACGGTTCTGAGTCTGACGCTGCCGCGGTCCGGGGGCTACGGGGAATGTGATCCCTGCGTCCGGACAGGACACGCCTGGGCTGGGTTGGGCTCAACTCGTGCTAGACAGCGTGTCTGTACATATGGATGTTGTTTGCCAACGACTTCTAACTTAGACAGAGAAGCGGTCGACTTGTGATGTGTGTATCCGTAAATCACACCCCCAGCATCTTTGTTTGCAACGTCCGGTCCCTTTTTTCTCTCCCACTCGACGCGGCACTTGCACGGCATCTGTCGAACCCCCAAACCACCTTCAGTTCAGATTTGCCTCTGATCGCATGGCGAGCAGGGATTCCTCTGCAACGGTCTAGCACATCCTATCGAGAAATGAGCACCGCCGCCCCGGGTGATCTGACTCTTTCGGTTCCATGTACCGTGGAATTAAGGAACCCACCCACCACAGTCAGGATCAGGGTCGGGGTCGGGGTGGGAAAATAAAGAAAGGGAAAAAAGGAGGACGGGTATGATGGAGACTGCACCATTTGGTTCTTAGTTAGGATTCGGAATTCCAAAAAAACTAAGACAGGACCGTCCTCATGGAACGCACTCCGATTGGCGATGTCATACTCTCAGACCCTTCTTCATCAACGAGCGCCGTTTAGAAAAAGTCTTTCGTATTGAGCACCCCTTGTCAAGATTGCTGTTTGTTCATTGCCAGTGACATTATCAATGACCGAGGTGAAACTCGTTGGCCTTACACTGCTCGAATAATACAGTAGGGAGAACGTCTTGAGAACGTCTTGTCGGTCGGTCTGTCAAATTTGGAGGCTCGCGTGTAAGAGGATGGCCCAGAATGCCAATCTTGACGTGTCGCAGTTGTTTGCCCCCAAACCTGTCAAATGTCGGAGGAATAATACCTTACCCTTACCCATAACCACCCATGCCTTGCTTCACTTTGCTTCACTTCACTTCCTTCACATGGCTAACCGTACTCGGGAAACCTTCCTTGCCACTTAGACAATCCCAATTCCCGGAACCTCATGAACAGTATCCGAGCGATCGGCAGAGACACGGGTCCGTGGACCTGGGGTGGTTTAGCAGGCCTAGGCAGGCTACAAGGCCGAGCAGCAGTGTTGCCGTTGGTGCGATGCCAGGCGATGCGATAGGCAACGGAGGATGGTGGGAACTCAAAAACTCCAGACGGCCGTTGGTGTTTACTCCCGGTTGGCTATCTCGTCTCGACTGACTGGCAGGGCTGTGACAGGCGGCTGGGTCTTTATTAGTGTCCCCGGCTGAAATAATAACGTGGTCATGACCGTAGCTCGGGAAATGAACTGGCTCGTGCGAAGGAGATTCTTGGCTAGGCGATGGAAGGATGGATGGATGGATGGATGGATGGGTGAAGAGAAAGGGGTCTTGTAACAGTAACAGTAACTACACCAATTACACGATAACCTGCAACATCAGCCAGCAATGGATCCATGGTTAGCATGAAGAGCTGGAGACTGTAATAGACCAGCTCAGCTAAAGGCTAGGGCCAACCCGAAGCGGTGGGCATACAGACGTCACTCGACTTAGATTGGGAGACAAAAATCGATGCAACACGGCCTGAAGAACCGGGGAGACGTGTACTTGCTTGACACTTTTGTGCAGCAGCGCAGCTGGTGCGGTGTGGTACTGGTATGACATGGGATGACGAGAGTTAGGTTGCGAATACGCTTTTTGCTTCTGTCATTGTATTGTACCTACAGTACAATACAGTACAGTACAGTAAGTGATCTTCTAAATTCTAGGTATTGCTTTTTCGTTTGAATCAGGGTTTTTGCCTTTGTGTTAAGTCAAGTAATTAATAAATGGATTGACTCTTTTTTTATCCTTTGTTGTCTCCCTGTTTTTGATCTTGTCTCAACCAGAATGATGTGTCGTCCGGATCAGTGACAGCCATGGCGACTTGTCATAATGCCACACCGAGAAATGCCATCATAGCTGAATCGCTCACCGTCCCTTTTTCTTCTTTTTTTTTCTTATTCTTCTCTCTTTTGTGACTTGGTCTTTGCTTTCTTCCTCCCCTTGCGCCCCAACGTATTAGCGGACTTTTTTTGGTCCCCAAACAGCCCAATGCTCATCGTGGCGTCTCTTCTAGAATTCTGTTTGGAATAGAGGTCCCCAGCAGGTAACATGCCTTATCCTGGTCCCCAAAGCCGCTCTTTTAGTGTATTCCCCACAAGCCTCCTGGTGCTTGCTGGCCCATCCACCCACTGCAACTGATCCATCCATCCATCCCTTCAAGTTTGACAACCCCTGGTCCATATCAAACGCCCTTGATCTGGTTCATCTCGCTCGCCCTGCGTTTGGCAATACCGATCCCATAGTGCCAACTGGAGATTTCTCTCTTCTCATGTCTGAGATATCTTCTCTCTCCCTCTCTCACCCAGATGATAGACGCAACGCCACAAACAGTGGCTCCCGATCCCGAGCAAACAAAGTTGCCACATCTTGTTGCTAGTCCAGGGCCCGGAAACTTGAGTTGTCCTCCCGACAGTCCAGTGCCAGTGCTAATACCTAGAGGCTCACGGCTCACGGCCCCTGCCGATCCTAGTAACCGTAAACACAGGCACAGGGGGGGTATTTGGAAGTCATCCAGGGGTGTAGCAGTGCGCTGAGTCCTGACCGCCTGGGCAATGCAATGACCAGACCAGTCCGAAGTATCGGTGCGTAGGTTAGAAGCCACGCGAGCCTCCAAATTTCAACGGGGGTGGTGCTGGCTGTACGGAGTAGTCTCCCAGAAATGAAATTTAAGACAAATAGGTCCCCGACATAAATTCTTCGTTTCGTGATCAGTATCCCTTTCATTGGTTTTTCATCAATATTCATTCTTCGTTGTTTGTGCGTGCCCTTGAATTCCAGTCGCTCTGCATCTTATCTGCTCTGCCTTTCTCTGCTGCCGCTGCTTTACACGCAACACAATCTGCAACGCAACCACTCTATCGTCTCATCAGCATACTGTACTGTCTGGCTTTCTGGGACAACGAACCTATTTGCGACACACCTCAACAAACCAAACCAAAGAACCACCAAAACCACCTTCATCATGCCTCGCGGACCTTATGATACTACTGGCGTTGCGAAGCCCAGCTGCCCCAAGCCCCCGAAGGGAAAATGCCCCCAGCTCGTTTGCCAGCAATAAGACGATGCAAGCTTTGCGATAATACCCTGTCATGAGCCAGCAGACCTCAGGTTAGTTCTTTGACACTCCAGAGCTCCCACATCATGTTTTCTAACGCTCCTCAGAGTCTTGCTGTAAAATTCATGCCTACCAACATGTTTGCACGAACTGCGCACTGCTTTAGCGATTATGATATCGACTGCCGATCGAAATAAAAGGAATTCATGGGATGACGGTGCTGTGGAGTTATGCTTTCTTCTGTTTTGGGACGGTTCGGAAAAGTACTAGACGGAATACTCAGGTCTCGGGATGATGATCTATGGGATTGGATATCAGAAGAGGAGGAAATGGTAACATAACATTGGATGGCTATAGATTTGAACGTACATATCAGTGCGTCTTTGGTCGCAGGACCAACTTAATATTGATACCTTACCTAGTACCCATCATTGAAACACGATTTGGAATCTCGCATATTCGCTTGGCGTCACAGTTGTATCGGTCGACAACGGTTCGTTTGGCTTCAATAGTGCACCCGTTTTGTGGACTATTGAACCACCGGTGGAAAACGTTGTTGCATAGTGCAGCCCTACAGTATTAGCTGTGAGCCATCGTGACCTCGAACCAATTCGCTGGGTTGTTAGTGGAGATGAGTGTGGGATCTTGTGGAACCGTGGTTGTCGACGAACGATGTAAGAAGAGGCTAACTGCATATTACCCAGGGATATCCCCAGATGAAGCAGTTCGGCGTCGTACATCTCATCTTCTCCAGCCCCTTTCAAGGCCAACACCTTGCCCTCTCGCTTGAGAACCAACTCGCAATTCGCAACAACAACAGCAAGATCAGCAGGGCCTCCATATTGATCCTGGGAGTCTGGCCGTGCCGTTTGGTTAGTTGGCGCAAGCTTCAAGCCATCAGGGAGAGTGGAACGACAATGACGGTGGCACTTGAATTGATCGACGATGGAATGAGAAATACGAGGGGTTTTTCGAGGGAGAAGAGAGCTGAAGGTTGGCGATCGAAGGATCTGAAACCCGTTTACCCGTGGCGTGTTGGTTCCAGACGGGGTAATGAGCTGCCGTTTTCTTCTGAAAGCGTAACGTTCGCCGTGGTCAAAGCTAAAAGCCTCATGAAACTGCCTAGAAATGCAAGGCCCCGTTGATCTTATTGCGTGTCGTCACTATTCAACTAAATAAAAGGTCCGTCTTGTGGTTGTGGCTACAAGGTTGATGAAGTTGATATTGAATCCATATGATGTGACTTTTAGCGCGGGGGGTCTGAAGATGCGGAAGCAGCCGCAGTCTAGAAGGTGCAGAGACGTCACAGACAAGACAAGACAAGATTTACAATGGAGGGGTCGCAGTTCTTATCTCTTTATTAAGCTTGACATCCCGTGCAGTAAGTTAGTTGCTTCACATCTGGGACTAATAAGAAACTGGAGGCATTTACCCCGGATTTCTGTGTGGGGGTGGAGTATCAGACGCGGGATGTTGAGTTGAAAACCCCATTTATATCAGAGGTAACCTCTCGATCCCGTGTCTGCCTCCGCTACTGCGTCTTTGGCTGATGCATGAGATCGGATGCAGCATCCACACTTGGACGGTAGTAGCTTTATGATATGATCGTTATCTAGATAATCTAGTGTCTGCTCAGTGCACGGATAATGAAGCATGCATCGTAAGATATCGCCGTGATCTTGGAATAGCTTCAACTTGGACTTATACCACGAGTTACAAAAGTGCCCAGACTCAGTAGTCTAACATCATTCATAACCCAAGCAAAAATTCTCTATATTTTAATGGTTAGCATCGTGACACTTGCTAGGCTTCATACATACTTGGTGGTGTGATACACAAAGCATGCAGACCGGGCCGGTCTACCATTCCCATCTTCACCGGCCATATATGTAGCTGTAGGATGAGGCTATATTATGCAGCCACTGTTGTCATTAGATCACTGGTGTGGTGGTTTTCGGAGCCTTAGAAGTGGACGATGATTATTTCCGTAGCAGCTTGACATTGTACGGTGTGTCAACCATGAATGGCTTCAGTATGGTCTGACATACCCGGCATTCTCGTACCAGCTAGATAACCAAGCAAGGATTACAGTTGCCGGATCATCCAAAACAGTCGACAGCTCGACCGTTTCAGCAGTATCAAACCTTTTAGGCCAGAGTATCTCCGAATTGTCAATGGCAACAGATCAATGAGTGAGATTGGTGAGGGGCTGCTCCAGGGTGGCTGTCCAAGGGTATCATGGCGATATCTGAAGGCATTCACATAGCTATGAAGCGAAGTACACAATCACTGCGTCCACACCTTCATTGAAATTGTGCTAGCTATCATAATACAATTGATCTGATATGATACTGCATATTTGGTTGTATACATTGTACGGTTCAGAGTGATGATACAGAAACTCGGCTGAAGCTAAGTAACATCTTTTGCACATATGCCGGACAAACGTCTATGTGGCCCGTGAGTACTTCTTTTCAGCACGTCAGACACTCATTGGCATTCTCTACGGAGTACATGTTTCTGATCATCTCATCTCCCACTTTTTTGGTCAATGTGCATTGAACCTAATTAGCTCGGATGCAACCGATCAAAGACACGATTTCATCCCATATGCCCTTGTCACCGCCAACCACCAACATCCAACCTCTCACAGAACCCATGTCCTCCGCCTTTGCAACTACCAACCTCTCACTCTTTGAAAACTTTTTATAGAAAAATGGTAACCAATTCACCCGCTCAACCCCTGAATCACCAACCACGAGCTAAAATGGTTCCTGATTCTCCCTTTCCAACGTCTTAGCGATCCAATGGTTCTTCCCTTTCTAGACAAGCGCTGCAAGCTCCCCCGGCTTCCGGCTGCATCACCTATTGGCTTGATTATGTGACCACGATCGTTCGAATTCTCGTCAACCAACGACGTTTACAGCACTTGCGGTGACAGCTGGCCGTGCCCTGCAAGACAGTCCCCGAATTGTTGTTCACCGCCTGAAGGAGTCTCCACGCGGCCCGCTCGCGCACCCGGGAGAGGGTTCCCCGTCTTCCCAGCCCATCCACTACGGCCGATCGAGAGGTCTAAAAGTCCATGCGGTGAAGGCCTGACCATGCTTATGCTTGAAATACAAATGCAGCACCACCTCGCATGCTTCTCGACAAGAGATCTATCTCCTCAAAGGCCTCTGCTATGCAGCCTGGAGAGCCCATGGCCACTCCAATAAATCTTCTTTAATCCTTACTTCCTTCAATGACAATACCGTCCTGTTAGGGCGAGTCGCTCATGAATGGCTTCCAACACCTTCATGGCGGTCCAAGAGACCATTACTGCCCTGACCTGGCAGCAGACCGGATGCTTGCTTGCGGGCATCTGGCTCATCTATCTCGTCCAGCTTGTTATTTGGAGACTATGGCTCAGCCCTCTGGCCCATATCCCAGGTCCCAAGCTGGCCGCATTGACTCAATACTATGAGTTCTACTACGACTTTGTCCTCGGAGGACAATACACCTACAAGATCATCGATATGCATGAACGATATGGCCCCATTGTTCGCATCAATCCCTGGGAAGTCCATGTAGGAGACCCTGAATTCTTTTCGGACCTCTACACTGGACCCAGCCGCCGTCGAGACAAGTGGACATTCTACACCCAACAGGTAAGCACTTGTATGCTCAAGATATTCATGGTTTTCAACTAACAAAAAAATAGTCCGGTGCCCCCCGTACCCGTGTTCCTCACCCAACTGCTCTCGCAGGACCCAAGACTGCGACAGAAGGCTCTCTTGCTGCCATCGACCACAGCCTTCACAAGTTGCGTCGAAGTGCGCTGAGCCCATTCTACTCAACTCAGACTGTGCGCGAATTGCAGCCGGTTATCGAGGAGAGAGTGGAAGCTCTTCTGGGTGCGTTCCTGAACTACGCCGAGGTGTCCAATGGACAACCTCTTGATGTCATGTATCCCTACTCGGCCTTTACCAATGGTAAGTCTCAAGTCTCTCACGCAATGACAACTCTAACAATGTCCTCAGATGTCATCAATGAGTACGCTTTTGCTCGAAGCGACCACCTTGTCGAGAAGCCCGATTTCGGTGCCGAGGTCACTAATGACCTTCTCATCGGTACTCACATGGGACCTTGTGTGCAGCAGCTCGACTGGGTTCTCACCCTCGTCAATGCTCTACCCGAGTCCATCTCAAACCGATGTATGCCGGGATGGGGAGGGTTCTTGAAGATGAAGAACGACATTCTTGAACAGATCCACAGCGTCGACCCTCCTCAAAGCAGCGGCAAGTGGATGATGGATGGAGGTCACCCTACCATGCTCTCCACCAAGACTCGCTCTGTTCGTGACAAGACTGCCTCTCGCCACACACAGGAAAGCCAGATCACTGTCCAGGGTGGCACTCTAACCACGTCGTGGGCCATGTCACTTGCCACTTTCCACCTTTTGAACCGCCCCGAGACCCTCCGCAAGCTACGCGACGAGCTCTTTGATGCTATCCCCGATGCTTACGAGACCATTCCTCTGTCGAAGTTGGAAAAGCTCCCCTACCTTCGTGGAGTCGTCAAGGAAGCTCTGCGTCTTGCTATCGGAACTAGCAGCCGCCTCGCACGCGTTGCGCCCGATGAGGCTCTCGTCTACCATGATCGCGAGAACGATGAGGAGTGGAACCTCCCTCCAGGATCCATCGTTGGCATGAGCCCTTACAAGACCGTCATGGACGAGAGCATCTTCTACGACGCCCGCGGCTTCCACCCTGAGCGATGGGTAGAGGACGGAGAGCGACTTGACAAGTATCTCGACATCTTCTGTTCCGGTTCGCGCATCTGTCTCGGCATGGCTCTGGCTCACGCCGAGCTTTATCTTACACTTGCCAAACTCTTCCGCAGATGGGGAAGCGGTGGTGTTGTGTATGGTAGCGATGATGGCGATCAGCGCTTTGGAGACGTTGGCTACCTCAGCATCTTCGAGACACGAGTCCGAGACTGCGAGATTGATGCCGACTACTTCATGCCTATTCCCTACAAGGGATCTGAGGGATTCCGCTTCGTCTTCGAAACCTACTAAGTTGGAGATAAACACTTCACTACTATATCAAGGTTAGGTATCTTTGCTTTGCTCTGCTTTTGTTGCCGCTTTGCGATACCCAGCGCCTATTACGTCTTTCTTATGAACCCTTTGATGAAAACGAGTTTGTATGATGGAATTACGATCATGTTATGTCATGAGAAGCTATGAGTTTCATGTTTTATGTCTTTTGAAGATGCGGCACATACGTGCCTTTTTCTATGTCATGAATTTACGTCTTGCATTGCTTTCCCATAGCCTTCTGGCTTTATTTGTTGCCGTGTTCTGGAGAAGAGGATGTCGATCCGAAAGCTTCGCAGTCTCTGTGTTGAACATGGATGAACAGCAAGACTTTTGCAACCAACACCAAATCTTCAAGCCAAATGAGGCGCACGGATAAGAGGTTGATCTTCTTTGTCATGATAAATACGATATATGGACTTTTACGAATTCCGAACCCCAAATGGTTATGAGATACAGAACTGTATCCTTCTGAAGGCCAGGACTAGAACTGGTTGGATAGGAGAATCGGAGAAACAAACAAGAACAAAAAATTACGAATATCCAATTCAAAAAGCATATTTTCTAGCTTCTTCTCAGTGTGACCCTGTAATTCGCTTCTAGTGTCGATCTATCATCTCGTATTGAAACATTCACGGCACTTCCGTCGACAGCTCAAGGATTAGCAACCATCGAGAAAACATCCAATCCAATGTGGAGTTTCTCCGTCAAGAGGTTGCAGCAAAGACCCCCTAACTTACAGGGGATATCCGCACGCCACAGACCTGAGACTACCTACCTTACTATCCACGGGCATCCACTCTCCTAATGGTAGTTAGTGACGCAGCTATTTATTTCTATTGGGCCTGGTCAAAGCAAGCAGCCACCAAACCACCACGTTGCTACTCTATTCCGAGATCAGATGCCGTCAGACCAGCAAGTGTCCACTGTCTCCTGAGCTTCTCTCTTTGGTCTTTTATTAGTTCTTTTCTCTTTTCTTCTCCTTTTACACATAATTGCCATTTTGTTTCCTTGTACGTCCCGTTCCATACATCCCCGGTCTCTATTTCTGCCTCTGTCTGTTACTTCAAATCTATTTGTCCTCATTTAGCACCCGCCAATGTCTACTTTTGATCCCGCAGCGAGGAAGCGAGTCCTCCGGGTCATTGCTGTCTCGCTACTCCTCGATCTGGTATGTGACAAAAATAGTTCAGTATGGCTTCCTCGCTAATTCAAGTTCCTAGATTTCCTTCACATTTATCCTTCCCTTGTTCCCCAAGCTTCTCGAATTCTACCGCGACCGCGAAGGCCAGGAGCCAATCGGCCACGACGGACCTCAAACTCTCCTCCAAACCGTCCTATCAGGCCTCCACCGATACAAGGCTTCTTTCTCTCGCCCGATCGAGTCGCGACATGACATTGTGCTGCTGGGAGGAGCTCTAGGCTCTCTGTTCTCGTGCGTAACCGTCAAGCAAGCCTGTACATGTTAAGGTGCAAGCTGACAATCTTACTCGTAGACTTTTGCAAGCCATTGCATCTCCTCTAATCGGCGCCCTCTCCGATCGATATGGCCGTCGCAAAGCGCTCTTGGCTTCCATGTGTGGCAACATTCTCTCCGTCCTGCTCTGGGTTGCTGCCGTCGATTTCCGAACATTCATCGCCAGTCGTGTCGTTGGTGGGTTATCAGAAGGCAACGTCCAGCTCGCTACAGCAATGGCGAGTGATATCTCGGATGAGTCGTCTCGCGGTGCAACTATGGCTCTGATCGGCGCGTGCTTCTCAATCGCTTTCACCTTCGGCCCTGGACTCGGCGCGTGGCTCAGCACATTCTCGACATTCACGGCGAACCCGTTTGCGGCGGCCGCGGGATTCAGTCTTGCGCTGATTGTTGTGGAGACAGTGTATCTATACTTCAGCCTGCCCGAGACGTTACCATCGCTACGCGGTGCTCAGGCGAAGGACGGTGGGAAGAAGAAGGCTATACCCAAGGCTATTGAGAGGACCAACTCTCACTTTCTCTTGAACGCCATCCACTTTGTCTTCCTGCTGTTCTTTTCTGGCATGGAGAGTTCTCTGTCCTTTATGACGTACGAGCTCTTCTCGTTCACTTCCGGCAAGAATGGAAGATTACTTGGCTATGTTGGTCTTGTGGCATCTATTCTCCAGGGCGGTGTCACGCGACGACTTCCACCTCTGATGTCCGTTCGAATCGGCACACTAGCTTGCCTTGCGTCATTCGTTCTCCTGGGACAGGTCAACACAATCGGTGGTCTGTATCTCGCTGCTACATGCCTGGCCGTTACATCCGCCACCGTCGTTACGGGTCTGAATGCACTTTCCAGCTTCGAAGCTCACGAGGATGAGCGCGGCAACAAGCTCGGCATGCTACGAAGTTGGGGCCAGCTTGGCCGAGGCCTCGGCCCTATCTTGTTCACAAGTGTGTACTGGTGGGCTGGCCGTGAGGTAGCATATGGTATGGGCGCAACAGGTATCGCTGTTGTAGCTGCAGCGGTGTTTGGAGGGTTGAAGACGCCAAAGGGTATGAATACTTAGGGCAAGAAGGTTGAGGGCAAGGTCCGGTAAGAGCTGTGTGTAGACAATCACTAGTTCATGAAGGAGATGTGTATATTACATGTATCGGTCAAGCTGGACTTGACTGAGGTAGATAGCAGCATTCATAGATAATTGTAGCATACATCGTACGTTTGATGTTTTACGCCTTGTTACGATTTACTTTCTCCTTGAGACGTCTACAGTAGTTGTGGTGTTGAGCAGACTTTAAGACTGAGTGCACAGCACACTGCCTCGTGATTCGAGTCTCCCAAAGTAGGATGAGCAAGAGGGTGTTCGAACCGCACTGCATGCAGAGTCAAAACAGCCAAACTTGCGTAGCAAGAAGTAGAACCCCCCAAAAAGGCAAAAAAATACCCGCACCCGGATTTGCACCAGGATCCTTGGCTAACGCCCTATACTGTTATAGGAGTCCAACGAGTTAACTATTACTCTATACGGGCTTTCGTATGCTTTAACCGCTCGACCACGAAGTCTTTTGGTATTGCTTGTTGGGATAGGTACTATTGTGACGGGCTATATCCTGTTGAAAAAAGGGGGCGGTTATAGGCAGTGACAGGATGCTGCAGTTTCACAGACGGGAGCGTGCAGGCGCGGGGCAGTAATTGGATGGAATTCGGGTGTGGAGGGCGGTGGTGATCGAGTCATCGGCACTGTTACTGTTATTTCTCGGTTGGTGATTGAGTGATTGAGTGGTCGCATTGTGTGGTCGCAGTGTCGTTGTTTCGTGGTGTTGAGAAGGCCCAAAACTGGATACGCCTCAGCTCTTGATATTTGGATAGAAAGCAACTGATTTCGAGATCTGTATAATCAATTGAACAACCGATATCTTCTGATTAAGTAATTCGGTTTGAACCGTACTGCCTGGGATAATTTGTACGAGCTTACAATACCCAACTCATGCATTTATGTGTAACACGAGCTGGGGGATGGTGTCTTTATATGGACATTTGAATGGCTCCGCTTGGCCGCCAGGATAGGTCAAGCTCAACAGGGAAGTGATAGCGGCACTCGATTTTCACAATTAATACTATTGGTCATAAACATGTACAGACTTTCATAATAACACCTTGGTACATAACAGCAAATCTTGGCTTGTATCAGGTGGTGTATCATGGTAAACTCCATACAAGTTACCTTGTGTTGTGAGCCTCGATGCTACCCTAAACTGACATCGAGATCATCAAAGTTCTTGACACCCCAGGTTCTCCCCAACATCACATATCAATAGTAGCGGTCTACAAAAGCGAACAGGGCTTAAAAATTTCTCATCGATGAATCATGAGATGTTCTCATATGGTGCGTCCTCCACTTGAGTCTCACGATATCTTCCGTAAAGTGAAGGAGAATTTTGAGGCGACAGGCCTACGGCGGAGCCGATGCATGCGTCGAGGGCATATCCACTGTGGACAAACCCCCTCGGATAGAGTTCTCCATAATGGCAATGTGACAACAAAAACTTAGTATCCATATCCAGATGGGGACAATGAACGATAACCGCCGTGAATATGCGCCATAACTATGTCTGTGTAGCTACAGATTACTGACATGTCGCAACAATCCATCAACAAGGGAGCACGGCCTCCTAGGTTCAACGAGATATCCAATGGAGAAGAAAGATCCCACAACACTCAAAGGCTCTTTTTCCATTAAGCTTACAGTAATACATTTCTGCCGTCAGAGTCACCGGGGTAGCAGCTTGGATGATAGTTTCAGCTGTGTCATACGGATAAAGTGTATTAGTGGTGCTAACTTTTGCGTTTGACAATCTGGCAATTCCTCAATGGCTCGAGATATCGGAGTGGCACTTGAAGCTGCATGAAATCGCAAGGTCCCTATGGGAGGCAAGAAAACCCAAGCCCTGTGCTCCAAGTGACGAAAAGACTTGTGTAAACTTAGTATATCTCAAGCGGCCTTTAGACCAGCGTGATTTTGGCATCCTGATTTCACGTCAGAAGTTTTCTTAACCCCCCAGGGTCCTCACTAGGACCTCCACCAGGAGCACGACTATCCCGCGACAGATCAAGGTGAGCTGCAGCTGCGCTTCGTGTGGGCTCCACAGTGGCTGGACATGATTTTTTTGCCCCCTCCCTGTGGTTTCTTTTCTGCTCTGGCGCGCTTGTTCAGTGGTTAGGTAGAGGCTATTGATCCCAGCAGCCTCTGCTTGGACCATACGCTGATGGAGGGGTCGTTGACAAGGAGGGGGAGGGGCACAACGCAACACGAGTAAACAACAACTGGACAAGACACAGGCGCAAGACCAAGACGAGGAACTGCAATAATGAGCGGAGATTATGGTCAACGTGATTCACCACATGGATTTTTTGGACATCAGTATAAGCGATCAAATACACGATCTGCCTGATGTCATGATGCCTACAGTGATGGAACTGTTGATATTCGCTTTTACCTCCAGCTATCTGTACCATATTACCCCTCCAGCTTGAAAATTTTTGATAGGGACAATCAACTTCCTGTTTGACCACCTCACACATCCCAGCCAAGGCTAGATCTTCCGTGCACTGGTCGCGCAGCGGTGGTGGCAACCCACAGGCGCTAAAAGATTCAGTGGAGCATGACGTTGATTCGTGCAGGGAGTTTGAGCCAGAAACAGACCGCGCCATAGAGGAGGGGCAATCTTGAAGCTTCCCCTCCCTTGGTGGTCGAACGCAGAAGAACATGTCGAGCGAGAGCCAACAAAGAGAGTCGCTCGGGCAGGATACTCTTATCGGTGTGACATTGTACGCGAGAGAGTTCAGAAAGAAGATATTAAGATTACTCAAGTGACTCACGCCGTGGTTGCGTTGGGCTGACGGACGTGAAATTGAGGGGCAAAAAAATCCTCAGATGCTGCGTTGGGCAGAACAGTCCCAGAGCCATGCTCGTCTCTGTATCAGGCCGGCCACAAGCAGGCCCCAGACAATTTTAGGACGCGCCCGCGCATCCACCACACGAAAGGGTAACCCACCGAGCCTCGACCGCCAGCATGATCGAATTTTTCTTCAGGCCGTAGTGAGAAATTTTCCTTTAGGCGGCGATGCGCACAAGAAAAGAATCGCAAAAATTGTGCCCCGCATGTACCCGCCTAACAGTTCGCTTGTACCTCCACGTAGAACCCAGCGCTTTTGCGATTGTCCTGGTGGAAAGACAGATATCGAAAGAGGTTGAGATAGGTTATTGAGCTGCTGATAGAGCAGCTAGAGGCGCCATGGTGATGTTTCTTTTTCTAAATGCCGTGACTACCTTAAGTAGTACACTAGAAGACAGCGGCTTTACTGAGATTCCTCTCGGGTGCCAGGCCTTGTTCGTCCGTTGAGTGTTGATGTGTTGCGCTGAACCTGCCAGTTTGCTCCCCCAGATATCAGCTTCTAGAGGGGCCAGCAACACTGCAAAGACTCGTCTAAATGCGCAGCAGGCTGTGCAGTGTAATCTCGTAATGACCACCGTAGTTACTTGATCTCGATCATTCGATATTAACGACAAACCTCTGATATCTCCGTCCTCGTCGAGCTTCTTCTGCCCCTCCTCGTACCATTCCTCAAGTCTTTACTCACTCGCCGTCATTATGCTTTAGAGCTTAATGATTGGCTCACACAGACCCACCTGCCTTGTGAAAAAACCTCTGAGCTGTTAGGGCTTGCCAAGTTGGTTGCCCCGCGGCGCCGCTTCTGCCTTTCACCCCACCCCACCCCTCCTCCCTCTGGCTCGCCTTTTAAATCTCCTCCTCCCACCACTTCCCTTGGATTTTTTCTTCTCTTCCCTCCTCGTCTCGCATACCCGGTTCAAGCATCCGATCTGCGATTTTGTATGTGCAGCCCTTCAAGGCCTTGATCAAGAACATCGACAAGATCTATCGCTTCATTGCAAGCTCTTTGGAGATCTTCTTGAACATCGCCTGCTCTCCTCACCCTGTCTCTTCGGCCGCTGACCTTTTCACAGCACGTACATCAAAAACCTTATCACAAACCATTCACAACCGTCAAAATGGGTAAGGAGGACAAGACTCACCTTAACGTCGTCGTCATCGGCCACGTCGACTCTGGCAAGTCGACCACTGTGAGTACTACCCTCGACGATGAGCTTATCTGTCATCGTGATCCTGACCAAGATCTGGCGGGGTATATCTCAGAAGACAATATGCTGACATCGCTTCACAGACCGGTCACTTGATCTACCAGTGCGGTGGTATCGACAAGCGAACCATCGAGAAGTTCGAGAAGGTTAGTCACTTTCCCTTCGATCGCGCGTCCTTTGCCCACCGATTTCCCTTACGATTCGAAACGTGCCTGCTACCCCGCTCGAGACCAAAAATTTTGCGATATGACCGTAATTTTTTTTGGTGGGGCATTTACCCCGCCACTCGAGTGATGGGCGCGTTTTGCCCTTTCCTGTCCACAACCTCAATGAGCGCATTGTCACGTGTCAAACTAACCATTCGACAATAGGAAGCCGCTGAGCTCGGTAAGGGTTCCTTCAAGTACGCCTGGGTTCTTGACAAGCTCAAGGCCGAGCGTGAGCGTGGTATCACCATCGATATTGCTCTCTGGAAGTTCGAGACTCCTCGCTACTATGTCACCGTCATTGGTATGTTGTCGCTCATGCGTCATTCTACTTATTCATACTAACATATCATTCAGACGCTCCCGGTCACCGTGATTTCATCAAGAACATGATCACTGGTACTTCCCAGGCCGATTGCGCCATTCTCATCATTGCCGCCGGTACTGGTGAGTTCGAGGCTGGTATCTCCAAGGATGGCCAGACCCGTGAGCACGCTCTTCTTGCCTACACCCTTGGTGTCAAGAACCTCATCGTCGCCATCAACAAGATGGACACCACCAAGTGGTCTGAGGCCCGTTACCAGGAGATCATCAAGGAGACCTCCTCTTTCATCAAGAAGGTCGGCTACAACCCCAAGGCTGTCGCTTTCGTCCCCATCTCCGGTTTCAACGGTGACAACATGCTTACCCCCTCCACCAACTGCCCCTGGTACAAGGGTTGGGAGCGTGAGATCAAGTCCGGCAAGCTTTCTGGCAAGACCCTCCTCGAGGCCATTGACTCCATCGAGCCCCCCAAGCGTCCCGTTGACAAGCCCCTCCGTCTTCCCCTCCAGGATGTCTACAAGATCGGTGGTATTGGAACGGTTCCCGTCGGCCGTATCGAGACTGGTGTCATCAAGCCCGGTATGGTCGTTACCTTCGCTCCTTCCAACGTCACCACTGAAGTCAAGTCCGTCGAGATGCACCACGAGCAGCTCTCTGAGGGCCAGCCCGGTGACAACGTTGGTTTCAACGTGAAGAACGTCTCCGTCAAGGACATCCGACGTGGTAACGTCGCTGGTGACTCCAAGAACGACCCCCCCATGGGTGCCGCTTCTTTCACCGCCCAGGTCATCGTCCTCAACCACCCCGGTCAGGTCGGTGCTGGTTACGCTCCCGTCCTCGATTGCCACACTGCCCACATTGCCTGCAAGTTCGCCGAGATCCAGGAGAAGATCGACCGCCGAACCGGTAAGGCTACTGAGGCCGCCCCCAAGTTCATCAAGTCTGGTGACTCCGCCATCGTCAAGATGGTTCCCTCCAAGCCCATGTGTGTCGAGGCTTTCACTGACTACCCTCCTCTGGGTCGTTTCGCCGTCCGTGACATGCGACAGACTGTCGCCGTCGGTGTCATCAAGGCCGTCGAGAAGTCCACTGGTGCTGCCGGCAAGGTCACCAAGTCCGCTGCCAAGGCCGCCAAGAAATAAGCAACTTATTTCTGAAATGACAACCTTCAGTGGGATCTTACGACTTCGATCTCACGCCCAAGGGCTGATGTACTCGCTTCTACGACGAAATGATCATGTTGGCATGAGCACTCGGCTTTTGTCTGGGGGCACATAATGAGAGGCAAAGAAAAAAGGCCAGGATCTCGGTTGTGTGCAAATCAAAAAAAAGAATAGAGAGTCTAGAAGTGATTCGTGCAAAAATTTCTTGTTCTTACCCATGATGCTTGTGATGTGATGTGTGACTGCAGCAAACGAAGCTTCCTGTGATGCACCCTCTCCTCACTTGATCGATTCGGCTTCCCGCAAGTTGAAGCTGACACTTGAAGTATCAGTAGTTTGTATATGCGGATGATGAAGTGCGTGTAGCGATCACGTTGATTGGGGTGCGCTGTACCGCTATGTCTTTTTGAGGTCTTCTTGCCGTTGGTTGTATTCTGGTGTATCTAATCATACATACTGCCCCTTTCCTCTATACATTCGTCTAATGATGATGCTACATAACTATGATACACATGCTGTTTTAGTATACAATATTATCTCTTCCTTCTTCTTTCGCGTATCCAAAGCTGCCTCCCGCAAGTTTCACGATTTCCTCATTTACAACGTTGCACGTCACAACCGACATGGCGCTGTAGAGAAACAGAGGCCCAGAAGAGTGACACACAAGCGTCATGAATGATCGTTCTTGTTCATACCGGCATTCGTACTCCTGACATCGTTTCGGTCGTCGTAGCGTATTTAAACACTTCATTTGAGAGCCGTTCAAGGCTTTTTGTGTTTTGAGTTGCTCGATGTCGGTTGCTTTTTCTTCGAAGCAGACTGTTTCTTCTTCTGAGCGGACTTCTTTTTAGCAGGCTTCTTCTCCTCTGGGAGGGTATCGAAGAACCCAATGACACTATTTTGGTCCTTCCCTCTGTTCTCTGAAGTCGCTCGTCTGGCGAACTGAGCCGCAAATGCATCCGCATCTGACATCGTGGCGGGTTTCTGTAGCTCTGGGAGGGTATATTTGCTGGGCTTGTCCTTGGATTTCCCGGTAGTTGCTGATTTCTTTGGCGTTGCTTTGGGCTTGGGCTTGGGTGCTGGCTCCTGGGTTGCGAAGTTCTCACTCTGAACCTTTTTGCGAGACTTCTCCTTTTTAGTTGCAACCTTTGCCTTCCGAGGTTTTGGTGGTGTGACCTTGTCTTCTGGAAAATCTGGAAAATCTGGCGAGTTGCCGATCGGAGGAAAATCCTCAGCAACGCTCGTCATTGATTTCTTGTATTTGTAGGCAGCATCGATGCCGTAGAGCTTCCTGTTGTCTTCACTCAAAAAGGCCTTAGGGCTAGAGTACTTCTCGAGGAAACTCATAAGATAATCTTCCTCTTTACTTGGTTTGGTAATAATTTTGTCGTCAAATTTGGTCTCATCAAGCTGTTGCTTGTCAGACTTGGATGTCGTGTCGGGGTTGAGCTCAGAAGTCGGGCCCTCCGCCGCAAACAATGCGTCTATGTCGTCAAAGATCTCAACTGGAGTTCCTTTCTCTGGCTTTGGGCTAGGCGCGCGTGCATTCACACGGACACGGCTTTCAAGCTTGCCACTGTTCGCCTTCGTGGCTGATTCACGTTCACCAACATGATCTCGCGAATCGTACCTATCATTGCTCATCTCGATGGCTGGCCTATGCTGATTTAAGGGGCCGCGCTGGTCGGGCTTGTAACTGTCTCCACTCGTTGCTGATCTGTATCGATTTACGCGGCCGTGAGAATCAAACTTTTCGTTGTCGACAATGACGTCCTCAGGGAGATCTTCTTCAAGCAGATTGTAACTGAAGTCTTCTAGCTGGCGGCTCTTGACGGATTTGTAGCCGTCAGACCAGGAGAAGCATTTTCCAGTGGCTATGTCCTCGACCAGTTGTAAAAAGCTCGTACGTCTCTTATCCTTGAAAGCAACTGGGTTCTCGCCTGGTAAACCAGCCTGGAGTGTAATCTCCTGACGTTGGCCGCCATGCTGTCCAGCCTCGATGCTAGAGTAGCGCAATGTGTGGCCATTCCAAGGCATTTCCACGGTCTGATGGATTTCAGTTCCACGGAAGTCGTAAAGAACGTCTCTTTTCGCGGTGTTCATCCTGCCGCCGCCACTTCCTCGTAACCATGATCCTGGAACCATGAGCTTGGCTTGGCTCGGTGTTCTAAGTTGACCCTCACGGAGGTTGAGCTGCGATTTCTCAAAGAATTCCTTTATGCCTGGGTGTTTTATTGAGAGAGCATAGGAGCGTTTGTGCTCAAAGCGGACATCTACAGCCTCTGTAGGAAGAAGCACGTCACTGTTGTGCCACGGCACATAAATGTGGACGGTTGCGTCGTCTGGGATCGTGAAGTTGTCGAGATCGGCCTGAGGGTGGACGGGAATGGTGATGTAGGCAGCAGGATCTGCATGTTTCTTCTTATTGGAATCCGTTACTGGACTCTCTGAAGTATCGAAATGAGGCGAAAGGTGCATAACAATGGAAGTAGTCTCCTTCAGGGGCAAGTCGTTGTCAGGTTTGAGGGCGGAGAAAGCAGCGGGATGAGGTGTAAGGGGAGCTAGGATGCGGCGTTTGCGGTAGAGTTCCTTCATCGAAGTGCTAGCGCTTTGGTGTAGGATATGGCCAAACCTCGCTGTAGTAGCGTCTACATTTCCACTGCGAGGACATTTCTCTTCAGGAATCACTGATTCGGAAGACAGCCCTAGCGGTAGAGTGTTTTGAGTATCCTTGCTGATGGGTGCGACAATTCTCAGCCACTTCTGGAGCTTGTCTCTCCACGACATAGCCCGAGCCTGGCGTTGTACAGGGACGGGCTGGCCAGTGACTAGGTCTTGGTCATCAGATCGCGGAAGACACTGCAGGACACCGTGGTCGGCGCCCGGGACGACACGGCCAACGATTAAGCGGAATACTGTGTCTGCAAGGTCTTCTGTCTCGGTTGGGGGCTCGTCAGGCTGGGGAATCCAGGAGACGCGCAACATCTAGAAACCATTTAGTATGATATTGTACGTTTTAGGGACAACTGGAATTTCGTACCTCCTGGGAGCCATGCCTTACAGGCGTGATTGAAGTCTTGGTAAGCCGGCCGAGCTCCTTGCGCTCTGCCTGCGTTAGAGCTACTGATCGAGTCTTCGGAAGAAGGGGGGCAACGTCGATAACCCGGCTCTTCATCCTCTGCACGGCCTGGTCAATATGAGCGAGGATACCGTAAGTAGTTGACTTCTTCGCTGTAATGTTGAGGCGGCATTTTGGAGTATGCAATGTTAACTTCTCGTCTTCGCCGACTATGAAATCCCGCTTGAGCTCCCAAAGTAGACGGCTTGTGTTGTTGCGACCATCTATGACCGTCAGTCAGCAAATATACCACCAAGCTCAGGTTTTTGGGAACAAACATATGAGAAAGGGGAAGATCTCAGGATCCATCCAAATGAACGCTTTTCCAAGATCGTCCGCATGTTCCTGAACCTCAATCTTCCATTTATCCAACACGATCTTTTGAGCAAGGGTAGCCTTATCATTGCCACGCAGTCGAACCGAGTTCATTGAAGTCCATGGTACAATCTCTTCTATCCACTCGTATTTTACCATGTCATGATCCTTGGGTTCTGGCTTGCGAGCACTTTGATATTCCCGCAGCTGGGTGACTGTGAAACCATCGCAAAGAGTGCTGACGAGCTTGTCGATCTCGGTTTGACGCAGAATACGACTCGTGGGGCAAATTTCGTCGATATTCTTGAATATCTCTTCAGATTCAGGCTCTGTCATTCCGGACGGAGTCAAATTTTGCCAGTCAAGATCTGTAGTTTCTATAGGTTTCGCTTCCATCACAGTAGGGGCTGGCCGCTCGATGCGTGTCATATTCGGATTGTTGATGATAATGGCACCAGCTGGCATTCCCAGAGTAGAGACTCCGAGGGATTCATCGTGCATAAGACGATCGTAGAGGCGTCTCTTTGGCAAAGGTATGAGCTCGTCTACAAGATCCGGGGCTTCTAGTTCAGGCAGTGCAAATGCCTCGATCCCTGGCTTCTGCGATTCTCCCAAGAGTTCGTCCAGCGCATACTGTTCGGGGCTGGGTGAATGTCCTGACGACGATTTGGGGAAGTCGGGCAGGTCAGGTAAAACGTATCTTGACGATTGCGGTTGTGATGAGGATTCGTTCAGTGCATCGCCGACCAGCTCCTCTGGGAATGTCTCGTCGCCAGGAGATATCGTCGCGTCTTTCGAGATCGGGTCCTCGTCTAATTGAGGTTCCTCGGAGCTACTAGTTGGCTCAGAGTCGACGTTGGTGGTGGAGGGAAAATCCGGAGCTGGTGTGGCGTCTTCTGACCCTGTAGGTGAAACTTTTGACTCTTCGTCCAATTGCTCTTCTTTCGGCGTTGTTTTCGAAGCGTCCGTATTCGTTATGAAAGCGTCAACCTTGTTCTCCCCAGAATTTCCAAGGTCGGACGTATATAATCGTCGTGCCAGGCCCTCATGAACTGGACTTGGTCGGATGCCCAGACCAGTGCTTCGTTGTGTTATTAAGCCAAGCCTGTATGCCAGGCGAATACGCGGCACTCGTACCGCTCTAGAAATCATTGAGAAGTAAATAGTAAATCGGGAAGCCCCATTGAGGGAGCGGAATGCGACAATGCGGCCAAATTTGCCAAAATCAAGGTAGAGAGAGAGACCAGTGTCACTAGAAATTTTATCCGATAAGCGATAGCCGGATAAGCGATAAGTTCCCGCTACTTGATAAGATTCAACGCGTCTAAGTTGGGAAGACCGCGTATAGCCTTTCGTCAGTATAAGCCACCCCCTCCATCTTTTTCATTCATACAAATCGCCAATACTTGCATCATTGGGACTTTGGCAGCATCAATCTGAGTATCTGTGTAAGATTTTATATTGAGTAACAACAGTTGTTTGCTATCACTATGCCTACACAAAGGCGCCGTCCCGTGAGTTCAATTCCTCAGTGATTCACGAAGAACGAAGCTCTAACTTACTATACGCTTCAGGCCCAAGACGAGGAATCAGAGGAAGATGTTCGGCCCCGTCAACGGAACAGGGCAGATTCTGAGGACGAGAACGAACAAGAAGCTAGCGATGCCGAAATGGATGAAGACCAACACCATGCCCAGAGTGCCGACGATCAACTGGTGAAGAAGCTGGTGCGGTATGTTATTTCCTGCGAATATTCAAGAACCGCGATCCGCCGAGATGGTATTAAAGAACGAGGTAACAATGGAAACTGTGGGATGATAGGCAAAAACTAATTCAGGAACAGTTCTCGGCACCCAAGGCCGATCATTCAGGCGCATCTTCGACTTGGCACAGACACAGCTCAGACGAGTCTGGGGCATGGAATTAAGGGAGTTGCCTGTTAGAGAGAAGATGTCACTCCAGGAAAAGCGTCAAGGTACAGCCATCATCCATCGTACTTGATCCAGCTACTAATAACGTATAGCTATGAAGGCTAATGCCCAGCCCAAGCTCGGTTCTGGCGCCTACATCCTTACGTCGATATTACCAGAAGCGTATCGCCAGGCAACGATCCTCGCCCCATCCAAGACACCAAGCGCGGACGACGAAGCTACATACGCAGGATTCTACACAATGATCATTTCAGTGATTTCCCTGAGCGGCGGAGAATTGAGCGATCAGAAGCTGAAGCGTTATCTCCAGCGGCTCAATGCCGACCGGAATGTGTCAATGGACAAGACAGAAATAATCTTGAAGAGGATGGAGAAACAAGGCTACGTCGTCAAGAGAGTTGAAAGACCACCTTTGGGCCAAGATGGCGACTCGACTACGACGTGGCATGTCGGTCCTCGTGGAAAAGAAGAAGTCGGCGTTGACGGCGTGATGGGCATGACGCGGGAGGTTTATGGCGACAGCTGGGATGAAGACAGCGAGAAGAAGCTTCGTGCGAGTCTAAACATCAGGGATGCGCCTCAGCAGGACGGCGAAGAAGACGACGAAGCCGTGGGTGAAGGTAGTCGAATGCAGAGATAAGAGAAAAGGGATGAGGACTAATGTCGACATTATGATACCCCAATACAGACCAAACATTCAATTCAAAGCTTGAAACAATTTTGTATGGTGAAATATGGTATTGTAGGTCCAAAATCTTCCCAACCATAGGGGTATTAATCCTTGACGCCTTTTCAAAATCCCGAGCGAAACTAAACCACGTTGTATCTCTTAGTTCTGCCTGCGATATGGTATTGTCTGTCCGGTCTAATCCTCGCGTGGCGGAGGAGGACCACAAGGCTGTACCATTTTCTGTGCCCAATAGGTTAGCTATTGGCCGTTGACAAGGGGCAGTTTGACATACCCTGATCATCTGGGCGCGAATCTTGATAATGGGTTCGTTCTCAGCAAGCGCGATATAAGAGAGGAGAGGCCTATGACCGGCGATGGAAGAGTATGTGTCGCGCTGAATGTTGGTGCGCCATTCCCAGCTTGTCGTGTCTGGGTGACCAGTGCCGACGTATTTCGCTTGGAGGCGCTCGAGTTCTTGCTGAGTGCGGAGTTTGTCGGCCTTGCCATCTGTCAGCATACGATGTTCGTAAATTGGGATTGGAAGAGACGTACCATATTGCTTGATATTAGAGGAGGCTGTTTGTTAGCAGACGAATGAATGCGCCGAGATCGCGAAATGATGAAAGTTGATGCGCCTGATAAGATAGGGCGCCTCGGTATGTGCATAACGCGAGGACCCAGGACATGGCCAGCAATGCCCTTTGGGTTGATAGAAATTCATGCAAATGAAATAATTATACGAGAGATATTACTGCGTCATCTTTTTATCTTTTTATATAGTATACAAGAAATGATTGCATTACTGTCATTATGGGCATCATTGATCTGGTTCATACCTATGTCAAATACTCATTTCCATATAAGTCGAAATGATGAGACCTTTTCAGGTGGCCAAACTGGTGCTGCTCAAGACTTGCTTGAGAATAAAGGGGCTCGGCATGTTCTCTTATCCTACACAACATCCTGTCTGTATTCCTAGTAGCAATAAGAGAATTTGTTGATGGGCTGTAGCGATTGAGGATGAAACAGCTGCCTTACCCAGCTGGTTTACACCGCCTAAACATCGGCAGTTTGGGCTTTACCTACAGACCTCCAGTTACTGACCCCTGCTTCTCATTTCATCAAGAACAATAATAGACGACTTTAACACGAATTGATACATCACAAAAAGACCACGTATTGACTACGAGCTGCTAGTTCATTGACCTAATCAGTACCATTACTCATCTTGCATATAAAGTTCAGCAACCTCAACTTTACTGACCTTTTGGCAACCCCCCCGAATTCATCATTCTTACAAGTTTACTACTTATAGAACAAGAACGAATCCAACCTAGTCACGTCAGGATAGGGAGAAATGGGTTCGACGGGCAAGGTTGCTCTTCCAGAACACTGGACAGAGTTGAGCGCGGCCAGAGTGCACAGGCAACAATGCGCCGACGAAGTGGATGCCATCAAGAAGGCGTGTTTATCAGAATGCGAAAAGGAAAGCGTGGTGGAATGCGAAAAGTGTTTCCCTAAGGTCCTTGACAGGATGCGTGCTCGATATTGCGATGCTGAAGGCAGAGAGTGGTTCTCAGAGCGAAGAGCATTTCTGAACGAACTGGACGTCATGTTTACCGATGTCAAAGATCACAGAAAGATCGACCTCACATCAATCGAAGACAGTATTGCATCGGAAAAAGAGGCATGGTACCGCTGGGTGCTACGCATGTACCCGCAGTTCCTCTCAGTAGGAGAAGGCGGGGCAGACCAAGACGAGCTGCGAGCAATGCTAGACGACCCGGTTAAGCGCTGGGAAGAGCTCACTGAGAGGATATGGGAGGGTGTAGGCAAGCCAGCCAACTGGGAAGCCGACGTGGACTCCCTTACCGACCAAATTACAGCCGTAAAAAACGATGCAGCATCATTGAAACAGATCTATATCGACTTCTTCTTCAAAGATTTGCAAACCGGAGAAGTGGTGGAAAACGCACAGCAATACCTGGAAGCGTATGCGGCCAGCGACACAATGTCCATTGAGCAGGTCATTGATCGGATCTCACAAGATCACAAAGCGAGCCTTACGACGGAACCGCAACGTGAGCATCACAGAAACCGACTGGATGAGCTGCGTAGAGCAAAGATGGCATTTGAGCAGAACAGGCTGCAGAATAAGACTCGAGCCCAAGCAAGCCAAACGCCCGCTGTTTCCCAGGACTTATATAATCTACCACCCTGCGCGGTTTGTACAGCTACAGTGGACCCTAAGGATGTTCTCTCATGCTCGGTGTGCCAAGCACTTGCTCACATGGGCGGCACGAGGGAATTAACAGTGTGGTGCTCGGATGAATGCTTCGAGAGGGGTGTCGTAAGTGTTACCAGCTTCTCCAGACTGACTGGATCTAACCTGAGCAGGGCGACCACAATGAATTGGAGCACGACTGCGAGAGTGGAGATAGATGTGTGCAGTATGATGATGAAGACACCGAAATGCAGGACTGGACTAGCAACGCAGTGGCGTGCAAGGAATGTATTGATCAAAAGAGGGACACTATATACTGCTCGATAGGATGTGCAGCATCCAATCTCGCGCGGCACAGACACGAAAGACATGGACTTAAGACGGCTGCGTATGAGATTAAGAAGCTGGCAGTGCCGCTATGGGAAATCGTGGAAAAGACTCTGAAGGAAGCAAGCCCGGGACTGAAGTATACAGTCATTGAATAAGGGTGTGCGTGTATGTATATGTATATGTGTTGAGTTGGGTACTGACAACTTGCGTATTATTATTTGGGCGCCAGCATACGTTTTATTAGGCGTGTCAGAGAGAGAGGAGAGAGGGTTTAGGCAAGACATCAATTAAAGAAGCCATCTTTCCCTACATTTGTTCTATTCTCCTTTGTTCTATTTTTCTAGAACATCACTCGAAATCCAATACTCACTCTCACTGGCTGTATTATATGCGTGCTTACATCCAATGTCAGCCGTCTTGTGTGGGTCATAAGATCCGAGAGCTGTCGGCGATTGAGCATGATTCGGTTCCTCATTACACCGGCGCAAGTCACGACTCTCTGTCACTTTGTCGCATGAGGTTTTCTTCCTTTCACTGTTCAATTATTGGCCTTGTACAATTCAATCCCGAACCGCCACCAATCGACATCTCGACACCTCGACACAAATGGCGAGCGAGTCACCGACAGCAGAGGCTTGTCCAGTTCGGAAGAGGGTCTCAACAGCCTGTGAAGCGTGTCGCGCTACAAAGATAAAATGCCAGCCAAGTGAACAGCCTGGGGTCTGTCGCAAGTAAGGCCTCTCAATCGAAGATTCGTTTACAGCGCATCATCTGACGTAGAAAGGTGTCTCGAGTCCAAGAAAGAATGCATATCGCGAACAGGCCCGCGAACGCGCAGAAGAAGGACAAAATAGTAGGAAATACTCTGTCGCATTGGGAAATCAGGCTGATAGATAAACTTGATACAGCGCGATGGAAACTCATCAACCACCGCCTCCTCCACCACCAGCGCCATCAAAGACTTTCACCATTGACTTTGAAGTTCCAACACAATTGGACGTCGATGAGAACTTTGACAACCTCCGAGACTCACATGCGCAGTTCATAGACTCAATATTCCCCTCAGATCCAGACGCGGATCTCAGTAGCTTCGAAGACTCGCCCCTCACGGGCTTTCCCACGCCATCCTCATCTCACACGCTTTCGATACAATCTTTCCATGCGAAGCCCCAATTCAACCTTGACTCCGCAGAGTCGCTCTTGGTTTCGTTTCGGGGGATGCTGGTTCATTACCCTGTCATTGTACTGAAGCCTGATGAGACGGTGGCCAGCCTCGCTGCGTCCAGACCGTTTGTCTTGCTCTCGATATTGGCTGCAGCTTCTGGATCGCGCACTCTGCAAGGACATACGCTTTATGACGATGAGTTTCGAAAAGTTCTGGGCCTCAAGTTCGTGGCAAGTGGTGAGAGGAGCATGGAATTGCTACAGGGCATTCTCATCTATTGCGCTTGGTCAGTAGATTAGCTCTGAACAAGTTTGGCATGGTTAACACTCACAGGTACCCGTTTCATCTGAGACCGAAGAACAGACAGGCCTTCCAATACTACCGTATGGCTGGTGATCTATTAAGTGACCTCGATCTCGACCAGGAGATGCCTAATCTTGACAACACGATACCCGGCGATATGAGCAGTATGCAGCTCGACAGACTACGGGCGTATCTAGCATACCACTACGCCGTGTCCAAGTACGTCCTCCTCGAGATGCACCAATACCAACTTACTCACAGTTTGGACAGCTTCCTCTGCACTTGGAAGAAGATGGATCTGCTCATGCCCCAGTGGACGCCCTGGACCGCAACGTGCTGCGAGCTACTTCACCGCCACGCCGAGGTTGATGGTGATGTTTCACTGAGTTACCTTGTTCGACTTGCAAACATGACGACCACGGCAAACAACTCGATACGAGACAATGATCCGCAGGTGAACCAGCAGGTTCAACTTATGCTGCTGGGACTCGAGATGCAGCACAAGGAGATGAAAGAGACCATGGTACCACATCTCTCTCGTTCAGGTAAGCCATCTTTATTGCAGTGCTAACATTTCTAACGTTGTACAGCACCTGTGAAACTCGCACATCTCTTCTTTGACGTCTTTTTGCAAGGTGGTGCCATCTTCTGCCTCACACGCGCCAACACAAGGAAACCTCATTTCATTCACCCATCATCAGTCCGTCTCACACGCTGCGTGAATAACACCCGCGCCCTGTTCGACTACCTCCTCAACCTCGACAGCTTCAAGTACTTCACAAGCATCGATTGGACAAAGTTCATCCTCTCCGTGATCCTCGCTGTGCGACTCTCTTTTCCCATATCTGAGGTTCCAGACTGGGATCATGCTTGGGCACGCTCACAGTTACGGTTTAACGAATTCCTCGAGTTCATGTGTGACGGGCCGGAGGATCTCACACCGTCTAGTAAACGTGTCGACGTACTCTCCGCAAGCCGTGTGATACTGCGTGTTGTGAAATCAAAGTACGACAGGCGCATTGCTATGCTCACAGCACCGAGTCCGACTTCAAGGGGCGTGGGACACCAAGGATGCCCCATGTTTGATAAAGATATGCAGCCATACATATCGGCGTGGGACACAGACTTTGACATGAATTCTGCAATGCTCACACCGGGTCTGAATACGGATGGACAGCAAACCATGTACCATGATCTATGGGCGACCATGACCATGAGCTGGGCAAATGATGGCTCGGTGGACTCGTAGAGCTAGCGGAGCTTTTGCCCTATGTATTATCTGCAGCCAATGGATGTGATATCTCAACTATCCTCAAACAGTTGGCGTTGTCGACATGCAACTGGAACACTACCACCCTGGTAAACATGTGACAGATGCTTCATTCACGCAGTAAGCAATCTCATAGCTACGGTTTCAGTCTCCTTCTAGGTGATTTGCATACTCGATCCCTGGGTTCATCGACTAGCCGTACTATACTGCAACTCCATTTCCACTGCCACCACCGTCGTCCCAAGTTTATCATACCTGCATGAGCATCCCCCTCACATATACCTCCACAAACACCAGAAACAGATTATCTGATCAGCCTCTCAACTAATACCCTACCCACCGGATCGTCTCCGCCTCCTCTCCCATCCAATACCCGCAGACCACACAATCTCCGTGCCTCTGCAGGCGTCTCAACACAGAAACCACCCATTTCCACCCCCTGTCCTCGCCCACACACCCCTTGCTACCGGTTATTCCCACATGACAACCTCCCTTGTCGCACAGCATCTCTCCCCCTTCCCAATTTCCGCGCCCGTCCCGTCCGCCCGTCGAGGGTTCGGCCCGCGAACCTGGGTAAGCTAGATTGCTGTGTAGTAGAGTGTAACCCATCTACAGGCTGTAAACAGAGACAGATGCATATTGGTAATCATCATCCTCTGGGGCCTCCCGTCACCGGTTCCCGATGGTGCGTAACACGAGCACGAGCATCTACACAGGCACAAGCGCCTCGGTCTGTGTACGAAGCGCCAGCTGCAGCGAATGCAGCACCACTCGAAGCGCATACCCAGATACACGACCTGCTTTAACTTGCATCTGTCAAGCCACACGATGCTACCCTACCCTGTCAGCATTTGTATGCGTGGAAGCCTCAGAGCCATTGGTTAATAGCCGGGTTCATCGAGATGGATATGCCTCACCGGTAATGCTGGTAGATACTCATATGGTCAAATCCCTAGGACTTGAGCATATAGTTACAAGTTGCATTTCTTGATCATGGGCGAGGATATCGTCGGCTTCACTTCCAATGCACCACATTCTTTGGGGTAGTAGTTGCAACGTCAAGCTGACTGGGCATGTCATGACTTTGAAACTGCATTTCAAGCGCTGGCAACCCAATAATACGGTGATGATGGAGCTAGTGGCATGCCAATGCCCCTAAATTTTCGTCAATACTTCGTCATGAGGATAGGAACTTGAGTATTGAGATTGCCAAAGAGCGAGGGAATTGACATCACATGGACGCGGAGACACGAGAGTTTAAAAATCAAATAAACAACTGAAACTTGTACTCTATCGCTAATAACCGCCTACCGGCCGAAGGTAGAAAAATCTGTAGCCGTAACATTGAGACTCAACAACATTTACCAGAAGAAAGCCCATAATCCACCGCGCTATGCTTCATCCGCCTTAATGAAGATGTAAGAGGCTGTGCTTGCAAATGCATGCCCCAACTCGCGCGACAGTCCGAATTCTGATGCGCGAAAAAGAAAAGAAAAAGAGAAACATGTAGAAAGGAAACGCCCTATTCCTGCCCTGACGCGGTGCACATATGGATATATCGCGTTAAGCCCAGTCCCTTCCCAATGTTCCATTGATGCTATCCTCCCTTCCAAATGTGACATTCCAAAGAGCTCTGATCCCAACAGCAACAGATGAGCGAAAGCATGCCTTGTGCCATTGTCAAGCCTGACCAAGATGACCATCAACAAAGACTTCAAACGCCAGTTTCCCGTAGTGATGGATCAGATAAATGAACTCCTCAATGCCGATGCGGTCTGCTGGAAATGCCCAGTGGTGATATCTTGGTATGCGTGTTTGTCGAGTCCTTGATCTCGTGTAGCCCGTCCGATCCCATGCTCCAATCCTTCTGAATGCAAACGCGGGACGACCGCTCCAGTTTCTTCCATGCTCCAGGAAATCCTAATCCATCCTTACCTTATCCCAAATAAACTCCCAGCATTGATAGGAACCAAATGAATCTCAATAACCCGCGCTTCCCTGAACCTCATTCTTTCATGCAAAAACACTCCATTGTGACTCGCCACATCTCAGCTCCTAACCTCCATTCTTCTTCACCTCCCTTGGTGAATTTCGCCATGCTCTACCGTCTTTGTTTTACTGCTTTTTTCTTCTTCTTTTGGGTTTGTACCGTGAAGTCATAGGTTGCGCCTCAGTTGCAATTACCAATTGTATTGAGAGAAATCAGAGGTGCGATCAAGTCGAAGGGGTTCGCGGCGGGAGTTTGTGGCTTGAACTCGAATTTTGAGGTCCAGGCAAACAGTGCGCCAAGTTACACCAGATCAAAGACTGGTGATACTTTGTGTCTGTCGGCTCTGAATCATATTCACACCCAACCGAACCATCCACAAGACGGCTGTATTGAAGAAGTACTCCAGACTGCGAGAAATCAAAACGCCGTATATAAACGATGAAAATGAGTGGGTGTTCGTAAAAAATGGGGAATCATTGAAGAAATATGAAAGAAAAAAGAAAACAAGACATAAAAAAGCAATGCATCAATTGAGCACGAAAGTCCCCAAGCCAACTACAGGTATAGTCACACATGAAATCCAAGTATGTGGATTGTGCTCGTTAGCCATGGAGAGTATTTTGCTTAATTGCCCAGCATATAAGCTGAACTGAAGCCTGATGATTGAGCATGGGCACTGTGAGGCGATGGCGTAACATGGTTGTTGAACGCGGCAACAGGCCAGGCTTGATGCGTGAAACCGCCAAAAGTGCCAGTGGAGCTGGGGTTCATCGAGGCCCCTCCATGAAAGGGGCCTCGGCCGTTTCCGGGCATGGGCTGGGGAAGACCAGGGGGTGGTAAAGGAGCTGAGCGGTTGGCTGACCCGAAAGCGTTCATAGAAGCGGCAAGGTTGCCGTTCATTTGACCCAGTGCACCTGGGTTTGCGTGAGCAGGATTCTGACCAGCTCGTACACCAAGGGGATTCTTAGAGAAGCTGAGTCGAATTCCACCCTTGTTGCTGTTGGACAAAAGTTTCCCATATAGTTCCGTCAGTGCCTTGGAAGCGAATGGGATATCTTCGAATTCGACAAAGCACATGGGCCCATTTCCTTTCGTGCGAAAACAAAGACGTTTGTAGCCCCGCTGCTTGGAGAAGAGAGTCTTGAGTTCTTCTTCCGCCGTGTCCATGGGAAGGTTACCAACATACAGAGTGTTGCAAGGGGGATTCTGATCAGCCGTATTGGCGTGTGGATAGTTCATGCGTCCGTATGGTGATTGGTTTGGAGCCTGGTACCCAAACTGACCCTTGCCCGACGGAGACATGGGGCCCGACTGTGCTGACATTCCGCTGCCGTATTGAGGCAGAGACGAAGGAGCGGAAGGGGGCATGTTGGTGTTGAGTGAAAGAGAACTCATCCCGTTGATGGGAACACTGGGAACAGTGGCCCTGCGCGGTCCGTTGTCGTAGGAAAGTGCGTCTTCAACGAAATTGAGGGGGTCGTAACTATCGTCATAAGGATCATTGGCGATAAGGCTCTTGCCTGTCGCCCTGCCAGGCTCGTTCAGGTGATTGCCAATGGGAGAATGTGGCGAGAAAATCTGTTGCAATTTGCCCTCATTCTTAGGAAGGTCGTGCCCAGGGTAGACATTGGTTGTTTGAGGGGATATGTTCTCCATTGACTGAAAGACCCCGTTGTGAGCAGGTTCTGCAGGCTGTTGATGCGCAACAGAGGGCTCGTCGCTGATAATTTCGACTCTCAAAAGCGCACTATTGGAAGTGTTCGCACACCCATCCAGCAGCTGTTTGGCGTCCTCAGCGCCTGCCCTTGTTCTGAATTTGAGCAATGCTGTAAGATAGTGTGGCTCTGCAGAGTCCACAGGAAGTAGTTCAACATCAACAAGATCTTGCGACCAAACCAGCATAAACCGCACCGACTCTCTGGAGGTTTCTAGCGGCAGATTTCGAATTAATACTTTGACCGGGGAAGATGAGGAGCCTATGGGTGCCGGAGTGTATCTGTGGAAATCGCGCGATATCTGGGGGTGAGAATATGGTGGTGCCATAGATCGAAGGCTCGGGTTCATAAAACTAGGCGTAGCCATGGCTGAGAGTGACGCAGCAGATGCGACTGTACTTGTGGTGTTGGATAGGGCTGCCGTCGCAGCAGATGGTTTGGCTGAAGTAGCGGCAGGAGGCGGCAAGGGACTTGCGCGATAGGAAAGATTGGCTGTTGGAGATGCTATCCTTGCTGGATCGGACGGTGGTGCGCTTTGATCAATGTTCATTGCCCACTGTGCAGTTGCATGAGCTGGGACAAGACCTTATTCGTCGGAAACACGATTTGGGATTAAGCGAATGCGACGATCGAAGAGACCTTGGAGTTGAAGCTTGTCGTGACCGCGTTTGTCGTGGGTATTGTATTGGTGCAGTCGCGGGCGCAATCGCAAAGTTGATGATGAGTGTGTCGTCAAATTCTGAGAGCTGAGTGACAACCTGGTAAGACTGAATGGTTTGAGGCGAATCGTATTCTGGCGCAATCTGCCTTTACATACGTTGTGGTTGAGGATCGAGGTAAACAGTTGCGCGTTGATGGCTGGCACGGATGATTGACTCAGTGATATCAGTATGGATGCAATTGGGCCTGAATGTCGCTATAATCAAGACAAAGTATGGTGTTGCGCTCTGTAAGTGCGATGTCGCGTTAGCAAGATGATGGATAGAATGCGCTGAGAAACTGACGTGAAAAGGAGTGCGACAGACAGGACAGACCGTCGCAGTGAGTAGAGCAAGTAGGTGTGGTGCAAGTTGCAATGAATGTTGCGAGGATTGGAGAGGGGGGCCGTTGTGGTTAATGTAGGGGGGCGCCAGAAACTCTCATACCCCAGCCGCAGGACACGGCTACCTTAGGTAGGGGAGAAAGGGTAGCGGCAGCGGTAGTGTCTGTAGCGAGAAGATGGTGGGAAGGATTGGCAATGCTTGGTACCTTATCCCTACAGCGAGCAGGTAGGTAGGTGGATTTGGGGCCTGCGTGGGAGGGAGGTACGGTATGGGTGTCCCCCAAACCAGACTGGTATGTGACGGAGATACGCTGGGGTGAGGAAACACGGGATTGTACCTTGGTGCCTGAATCAAGCGAGGGAGTTTTAAACACCTTGTGTAAGAGGAGCCAAGGGAATGGAGACCAACCCAGAGAGTGCGACTCGGTGGGTAGCAGCAGCAGCAGAGCGACGGGACAGGCGGAATACCCCTAAAAGTTCAGGTAACACCAGAGTGGGTGGTACGGATACTGATGGCAGTAGTTACCTACTTCGTCTGTCCTTGGCTACCAAAGATTTGAAGAGAATGACAACCCTGCGAAATCCTGCCAGTGTGTGCGCACGTGTGTGTGTATGTATGTGTAGATGGAGGGATGATGTTGGGAATGAAGAGGAGAAACGGGAAATGAAGTGGATAGATTGGAAGCAGAGCACGGGAGATGGACGAAGAGGGGCGAGCAAGACCGTGTGATATTGTTAACCACCTTACCTTAGTAAAGTCACTCAGTGATTTTGAGAGATACAGATGTGTAAGGTAGGTAGGTAGGTAGGTAGGTAGGTAGGTAGTGGAGATGGGTGAGAACTTGGAGGGTAGCAACGGCAGCGAGAATCGCAAAGTGCGGCGCGGGCGCAAGTAGTCTCTCTGTAGGTAAGCTGGTAGGGTAAGGTAAGGTAATCATCAATCGGTAGCTGGAGGTGAGAGTCTGTCGCACGTCCCGGTAATTCCTCAGCTAGGTCAAGGTACAGTAAGTAAGCTCCGTTTCCTTCTGACGCTCGGTCCAAGCACTGCTGATCGATTTGGTTTCGTGCTTGGGCTGGGCTGGGCTGGTTCGGCTGCTTCCAAGTCCTTGGTTCAATGGAGTAAATTGGATCCGTCCTTGTCCTTGTTGTGCCTGGGCACGCTGGACGCTTTGCTTGTGTTTGGTGGACACGGTCTTCGCTAGCGAGTATCGTGTCCGGGGATCAGGTCCGGGGATCAAGGGGCTCAGAGAAGCTTGGACTAAAGGGGAATGGTTGGAAAATAGAGTGGTTTTCTGCTTGGTTTCGAAGATGCTATTGTTGATCCAAACACCTGAGAAAATGGTGATGAGTAGAGAGCTGTTAAAGAAGCCAGCCCCGAGGTAAAATGTGCAGGTCGCCTTGACATCCAAGGACCCGAAATGCGTCTCTTGCAGATGCTGCAGTGGTACGCTGAACTCGGTGTTGCATGTATGTGCAGTTCGGTATAATATGTAGTTGGCCGATGCAGTCCAGCCGAAGCTGTTTCAGCCGCGATTGAGACTCGATGTGCCTGAGATGGTTCAAATGACAGATTAGCCACTTGAGGTCCAAGCAGTCATCTGTATCATTACGTACCTACGCGATATGTTGCTTCGGTAATTCCCAAGCTTAGTCCATACCTAGGTACTCAGGGAAGAGGGGCAGTAGAAATGCACTTGGAAAGGTCAAGGAGGGTCTCTGATTTTTAATAGACGGGGTCAAGGAAAGCGAAAGTTTATTTATTGATGAAGCAACCTTGGACCTTGCCTTACACGACCAAACCTCACCAAACACAGCCTCCCACGGCAATACGTGAGGTAAGATACACCGACAACTTTCATTCTGTCCGACTCGAGTTGATGACTCCCTCGGCTTTAAATTCTAACTGCAGACTTTACCCAGACTCCATACAAATACATTACGCAAAGCTTGTATGTATGTGTGCATCCCGTCAGGATGAAGGTGAGAAAGTGACTCTGAGAGAGTGGGTACCTACTGGTTTGTTATCCCAGGAGCGAGTGTGAGTGACTGAGTGGGGTGTGAACACAATTTTTTGGCGTCAATGGTGTATTTGTCTCTAGGCTATCGTACCAATCGGAGCACGATCGCATGGTGTGGTGCAAAGTCAAAACAAAAGAAAGTCTGTCTTTAGCGCAATCCGGCGCCATCTGGCGAATGAGTGACTTCTTCTGAGGTTGAAAATGGTCGACGCTAAAGTTGGAGGTTGACGCTAACTCTTCACAACCAGCATCAAGAAGCAAAATGCCGACCAGACAGACCAGACAAGACAGACATGGAGGGGAGAGGAGAGGAGAGGGGAAATGCGCCCACCTAACCAAAGACGAGCTCAGACAAGTAAAACATACATCAGCGAGGGGCAGGTGATTTAATGTCATGTTGGGAATATCCAGAGGTCAACAAACAAAGCAAATTCAAACATTGATCCATCCTCTAAAAGCCAGGCTGCCAGGCAGGGAGGTCACACATGATCCTAGTGGCTAAACGCAATAGCATTATGGGCCAGTATCTGTCATTTCACGCCGCGTCGCTACCGTTCGATTGCATCCAAGCGATTCCAAGGCTGGTGATTATCCAATGGAGATGGCTGATTCATTGGGGTTTGTAGATTAGATGGTTGCTAAACCTGCAAGTCAAGCGCCCTTGGATGGAGAGATCTAAGATCAAACAAGGTCATCAAGATCGAGTCTGTCATAGAACCCATCTGGGCAATCCCTTCCTGCCCAAACAAGCAAACAACAACTGCAGGCAGTGAGGTAGGTAGGCAGGTACCTATCCACCTACCTGCTCTCCATCTCGTCTTATTTCCCCCGGCGGCTCTTACCAATCTCACATAATTACTGTACGTTTATACGCAGCAGAACAAAGAACAGAGAGCGGGGCAGGATCTTGCTTGGCCATCCACACCTCGCTCATGCAAAATTAATTACTGTAGGCCCCCCTCGGCAACTAAATCGCCGAATGAAGTCTCGACAAGCGGGGACATGGAAGGTGAGTTTCCTGCTGAATTGGTTGAATTACGATCATGTTGATAATGATAGAGTTGGTAGAATGCGCCTGCGTAGCATACGTCACATACACCATGGCATTATCATTTGCACCATTTCGCTCTTGTTACAAAACCAAGCCAATGGACTTGGTAAAAGCGTTCTTTCCTCGTCAACCAAAAGCTTATCATCAGCCGCTTCCATACCAATGATCGCACTCGTAACCGCGCCTCAGCCTGAAACTGAAGGGTCCAAAACGCCAACTCAGACTTTAATTCAACCCTCCCATTGACACAAACAAGATCACTAGGGCCACAATCACCCCGGTTTGACTTTTATGAAGCTGCTGTCATCATTTGTCCCTATTATCGTCGTTGCACAGGAGCCAAACTCGGCTTGCGACTTTGTTTACTTTTCGTTACTTTTGTGGACGACATACAAGCAGCCACAGTAACACTGCCTACGGGTTCGCCTGGATGTGGTGAAAGTCCATCTGCATCTCAAATGAACAGCAACCTCGTGCTGCTGCAAACGCAAGCTGGCTCGTGCCCGGATGTCTGTGACAAGACGCCGTTGACACCATAGACAGAGGGGAACACTGCTTCCTCCCAAGAAGACAGAGTACTCTAATGATGTGAAACCAGGGAACTCTGACCGAAGCATGAAAAACACATCGGCCCGTCGAGCTACGTACCGGCACGCAAAAGCCTTCCAAAGTGCACCCTCTACGTATTGCACCGAGTGCCTCTGGGTCTGGGGCGTGTTGTCCCGACAGGAGCCACGTCTAACCCCCCATTTTCGACGTGCCTGCTGAGAACATTGGACCCTCTAGTTACTCCGTAGCGAGTCCCCAGTCCTGTCACCTCCCAACTCAGTCACAGCTAAACCACCCAGGGCTGTGGCCGCGGGCGGGAGGGGTGCACAGCCGGTGAGCCAGCATGCAGCGATTGTTGACAGGGATAACAGGCCCCTCCCATACCTCTTCCCCTGTCAATCAGCCAAGATAATGCCCTGCTACTGGAAGCTTTCTTCTTGCCGTGTTTGTCATCTCAATGCCCACTGGAGAGCAAGGTCTGGGTGAAGGGGATGCATCTTTCCCCAGCTTGGTGGTGTCATTAGAAGTCAATACGTTCGCCAACGCAGACTCAACGGCATATCGAAGACAAAGCAACGGCGGGCCTCGGGGTCTTGTCCTTCCGGAATTCGAACTTTGTCCATGTGGTCGTGCAAAATATGTAAGACGGCTCATTTAGTGTGGCTCGGTCAATCTGGTTCATGGTTGAACAGCTGCATGGATGACCATGGCCACGTTTATAATACACCCACAGAATGTGTAAACACCTAGGTTCCCACTTATATCGCTATCAAACTCAAGATTGAGCGTCATGGTAGAGCAGCTCGCCTGCATACAACGGCTGGGAATAGACACAAAGAGCTACCTGACTTCCCAGATTATTGGGCTCCGGGATCGATCGAACGGCCCGCTTGCATCCACAGGCCTAATAATTGGCCCCCACCGCGGACATACGGAGTACAGGATGGGGAATTGAAACTGAGATATGCGCTAGTCAAGGCCATTTTGACGATTAAGTGAAACTACAACAGCTGCACAGTTTCAAGCTTCACGGAAACATACTTGGGAGCTCAAGGCCAGGGGGCTTGCTGACGGAAACCAGGCATCCTGTGAGTGGAGTCATGGCTTGAACTTTGTAGTGCACATCAGGGATGGCTCCGCTTGGTTCAATGCCTGAATATCCTTCTTGTCCCAGCAATGTTTCATCCCTTCTCAAGGTGGTACAGATATAGCTACGCTACCACGGATAAAAACGACTCTATGGGTTACAAGAGACAGACGTTAAATTCGTTCAGAAATCAGCTCGACAGCCTTTGGAAAGTTGCCCAGGACGAATCCATCAACACCCAACTTGGCTTCTAGTCAAGTTCTGAAATAACAAGGGAGCAGGATCGGGGACCCTCATCAAGAAGGGTATCCCTTCTTTTCCCTTCATCGCTGGCATGGCTTCTTTGTTGCCGTATCACCTTTTTCAGCCATCAAAAGGGCACGGTCTCGGCAGGATTCCCGTTCCAAAACCGAAGCCCACTTCCACCTGGGTTTCCTCAATCACTTAAGGATGCGAAGACTGAGACTCAAGCTACTGAATGACCTCACAGTCCTTCACATATCTTAACCCTGCCGTTGTATTGATACCATTCTGGTTCTCCATTCTTCATTGAAGCGGACAGCCGGACCCCCCAAAGGCTGGAAGAAGGATGTAGGCAGGATGCAATGAAACCGTCAATGAATCGTCATCTTGAGTTACGGTTGATGGAAGCGCGCATCAAAGAAGATTCAATCAAGGTCACGAACATACTCACTTCGAAAATCCTGTAATCAATGATCCAGTGTACTGCCACTTATTACAAGTCTCAGCTCATTGGATGGTAATTGTTTTTCGCAAAGGGATGGTATGTCAAATCTCACATACCTTTGTTAGCAACAGCAAACAAACCATCCGCAGGTAATTACTTTTGAAGTCACCTGGTGTCACATATCTTACCAACGGTAATCCACGAGCTTCCTTTTCCGCGAATAAATAGGAAGACACAACAGAGGTAGCCATAACTTTCTCCGTTGCTTAGACTGAGTCATAGCCTTATCGAAGGTCATGGTGTTGTCGCAGATCTATTGCCTGGCGCCCGAGGATGCAGCTTGAAATTTGAAGTTTGACGTTCCCGGATTACGACCCTGGGTCGCGTCGTCCTCTGGCTCAATTAGGTCGTCATTACTCGATCCCGATTGGCCTTTGGCAGCCTATACCTGCAGCAGAGCTTGGGGAACAGGACGTTTTGCATGCCTATGCTCAGTATCCTATTGGCCTGACTAGAGGTGTGTGTGATCAGACCTCATGGTGATATCGCATAGGTTGTTACCAGTCATTGCACTGATGACGGATATGAGAATCCTTGGAGACTGAACAAGCGCTTTGCATGAGATTTCAATGTGAACTTTCAGCAGCTCATTGACGAGTCTCAAATTTGTAGAGACGGTTTTGCTGCGTCGCAAGTTTAATGTTGTCCACAGTTCCTTCAGGCATACGGCGCCAGCCATCTAGCCGTACATACGCGGATCACTTACCGATATCGCTTTTTGGGAGCATCATCATATCTCAGATAGGTACAATCGTGCGCATTGGGGTGATCCCCATTAAAACGATTTATCCCTTGCTATTGGCACGCACATGTGGTCTAACGGTACCACGTGAATGACGGATTGCGGCTGAACGCAACATTCTCAGGCACAAATTCAGGGTCTCGGTATAGAAATTGCCAAACACATCCGCCAAACGCGTTGATCATTCTACAGATCCCAGCCATTGATCTGAAGATGAAGGTGGTGCTAGCAACGTCTCACAACACGTGTTTATTGCAGCACAGAAAGGACAGCCTAGATTGCTTCTCATGGGGTTGCTACTTTCGGGTTATTGGTTTTGACCATTATGTACAGTAGGCCGGCGAAAGTTCTAATATATTCCCGGTCTAACCCTACTTTTAATAAAACATTAATATTAATACTATAACTTTATTGCATTATTTAAATAGATTAAAATGCCTTAATAAAGGCAAAAAGTATATTATTCTTTTTATAAAAGAATAAGGTTTATAATAATATATAAATTAGGAATTTAGGTTAAAGATATTATAAATAGTATAAGGCTAAATTATTATATAATATATAAAATTATTTAATATAGTTAAGCCTAAGAGTTATATAAAGATAAACTATATTTTAGCAGGCCTTTAATGCTATTAAATTAGGATAAAAGTTATATTAAAATACTTATTAAGAATAACCCTTTTATTTTATATAGAGATATTATAAGTTAAATATAGCTAAAGGTATTACTAAAGATAATTTATTACTGGCTTATTAATAAGAAAATATAATATAGATTTATATTTTAATGCCTATTTCTTATTAAAAAAGCTATTTAATTAAGGAAATCTTTTATAAATAAATACTATTATAAAGATAAGTTATTTTAATATAATTAGTAGTTTTTTAATAAGATTATAATTAACTATATAGATAGTAACTATATTAAGTAGTTATTTTATTAAGCTATAAGTCTAAAGACTTTTTTTTTAAAAGCTTTTTTTAATAATACTATAAAGTAAAAGACTTTATAAGGATAAAGTCTAAGCCTATAGATAGCCTATAAGATATTTATAGATATTTTATAATATAATTAACTATAATAAACTGTCTATAGTTATCTTTCTTTTAGGGAATCTTAAATTTAAGAGAAGGGAAATAATAGGCTAGTATATTCTATCCTATCTATAATCTTATTTTCCTAACCTTATTAAAAAAAAAGAGACTTTTTAATATAATAATACCTATATATTTACTTATCAGAAAGTTTAAGATTGGCTTTATCTTTAAGTAAGAAGAAGAGAAGTCTTTTTTACTAACTGGCCTTTATATAGTCCTAACCTTAATTCTATTAAAAACCTCTAGAAAGTCCTTAAAGAAAGGATATATAAAATATATCCTAAAATTGCTACTTATTTAAAGTCTATTAAGGCAATTGGCTAGCTAATTATAACTATAAAGAAGTTATAAATTAAAATTAAAGATAATATAATTAAAAATATAATAAAATTAATACTTAACTAATTAAATAAGTATTATTATATAAATAGCTACTATATTAAATATTAAGCTATATAGCTAGAATCTCCTTTTAATTCTTTATAGATTTATATATATATTATTATAATTAAATAAATATTACCTAGTTAATTATAGAGTAAAATGGCAGGATATAATTAAGGTAGTTAGGGTATAATCGGGATATATTAGAACTTTTATCTATATACTGTAGGAAACTGCCCTGCCATGGTTAACACGATAGGGATCCCCTGCCGTGACATTTAACGCCAACAGTCCAGCCCAATTCACAGGCCTGCGCTCTAGTCCACGAGTGAGGTCACCGAGGTATGAGCGTGCCAGGCCCAGACATCCATCTCAGATGGTGCGTCTAAAACCCGTCACATCCCGGTGGTATCACTAGATCCTCCAGGCTGGATGCCCTGTATAATGACTGACGCAATGCTCCTTGGGCAAAGTCACGACTACCATTTTGAGATGCCATTAACTATTCAGTCCAAAAGAACTTGGTTCAACCGATCAAGCGCGGATGATCTCGGGTCTAACTTCACATCGAAAGGGACCAGCAGTCGAGTTATACTGCGTGCTGATGTTGACTTTGGGATCCATCAAATTCTAGACGAAATGATCGACAGTGCCCCGATAACCGTCGATGCTCATGTGACACATTCAAATCTTCTGTCCCTTCTCAAGACAGACTAAAGTCCTTGACAGCCACTGTCTAAGCCGTTGGGTGGATATGATTGTTCGCACTAACATTGAACCCTTGCCTCGAGACAAGGAGATCACTAGAGCCACTAATGACGAGAAACGACGATCCCCTGCGCGACTGTGTGAAATACTCCGAAAGCAAGGGATAGCTGTTCAACGCGAATGCTTTTTTCCCCTCTTGCATTTCCCGTTCAGCTTTTTCTGATGTGCTCGCACGTTTTCCTTGCTGACATGATTTTGTCCAGTAAACGAACGGCCTTGCTTCAGCATCGGGCTATTTGCACCGCAGCGCTGAAGTCAGATGAATCAACACATCCAAGTTGGGGGAGGTGATGGTTAAAACAAGAGGCTGGAAGCTTGCGTCAGATGAATCTACCTCATTATACGGTAGACTGACCAACAAATTATCTTGCAGACGTGCAGCTCAAGGTTCCTGAGCTAGACGATGACAACCACACCCTCTCAGATCAACCGCATACATTGAGCAATGATGAGGGTGATCAGGTTTATCATTCTCACCATCATATGTGATGACGAAGATGACTGTTCAATCTGTTTTATAAGATCAGCGGTCGCCTGACCAGCAATAATTTGCCTATTTGTTGACTTGGCATTCACGCCGGGTGTTTCAATGGATAAATGATCCGAGAAAGGGCAATTGACAATCAGCAAGTCAAAGTTCACAACACCTTTCACGAAATTCTGAGCTACACAGCCTGCAGAGGTGCTGTTGCCATATTGGGGCTTGCAGCAGCTCGAAGACAGGTTGTTCGGCGAGTCTTTCTCAAACAAGCACAGTTCAGCACCGGAAGCCCAGCCCAGTACTTCATGGTACCGAACCTCCGAATCACAGGGGAAAAGTTCAGAGCGAAATATTGTCTATACCCACAGCCCTTTGCATACCAGGGCTACTGAGTTCTAATGAATGCCAATGCTCGACCGTGCCCCCCCCACAATGTAGCCTCGTTGAGATCTGGGCGTGGAAACTCTTGTCTCTGGTGTCCGGAAATAGCCATGAGCCTGGCTGGGACTGCTAAGCTCCGAACAGCCATGGGTGAACGGTGAGCATGGCGAGGTGCATCAGAACCCTTTTTCAGTTGCTTGGTGAGTATTGAAGAAGCTGATCGGATTTATGTTTTGCAAGCCCAGAATTGTTCGCGCATTGATATTCTCAGCACTGTCACTGGCTGGACTCGTCAGTGAAACTGCGTTACATTTCTCCAGTGAATGCAAGAAGCAAGGATTCATTGCAAATGGGGGCCATATTTATACCAAGAAAACAGAAACTCATGTGCCGCATTCTTCTCCTCTCTCCATCTTCATCTTCATCTCAGTCTTCGGATCCCAAGGCGTTGGCATCATCAACAACTTCTGGAGTGGATATCCAATATCTGCCTACCAAGCTCGAGACGACCCGCTAAAGCTAATTTATCGGCCTCCAAGGAAACAACATTACACGATAGGCAGATCAAAAAGGTGAGATTGGCCTGGACCCTGCAAAAAAGGGCTCAGACTCCACACGGGAGATATTTTTGGTCCAACGGCTTTTGGCTTGATAGCTGACTAGTTAGGTTCGTTGAAGCTGAAGCTGAAGCTGGGGCTAATTTGTTTGGCTTGATAGACAGGTCAGCAAATCGTTTTCCAATATCCGTACTCGCAATCACTATCATACCGTGTTTGTCTCGTTCATCGCTCTGTTCCAGGGGAGTCAATTGTCTACCCCCCATTTGCCGAGATCATTTCTACTCAATTCATACAAAAGATCTCATCTGTCCCTAGTACATACAACATTCAGTCAGCTATGGAGCCTACCAACGATATCAAGGGCCTCATCCGCCAGTCACCGCCCGTCGATGTGTCCAAGCCCTACGATGCCACAACTCTCAAGGGTAAGACTATTGTCATCACCGGCGGTGCTAATGGTCTTGGTTCTTACATGGTTCGCGAATGGGCATCGCATGGGGCAAATATCATCATCGGCGATGTCGCTGACGCAGCGGGCGAAAAGCTTGTAGCTGAACTTACAACTCAGTATCCGGACTCAGCTTTTGCCTTTCAGCATTGCGACGTCACCGACTGGGAATCACAAGTCGGCCTCTTTGAGACGGCGGTTCACGTCAGCCCTCATGGAGGCATCGATATTGTCGTCCCTAATGCCGGTATCATCCTTCCGGACGTCTCCATTCAGTTCGAGGAGCCTGCTCTCAAGAATGGACGTCTTCCAAAGCCCAACACGGCTCAGTTCGACGTCAACATCACTGGCGCTGCCTATACCACTCACCTCGCCATGTACTGGCTCCCACAGAATGGATCTTCTCCGCGAGATCGTTGCCTGCTTCTCGTCGGCTCGCTTGCGTCTCTTTGCCCTTTCCCAACTCAAACCATGTACACGATGAGCAAGCATGCTATTCTTGGTCTCTTCCGCACTCTTCGTGCTACGTCTTTTCGGAGTGGCGTTCGTGTCAACATGATCACTCCCTACTATGTCTCCAAGTCCAACATGCTCAAGCTCCCCATCGAAGCTGCCTTCCTCTCCGGCACAGCAGGCGGGGCAATGATCGAGGATGTCATTGATGCTGCCACTCGACTCATTGCTGATGAAGAGATTGCAGGTCGTGCACTCTGCGTCGGTCCCAAGCTCAAGTCCGCTGGCGTGGAGGGTGTGGAGGATGTGGATGCTCTCATGACCGTCCAGGACTCTGAGAACGACGGACAAGGGCGTGCTGTATGGGAGTGCTACGCCGATGACTATGACAACGTCGATGCGTTTGTGAAACGCTTTATCTTACTTCTGAACGCCGCTGAAAGAGTCAAGGGGTGGTTTGGTATTTTCACTGACATATGGGGCATGCTGCGACGCAAGTGAGCGGCAGCCAAGGATCGCCAAAGACCCCATTACAGTCGCTTTCGGTGTCAGTTTCATGAGTATTTGAGCAGTCGAATTGTGGTCGGTCTTTGGAGACACGTCATAGTCAAGGGTTGGTTACACACGAAATCATGCATGTAGACTATTGCCAAGTCATGAGGATAGCTTGAGATGTGTCGTGCTGGATAACAGGATCATAGGCATGCACACAAATAAAGAACTGTTGACACATTGTTATTATAAGATAGGATCTCGTATATGTGATGAGTTGTGGGATCAATGGGCAAGTTGTTGTTGAACAAGTTGGGGTGATCTGAACACGCGGCTTGTCGCAGCTTCATGCAAGGATTCTTTTCGGGGATGGTGACGCATGGGGATGATGGGTGAATGTTGTGTAACATGTCACGATAAATTCGTGGCCAGACTTCACCGCGGCTGCCGTGTAAAGTCAAGCTTGGCCAGCACTACTCGAAGACTCGGAGAATAGTTCACGTGGTGTTGCCACACAGATTCAAGAGGAGTTCCGAGATGCGAATGAGTCTCAGGGAGTGGAATGCATTGGGCAGAACTTAAAGTCACCCTTGCCAAATCGGAAGAGAAGCTGGTAAACGCCTGCATTTGCATAGCCTATATTGCTTCATTCTCGTCGCTAGAAGCATTTCGTATCAATGCAAGGTCGTCCTACTTGATCATACCACAACAGCTTCTCATCCATCTCACCGTAGTTCAAGAAGTAGAAAAACCAGATACCCATATCCAATCCTGAAAGCAGTAAACATGTGCAGAACCTATATCCCAGGTCCGATATCCAACGCCTCCGACGCCGTAATGTGGAATACAATATGGGAATTGTCGATCCCAAAACATCAGTCGCTTAGCTCAAGCATGTGATGCCATGCGATTCGACTCTATTCGATTCGGTGTGATGCGTTATGTCGTCTATACGCGTGGTCTCGTTTCAATAAAGCGATTCGATTCTGTAGCGAGTCTGAGGCTGACTCGCAGTCAAACATCGTTTCGCCTCATGAGACCGCGAAGTCGTTCATGTGGTCCTTCCGAAAGCACCAGATATCTTTTATAGATTTATGTTAGATGGCCGTGATCCGCGTAAAACGTGCTGTATAATGTGAGAGAATTGAGGGGGAAATGCCGAGGCCTAGAAAATTTGAATTGAGAGAAGTGAAAGAATTCCAGTGCTTAGATGCCATCCAGTGGCCATTGTTTTGAAAGCGGTTCATTGAGTTCACAGGATCACACATCGCGGTGAGTCCTTCTTTCGGCGACGTCGTTGACGTCTATGAGAACTCCGGCCGTGATCATACTTGTAGTCGTCATTGGGTCCGTCATTCGCGTGTTGTTCGTCCTCTTTTCGCAACATTTGCCTGCAGAGATCGATAAAAACCTCATCAACGTTGGCTGCATAGTCGTTAGTCCAAATGCGGCGAAAGAAGCCACGCATGGGTGGATGGTCAAACTTACTCCTTGTCCTCGCGCTAGCCTCATAGTAGGGTGCGCCCCATCGTTGTGAGATGGAGAAGCCCTTGGCTCGGGGCACAGCGCGATTCTCCTCCAAATCGGCTTTGTTACCGACAATAACAAGAGGTACATTTTCGTCGTCTTTTATCCGGATAATTTCTTCACGCAAACCTGCCAGTTCGCTCAGGGAGGAAGACGATGTGATACTGAACACAAGAAGAAAGCCTTGGCCGGTTTTCATGTACAGATCCCTCATGGCGACTGTACCAACATCAGTACGAGGGTCGTGCGAAAGTTGTTGAGACATAGAGGACCTACCGAATTGCTCGGTCCCCGCAGTATCGAGGCTAGAGGCCGAGTCAGTGACAGCTCTTCTCCAAACACGGATTGAGTGGTGAGACAATCAAGGTGCAAAAACTTACATTTCGAGGATAACTTGACGTCCCTGAGACGAGCGAGTCAGTCAGAAGGGGTCAGGTAGTGGCATTGTTGCCATGCGCAATACTTACATCAACCTGAAGCTGCGTGCGATAAGAGTCTTCTATGGTGGGATCATAGCTCTCGATCCACTCGTTGTGGACGAACTGGGCTGTTCTCGCATGAGCTTTGTGCTACAAAGGGGAAGACAGGGAAGCGTGGTAGGATTGCGGATGCAACGGTGGGACGCAGGCGCAGCAACAAGAACATGGGACGAGGGGGAGGTGAAGGCGAAGGCCACGGCCACGGCCTTGACCAAGGGAGAGTGACAACTCACCAGTTAAACAACTTTTGCCCACGCCGCCTGTCAAATGATAAACGAGTCAGACAAGCGCACACGTAAGAAAGGGAGAGTCAAAGCGAAAGGGTTGCGTGGTGCGGTGCGGTGTTGGGTATGGACGAACCTGCTCCCAGGACTACCACATGGAGTTCGCGACTGAGTATTGAATTAGCATCAAGTACAACACAGCGTCCGGGATGAATGAGCCAAACCTGGGTTGGTAATGATAATGTCGTGGCATGACGGTGATAAAGAAAAAGGAAAAAAACCACAGGATTTCGTGATGAGCGAGCGTATGCCGACGCAAGGCGAGTGACAAGCAATGTATGCCCCTCAAAAAACTGTATATCAATCAAGCGATAATAAAGATTGGGGGTTGCTGATGGTGATAGTGAAACCGAATGACTTCAATGCACAGTCCAAGCGAGGGAAAACGGACACTAATAAGTCTGAGCTCAAGTCGATAAATTGGCGACAAACAGGTGCAGATAGATCGGGGAACTGTTGGTGAGGAAAGGGACACTGAAAAAAAGGGCGAGACTGATCGTGGCCGGTTGCGGTTATGTATCTTTCTGGAGCCTCACAGCCTTGAGGTTTGATAGTTGAGCACCCAATCGTATATTGCGACGTTGAAAGAAACCAGCACGCGCACGCCGGGAGGAGACAAAACACGACACGGGCAGAACCGAGATGTTGAGTCAAGCTCAAAAAAAATAGTGTGAAGACGAGCTTGGGGAGGAGGGAATAAATGAGACCAAGAGGGGAGATAGAGCCAGCTAGACAGATGGATGACACTAGAACCAAATAAAAATGTCCAGGATTTGTGATGCCTGAAATTGAGTTTCCTCGTTTGGTCCCAGGACCGGGAGTCTGGGAAGCGCCCGTGGCGGCTAGCTCGAGATATTTCCTTGGGGAAGCGGAGGACAGCCACTGAAGTCCAAGGAAAGGGTACGTACGTATGCAAGACGTACGTACGGCGCCTCTTTTTTTCTCGCTTGGTTGGGTTGGTACTTGTATTCCCAGGGTGCAAGGGAGATGAGAATGGCCGGGGAAAGACGGTGTTTTTTTCCCTTTGGCTTCTGGCTGAATTAAGGCCAAGCACCGCCCCAAGATTTCGAATGCTAAAAAAGAGGATAGTGCTTAATTGTAATGGTTGTCAAGTTTTGGCGTTCTAGAACTGGCTTGAACCGAAAGCAAGATCTTCAAGGCCCGGGACCAGGCTGGATCGGGCTGGACTCGGCTGGACTCGAGCTTGGGATGAATCGAATATGGCTGAGTGGCGCAAGAGATGGCACCTAATTCGAGAATGACGGTAATGATGACGGCAATGAGAGTGATGTAAGTAAGTAAAGAGGATTGTTGTTGCTGCGTATGTATTTGTCTGCGTGTTTGTATGTCAGGGGTTGAGAGGTGTATTATACCAGCCGCTGTCTGATAGACCGAGTTTAGAAGGCAGCTTCTCGACAGTTGCAATCAAGACAGGGCGCCAACGAGGTGACTTATAACTCAATGATGACAGGGAGAGAACGTGGCTAAGACCTGCAAAATGAGAAAAGAGAGCGTAGCAACAGGCATCCGTATGTAATCACAATGAGAACTCGGAAGGGGGAAAGTCAAAAGCAAAACTTGGCTAGGGGTCTTTATAAGAAAGATGTCAAGGTGGAGGGGGACTGATCCATCAATGAGAGTCAGAGTAAAGTAGCAATAGGGAGTCAGTAAAAAAAAAGAAGGTTGATGGAGCAATGTATCATCGGCAGACTGTGGCAGCCGGGTACAGGGATAAGCTTGTGAAGGGCAACACGACATAGGAAAGCGACTGGACAGAATGAGAACCACGAGACAACTGGCGAAATTCAGATAGACTGAGTACGATACGGGGCATGAGGCGAAAAACCCTGGGGCAATTCAGCGCCGTAAGGTCATTACCAGAGAGTGAATCTCGGCAGCCAGTTATCTGCCAGGGTTGGCAGCTGTCAATCGATGACAATCAGGAACGCGGACAGGAGAAGAATAGAACGAAAAGATTCGGCCAACACGAGCCGAGTTGAGGATCTCTAGCTGGGGTCCGGTATGGGGGGCTTGTGGGAGAGACCCGGATAGAGAAGATGGTTGGCTCATGAGTGAGTTAGCTGATTCCAGGCGACTTTCACAAAGCCGCCTGGTCCCTGGAAATACTTGCATTGTTCAAGGTCAATAGCCAAATAGCCCGAGTTGAGCTTGAACCAGGCAGTGCTCAACTGCCATTGATGGGCTACGGATAGAAGGGTAGGGAGGGCACACACACGCGGATGGAGTGTAAGGTCCCGGTTAATGTTGGTGCAAGGGTGGTGTCGTTTAGTGGTCCACTTGCTGTACCAGTTTCGCAACGTTCCTGAATGTCTCGGGTCCAATGATGAACAGCCTTGATGTCAGTGCAGCGACGACGTCAACAACTCACATCGCTGACTGAGGGTGCACGACACAGGAGTGAGGGGAGAAGAGACTGAGAGGCCAAGTGGAACACCTTGGGCGAAGATGCCACCAACCCGAGTTGCGATGAGGCCAGATTTCTTTTTGGCTTCTGTCGGTATCTTTTTCTCAAGATTGACTCCAGTAGCTTGGGAGGGCTCCCAATGCCGCAGTTGAAGATGGCTGTCCATTGGTCCCCTACAGTTGGAGCTAGGGGAGGGCTAAAGGTAGCGAAGACGACATGGCGGACGATTTGGGCTTTCGGCAGCCTTGGATTGCAGCTGCAGCGGAGTTGAGGTGGGTCCTTGGGAGGATGACAGCAGACGTACAGCTTGGGGCGTGGATCGGAGACGTCTTAGGCCTCGGCCACAGGCCACAGGGGACGGGGGAGCAGCATATTTCGCCGCGGGAGGGGAGCCTGAAGCCTGAAGGGTCATTGGCAAAGCGCTATGCGAAATACCCGCTTCTAACAACCGAGTGAACCTTGGAACCGGGTCGACCAACAGTTGAATCTACGAGCGGCCGCTTGAGAAAGGTGACCAGGTCTGGAGATACTGAAAGTTGAGATGCGGGACAAAGCCACATCACCAAGGTCAGAGTCTTCTCGAGTGAGGATTCGCTAATTGCTGTGAGCTATCCGTAGGTCAGCGGGAGAGGCTGGCTGCTGGGACCCAGTGTTGAATGTGATCCTTGCTTTGGCTTGGCTTGTCTTACCCTAGGCCCAGGCTTGCTTGACTGCCGGGACCACCAGGAGGAGGATTGGGGCTGGACTGGAGAGGGCACGCGCTGATGTCACCCATCAGAAGTGGTGCTGGGCGATGCAAATCATGATGAGCTGCAATGCAGGCGCAGATGATGATGATGATGATGATGGTACAAGTGGGCACATTAATTGTCTTAGGTACTGAGTGTTCAGGGTAAATTGAACCTCGACCAGCCGCTAAATTTAGGCTGAGGCCTGATCGTTTGGCAGGTTGCAGGCCGCTGTCAGTGTTGCCACGTGCCTGGCTCGGAAGATGGGCTCTTTCTCCCTCTATTCCCACTGCCATTTCCATGCTAATGGTGCCGTCTGTCTCCATATGCACTGATCCTGCCATTTTCAGCACCACTTGGACCCGACGTCATGGAAGCATTATTTTAGTTTGCTTTAGTAGATCAAGTTCAATCAACATGAATGGCCACATTTACGAGTGTACCTGAGGTGGGCTTGATCATTTCTCCTCTGCACTGTAAGTACCAAAGTAGCCGAGGCCTCTTGTAGCTTATCCACCATTACATTACATCTCCACCACGTCACGGCAGTAAAGAGTGCATTTACGAGTGTGTCGCCTCGTTCTCCCCTACATGCACATCATTCCAGATCATCCTACAGATCACAAAGGTACAAAGTGAATCCCGAGTCCGGGCCCGGGTCGGGACAAAGGAGGTAGCCTATCTATTCGAAGGCGTAAAAAGAAAAGTCAATGAGCCAACAGTTACTATTCACGGCACCAGTCTGTTTGCTCCACTGGTGTATGCATCCTCGCCGGAATACTTTTTCCTGCCCTTGCGTTGATGTGAAAACTCTTCACCACTTGCATCTGTGTCGATGCCTGGATGCATGGCCAGATTCACATAAACAGATCTGAGGCATCCATACCCAAGATTATGGAGTAGATCGGTAGTCGAGCCGGGAACATCCCTGAAAGAAACGCTCTGTACCTGCACCGGCTACGGCTAAGGCATCCATGATGAGCTGTTCTGCACGTTGAACCTGCATAGTAACGTCCAAGATGTCCTTGCATACAGTCACTCGACATGGTCGTATGTATACAGTATGCTCGTGTTTCAACAAGATACACATCAGGTCGAGATGTGAATCATTGTTCCCTCTCTTCCCCTTGGGACACCCGTCACCACCTTCGATAGGGGCTGTGGGTGGAATCAAGACAGCCCCATCTGGGCCCTGCGGATCTAGGATCGAATCGAGTGACGTTACAAACAAGCCACTCGGACCTTTCAGCCCTGTTTAGCTTTTACGCAACGACACGTCAAATATTAGTTCATGGCGCAGCGCAGGGTGAGATCCTCTGAGACTCGGTGTATGTGTGAGAAAAGAAAGGTTTGGCTATATGAGACTGATGTCTCATTCCTAGCCGATGCATTGTTTGCTCCTCTTCTTGTCTCCATTTGCATCACTCTAAGCTGAAGCGCAAAGAGACAACTTCAACTTCGCCTAACGGAAGATACACGTTTGCCGTGTCCACGGAGACGTCAGGTCTGGATCTCGGACATACGTCGGCCAACTGAACCCAACACAGCGGTAGAGGGCCAGATGATAGACATTTCTGGCGCTCGACCAGAATTGTAAACTTTCTCCCGTACCCTTCCATCAAGATCTAGTCCGGATCCAACGGTGGGCTTGTTAAGGCTGAGCCTGATCAAGTGACAAAGGCAAAGTCAATTAAAACATGACAGCCAACAAGAGGCCATAACCGGGGTAATCTTTAATTGCCGATCATTTAGAGTTTTGCTCAAATCGGGTCATTTTCCCTCCTCCCCGTTGTAATCTTGGATCTGGCTCCCGTTCCCACTCCCGCTTCTGACGGCGGAATCACTCCCAGCCAGTAGATGCTCACCAACACTCATCATGTGCCAACATCAGTAATCGACCAAACGCCGCAAAAGGCTATCTGGACTCATCTTGATGTAATTTTATTGATTCATCTCATCTATCAGCTCGCCACAATGCTCTTGGCTGGATCATTTCCCCGACGAATGTGCAATTGGGTGGGTGTGAGGCCTTGAGCCTGGGCATTCTTTCTTGGTGCTAACGATGGAGGGCTAAATGTTGACGCCTCTATACAGTAGGCCAGCAAAAGTTCTAATATATTCCCAGTCTAACCCCGCTTTTAATAATTAATACTATAACTTTATTGCATTATTTAAATAGATTAAAATGCCTTAATAAAGGCAAAAAGTATATTATTTTCCTTATAAAAGAATAAGGTTTATAATAATATATAAATTAGAAGTTTAGATTAAAGATATTATAGATAGTATAGGGTTAAGTTATTATATAATATATAGGATTATTTAATGTAATTAAGCCTAAAAGTTATATAAAGATAAATTATATTTTAATAGGCCTTTAATATTATTAAATTAAAATAAAAGTTATATTAAAATATTTATTAAAAATAATCCTTTTATTTTATATAGAGATATTATAAGTTAGGTATAGCTAAAGGTATTACTAAAGATAATTTATTATTAACTTATTAATAAGAAAATATAATATAGATTTATATTTTAATACCTATTTTTTATTAAAAAAGCTACTTAATTAAGGAAATCTTTTATAGATAAATACTATTATAAAGATAAGTTATTTTAATATAGTTAGTAGTTTTTTAATAAAGTTATAATTAACTATATAGATAGTGATTATATTAAGTAGTTATTTTATTAAGCTATAAGTCTAAAGACTTCTTTTTTAAAAGCTTTTTTTAATAATACTATAAAGTAAGAGACTTTATAAAAATAAAGTCTAAGCCTATAGATAGTCTATAAGATATTTATAGATATTTTATAGTATAATTAATTATAATAAACTATCTATAGTTATCTCTCTTTTAAGGGATTTTAAATCTAAAAGGGGGAAAGTAATAGGCTAATATATTCTATCCTATTTATAGTCTTATTTTCTTAACTTTATTAAAGAAAGAAAGACTTTTTAGTATAATAATGCCTATATATTTACTTATTAAAAAGTTTAAGACTGGCTTTATTTTTAAGTAAAAAGAAGAGAAGTCTTTCTTACTAACTAGCCTCTATATAGTTTTAACCTTAGCCTTATTAAAAACCTCTAGAAAATCCTTAAAGAGAGGATATATAAAATATATCTTAAAATTACTATTTATCTAAAGTCTATTAAGGCAATTAGCCAGCTAATTATAGCTATAAAGAAGTTATAGACTGAAATTAAAGATAATATAGTTAAAAATATAATAAAATTAATACCTAATTAACTAAATAAGTGTTATTATATAAATAGCTATTATATTAAGTATTAAGCTATATAGTTAGAATCTCCTTTTAATTCTTTATAGATTTATATATATATTATTATAATTAAATAAATATTACTTAGTTAATTGTAGAGTAAAATGGCAGGGTATAATTAAGGTAGTTAGGGTATAATTAGGATATGTTGGAACTTTTATTTATGTACTGTAATGTCCTCTAGCGAATGTTATGCAGTAGTAGATAATGTAAGGATGCTCAGAATATGCCTGTGATTCATCCTGTCTTAAAAGACTTGATCTTGTCCTGCTATAGACCAAAGCTCATGTGCTGTGCTTGAAGTCTGTGCCATATAGGGTAGCTATGTTGGTTTGCTCACCATTGAGCAACAAATTATATCCTCTAGTCTTCATACATGTTGCGGCTGCCTGTGGGAGACCTAGGAAGGTTGCAGATTGGTATCAGTTGAATTCTCAGGCGTGGTCTGAGAACAGGAGAGGACGACTCTCCTTTGCCTGTTGATGTGCTGTACGGCAGCTGGCTTCCATTCAAAGTGTAGGCGGACGGACACATGATGAACAAAATATTACACACGCGTCAATGGAACCCAGATCTGATGAAAACGAGCCCAATAGTGTTTTGAGTAGGTATCGCTTCATATTCAAGAAAATCCTCTTATCAAGAAAAGCAAAGAAAAGAAAAGACCCATGTCCAACGCCTTGCCATTGCTGCATCTACAGCCCGAATATCCCACGAATAAGTATTAACAAAAGAAAAGTAAGTAAACTGTGAGCGACAGGTGCGTATCCAGCCAATCGAGCCTAGTCATCGTTATTGTTATTGTTCTTCCACTGCACTTTCACTACGCCCATTAGAATTCCCATGATCAACGCAACGAAGAAGATCATCACTGCACAAAGCGCCAGAGCGAGGATCTGCAGTTTTCTCTTCCGTCGAGCTCTCGCCGTAGCCACAGGTCCCATCTTGTACGGTGCATTCAGACTAGAGCCAGCACTGCTACCTTGCGGGTATGGCCAAGGCGTTGAAGGCGGATACTGAGGCGGAGGCGGGGAGATTGGCGATGGTGGTGCGAGTGGAGAGTATATCACTGGCGGACGGGACGGATCGTATGGAGGAGGCGGACTTGAGGGTATAGCGGGGGACCATGGCGATGGCGTTGGACTGGAGTATGCGGGGATACTGGCACCGAAATGTGTTGGTGGTGGTGTCGAGTAAGACTGTGGTGATGGTGGGGATGGCGATGCGCCGGGAGTAGCCATGGTTTGAGGAGAGTGATCGCCGGGTCGGTAAGGAGAGTCGTTGGGATATGCGGCGTCAGGAATCGAGTCTGATGGGTGACTTCCATGTCGAGGGTCTGGAGCGTCCATGGTTGAGTATAATTATGATTATGATTTTGTGAGATGTGTTGTATTGTGTTGTGATGAGGTGACTTGAGGTGAGGTTGAGAATTATATCGTGATGCCGAATAAATGTCGCAGTCGCACAAACAAACAACGAGTTCCTTCAGATCCGTCAACGTTTCACCAAGACCTCATCCAAATATCACAGATGAACTCTTTTCGTTTGTCGTCGCGAAAAAACCAAGTCTGTCAAGCGTGTCGCGCATCCATGATATCCCGCCCAAGTGTTCGTTTCGTATAAATTTGCCCTGTTTCGACCCCGATGCTCCGTCTCAGAAATCGACACCCCGGATAGTTATCCTCTATTTTGCTTGTTTTTCGGCAAAATGCATTGAAAGTCGAGGATATTGGATAAATAGACCACTCTCGCCTTATTGTTAGCGAGGCCTGGCGAGATACGAGCGCGATATTTGTTTGTTTGCTACAGGTAAATGAACTGTGACACAGAATATCAAAAGGAGCGGGATGTGCACAACAGAAAACAAACAACAGTGAGATTGAGGCAAAATGGCGTGAGAAAGAGTGAGAGAAAGGGAAAACGGTAAGATAAGAAGCACTGCCCCCTTCTCACGGGCACGGGAGCTATAACAAGGATTGGCACAGGCACAGACGAGAGAGGAGTCTCCCAAGAGCCCTTCAACTGCGGGGGACGTTCCTATTCCTTAACTTCGGGGACCACTCTAGCCACTCTATGGGAAATAAGACGAATTAATGGTGTCCTGCACTGCCCCCCATGGCGCCGAGCCCATGACAGGGGATTCGAGGACGTGGTATCCGTATCTTGGAGAGAAAAGATAAGAGATGACCGACTGCTAAAAGCTTGGCTTGAAAGAAATCTCATCATGGAATAAAAAGCAATCTCTTCTGTGAAACTCAGGCCTCGTCCGCGGCCACCAAAGATGTGACGAGATTCGGTCTGGGCGGCTTCAGAATACGAATATAGCTATCATCACTGTTTACGAGGCCTCTAAACTCAGAAGAGGCACCATAAACTAGCACCTCTAGTTGCTGATCTGAAACCGGCTTGACCCTTGCAAAATCTCCATCAAGCAAATTCCTCCATGCTAGGATCACCAGGATCGCCCGAATCACCTCGATAAAACTCATAACCTGTTGATCAATCTGAATGGTTCAATTGGTGCTAACAACTATCAAGACCAACAATGCGATGACAATGCTATTTTTCATTTTTGCTCAGAGCTGTTACAAATTACACTAATATCGCTATTCTACAAATCAAATCAACCGTCGCTATTATCCTCCCTTCACTCCATAACTCCTATTATATCCATATACCCTAGTATGGAGGTTTTGTCACATTGCCCAAACTTCCTTCGCTCGGCCGACTATCGATTCCTCGAAGGAGGTCCTGCAGATCCATGGTCTTTGTGTTCTGTGATCGTACCGACTTGGGCCGAGTTCCATCCCCTCCTCGGCTGGTCAGACTGCGCCGTGCCGATTTATCCTGGAACGATGTCTCAATCGACTGAATGGGACTCCTCTTACCCCCAAGCAAGTTCACGTCTGGCAGTGGTGGCACAGGAGGAACTGACTCGTCCTCGTCCTCATTATCGTCATGTAAATTTGGCGCCGCTCCAAGGGGAGGATGAGCGCTCAGAGGTCCTCTCTTAGACGCCGTGCCAGGGCGCTTGGTGCTTGTTGGGCTACTTGGCTGGTCATTCTGCGTAGCAGGGTTAAAGCTCATCTCTGAAGGGCTGTAATCGTAGCTGACCATGCTGTCTCCACTGTCATCGTCCCCAATGATGGCTGTTTTAGGCGGAGGGTTGCCTGATAGCACGAGCTTCAGCTGATCCACCGACGCAACGGCACCTCGGTTGCCTGCTGAATGGGCGGGTGAGGCAGCACTCCGTAAGCTGCTCTTACGGTGCCTGGGAATTGTTCCTTCGCGATCCTTCTCGCGATGGCCATGCGACGAGTGAGGCCTCATTAGATTGTATTGACTTCCATAAGGTGATGTCGGTCCATTCCCATTAGCGTGTCCATTTCCGTTCGTCTTGACCGTGAGGTGGCCTCGGTGTGTGCCCGAAGTTTCTGTCTTGGATCCTGCCAGAGATTCAGACTTTCCAGCAGCGGCAAGCATGGCACCCGCAGCATCTCTGGTCCAGTCTGCCAGCATCTGCTCGCGGAATACAGCTGGCAGCTCTGAATCGGGCTGATCCTGTCCAGTTAGAGTTGAGCCAAGGATTGGTCCTGAAAGAACCCTGCCTGGGGAAGGACCCGGGCTGCCAGGAGGTACTTGAAGGCTGTCGTGGTAGTGCGACACAATGTACTCTACAAGCGCCTCTCTGTCGTCGAACGGAAGTATTTCTTCTCTTTCGAGCGAAGCAGAGTCCCAATCTGGCTGTGGGCGCGCCTCACCTGGAAGTCCAACCGCATCAACTTCTGGAGGTGGCATGGTAATGCCCTGTACCCAGAAACCCTTTCTTCTGCGGCGCGCCACCTCTTGTTCAATCGCTATACCAATGTCAGAGTCCTTGAAGTCGAACTTCTCGGTGAGTGCCCAAAAGTATCCATGGCAGAGAGCTGCAGTCCGGACCTTGTACAGAGGCGTGTCGATCTCTTGTATATCCTCTTGTAGTCGGTAAATCATTGGTAGGCCATATCGGGCGGCATTAACGCCCAACTGCAAGACCAATCTTGTAAGAAGGATATGGAGCATGACAAGATCATTCTCATACTCGACGTACTGGAGGGCGTTATCGTAGATGACCAGATGCAGCAACGCCAGAAATTGCGAGTGTCGTGGCTTGGATCCTTGCTCACGATGGGAGGCGTTTGAGACGGCTCTACGGGTCTCCTTGTTGATCTTGAGAGACGAGCGAGAACGAGGAAGCTTTTCCTCGACGGCGATCTCATTCGCAAACGAAGTTTCTCGGTCAAGCCATGTAATGAGAGCGTCCATATATGCCTTGCGAACGTGACCATCTGGATCACGCAGAAGCCAGTGAGTTCCCTCCCAAATGTAAATTGGCACAGGGTTGCGGGACAGCCCCATGTTGCCGGTGAGCTTCTTCTGAGGGTTTGCAACTAAGAGAATCTCCTTGATAGCTCGGAGGCCAGATACTCTGCCCGTGTTGAGGGAGAAATAATGGTCAAGCTGCTGGCTGTCGCTCAGCTCGATGGTGGAGGCACCCGGTCCAGCTTCATTGTTTCCGTTCTTTTCGCCGCCAGGGGAAGAGTTGACACTCGCAGATCGAGACGGTTTGAGACGTAAAATAATGGCGGAAATCATATCTGAGATCTGATCTGCGTAGTACACGTGGGTCGCCAAGTCGCCAATGCACAGTTCAAGTCTGCCCACAAGATGCTTAGTCTTCTGGCGCACGACTGATTCAGACTCCACGGCAGAGGGACTGCCGTCGTCGCTCTGGCTGGTCGGAGTTCGCATCCTAAAAAGTTTCCTCATCTGCTTAATCAGACCAAGGAGAACATCCATCATGCTCAATCCGATGAGGTTGACGTCGGACCGTAGGAGGGAGCTCATGATTGTTACTAATGCGAGTTGTTCGTCCAATGTAGAGTCCTGTACGGGAATCCGTAGTAGAGTTTCGAGAGCGGCAACAAGGATTGTGTATCTGTCTTGCACAGGAGCCCAGCGCGAGATAATTCCATATATAACGATAGCCCAGCCGCTGTCTCGTTCTCGGTCATCATGGAGTTCCACCACAGCGTTGCCTTGTGCAACCTTTTCTTGAATAAATCCTAGGAGAGAAACGGTGGCGCCGTGGATCTGGGAACGGGTAGGGACGATGAAGATGCTCTTCAAACATTGGAGGGCCAATACGCCAACCTCTTCTTCTGCAAGCCTATCAACATCGCCGGCAGTTCCGGAGAGAGCAACAGGATTCGGGTCGTTTGCTCCGTCAGTCCCAACTGTCGCGATACTAGTTCTCCGTCTAAGCTGCTTTTCGGTGTCGACCTTCTCCTCCGTTTCGAGCCGTTGGTGTAGCGTTTCGAGGAAGTCGGGGGTTTCGGACCACAAGTTCTCCAGAATGCGAGGCATGATGACATCCATTTGACTGCCCGTTATGGAAGATAGTGCGTCCGCCGTAGAGATGCTACGAATAGCTTCGAGGCCCGCATTCCTCCATCGAACTTTAACTGGGGTAGTGAGAGATTCCTTGCCTGGCGCAGGCTTTGTCGAAGCAAGCTGAACGTACAATCGAACAATTTCCTCGTATTGTCGAAGGTAAGTCTGATCAGCCATGAGGAACGCGGCATCATGATAATCGCAAAAGGCCGCAAATGTGGGAAGAGAGGACTCGATCATGGTGATATCGTCGGAGCGGAGGACGGTGTCGAGGATTTTGAGTACGAAGGGAGCAATCAGGACCGAGTCCTTGTGAAGCTTTTCCATCAAGGCTGACAGAATCTGTAGAGTGACTTGAACATTCCTAGCGGGGGTCACATTAGCAATCATGGATTCCAGCTGATCATGACAGGTCCCAAACGCAAGATCGCATTGCGAGAGGGGCCTCGAAGAGGGCGGATCTGACACATCGACGTTTTGAAGGTCGGTGATATGCGACGTACCCAATGCGTAGACGCCAGACATCGCTAGCTGTCTTCTTCTCCAAAAAAGCGCCAATCTTCTGGATCTTGGAGCGACGACTCGTAGCATAGTAGAGAAGGTAGCTAAGCTCGCTACTATTCGGCTTCACATCTACAGCGCCTTTCGTAGTTCGCGGATAGCATTTTAGGACGAGGACCTGGTGTTTCGGCCGACATTTCTGCTGAATTGCATTCATCGCGCTCGCGTTTCTGCTAAGCTCAGCCCAGCCCCGTCAGGTCGAAGGGGAGATTCGGTGAAGTCGAGGGGACGAAGACGAGAGGTATAGGAGTTGGTTTGGAGCAATGAGACAAGCAGAGCAATATCGAGAGACCAGAAGCGACGCAGCCGAAGGAAGTCGCCCTGAGTTGACAACCTTTGGTTGAGGTGGTAAGTCAGGGAAGGGAAAGGTCAAGTTTTAGGTGGAAGGGAAGGGGACCAGACTTCGGGACGGGAGTTACGGGGGTCCAAGGTACATGCTAGGTACCCCACTTGCTGCCGAACTAAAAATCTCAGCCATCCCAGGGCAGTGGAATTCCCTTTGGGCAGAAAGCGGGAAAAGGAGAAGAAAATCAGCAGCAGGGATTATAAATAGGAACAGGGGGAAATTAGTTGTTCATCGTAATCTGTAACATTAGTTAGGCAGTGAATAGCTGATGCTTCATCCTCAATCGCATGAATATTCGTACCAAAGACCAGAACTTGATATAATGCCCTGATCTCTTGGTGACATACATGCCTGATTCTTCACAGCCAAGTACACGTTGTCCTCCACGTCTGTGCTGTGCCTCTCTCGTTAGGCTGTCCAAGGGTTTCCGTTTCGTATCGGGTTCAGCGGATGGCTTCTGACTCCGAATTTTGTCTTAGTTTGCGAGCCAAGTATCGTCAAAGTACCTCACTAGAGCCTAGACCACAGTTCCCCTGTCGGATACTGCCTGTACTGACAAGATGCAGCCCACGGAAACTTTCATGCATGTCTTGGTTATTGGCATTGTCTTATTATGCGTGCGTTGTCTTGAGTTAATCTCCAGTTCCAGCTCAATCAATGTTTCTTGCTTACATTAGTAGGTACTCACTGAGAATGGATGTCTTTACTACAAGGAAAGTTCTAGGGATATCCTCAGTATTAATTAGTTAGACCGGTGACAGCTGTGACGCAATTGTCGCCATCACACCCACCATCATGATAAGATCGACATCATCGTCACCACCATTCTTCACCGGAGTACAACCAAACCCCAACTCAGGTCGTCCCAAAACGCTTCCCGTCCAACATGCCATGGCTCTTTTTAATGTCAGAACGTTGTAAATTGCTGAGCCTCTGAAGTGGCGTGGCTTATTCTCACAGCCAGAAGGATTCATTGACGTATTTGTGAATGCATCAGACTGAGAGACCCAACAGGACTTGACTGCTTCCCGCGTAATCCTCTTCATCATGCGCTCACTTGTTCACCGTCATTCAACAACCTAGCAAACGTCGTGAATGGATGTTCCATCCAATCCCAACAGTAGCCGAATGCAAGAGTGCTTCTGAGACCCTGCTAGCATCACCGCTTCCAACAGAATGGTACAGGGTGAGTACTTGGCTGTCAAGATGCTCCTCTGACCAGCCACGTCTCGAAACGTCATAGTAACCATCGTCCGTTTCCCCATTCTGGAAGATCTACAGTATCAAACGCCGTAGCTAAGATCGTCAATATGTTGATCATTTGCATCTGACTGCTTTAGCTGTTCTCTTCTTGATCTTGACACGATATTCGCGCAAAGAAGCGCATAATGCCATGGTCAGCTCCAAGTCCACTTGCACGCATTGTTCATGCAAGTCTCGTACAGTCCTTTTCCTCACCGCATTCTTTGCTCGCCTCCTATGCCACGTTGTCTCTCTTCTTACCCCAACATCTTCACGTTGTTTGACTTGCACCGTCTCCCGATTTACATCTAAATCCGCGGTTTAATCTGTCCATCTCGGCCGATTCCGCTTAAGTGGTTGACTCCACATTAGACGTGTCGGCCATCAACTTAACTGCATGACACTTTTCGGGACCGGATGATCCGCATTCGAAACCGGCTGGACTGGGACAATAAACTCCCATGCCCTTAGAGGATCCCTGGCAATTGATCCCCGTCAGCCTTGCATCGTGGTAATTGAACGCCTTTCTGTCGTGTCCGGTGCAGCCGGTCACAGAGGCCTTGTGACTTGCGGGCGTGACAGCGACCGTGCTTGTGACGCAGAAAAGACGAGCCTCAACATTTTCTGTTCTTGCAATATTTGAAGATATTATACGGTAAGGTATTGATAATGCGCAATGTGATGTTTTGCATGTAAAGATTTGTTGGGGAACTGAATGTCGCTACCAAGTCGCTCACTTTTCCTTGCTATCCAAGCTGTCAAGAACATTATCGACGACAGCCTGGATGTCGTAGTAATACATCCAGTTCGATTTCTTGCCCTTCGTTCTTCTCACCTTTGCTTCAATTTCCTCGTCTACGGATAGCCCTTCTGCCGCAATCTCCTTACCAATACCTGCATACCAGTCCAAGACATTATATAGATCATGGTAATGTGGCGACCTGATGCGGTCGTACAACTCCAGTGCAGCCTTGATACCTCCACCTCGAGTCCAAGCCCACTCAAGGGTTTTGGATAGTGTATACACATCCTCAAGGGCAAATCCGGCTCCCGCTCCAAAGGCTCCCGACAAGGGATGCGAAGCATCTCCGATCAGGGCTATAGAATCAAGAGCTACTACTCGATCCAGTCGCGGCCCAGAGAACAGAGCAAATTCTTGAGTCTCGCCCTTTGCTGCTAGTCGAACAACTTGGCGAACGGGCTCACAGAACCCATCGTACTCGTGGACAAGTGTGCTGAAGTCAAATGGTCGACCCCAGCTGACGTGGTCTTGACCTTCTGACGGCCGAGAGATACGCGCTGTGACTTCAAAGTCGTCGTCTCCAAGCGGACTAGTAAATACGTATCTACCACCTAGATTCTGCCAGAATGTTGATGCTTGGGGGATTGTGCCAAGAGCATTAACTTCAGACTTGCTGATGATGGTGCGATATGCGGACTGTCCATTGTATTTGATTCTGTGCGAAGGAAAAGTAAACGATCGGACGACCTAGATGGTATTAGGCTTTTGATATTGATTCACCGATTGCTTTACGTACCGATCTTATGCCATCTGCAGCAATCAAGAGGTCAACCTCATCCGTAAAGCCATCCTCAAATTGGATGATTACTCTGCCACTTTGCAGTTTTTCAATGCCCACGAGCTTCTTGGAGAGCTTGATTTTGGACTCGTCGACCTCTTTGAGAAGAGCTGCTTGTAGCTTCGCCCTCCTCTGACGGCCACTGCGTTGGTGAATGGGTGTATCTTCGGGATGATAGCTTTGCTCAATAAGCTCACCCGTTCGCCCATTGCTGGTACAGTCAGCGTTGAAGTCCCCTGACCACTTACAAAATGACATACCGCTGTTGTCCACTGATACCGTCAGGAGACCTGAACAGGTCACTGGGCTTAATGTTCTTGGATGCCCCGTTCCATTCAAGCATCCTCCATGTATGCAGTTGAAGACTGATACCGCCACCTGTCTCACTGATCTCGGGCTTCTTCTCATACAGAGCCCAGTCAACGAAAGATAACTTGGCAAGGGCAATCGCGGCACCTAAGCCACCTGGGCCTCCACCAATAATGGCAGCTCTGATATTGATATTACCATTGCCATTTGTAGTGTTCTTAACAGTCATAGTGGCGAGTAGACATATGTTGACGAGCAATGAGTTTAAGTTAGCGACCAAGATGACTTTGACGATTGAAAAGAAAGGCAGAGTTTCCTTGCGTTTTATAAGAGAAGATAAGAAGTTACAGTGGTAGTATTCCAGTAAGTACTGATAGTGATGAGGCCATTTCAGATGTATGGCGCAATCAGTTAGACGAATTGGCAATTGATTGAACCCGCAATCGGAGGATTCTAGGCCTCCCATCAGTGGTCCGCTTCACTGAAGAATTGGATCTGCTGATTAATAGTAGATAATTCAAGTGGTGATTCCCGACGTATCTTACGACTTCAGTAGTGACGCCAATGTGGGATGCGAAAGGATGAGATGCTTCGTCAAACATGTATGTATGGTTGCACTGAAAGGACTTCGCTTTTACAACTACGAACTTGAATAATGCCCCAATGCCTCTTGGAGAAGTTGGTTCGCTGTATCCGGATCCCAATCAGCTAGGACTCTCTCTTCTGCGTCATTCATCTTTCTTTCCACGACCATTGCCATAACCCTTTGTGCCTCCTCCCCTAGAAGATGAACCCTTGCCCTCCAGAACTGAGATTCTTGTGTATCGCCATCTCTTGACCCAAAGAACCTCTCATCCAAGTACTTCCAGAATATTGTATCGAATGCCCAACTCTTTCTCGTAGCATAAGTAAGCCAGAAGCGACCACTCAACCAGCTCTCCCGCATATATGCTGAAAGGTGTGCCGGGAAGTTGATTTCCTCTCCCCGTTCCTGATCTTCCATTGAAAGTAGCCAGGTCTCGAGTCTGGCTTCGTAGACTTGGGACCAATCATCGATTCCAGACATCCACAGCTCTGGAGGCTGCAGCAATAGCCACCAGGGCGGATCGAGGCTGAATTGTGTAGGGGCAAAATATGCGAACTCCCAGTCAAGAGCTGCCGCGATATTGTCGTGCTTGTTCAAAAGAACGTTATGGGGCCTCAGCTCGTCGCACCAAAGCCGAAAAGAGTCAAATCCATATGGCATTGAGCACGACAATTCCAAAGACTGAGACTGGGCTGACCAAGTATCCTCAAGAAATCCAAAAGAAGATAGATGACCATTCTTTGCGAGTGAATGAAACAAGTATCGTGCAACATACTTGTTTCGGCATTCATCCTCCGAGTCAACAATATCGTGAACCTGGAAAAGTAACTGAGCCATGTGCATAGCTGCCGAAGCGGCGTACCATCCATCGGCACTGCGATACACCTGGTTCGATGAAGGAAGAACTGATTCTGGAATAGAAGCCTTGAATACCATGTCGTACATATTTTGGGTGATCGGTCGACCAGCCACTGAAAACTTGTCATTAACTTCGAGCAATGACCCGATCCTATGCCGGGTTGGCTTGAAGAGCTTGATCAGAAGCCCAGCCATCTTCCCGTAAAGGATCCTCAGATCCTCTTCAGGTATCTCTGGGTCCAGAACTGGCACCTCCTCCAGATCCCGGCCAGGGCTCGAGAGAGCGTCTGACATGCTCCGCTCGCTTTTCACGAATAATAAGATCATAGCCGGTCCGATATATGATGACGGAGCGTGAAAGAAGAGGTACGGAACTTGTACATCACTCTTTTGAGCGAGGTAAGATATGGTTGTAGCTTCATGGAGAGCCTTTTCTCCCCAGAACTGTCCCAAATCGGGGCGTGGTTGCCGAACAGCAATATCGAAGGCATCTCCATCGCAGTGCATTCGATAAATAACATTGTGTCTGCCCAGGATGACTGGAGGGACCAAGCGTGCAGTGTGATCGCAAACAACCTCGACAAAAGACACAACCTCTTTACAGGTCCTTTGGATGAAAAGCCGCTTTTCTAATTTCTCCCAAGTTTCTCCATTCAGTGTATGTGCAAGATGGTCAAAACGTCGCTGGGCCTCGGTATATGCAATGGAGAAAGCGGTAGAATTAGACATCGCGCAGGTTACTCAAGGGTTTGTGAGTGAGAGAAAACATGCAACATTTGGGGGATGCATACAACTGAGTCCTATATGCCTGAGGCAGAAGGAAATGATGTGACACAGACGGGACTCACACAGTGAACGACTTGAAAAGATTTGCCTCGTCTTATGTCTTATGTACTTACTTGAGCCAGAGTGTGTATTGATTGCGGTTGTACTTTTGAAAAGAAGTCTCAAAGACAAAAGAAGGGCAATCCGGTGGGTTAAACTGCCCATAAGCCTCCCATCCTATTCCTCATGTGATGATGTGAACCGCTGGGGAAAGTCTGTTGGTTGCTTTCTGCGTCGTTTCAAATCGTGCTTACACGATAAGACGCCAAAACAGTTCTCGTGAGGTACCTCTCGGACTTCATTCCTACTCTGTTAATACATTGAGGCCCGAGAATCACTCACTGTGAACATCAAGGGCGCGGTTTTGGTGTGAAGCACAAATGTATCCTCGCTAAACAGGATTTCCTATTCAGTCCTGAATGCGGTAGCACATCCCCCTCATATAGCTACTCGCAGCAACTTGGTCATTCGACAATGATGGCCAGCCACATGAAGCATGCACGTCGGAGCAAGATAAGTCCTATGGCAACAGGCGCTGAGGTTCGTGCTTCTAAACCGAGGCCAGCCACCTCGCCCGATAACCAGGTTCCAGACCGGGAGGGCTGCAGCTTAAACCCCTGGTGATTTACTTGCCACCCGCAGGTTCCGTTCCGTGCGTGGGACATGTTTGTCGGCAGATCATGATATCCTCAAGAACGGCTTGTTGCTTCGATTGTGGAGTGTCGTATCTGTAGAGCAACCCTTTTGGAAATAGGCATGCGAAAACAAGGAGGCATGTATTGTTGTGCATGCATGGAAATTGGGAGGGGAAGTTTGTGAGACGTTGCGTGACAAGTGCAATGTCACAGTGAGGATTTGCAGAGATCAGCCTTGTTTGGAAATGATAACGAGAACCGACATATATTGATGCGGCGTGGCAATACAACCTTGTAGGTGATCAACAAAACCCGCACCAATGGTCATTTTGCCAATAAGCCTATCAATTATTGACACAAATGTCACGTCCAACGTCCCTGTGATGCAACAACATTCGGACTTTTTGTGAGGTATCTGCATGTATCCATCATTTGTGAGAAGAGAAAACAAAACTGATTGATTGTGTAACAGTGCAATCAAAATGGGCAAATCACAGCGCCTCACTTTCAATTCCCGTCCGTGTCTGCGTCTCCGTCTGCCTCGTCTAGGCAGGAATTCCGATCCCGCTCGCACTGATCATGTTGCGAACCAGCTGACAAGGAGTTATATATCGGGGGGCCGGGTCCAGCAGTTCCCCCCATGCTCGACTTGATCTGGACACCTTACGATTATCTATCTCTGTCTCTCTCTCTCAAGAAAACTCTCTACCACACAACGCAACGCAACGCAACGCAACTGCACACTCCCAAGTCAGCATCAAATCAACCCACGCATCACTGCAATATTCAACATGTGCACCCAGACAGAAAATGTGGAAGAGTGCAGTCGATGTGGCTACACAACTGCTGTTCTAGACCCAATTGAGAGCTGCGGTTTGAGAACTCCGGGCTCGTACCTCGACCCAAAGGTCAACTGCTACGTCGGGAGATGCTATGGAGTGTCCTTCACTTCATATGTCGACGCTGTTATTTGCCAGACTTGCATTGCAAAGGAGGAGCGGGACAACATCAGACGGAACAACAAGAAGGCCGTCCATGTCTTTGAGAAGTGACGGGCCTGCACGTGATCGAACGGACTTTTGTATATTTGTATTAGGATTGAAATTGGAGGAGGACACGTCGATGGCATCATTGTAATACGTATGGACTTGCTGGCCACTGGGATAGGATAGTGGAGGACTGCATTAGCACTTGAAATTGATTATGTAGCACTTCGAGAAAATCGCAAATGAAGGCACTTGAAGGAAATTAACCCAGAGCATTGAAACGAAACACGACAGCGAGGTGAAGCCAATGCTTGACCTGTATAGAGGCATCCATTGATCCAACTGCGTGTCCCTCTGTCTGTCTGCCTTGTGACACAGCCTCATTTCAGCATAAAGCCTCTGAACCCCGCTTGAGAACAAACATATAATAACCCTTGAAACCCGACACATCCTTATCGAGAGCTATCAGAATGGAATGGCATGACCCCAATTGCCGTCGAATGGACCCTGTTCCATTTGACAACGACCTCTGGACGTGCCAAGCCTGCGGAACTGTTGGCCCTCTCAGATTCTTCCCTGACTCGCTTGGCGAATGTGCAACCCCAGAGCCTGCGAGTAACCAAGACACGCAAAAGGAGCCCATTAAGCGCTTATCATGGCCAGAATGTGCCGAATACTCTCAAGGATCATTCAGTCAAGATATCGAAAAGGCTTTGTGCCTTGTCAAAGCCAATTACCCAAAAGTGGCCACAGGAGTTACTTATCGAGTGGGAGAAGTGAGCGATGCTTACGGGCGGGAGGTAAGCTCTGATACCTGTAGCAGGTACTGAAATCTCACCGGTTAAATCAGATACTCCCTGTCATTTATCCCAAGTTGACAGAGCGCTCCCATATCCGGCTCCTGGAGCTCTTGCCGGCACCTCGAGAAAAGGCACTTGAAGGCCGATTCCAGGTAGTCGACATAGAGCAAATGCCAGCCTATGAAGCTTTATCGTATACATGGGCAGATGACAACAATGATGCTTCCCTCTGCCAGCGCATTTTTATCGGGCTTGGCAACAGAGCTCTACCCATCACGCGTAATTGCCATCAAGCACTGAGCCGTCTACGCCGCGAGACCGAGTCTTCGCTGATATGGGTGGATGCCATTTGTATCAATCAGTCTGACCTTGGTGAGAGGTCTGACCAGGTTGCCATGATGGGCACTATATTCTCGCAGGCAACGGGAGTACACGGATACGTGGGTGAAGACCCTGATAACGTCGAAGGTAGAGAGAATTGGGCAATAACCCTCCTCAAAGATGAGCTCCAGTCTTCCAAACCGACCTCAAGACACTTCAAAGACAACGCCGAGGAGGCCCTCGGAAGACTCCTAAGAAGACCGTTCTTTTCTCGTCTATGGGTGGTACAAGAAGTCCTACTCGCCCGATCCATCACCATTCACTGCGGCGATTCAACAACGCCAGTTTCTAGAGACGTGTTTATTAAAGCAAAGCTACATAAAGCCGAGGTCCCTTGGTGGCTGACAAAAATCGGCTGGATTGGAGCGCAATCAAAGGGCGATTTTCTGGAGCTCCTGTCTGCAACCGCGCTTTGCAAGATGAGCGATATGCGGGATAAGATATTCGGCCTACTTGGGCTGGCTGATGGCAATGAAGTCAATGTACTGAAGGCAAATTACAAGCTGATGGTACGAGAAGTATACATTGGGACTGCCCTATACCTCATCCAGCAAAGAACTTGGCATAATGTCATCGAACTTGCCGAGTCGATGACAAACCTCAGACTTCGTTCCAAGTACGGCATACCTAGTTGGGTTCCCATGTGGGACCTACAAGAGACTGCCTACAGCCCAGTCGACTTGTCCGAGCGATTCGGTGAGATAGAGCTGGGCTGGAAAGTGCGCTCGAATCGGGATCCTATTCTCTCATCCTTGACAGGGAACCCTCCCTCTCAGCAATTCAGAACTATTCCATTCTTGACGAATCATGGCACAGCAGGAAACTTCAACCCGACGCAAAGCTTCAAAGCTGTAGATGCAGAGACAGGCTGCCTTATAACAGCCGGGTATGAGATAGCCGTTCTATATTACGCCAGCTTCATGTCTGGGGATGACAACGGCACAGTGGATGGACAGTATCGTGAGACTAATTATCATATGCTCAACAACTCTGTTTTCCTTGCCACTAGTGGCCCCATGTCAAAGTTCCGAGATAAACCAGAACGTATGCTGGGCTTGAGCGATATCCTTTCTTTGGTCAAGATATATGGCTGCAGAATGCCTTTTATCGCTAACAAGCATGTACGGGATGGAGATAGCGTCACATACGAACTCCTTTATCCATGTGCCTCGGCTATCATTTATCCGATAGGCAAGGACCATCTTTACAGCAACCATCCAGATTTTGACAGAATCTGTACCTTGGAAGTCTTATATCCACTTACGCTGGAGATTATCAAATTTCTTTATCACTGGAGGCGTATGATCAAGCTGAGAAGCCAATCGCATGGTCCCAACGAATTTGATTCCTCTTCGTTGAAAGACGAAGAGATCCGCGCCTGGAACTTCTTTGTCAGACACTCAGTTCTCACTAGTGCAAATGTATCAGGATTTTCGGGAGAAAGACAAGAGTGGAGGCTTGAATTAGAAGCAAGCCCTGGCTGGAAGATGAACCGGCAATCTGCACTAGTGGACAACTTACTGTCAGAGTTCGCAGAGCTCATGAACTTTTGGGACTCGGGAGCCTTTGATTCTGTTGAGAAGCTGGTGCAAGAACTGGATATTGCAAAGACCACCCGGGAAATACAGCACTGGCACAGGACTCTTGGCCGCTTTTCAGCTTCCTTTTGTGGTCGAGGATGGACGGGCGACGCCGATGCCCAGCGGTCGTTGATAGAGGCGAAGCTTCGAACATTGAAGAAAGCGCACGAGTTCCTCTTCAACACTTTCAGTAAGCTATTCCCCACAGGTGCTAAGAAAGAGACAATGTTTTTGATGCCGATGGGGTTTGGGGAGATTGCTCAGTTATCAGAGGAATGGCTAGGAGATTATCGAGACGAGGAAGAAGCGGTTGCGATTATGGAGCAGAGGTGGATGAACTGTACGAGCCTGTTTTCAGTACTCGCCGAGTCTGCAGAACTTCGTGGAGAAGCTAGACGAGTATTAGAGGGAAGACGGGAGGTGTCAAGAATGTTTGGCATTGGGAGGGAGTTTGTAAGGATTGTGATCGAGTAAGGCTCATGTTGGTTTCGCTATCTACCCAATAGGAAACCGGGCTTCTTACTGGAAAGCATTCATGATTGATGATGAGCTTAGTAAAGAGAGAAGAGGCATTGGAGGGGCTCGAAGGATTTCATGTATGTAACAAACAAACAGGCAGACAGGATGTGTTCATGCCTCTGCCTTCAGGACTGGCGGATCAGTTGGATCGTAACATCGATAGTGAATGAGATAGTGGTATTGCTGACTCGCAATTGGGATGGTAGTCGTTGCTCTTAGCGATAAGATACGGGAACTTTTGAGGGACACTTGCTTGATCAGGTTAAGTGGATGGATCATGGCTGCCTGCTGATCCTTCACACAACATTTTCTCAAATACCTCAACTCAACCAAGTTGACTCACTTCTAGCATCCTAACCCAATCATCATACTTGTAAAAGACAGATCCAAACACCACCAACATGTCTCTCACCACCGAAAGCTCCGCTGTAGGTCTAGCCCCTCTCCCTCCTACAGATACCCTTCTCAGCTTGCGAACAGGCAAAATCCGCCCGCTCGGCGGTGTAAACATCCGCACCGCCATTAACAAGCGAGCGCGGCAAGGAAAATGGGAAGTGACCGCTGTTGGACTCGTCGGCGATGAGCAGCAGTTCATTCATCACGGTGGTCCCGAAAAGGCTCTTCATCAGTACTGTGCCGGTCACTACGATGTCTGGAACGCTGAGCTGCCTGGTAGAGAGGATATCTTCAAGATCGGCGGGTTTGGAGAGAATCTATCTGCAATGAATATGTCTGAGACCAACGTCTGCATTGGAGACATATTCCGTGTAGGACCGGATGTAATCATCCAGGTTTCTGGACCGAGACAGCCGTGTTACAAGCTCAATCATCGCTTTCAACACAAGAAGATCTCGGCGATGACGCAGGCCAGTGGCCGAACAGGATGGTACTACCGTGTTCTCCAAACTGGATTTATCGAGCAAGGCGATGCTATGAAGCTCGTTGAACGCATCAACCCAACCTGGCCACTCTCACGAGTCCAGAAGTACCTTTACCATGAAAAGGATGACATTGAAATCTTCCGGGAACTGGTATCACTCCCTGCCCTGTCTGAAGAGATGGTTGGGATATTTCAGGGCCGACTTGATCACGGCACCGAGGACATGAGTGGCCGTCTTGAAGGTGATCGAGTCCCTGTCGTCTGGAGACCTTACAAGCTGGCAAACAAAACGGAGCTGACTCCAAGGATCAAATCTTTTATCCTTGAAGCTCAGGAACATAATGAGGACTCGGAATTCGGAAAATTTCCATTTGTGCGAATTCAATTTGGTCCAGATGGAAATATCTCTCGTGCCTACTCTGTCGTATCGGGAACCACGAACCGTTTTGAACTTGGTATCGCTCGAGATGATAATTCGAGAGGTGGATCCATCTATCTTCATGATAACCTGAATATTGGAGATATCATCAAAGTCGCCCCAGGGCACAATGCTACTCCACAACAGAACGAAAAGGTGGAGACCAATGTGTCCAAGCATATCTTCATCATCGGCGGTGTTGGAGTAACAGCCTTTCTTGGCGAGGTCGAAAAGCTGTCTCGGGAGTCGGTCGAAGTTGAGGTCCACTACGCTGTGCGGAGCCGCAAGGATGCGGCCTACTTGAGTCGCCTACCACTCGACAAGACCACCATTTACGCAAAAGACCAAGGCCAACGACTTATTCTCAGCCAAGTTATCCCTGAGCCTACGGACGACAAGGGCCACAGACCTGTTGTCTATTGTTGCGGTCCGACATCTCTCATGAACGCCTGCCGTAACTTGACTACCGATCTTGGCTATCCAAAAGCCAACGTCCATTTTGAAGAGTTTGGCGATGCCACGACAGGAACTGGGGAGCCATTTGAGGTGGAAGTCAAGTCAACTGGTCAAACGGTTCAGGTACCTCGAGAAAAGTCCCTTCTTCAGGTACTTTCTGATGCCGGGTTTGAGATCGAGTCGTCATGCCTGGTTGGAAACTGCGGCACATGCATGGTAGACTATTACGAGGGAGAGGTTGATCATAAGGGTGTGGCTCTAGACGAGGAGCAGAAAAGGGGATCTATGCTAAGTTGCGTTAGTCGTGGGAAGGGCAAAATTGTTATATGATATTAGTTTAGGATGTGGCGTCTGTCTCATCGAGGCAGCTCTGGGAACTCTCATTTTGAATTTTGTGGATTCTTGGTCACAGCTATTATGGTTTAACCTTATACTCAAAGGGCTCTACATAAGCTAGTTCTGTTGAGTAATTATGTTTGGACATAAGATGAATATCTCGAGTGATGCGAAATTTAAAGTACTCGCAGTAGTGTGTAAACCGGAGAATTCACGAGTCCCTTTGAGATTGGACTCCTGGCAAGAGAAATACATACACACTTTTAATTCCTATATCAATCTGGTCCCTAATAGCAAAATAACAACAACTCCGTTCCCGTAAAATAACACCGGAGAGCTGTCCTGCGCTCAAAGTATCATCAATCTGAGTGAAACTTTTCCGTCTTCCCTACCCTCAGTATCGTCATTATCATAAGCTTGGGTTTCTTGTAAAGACCTCTAAGCCAGGGGTTTATGAGTCGCTAGCTGGATTGCCTGGCCGGTACGCCCAATCTAGGAATTGTTGCAGAGACATGGTGTGTCAATCCTGATAGATTCACATATTCTTTCCTGTCCAAGTTTACTGTCCTGCTGGTACAGGGCTACTCATCGTCCATCAAGTTCATCCCAATGGCCTCAACAGCTACATCGCGGATGTTCTTCCGCTCTTCTTTGGTAAAATCCATGTTTACAGGCCAGCTTGATTTAATAAGGCCAAGGCGACTTGCTATGGCCTGAGGAACATCGAGATCCTGAAAGGTTGCGAACTGCTTGAAGGTCTCAAGGTCTCGAGAACACATCTGTGCACAGATCGTTCGTAGCGTGAACTCCGCCTTAAAGTAACACTTGCCTTGGTTATCGAGGCTTGTGAGCGCCAGGATCAATGTTGCAAGCGAGTCGCCATCGTCTGATGAAGATGCTACTTCTTGTAGTGCGAGAAAGCCAAGCCTGGGAAGAAACATGGAGAGCCAAGAGTCGTGAGTTTCTGTCCCATGTCGCAAGTAATAAATTCTCAGCAGTAGCTCTTGGTTCCTTCGAGCATCTGCATATATCTCAGAGGGCGTCTGGCCAAGTGATTTTGTGGGATCGTCCCAGCCCGTGAAGGGCTTAAAGAGGTCCGTCACAAGAGCCCAGTATTGTATACTACAGCGGTTAGCAAAAAGTAAAATGAACCTTGATTACATACTGTAGCTTTAGCTGAAAAGGTAGGACTATTTTCCCTGGATACAAGTCATCGGGGAGACCATCGAACCAGGACCGTAATCGAACATAGAACTCGACTGCCTGGCCAAGGTAAAGGGACCGGACTTGTACAGGACGGAACAAAAAGAGGCCGATGTCGTTGAATATGGTCCAGAACTCCAAGTATGCCTTGAACGCTTGGTGATACTTGGTTGAGACGGGCTCTTGGCTGGAAGGATATCGAAGCTGGATATCGCCATACCAAAATGGGAACTCGGCGGGGTGCGGCGTCTGAGGCGGCTGCTTGACCAGAGGTGATTGTTGCAACATGGAGGACATGATTCTGTTTTCAATCTCAGCTTCAGATTTAAAGAGGGAACGTAGGAAGACCACCCTTGCCAAGCGAAAAGAGCCCAGGCTGTAACTTCAAAAACAACCTTGACATCTTGGTCCGCCTCCTGTTCACTAGCCGAGTTGAATAAACCCATGAGATATGCGAGAGCCACGGCCTTGGTTAAATATTGGTATGCGGCGCCTTCAACACCATGATCGTTCATGGTAATGTTCATCACGAGCATGGCCTGGATTGTTGTGATTTTTGGTCGACCTGTTTCAAGTTCCAATAAACGCCGGGCCTCGGCGAGGAACATGTAGCCAAGAGTCTGTGGATTCCAATGCTCGTTGCGGTGCGCAACCATGGGGGTAGCGTGACAAGCATGAGCTAAGATAGCATTGACGAGAAGGCTGGAGCAGAAATGACGAGATACAGAGCCAAGACCGCGTAAGAAACACTCTTTGTGGAAGAATGGGAACGCCGAATATATGTGCAGGAAGTAAGCTTCCATGAGACTGTGCAGCAAAGGCTCATCCGTGCACACATTCGTCCAGCGAGAGATCGTAGCGCAATCCAGCAATGGTTCGACTAGTCTCGCAGAGTAGTATGGCATGTACTTTGGGGCCTCTAAATACGAGATCAAACGTGCATCAAACGTCTGTGGAGACTCCGGGCTAAAGTATGGCGCCTCGAAGGCCAAGGAGTCCATGTATACACTCTTCGTTTTGGCGAAGATACCAGGCAACGCACACCGGTTTGGGAGTGTGTAGTGGAACTGGGATGAAGGGGCTAGGTGCAACTGCATCAGTAGATCCCCGCCCTCCACTGAGTTCAAGATAGCCTCTAGATCAGCTCCTGTTCGAACCCGCCTGAAGATAGCGAGTGCTATATCCTCGGGCTTCTCGCGCATCATCGTAACAATAGAATCAAGACGATCCTTATCACCATTCATCTCGGTGAACTTACGTTGCAGTGCCCGATAAAGCATCTGAATGTCGGGTTTTTGACCAAACTGACATTCAGAGTTGCGGAGTACACATGGCTCGCACGGCCACGGAACATTGCACTGCATATATCAGCCGAGCTCTCGCATTGATAGAGGCAAGAATACTTTTAACTTCCGCTTGCGACATTCATCACAGGCTGCAGACACAGGCCGGAGTCGCTTCCGCAGAACGATATTTGTTTGGGTCACAGGCGTGGTGGTCTGGGTCTCCACTGGCCTAGCAGGGCCAGGTAACAGGGGAACCAGACTAGACATAGCGAAGTAGGTAGTTTTGAGTTAGATCGTCAGGAATATTGGGGCTTTATCCGAGGGTAAACTGAGTCGACGTTATGCCACAGATGGTAAAGCGGGGTGAGGTGAAGGGCGAAGATATCTGGGTCATAATAAGGCTGCAAGACACGTTGCGGTCACGGAACTCGGCTTTATTATCAGCCGCAAACCTCAAAAGCACAATGACATCATGACTTTATCTCAATGCTCAGCTGTTCGCTTGATGGGTATGTGTTAGTTGGATATATAATGCGTATAGGCTCATGTAGTCGATCTCATACTGCTGGGAAGTAAACAAGTTCAACAGAATTAGACTATCAACATATTTAGGCTAAGCTCGGACTATCAATTTAGTGCAGAAAAGGTGATCTCTCTGTAAACTATATACTAGGGCAGCCAGGATTATTAATCTTGAAACAGTGAACAGCAAGCCGTCGAACAAAAACCATACACCCAAACTCATGGAATTCCCACCAACCTAATCCGATTTCTCTTCAGCGTCCTCATTGACCTTTTGAACAGTCTTGGAATTGTCTCCAATGCTTTCCTGGGGACCATCCTTACCCCCCTCTTGAGGTACAGTGGCATTTTCTTCTGTGGCACCATCCTTACTACCCTGGTCACCTTTATCCTCGACGGCCTGGCTCTCATTCCCTTGAGTCTCTTTGCTTTCTTCCTGAGCTTCACCATCCTTCTTTCCCCAGATTCTCACGCTGGGCATGGAAACATTGCCCAGTGATGAGACGGAGCTGGGCACCTTGGGCATACTTGGCATGTTGGGCATGCTAGGAAGGTTTGGCATCTGCGGAATCTTGTTTGGCAGCCAACCCTTGGCGTCGGCGCCGGTTTGCTGAGCCACGCCGAAGAGATAGTTGAGGTAGGTTCGCTTCTCAACCGTGTCAGCCCCCTCAATATCTGCATCGCCCACAATGCCTTCACCCTTGTCATCTGGGAGGGGCACGAGGGAGGCGGCGTTGGCGATGTCCAGCGGTGATTCGTCTGGGAGTCCAGTATCATTGTCGCTGTCTTTGTCATTTGCGCCCTCAGCCTTCTCGTCTCCTTCAATTTGGCCAGGATCCTTCTCAAGAATCTCCTTGGTGGTCTCCGTCTCTTCTGTTTCTTCAGGAGGCGTCTCGCGGAATTTCGGATCATCAAAAACGTTCTCTTCGCTCAGGAACCACTCTTTGATAAGCTCGGCCGATTTATCTGTCATCTCCTCGTAGCCTCGATGTCTCTCAGGCCTGAACATGTTGAGGTGTGCTTCAATCTCATCTTCAGCCTTGGGCATGACGCATCTTTCGAAGATTGGGTAAGCTGAGTGGCTCTCCTCAGGAACAGCACAGAATGTCCGCTCAGGGACAAAGTATCCTCCACTCCAATAGCCATTCTCACCAAGAGAACAGTAAAAGTCGTGCATGCCAACACCCTTGAGCGAGCCGATGCGTTCGAGTCGACGGTTCAGCTCTTTTTGTCGGAGGAGTGCGCCGACAAACGTGACATGATCTGAGAGCCAGGCAAAAGACTTTCCGACGTTACCGCGGTTGATATAAGCCAGACCTTGTCCGAGAGCATCCATTCCCTGGCGGTAGCTTTCGGCAACAGACTCTTTGTTTATGTTCTTCATGCTCTTCATCCCTTGAATAATGGCCTCTCGGTTCATGTAGGCTGCTACACCACCAGCTGCGATGGCGCCTACAGTACCTGTTTTGACAGCTACGAGCTGCCATGTCTTCCACTGAGGTCCCCGTGTACTGCTGGTAACAGCAGTTGTTGCAGCACGTCGAGCGCTGAGTCTTGCAAGACTAGCAGGTGCAGCTGCAGAGATGGCTGTCATAACATTGAAGACGCTGTTGACTTTTTGATAATTGGAGAAAGCCCCATAGACAAACATGGAGCGGGCCAGACCATTGTAAGGCGTGTCGAACGTGAGGATACCTTGGATCAGTGGAAACAAGGGATCATTCTCGTCTCCATTGTTAGCTCTGTCGTTGATGGCTAGGAACAGGGTATCTGCTGCAACGAAGCCTCTCGTAGGATGTTAGTCGGCGCAGTGCATAAAGGAGCGAGTTTGGTCTGATCAACTTACCCCATCGAATGAGCAACGAGAACAACTCCTACATCTCTGTCATGAGGAGGCCATGGCTTTTCCGATTTCTTCTTTCGGATGGTCATTACCTGCTCCTTGAGCCTGTATCGAGGGTTAGCAGTCCGGGCGTCTTTGATTTAGTTGAGTCGACCTACCACTCTAGAAAGCCCTCAGCGGCCTGAGCCAATTCGCCAGTAGTCTCATACTTGGGATATACGACAGATTCGATCTTGTCGTCTGGGAGTTCTCTGGCGACTGCTTTTTTGAGGTCCTTTGATGGTGTGAGTTTAAGCTACGAGGCTTGTTGCATTTAGCTTGGGCCACTACTCACATAGGGAAATTCATGAAAGGTATTATCGGTACCCTAATAACGTCAGTAATTAATAGCAAAGGACATGCGACTATCGTACCTTGAACCCGTGGATAAAACAAAGCAATAGAGTACGCGGCATCTTGAATGTTTAGGTGTGTTATGGATGATTACGTCTCAGAAGCAGAAACCTTGGGGTTCGGAGTAATAATACAAACAAATAAAGAAAGTTTATATCAATAGCAGCAAACAATGACGTTGCCGGTTGTAGGACAAAGATGATGGAGTTCCAGGTTTTCCAGCCACACTCGGTCAAAGTACGCGTGGCGAGTGTGTATGGTACAAAAGAGCCAATCCAATCCTGTTGTGAGGAGATGAAAGGCGTTGACGTTTTGTTGGCGATAACGTCATTCTATGGCATCGTGCAGCACTAGCACCGGTCATTGGCCACGTTTTGGCTGCTAGCGCAATCAGAAGATCAAGATCAAGATCAAGATCAGCCCCGGAAGAAAAAGCTTGATTGTTTCAGATCCTTGCCTAGGAAAAAGAGATGCATTTTAAATTACTCAGTAAATGAACACCAGTAACTACGCCTTGGAGGCCTGAATGCTGACCTCATTTGGCTTTGCCACCACTTGCAGTCTTGACCAACTCCTCCCACTCAATATCCTCTTGATTATCGGCATGAATAAAAACACTCATGTTGACTGCCTTTTTCAAATATTCCATCGTACTAGCGTAGAGCATGCGAAGCTATTCCCAGTCCGTAATTTGAGCCGAATTAGCATGTGTCAGCCCTACCTTGATAGACGAGGTCTGTGGAACCCAAGATATGAAGATGGTCCTAGTCCTATACTTTTTGTTAGTAAATCTTGGTGCCAAACCGGAGGAGCTCACCTTTTCCCATCTTCTCCAAGGTCGTAATCGACATCGTAGAGTGCATAGCGCGGAGCCGATTTCCCAGACTTGTCAACCGCAGAGAGAAGCTTCTGGCGGAACGTCTCATATTCAGCATCAGGAGATGTCTCTTCAACAACAACACGCTGCTCGTCGTCGGTGATCTTGAAGATAACGAACTTGATCTTACTCGATCCTTTTGCAAATCGAAGATCATTGGCAGCGGTGATGCAGTCTTGGTCAATCAAAACACTGTGTATCGAGATTAGTCGTAGAATGCGGAATGATTTCAACGATAGTACTTACCCAGAAGCAGACTTTAGACAAGATATAAGTCAGAACCAGATTAACAAGCTGCAAGACTAAGACAAACTTACCGCCATTTTGTATGGTTTGCGAAATTTTTCGCCGATAGAAGAAAACAAGAGAATCAAGAGAACTGGAGAGCTTCGAGGTGTGAAATAGATTGAATTTCCAACAGCAAGCACATGTCAGGAGAAAATATTTATTAAATAGTCAAAGGAGTCTTTTTATCTGACTAGATACCAGAGCGTGGTATCCAGAAATATTCATTGTCTGGGAGTCTCTGCCTAGTCAGGCAGACAGATAATTTACTGCTCATGAGAGAGCGGATCTCATCCAAATGCTATCACGGTAGCCTTGAGGCTAGGGAGTAAGATGAGAGATTTGCCACTGCCACGAATTTAAGGCAACAATATTATTCAAATGCAAACATTAGATGTCTTACCAAAATATAGTTGCCTTGGAGAAGTCTTGCATAATCATCATCAGCTGCCTGATTTTATTTATGGAAATGATCCATCATTTACGCGTTCAAGACGATGCATCTAGTTTCCTATACTCGAACTTATCTAGTCAAGTTCTTTAGAAGATTACTCCCCAAAATCCATAGCAAACATATCAGATGCAGGGGGTTGTCCGTTGATCCAATCAGCCAATATGTTGGTCATGTCATCAGTGAGAAAGTCCGCAAAGCCATCAGTCCCAGCCTGTTGTTCCGAAGGCAGAACAGCCATATCCGTCCAAGTCAAGGGATCATTTTCGGACACGCCAGCCACCTGGAGTGTATCATTATTCTGATCATACATGCCCACTGATGTATTTCGAGATTCGACCATTCGACGGGCAAGTCGTGAGAACGTAGAACAGATTTGATAGAGCTTCTCAGCTCCAATGTTGATATCTCTGGCGCTCCGGAACGTGGTGACTACCTGCTCGAGAAGCTCTACGTCTTCAAGACTAGAAGCTGCTATCGAGTGTAGGAATATGACGACAAAAGGTGTGAATGATGAGTTGTGGAGAGCCCTGCTAGTGTAAGCTGACTGGTCTGATCAGGCTAGAGTGGACTTACCAGTCAATGTAATCTGCTTTCGAGAGCATCTTGTCGCCACCATAGCCTGAGAATGCGCGAAGATGACTTTGTAGAGAGAGCCTTGCTGCTTGAAAGCACTGGGATGTCATGTCTGTACCTACCCCTGGCATTGCTGGGGCTCGTAATAGAATGGTTAGAGTTGAGTAGTACATGATGTCCCAATGGGTCTTTGAAAGCTTAAGAATCTCTGCGAAGCGCACTGTACTTCCATCCATCTACACATGTATCAGTTTAGTGAGCAACAGAGATTCAAAACATCTGGAAGGGAGCCTACATGGTCCAGTTCGTATCGCCATTGGTGCATGTCAGTAACCAATGCATCAATCCATTGTCTGCGATCTACAGCAGGAGATTGCAATCCAGCAACAGAATAAAGTTTATCAAATATCAAACCCTGGATCTTGGCAAGCCTGACAGCCAGTCGAAACAGTTCGGTCCAGGGCTTCTCCGCTGGGTCGTCTGGTATAGCAGGATAATGCGCGTCAACTTCAAAGTCCTGGATCCTCGAGGCGTTGCCGAAATGGAGAGAGTTTGTCTTGTCAAAGACATAAAGTGTCCAGAAAAGCCGACGCTTATTGTCAGCAAAGCCACTCTGGTCTTTTTGATAGGTTACCTCTCGATGGTAGCCCATCATCTGACAGTGACTGAGGCCTGCGTTGACTAATGAACGAGCTAGGACAGGAGCGGCTTCGTTTTGGATCTTGAGAACCTACAATGAATCAGATATTGAATGGAAAGACTGACATGAAAAGCGATCAAAAAAATGACTTACCGCAGCTGTGATAGCCAGAATGTTCTCAAAACTGGGGACCGTCATAAGCTCAAAGGTTTGGAGACCTCGGTCAAAGTTTCGCTCAGCCTGCGCTTTTAGTTCTTCCAGGTTATACTCCTCGCCGAGGCTGTCCTTTGTTATGATGAACTCGCGGAGGAGTAATCGCATGATGCCATTGACGCTTGTAACATGCCCAAGAGTTACTGGTTCCGTTGGGAAGTAGACCTTTTGACACAGATGCTCAATTAGACGCACGTCAGTAAGGGCTTGACCAGGAAAGAACCTGGTCGGATTGGCTAAATAGAGGGTTAGTTATTGGATTTCTAGTTGCTTCTGAATGTGTTTCGGTCACCACCTTTGATCTTGCGTAGAATAGTAAGGACAACCGAAGCTGGTAGAGGTGTAATTTCTGGCATGGATCGAGTCGAGGCAGCGAAGGGTAACTTCTTATCATTCTGACTTTTGAAGATGGAATTCAACTGGTTGAATGATTCGCTTATTGTTTGTGCTGCTTCAGGACTCTCTGCAGCTGCAGAGCGTTGAACCTCTTGACTAGCCTGGACAGATTGCTGAAGAAACGACGATGTTCCCTCGTATAAAGCACCGCCCGGAGATGGAGCTACATCATAGACACTGGGCTCAGATGAACCAGCTGGAGAAACGGAAGAGGTCTCTTTCGGGCGCGTGGGCGCGGATGTCGAAGCAGGTGTAGAAGTCAATGGCTGTTCAGGTTGTTTGTCTAGACGTAACTCGACCTTGGCCAGTCTAGCTTCGAGAGTAGCCACGTAGTCTTCTCTTTTGGGAGCTATAAGTAAATTTAAATGAATAGAGAGAAAGGCTTACAATTGACTTATTCGGTTGTCTGGCCTTGAACGTGCATCTGACTGAACAGAATGAGCTTGTTGGCAAGCTATACCTGCAGCTTTACAGTTTCCGCAAGGATGGGACCTGTCACAGCGAATCTAGAAGAGTCAGAAGTGGAGAGACTAGTTTGATTATAGTATTCACCTTGCGGACTTTACATGCTTCACACTTTTGCATTGTCAGTGTCAGTGTCTTGAGCCATAAAAGGATAAGAGGGCTTTGTCTGAGCAGTACGTACCGCCCGTGGGACCTGGGAGAGCCTAGCCCGCCTGGCTAGAATAGTCTCCTCTCCTGACATGACCCTACCGAACCAAGTTTCACCCACTAGCCGAAATTTGATGAAATGTGAGGTCAAAGGTTGTGTTGCGGGAGAACGGGCTCGCGGAGGAGAGGGAATGCTGACACCTCGCTACCTCGGAGGCGCGGGCCCGTGGTCCCGAACCCTACAAGATGCCCCTAATTCTGTTAGTGCAGATCATGTCGATTGGCTGTCCGTGTCCCCCGCGGGTCCGTCCAAACGAGGGAGCGTACAGGCAGTCTAGACGACAAAAAGACTTGGGTAAGTTGGGTGTGGATTAGGCACACCTAAGATTAATTGTCTTTGGCACCTTGTCTGAAGCTGCAGCGTATTCAGGGATGGGATTGATTGTCTTGGCAGGTAAATTATGGGAATGCAGTCAGCATGAGCCATTCTGTATGACCCGCTTGCGTCAGTCAGTAATGGATGTGAGCTCAGACATGTCCATGGGGTGTAAATAAGTATGCATCAACGCCACCCTCGTTTAGTTTGACATTAAACAATCTCAATCAGACAGTTCCTTCTCCTTCTTTCTCTTGAGCGTTCCTTTAGGCTTCTAGCCTTCGTTTAAACTTCTCTTTTTCTCCTTTACCGCTTTAATAATAGACTCTCCACTAGCTTCCAGCATGGATGCCGACAACGAGAAGAAGATCCTTGTTGAGGATTCAACTACAACAACAACACAAAAGGATGAGCCTGAAAAGCAGGCTGAACTTGGAGATCTTTGGGTATGACGTCTATTCTACTAGAGCAGATGAACTCACGACTTACACATTGCAGCGCGTCTTTCGATTCGCCGACCGCCTCGACTGGATCCTCAACTTCACGTCCCTTATCTGCTCCATCGCTTCTGGAGCAACACTCCCCTTGATGACTATTGTCTTTGGGCAATTCACAGGCCGATTTAGTGACTATGCGAGTGGCAAGATCGACCCCGAGGGTTTTCAGGATGAGGTCAACACATTCGTCCTATGGTTTGTCTACCTCTTTGTGGGCAAATTTGTCCTCAGCTATCTGGCCACCTTAACTGTTACCGTTTCCGGAATCCGAACGACACGAGTACTTCGACAGCGTTTCTTGGAACACCTTCTTCGAACCGAGATCTGGTACTTTGATACAGCTAATGTTGGATCACCCGCGACGCAGATGACCACCAATGTTACTCGTATCAACCAGGGTATTGCTGAGAAACTGTCACTTCTTATCCAGGGACTGGCTATGTTCGTATCATCCTTTGTCGTCGCGATAGCAGTTCAGTGGAAGCTGGCACTTATCACTTTGACTGTTGTGCCTCTCTTCTTCTTCATCATTGGTGTCGGAATGACCCTTGATGCGCCAATCGAAGCAAAGGTCCAGGGCAGTTACTCCCAAGCCAATGTCTTCGCTCAAGAGGTTATGGCTTCCATCCGAACGGTCCATGCCTTCTGGGCACAGGGCAGAATGATATTGCGATACGATGACTATCTCAAAGAGGCTCACGTCCACGGAAAGAAGAAGTCTTTCATGTACGGTGTCATGAGCTCATCAACTTACTTCTGCATGTACGCTGGAAATGCTTTGGCCTTCTGGCAGGGTTTCCGCATGTACCAGAGTGGTGAGATCGACTCTGTCGGTACTGTGTTCACGTAAGGATCCCAATCTTCGTCAACAACTGCAACGATCACTGACCCTTCATAGCGTTGTGTTATCTGTCTTGCTTGCATCATCGTCGATCGGTCTTCTCTATCCACAGGTCCCAGCCCTGGCCAACGGCGCGGCAGCAGCTTCCGAGCTCTTCAAGATTTTCGATAAGCCATCCTCACTGGATCCTTTCGGCGATGAAGGCAAAGCCCCTGAGAACTGTCACGGACATCTCGAGGTAGAGAACGTTTCATTCTCATACCCATCTCGACCCGACACAAACGTGCTCAACAACATCAGTCTGAACATCCCAGCTGGCAAAACGACTGCCATTGTTGGGGCCAGTGGCTCTGGAAAGAGTACTATAATTGGTTTGTTGGAGAGATGGTATCTACCAACCTCTGGCCGCTTCCTTCTTGATGGCATGGATGTATCCATGCTTAATGTCAAGTGGCTTAGGTCCCAGATGGCTCTTGTCCAGCAGGTAAGACAGCTTCGTTATGTTTTCGAATGAGTTTAACACAGTTATAGGAACCTGTTCTTTTCAGAGGAACGGTGTTTGAGAATGTGGCCAAGGGCTTCACAGAGGCACAGAAGGCCCTGAGCCTTGATGACCAGAGGAAACTGGTGCAGGAAGCCTGCGAAGCCAGCTACGCTCACGAGTTCATTCAAAAACTCGAACAGGTAAGCATGCTCCTCAACTTCAATACAGTATGTCTAACATTGCTTAGGGATATGATACATATCTCGGCGAGCGAGGCGGTACGCTTAGCGGTGGCCAAAAGCAGCGAGTTGCCATTGCACGCAGCGTGGTCTCTAACCCTAAGATCCTTCTCCTTGATGAAGCAACAAGTGCCCTCGATCCCAACGCCGAGCGAATCGTTCAGAAGGCCCTGTCGCGAGTTTCTCAAGAGCGAACCACGGTAGTCATCGCGCATCGCCTATCAACCATCAAGGACGCTGACAATATCGTCGTTGTGTCAGCTGGCCAGGTCGTTGAGCAGGGCAATCACGAGGAACTTCTTGCACTCAATGCTCACTATGCCAGACTCATTCGTGCACAGAACCTTACAGTTTCTGCGAATGACGTTCAAAAGGACATGGGTGCGAAGCAAGATATGGTCGAAGTCGAGACAGACGAGGAGGTGGCGCGCATCATGACAGCACAAACTGAGAAGTCCATGGTGCTCAAGGATGGAGACGCAAAGCCCAAGGACCGCTCTATTTTAACGAGCATCTTCCTTATTCTCAAAGAACAAAAGGCTCTTCTCCCTCACATCATTGTTGCAGCACTCGCCTGCAGTATCGCCGCAGCTACCTGGCCAGGTCAAGCTGTCCTGTTCTCCCGACTTATCACAGCCTTCTCTTCCAGTCAACCCTCTGCATCAGATGCTAACTTCTATGCGCTCATGTTCTTCGTCATTGCCCTTGGCAATCTGGTCGCTTACTTCACCATTGGGTACATCTCCAACCACGTGGCCCAATCCATCTCTCATCAGTACCGTCTTGAATTGTTCAGTCGCATGGTAGTCATGGACATTGACTTCTTCGATCGAACTGAGAATTCATCTGGTGCATTGGCTTCAACATTGTCCTCGGTCCCCACGAGCTTGACAGAGCTTCTGGGACTGAACATCTATGTTGTTCTCGTCATGGCTGTCAACATAACTGCTAGCTCCATTCTTGCACTGGCGTATGGCTGGAAACTGGCTCTTGTCATGGTCTTTGCAGGGCTGCCTCTTCTCATGGGTTCTGGTTACTTCAAGATCCGCCTTGAATCTAGACTTCATGAAAGCAATGAGGCAAGATTCCGAGAAAGTGCCAGTCTTGCTAGCGAAGCTGTCTCCGCTTTGAGGACCGTTGCCTCTTTGACCGCCGAGTCTGACTTTATTCAGGCATACTCAGAGACTCTGTCAAGCATCGTCGCCCAATCAGTCAAGTCTCTCTCGATCTCAATGGTTGCATACGCCTTCTCGCAATCCATCGAGTTTCTGGTTATGGCACTCGGATTCTGGTACGGTTCACGACTCATATCCTCTGGAGAGTATACATCAGAACAGTTCTTCCTCATCTTCATGGGTGTTTTGTTTGCGGGCCAAGCTGGTGCCCAGCTGTTTGCCAACTTGGGTAGTCTCACAAGAGCAAAGGGTGCGGCAAACTATCTCTTTAACCTGCGGGAGGAGCAACCTGTCGTGCGGGAGACTGATGAGAACAAAGATCGAGGTCCTGATCTTGGTCAGCCCATTAGTGTTGACAACGTTCACTTCAAGTACAAGAGTCGCAGTACCAAGGTACTCCATGGACTTTCAATGGATGTGAGTCTCCCCTTTACCTATCTCACGAATACTTACTAACATTTCCCAGATCAACCCATCTCAGTTTGTTGCTGTTTGCGGTCCCAGTGGCTGCGGCAAATCAACCCTGGTATCTCTACTTGAGCGATACTACGATCCTACATCTGGCAAGATCTGCGTTGGCGGGCAAGACATCAAGGATGTTTCACCTCGTCTCTATCGTAATGAGATGTCTATGGTTCAACAAGAGCCTGTCCTATACGAAGGCAGTGTACGAGAGAACATCTTGATGGGTCTCGATGGTGACATTGACGATACATCTGAAGAGCGACTCAACGAGGCTGCTCGACAGGCCAATATCCTCGATTTTGTCTCATCCCTTCCAGAAGGATTCAACACTCCATGCGGTGCCCGAGGCACAGCATTTTCGGGTGGTCAGCGTCAACGAATCGCTATTGCCCGTGCTCTTATCCGCAGACCGAAGCTTCTTCTTCTCGATGAGGCAACTTCGGCGCTAGATACACACTCGGAGCAACTCGTCCAGGAGGCACTGGAACAGACGAGAAAGGAAAGCGGATGCAGTGTGATTGCGGTTGCCCATCGACTTTCGACTATTCGAAACGCTGATGTCATCTTTGTGCTTGTTGGTGGAAAGGTTGTTGAGGTGGGAACGCATGAGGAACTTCAGGCTAAGGGAGGTGTATATGCGGATATGTGTCAGGCTCAGTCTCTAGATAGAGAGGCCTAGGAATAGACCTTTTGCTTTGTTTTGTTTGTTTTGTATTTATATTTAGACTTTTGTATTCATCATAGAGAGCTAATCTAGCTCCTTTAGTTACATCCTTTCCGTTACACTTTCTTAAAATTAGTAATTTTATTCAAACTTTCTCTTTTCTACACGTTCACTTCTCGATGGTGGCAAAAAATATCCTACGGGTTTAGTAAGGACTAACTTAAGAGCAGCGACATCCAACCCATGCATATAGCTTAGACTACTCGCTTCGCTCCGTCGGAGCGGTCGGTACATTAGTGAGCACGGAAAAGTTTCTGAAACGTGCAATTAAGCCTATTCTTAAGCATCCTGCACTAACGATGTTTGCAACAAGCAAATGAGTCCTTGCAGCGATGACGATCCTCTTATTCTCCATTAAGCCAACCCATCTGAGATGAATTTCCGTTTTACCCAACAGGCTGAATTACTTCAGACGGAAAAGTCCACATTTGTTGCAACATAATGCCAGGGAAGGGTAGTAACAAGAATCTTATCCGTAGAAAACGGAACAAGACCTGGATAAAGAAGGTAACGAAATCCAGAAGCGTCGGAACCTGGCTCGCCGAACCTGGTAATAGTGGATCTTAATGCTGGCAAGTCTCCATACAATGCTGAAGGTTCAGAAGGAGTGGGATACCGGTAGTTGAGTCAGATAAAGTGTGGCTTAGAAGATCATGCCCCTTGAGGGATATTCTCCTTTGGGACAGGGACGTTTGCATGATGCCGCTGTCGTAAGTTCAGTGATTGCGACCTTTCCATAATAGGATGGAAGTTGTGCTGGAAGGATTATATCACAGTGATAAACGTGCTGTAGGAACGTTGCATTTTAGCCTGTTAAAGCCAAGATGAGCTATGACAGGGTTTGTAGGTTTCCCCCTGCAGCCAACCATTACAAAGGGCCGAAGCTTAATCCCGTGTATTACCTCAAGCTGCTCAAAGCCAAACTGCGGCAGTAAGACATAAATACAATGAAATCACCCGTATGAGTTGACTTATTCTCTCAAGCGTTGATCTTTATCAGCTTTGCAATCATGACATCTCCACGCTCTCTGCGACGTTTTGTCTTCGCCTCTCTCTTTTCCCTAGCCTTTGCTCAGAACAAGGCTGAGGAATTGACCAAGTGTCTCGACAAGGCTGGCGTAAGAAATGTCATCGAGTCTGACAGTCAATGGGCCGCAGAGACAACTCAGTTCCAGAAGCGTATCCGTCCCCAGCCTGCTGCAATTGCGTTCCCCGAATCTCGCGATCAGGTCGCCCTTGCGCTAGAATGTGCGCGAGAGGCTGATGTCAACGCAAATGCCCTTGGTCCAGCCCACTCGTTCCAAGGAAATGGCTTCGGAAAGCCCGGGAACTTGGTCATCAACATGGCTGCCTTTGACGACGTCAAGTATGACTCAAAGACCACCCTCATGACCTTTGGTGGCGGCGCTCATGTTGGACCTGTTGCCAAGTATCTTTGGGACACTGCTGGACGCCATGTTCCTCACGTCCGTGGTGCCCATGTTGGAGTCACTGGATCCAGCATCGGAGGCGGCTTTGGCACCACTTCGCGTTATCTTGGTACTCCTATGGATAACATTGTAGAGGTTGAGTACATGCTGTACAACGGCACTATTGTCAAGGCTGGAAGAGGCTCCGAGCTCCTTTGGGCTGCTCAAGGTGCTGGAGCTTCCTATGGTATCATTCTCTCCATGACTACCAAGACCTTCAAGCCTGAGTTCGACAAGGCCATCAACTTCACTCTGTCCATGGGTGATCTCAGCCCCAGAGACGGTGCCAGGGCGCTCGTGGCCATCCAGGACTACGCTACCAGCAAGGACTGCCCTGATACCTTTGCTTTCCGATGGAGCTTGATGGCTCCTCCCTACGATGGTACTGGATACTTCTATGGCAACCCCGACAGCTTTGACGGTGTGATTCGTCCTCTTGTTAATAAGCTCAAGACAATTAAATCCACCGTCGAGGTCAAGAAGACTGTCCTTCCCTGGTGGGACCTTGAAGTTGCTGTCGCCGGTGCTGGCATGAACCAACCCGACGGCGGATTTCTCGGCGGCCGAGCATTCTACACTCAATCTCTCACCACTACAACCGACCACCCTCTCACTCTTGAACAAGCTCAGATTCTTTTCGAGAGCACGACACTGGCCTTCAACCGAACTGACCTGACAAAGTTTGCCTACCTTGATCTCTGGGGCGGTGTCTCCCGCAACATCAAGGATAGCGATACAGGCTATGCTCATGGCAGAAACCTGTGGTTGATTCGCTGGGATGCCAACTCTGTCAACCCCTTCGTCTTCCCTGCCGACGCTATTCCTTACCTGAGAGGTCTTATGAAGCCATTCGAGGATGCTCTTGTCAAGGGCGGCTCTAAACTCCGTGGCTTTGTCAACTATGCTGATACCGAGCTTACCGAAAAGGAGTGGAGCTCACGTCTCTATGGTGCAAACTATGAGAGACTCAAGAAGATCAAGGCCAAAATTGATCCTGAGGGCCTTTTCACTGGTCACAAGCAGTCAATCCCGCTGCCTTAAGCTCTCAAGTAAAGGAAATAAATGATTATTATATCTCGTTGGTCCAGAGAGGTAACGCATTAAAATTAAGCGGTCAATTGAAGAAGAAAACTAAGTTTGAACATTTGAATCATAAAAATAACATCCTGTTTACCTAATTCCAATGTCTGCAAGTGAAAATGGTTGCCACAAGATTCACAGAGAGGCCATGGCCAGTTGCCCAATTGGGTAGTGTGTGGGCCAGAGGCACCAAATCGCTTATGTGGTTGGCTTATTTCATCTGAGCTTTATTCTACTCCCGATAGTGCAAATTCAGGCTGAGTAATATTGTTGATGAAACTGTTAAAGTCAAAAAATACGCCCGTAGAAAGAACCAAAAACAAAAACAAATGAGGCACACCGGATTTGAACCGATAACCTTCAGGAATCTCCATGCTTAAGAGCTGGAATCTGACGCGCTACCGTTGCGCCAGCGCCCCACTGTTGGAGAAATTGGTCCCAAATAAAACTGATAGTGCCTTGCTTCTCGTGTGGCCTCCATAGGAAACACTGGCAGCACAGCTTTCATACATTCGCATTACAAGTTCTATAATGTTGTTCCTTTTGAGCATTGCATTTACTATAGACTTTGTATAAGCCAAGTTTAGAGCACCTTAACGCCACCATAAGTTAAAATAATAGTGAAATTACGAATTAGACACCGAGGTAATTTTTTAATGCCAGGTTCTCCGTACTCTATTGGGACCAGACAAATCGCGGCAATTGCCTTGAAATAAGGTTGTATCGAATAAGCATATTCCCCTGCCACCCCCGCTCCAACGTTGTCACGGACTTTAAGCATGCAATAATGCCGTCCAATCCAGGAACGTCAACATCATAACAAGCATAATGACGACAGTCAGGCTCTTTTTAGCCTGATCATTACTGGAATATTCGTAAGCAACACCTATCCTAAATCGGTGTACATATTCCCCTCCTCCTTGTTACCGTTCCACCTCAATCTCTTTCCGCCTCGCAAGTGATCACAATGAAGTTTTTCCAGCCCATTGCCGTCTTTCTGTCTCTCCTCACCTCTATTGCCCCGGGCGGGGTGTTGGCGGCGGAAGAATCGGCAACTGCTCAACATCAGAAGGGCGAGACTGTGAGATACCAAGGACGTCAGTATTCCTTCACACGCAGTCTTGGCTGAGCACTCAATTGACTATTTCTAGTGAATTTATATGTATCCAAGCCCGGGAGGTTTAACCTTGGTCACAAGAAGCCTGGGAAAAGAACAGGTGTTCTTCTTCTTACCGATGTCTACGGCATCCAGTTGAAGGAGAACCGAGAGTAGGATTGTCCATTCACTCTTACTTTTCTTCACTAACTAATGCAGATTGGTCGATGACTTTGCCAAAGAGGGTTTTTTTGCTGTTGCACCAGACTTGTTTCGAGGTGATCCGGCAAAAGAAACTCCAGGCTTCAACATTACCGAGTTTCTTGCCAAGCATCCTCCCAGTGTCACTGACCCAATTGTTGCAAAGGCAATCAACTACCTACGCAATGAACTCGAAGTGAACTCCGTCGCTGCAACAGGCTATTGCTACGGTGGACGTTACGTCTTTCGTTCACTTGGCGAAAACGGTAAAGTCGATGTTGGCTTCACTGCTCATCCTAGTCTCTTGGCTACAGATGAGATTGAGGCTGTCAGAAAGCCCGTGTCGATCGCTGGTGCAGGTCAGTTTCAGCCCGTAATAGCAATAAAAGAAAAGACAAAAGCTGATATGGATATAGCCGAGGACCAGATTTTCCCCCAGCCCAGACAAGCAGAGACTGAAGCCATCCTCACTAAATTAGGCAAGCCTTTTACTTCGGTTCTGTACAGTGGTACTACTCATGGTTTTGCTGTTCGTGCAAATGCATCAAACCCACAGCAGGTTTTTGCCAAAGACGAAGCGTTCTATCAGGCTGTTCGTTTCTTTAATGCATGGGCCTAATCCACAGGACACAAGTTGCAGACCATGACCCCTTGCAAATTATCAGCAGAGATATTGCCACTTTCCTTCTCTTGCACGGAGTCCTGGCACATGACAGGCATTGTGCGCCATATAGTTATCTAATAGTACTTTCCACTGTTGTGCTTACCATACCTTTTCCAATTTGTACGTAGAGGAACCTGAACGACAGTTATTCTCTAAATACACTGGGATTCGGGAAGTCTTTGAGGCTCATAAGATGATCGAGTATTATAAGGGGATAAAGACAATATCAGGACCAGAGTCTCACAGAGTAAGATCAAACTCTCTAGGCCTTACAGATCATCGCGACTACATAGACTTTGCTACAAGAATAAAGATCTTTCAACGAAATATAGCCAAAGCAACCATTTTCTCCGTCGCCCTCAAGGACGATGCCTTTGCTAGTGGCTTCCACGTAGTCAGGCAAGATGCAGGAGCACCGGCGATAATCGTAAACTCCGACAAAGCATGAACTGAACATTATATTGCAGGGATTGAAGTGGCCCACCAAATGAGAATGAACTTATGTATGTCACGCTAATGCTTACGAGGCGGAAGATGCCGAACAAAGAGTTGGGGATGAGACGAACCAAGCTAGGCTAGCGATGAAGCCCAGTTGTGTTCACCGCTTACGCATGTACGGCCTCGCAGTTAGTCACTAATATTCTGACAGACTAGTTCTGAAAAGGATTATGCTCGGGATTCTCGGGCTTGTTACCGTTCTCTAACTGGCTTCTGAATGCTGTGGCTAGAAACTTAGTTTGTGATTTGAGTTCTCATCAAGGCTCCGATAATATATCATCAGAATAAGGATTTGTCACTGCATGAAACTCAATTTTGATTGGCAGAAACTTCATGTTACTTACTATCATGGGTTGACTTCGCAGACAGTTTCTGCCGGCTTGTATGCCAACGACCAACATGAAGTAAGGTATAAAGTAGCCTTAAGCTGCTGCAATCTAGTCTGGTTGACCTTTCACTAGCTCACAGCAATTCCCCTTTCTTCAACGCTCATATTCCTACCACAATGTCCGAGCATCAAACGGCTATCCCCAAAGGATCCTGGGTTCTTGTGACAGCCGCAAACGGCCATACTGGAAGCCATATTGTCTTCGAGCTACTGAAGAGAGACTTCAAGGTCCGCGGCACTGTTCGAGACTTGGAGTCCAGCCAGTGGCTACTGGAGGATGAATTTGTTTCGAAATGTGCCGAACGCGGCCATATCGAGCTTGTAATTGCTGACACGACCAAACCCCACGACTTCGACAGAGCCGTACAGGATGTCGCGGCTGTCATACATGTTGCAGTCATCGGAGACTTGGTTCCTGATCCCAATGTTGCTATTTCAGCTGCTATAGAATCAGCCTTGTCTGTTTGTCGATCAGCAGCAAAGGAGCCATCAGTCAAGCGGTTTGTCTTCACTTCGACCTTTTGGGCTGCTACCTTTCCAGTTCCTGGCGTCGGGGACACCATTACAAACCTTGACAGTTGGAACGATGCTGCTATTCAAGCTGCTTGGGCTCCTCCTCCATATGATGCAGATCGCATTATGCCAGTTTATTTCGCAGCCAAGGCTGAGGCAGAAAAGGCTGTTTGGAAGTTTGTCAAAGATGAGAAACTCCCCTGGGTAATCAACTCGGTCAGTCCTTGTGTTATCCTGGGAGACCTCCGAGATGATAAGCATCTACGGTCTGTACCGCCCCAGCTCGTTGAACAGCTGTATCTGGGGATTATTGAAAAGCTGCAAACCCCTGCTAGTAAGTATTATATCCATAACTGATGCTTGCGACTAATGATGAAAAGTGTATTACAGCCACGTCGCCGATGTCGCGATTATTCATGTCGCCGCCGCAATCGACCCCGACGTCCAAGGTCAACGCATTCAGGTTCTCGCATCATCGTTTACATGGAATGATTGTCTAGATATCCTACGAAGTGCTTAACCAAACCGCAGCTTCGTTGAAAACTTTATTTCGGGTGACCCAAAATTGATATACAAGATTGAGAACGATATTGCTCTTGATCTCTTACAGAAATGGGCCGGGCGTGGTTGGATCAGTTTGGAGGCGAGTGTTACAGAAGTAGTGGATTACTTGATCAAAACCAAGAGGCTGGATGACAAGTAGGCAGGTTTCATCGCATGTTCTCATATGGTTGTCATGGCTTATCTGTGAGCTTATTAATTAGCCTAATGATGAATACCATCAGCTGATGATTGGCTTTGGTCCCCGCTGAGTCAGATTCATGTTGAAAAAAAGAAGACCAGTTCTGACGTCCACTTCACTTCTTTTATCTTTGTCATCCCCGTATTAGCTCATCAACAATGGAGAATTGTACTAGAGACACGGAATATCAATCAGTTATTCAGAGACAAACGACGCTAGTCAGAAGAAGAGGCCGCGGCAGACTACCAAAAGACCGACCAGTTGAAGAACCCACAAAGTTTCAACCTGGAACGTTGCAATTCATCAACTCTGCTCATCCAGACGAGATCACCAATGCAAATAGTATCAAACTAATAAGATCACACGCAGCAAAGCTTTCTCGTGCTCTTCAGAAGGAAAGAGAGCAAGATGAGGCTCTTGTCGAGGGATATGACCCTGAAAACCTTCAAGTTGAAGCAGAGTTGAGATCGCTTGTTCACCCAGCAAGCGATACACGATACCGAAAGATCATGCCTAAAGCAAAAGTACATGGACAGACCGAAAATCGAGCACCAAGCCCACTCCAGTTGATCGGTGGTGCTCGCAGTGACGCATACACAGGATTTGCAAGACCACTTTCAGAAGATGAGCACTATCTCTTTGATTTCTGTACGTCTATCCTCCTCGACTTTCATTCAGCCAACTGAACCAACTAATATGTTATATCATAGATCTCAACTATGTTATTTCTTACGGATATACAGCATGCTATGCCCAAGACGATGAGCAAAACTTCGGTTATCTGATGAGGCATATCTGGGTGCCCAATGCAATGTCTAAACTCAGTCTTATGGCTGCCGTCTTTCACGTGGCGTGCCGGAACTATGTCGCCGCCACAAATAACACCCTGTCGAACAAATTTGCGGTCAAAAAACTTCAATATCGACTAATGTGCATCCAAATGGCTAAAGACGCCATCGAGTCGGAGGTTGTCGCTACAGATACAACTATCGCATTGGCTATGCTGATGGCCTCTGAAGCAGTGAGCATCCCTTCTTACTCTCTATCTTTAGGAAAAGGCTAATTGATCATTGAAGTTCCTTGAAGGAGATATGAGCGCATATTGGAGTCATGGTGCTGGCGTTATGAAAATGGTGCGTGCGCGAGGAGGCGTTGACATGCTGGGAATGTCAGGATTCTTGACTAGAACTGTCTCGGAATCTATCTATCTCACGCAGACCAATATGATAGCCGGCCTAGATGTCTTGGATCCAAAGACAACTGTCTCATGAGGTACAATCTGTTAAATAGCCACCAAATCTCAAAACACTGTACAGATCTTGGGTCGTAGTATACATTTCTGCGTGCAAGTCAGTGGTACGTGTTATATCAAAAGGTTTCTCAAATATGCGAATCTACTGTGTGATCAGAATGCATAACTACATGTTTCTGTACGTGCATCGTTGGTCAGCCGAATTACTCAGTACCTAGTTGTTGTTTTGGATGAGATATGAGAGCCTGGCGAGTATAGGCTCCGCCCTTCTCAACTGACCTTATCCAGTAGCTCTTGGCTTGTAAAGGGCTCTCGATAGCCCTGTTTCGAGTCGTCCAGAATTTGCCACTGACCGTGTCGGCATCGAGTCGATAAGACTTGTCGGGCTTGACTTTGATTTGTCGATGTAGTCAATGTCATCTCTAAATAGTTCCTATGAAATATTTCACCATTTATTATTAGGTTCAGAATGAATAGCAGTCTCGGTGCCGAAACGGCGAAAATTGTTCTAACTTCGTATTGCAATACGCAAGAATACGCTGCTACTGCCTTAGCCGTGCAGAGACACGTCTACATGCTGACAGACAAATCAAGTTCTCATTCAAAAGCGGATATCCCACTGAAGACATACACCCAGTAGTATCTTATTTGATATAGCGGTGATTGAGGCGTATTCAAAGGCCAATCGAAGGATGTAGCTGCGGAAACATGTGAAATCACAATAGTCTCAAAACAACATATAAACCCATTGAAACTCCCTTTTTCAAGCCAGAATATCAGCAGAGCTGAAGCATCTTCTCACAATGTTTTCTAAAACTACCTTTCTTCCCTTTGCGGCCCTTATAGCTCTCACAGCTAGCCAAAATCTACAGGCCACTCTACATACAACTTCATGGAACTCAACATTCAAACTCTCGCCTCAGCAACTTAGTCTTGCCAGCTTGACCACTGAACAAGGTGCGCAGATCAACAACATCATCAACTTTGACCGAACTCTACTCGCCAATGGTGGTCCTCACCAAGATGACTTTTACACCCTGCCCCCTGGTCTGAAGATCCCCAAGGTCGCGGGCGAGCTTATCAAGCTCCAAGAAATAACAGATCCAGAGCCATACACAATTCCTGCTTCGACCGCAATGTCTCGTTTCCTCTACTCAACTACAAATATTAATGGTACTCTTATTCCTGCTTCTGCTTACATCCTTTGGCCATATACCACCAAGAAAATGAAAAGCGTTCCCGACGGAAAGGCGCCAACTGTACTTTGGACTCACGGCACATCTGGATGGTATCCCACTGCCGCACCATCTACCCATCGCAGTCTCTTCTATCAAGACTTTGTGCCATATGCCTTGGCTCTAGCAGGGTATGCTGTTGTGGCCCCTGACTACGCTGGTCTCGGCGTTGGGACCTCATGGGATGGGACTGCCATTCCTCACGAATATGGCATCTATCAGGCTGGTGGAGCAGATGCTCTCAATTCCCTGAGAGCTGCTTTAACTGCATTTCCACAGCGTTTGACAACTGATTATGTAAATGTTGGTCATAGTCAGGGAGGTGCCGTTGGATGGGGTGTCTCTGAGCTTCTTGCGGAAAAGAAGGGAAAATTCAAGGATCTCGTTAAGGGCCATCTAGGAACCCTTCTTTTTGCCCCACCGACAGATGCATTCTCGTTGCCAGCTACTTCGATTACTACCTGGGTTGGTAAATATCTGAACCAAGTCTATCCTGAGTTCAAGCTTAGTGACTGGCTTACACCTCTGGGTATCGACCGAGTCACTCTTTTCAACCAGGTTGAGGGATCTCAAAGCGTCAGCGGCTTTCTCTTCCGCTCTGAAAAGGAGATAGTCCAGCCTGACTGGATGAACACATGGTCTGTGGCCGCTCTCAAAAGAATCGTTAACCCCGGTGAGAGGCCTTGGAAGGGACCTCTGTTTATCATCCATGGTGAAGAAGACCCAGCGGTGCATTACAACGCATCATTGGCTACTTCGAAGGCTACTTGCGAGAAGTATCCTGGTGATCTGGAGTTCTTGGGTGTTCCTGGAGTTGGTCACTTTCCTGGTATGTATGCAACTAGGTCGATTTGGATGGATTGGATCAATGATCGGTTTGAGGGACGCAAGGTCCAAAACCAAGGCTGTTTGCAGTCCCAAGTTGACCGATTCCTACCTGACGGTCATTATCAGCATGATCCAAACTCCTTTCCTTTGTGGGCCGGCAAGTCAGAATGGGCTTATGAGCTTCCTCAGGGTCATTAGTACCAAGCTTCCGGTTGACTAGTAGGAGGAGAGGTGGCTGGTGATTATGGAGAGCATGAGGGACATGATATGTACTGAACTGTGAAAGTGGCCGGGGATATATCTCAAAGAGATCCTCAGTGTACGGTAACCCAAATATTTTATTGTTATAAAACTACCAGCTTACAAAATAATTCACTCCTGTCCAATTCCCCCTTACTATGTCCTTGATTTGACAATGCCAAATTTCGTAAAAAGAAACTAAGTTCTCTCTGCTGATTTAAGCTCTCAGCCACAAGTCTTAACTGCAAGCTGCTGATTTTGCATCTCAACGCACACTGTAATGTGATACCGTCATTTGTTCCCCTTATCCTCCAAGCCGTCAAGATCAAGATAAGGGCAGTCCTTAGGTTTCGCGTAGAACGTGCCCCCAAGTTCTTTGATTAATTTCCAGCGCTCTTCCATCGTCAATGCGTTACCAATCCTTCCCAGACCTTTTCTCTTGGTCTGGGAAAAGGTAGTGTATAAGACCCAGACACCGCCGTCGGCCGGCCACCCAGCATACAACCGTGGAGAATCTGGTAAATCATACTTCCACTGTTTTTCGATTTCGCTATCGAGGTCTTTGACCCATGTTGCCCCTAGCTGGCGCATCCTAGCGCAGTGAGCCTCTTCCTCATCAGGGTCGCCTGAACTGTTCGCGGGCTTGAACCGGTCGAGGCCAAGGAACTCGAGTTCAGCTATGGAGCAGAGATGGGTATAGTAGCCGCCCTTTTTAGGCCAACCTGTTACCGAGCCACCCGTGAGACCACCAAATTGGCATCGGGGAAACCATGTTACCCCGAATTCACCATCAAAGCTGCATTCAGACAGGCTTCCAGGGATATGGGATATGGTATCTTCTGATGCTGGGAGGAGAATTTTCTGACTATTTTGGGAGCTTGCAAAACAGGTAGTAATGAGTATAGCTAGTAGGAAGAGAACTGAACCTGCTTGTGTGGACATTGACAACGGTCTTGTGTTTTGGCTAGGGGGGTAGCAGAATGTTGGGATGGATGAGGATTCTGAGGGGCGATACATTTGGTGCATAAAGAGAGATCTAAACTTATATTGGTGACATCCAACTAAGTCAAGGAATGTTAGATGTTCCGGTACCGCACGTGCCATAATTACTTGGTGTTGGTTGTTAAACTGTGACTGTCGGATCCACAAGCATGCCATTTGATGGACAGGCATTGGTAGATTCTTTCCAGCTTCTCCAAGCATTAACAGGCTTCCCATGACAATAGTCTTTTCAGACAAGCAATGATTGGGCATTCTAATTTATGAACGCGCCGCCAATCTATGGATACCTGGTTATGATGAATCAGATTCGTCGAGGTTTCCGGCGATTTCCCAATACAGAATGTTTCATCCTACATTGTCCCCGGAACCGACGAATCAAATCCATGTAATAAGCCCAAGTGTTGGCTGTTGGTTATCAAAGCTAAGTTAGCAGGTTAGCTAATGCGTCACTTGGCTATGGGTCCACCGTCGTTTCTGTGAGAGCCAACAGTTGGCTTCCTGCTCTAACTGTAGTAACTCTTTCGGCACCAACGTCAAATGTAGCAAGTAGCATCTTGAAAACGCAGGCTGTAATAAAGCAGCCAGCTTTTCTCTCAAGTCCGTCCATGAGTCAAGGGATAGAGGTTAGTTGTGTCAATGATGTGAGTCCCATGTACATCAGGCGTATACCTTGTCCCTGACTGTTTTCTTATCCCTGCAACTGTTGGCCATGACAATTTGCTGCCAAGAAAGTTTTATTTGAAACTTGCTGTCAACCAACTGCATATCAACCATGCTCCGTTATCATCCATTGCCCCATCGGGTCTCTGGCGCGTAAGGTGGGGAGTTTAAAGGGTTAACGCTGTTTTCTGTATTTACACCGATCACCAGGCCCCCTATTATCTCCAATGATGAAGTCCATCCTCTTCCTAGTTGCCTCTATCGCCTTCACCTCTACGTTCGCTGCATCAGTACATACTGCAGATATTGATGATCTTAAAGGAGCAACTGATACGTTCAATGCTGCACTTAGAGAGAGTCAATATAACCTCACAGAAGCAGACGGAGATGTAGGTGACTTTGCCACGAGACTCTTCGGCTTCGAAGGCTGTGGTTACTGGGGTTCTCTCAAGCGGAAGGCAATTTACTCTGGTTGGCAGCAAGCCTGGCATATGATGGACGCAATTCAAGGAAAGGAGCTCAACTGGAACGAAGCTGCAGCAGTAGAATTCTTCGCACCTCCTTTCATCAACGAAGAAGAGCAGTCTGCCATCAAAAGCACTATCTCCCCACTTCTATCTTCTTTGTATGTGTTGCTGACTTGGCGACAGAGATCATTGATACTGTTGTGACCATTAGAGCTGGCAGCAGTCTCAATCCGTTTCAATGGCGACTTCATGTTCGTTGCGACGATCCTAGCGATATATGCAAATGCAAACCACACACTCAGCTGGCATACACAACCAACAAAGACCAGGAGTCGGGAAAAGCACGTATCGCGTTTTGTCCCAATTATTTCCTTGAGCCAGATCTTCTCAAAGTCATTGATGGAAACAGCAAGAAGGAGTTGCCCATAGAACATCGTGCAGATCTCAACAACTACGTTCGCAATAAAGGTATGAATGTTTATTGTCTTCTTACTTTCTCGTGCTTTTGATTAATTTTCCTAGGACGTGTTTGGTTCCATGAGCTTCTCCATGTTGATTGGGCCTCTGGCGTGGACCCGCGCTATAATATTGCTGATCTTCATGCTCTGTACGTCCGGGGAGACCAAACCATCGTCAAGCAAAAGATTTACAACCCAGCGAAGACGAAAGGTCTCGCTACGTTTCCCCTCGATCCAGCTTGTTGGATTAAGAGAAGCGCTGATAACTTCGCCATGTATGCGATGGCCAAAACCGTTCAAAAGATCACTGGCAATTATCCTCATCTTCCCTTCGCCTCAACATTAGAATGTGTGTAAGACATTCCCCATGCCGGACTTGATCCTTTTATGGCGGAGGGCGTAATGATTGATCGAAAATTGGCAGCCATGGTTGGCACCGAAGGTCAAGGCAAGTGTCAAGCCTCTGAGGATGAACATGGCCCTGGAGACAAGGGTCTTGTTGTCCCAAAGACCTCTAGTGCCTGGTTTTCGGGTCAAGATCGTTACCCCGAGGACTATAATCGCCAATTACGAGGTTGGTTGGCCGATGCGAATCCTCGCCACAACCGTGTTCGCATCGTGCTAATGCAAACTTTGATGGGGTCCCAATGGATAGCTATTCAAGATACACCCGAAGAGCCTGTCAAAGACTTCTGCCTCGCAAAAGTCCTATCAAAGGTACCCGCAAAGGCAGACGAGGACAACCCGGAGTTTCCAACTGAACTTCCTGCATTCGAGGCCCATGGAGCCAAGGGGTGCATTTATTCTGGAACTTCTAACATTGTAGGTAATTTGACTTGTGAGAATGGTCCTTTGGATATTCGCTGCTGGGAGGACCCTGAATGGAGGGAGATGTCTTATTGTGATGGAGGGAAGTACATGCTGGGAATCAAGTGTGACTGGGCGTGATTTGTTGCATATTTGTGTGCGATATTGTTTGACAGTTGTTTAAGCCAGTATTTGTTATATATTGTTGTTATCTTATGCATTCTACTTGTCTCTATATATCAAGTTCAAGTCATACTCTTTGGTAGGTGCTCACTCGGTTTTCTGTGCTGATATAAGCTCACAATAGAATATCCAACCATCAAACTTTATGCGATATCTCGTCGTAGAAACACAGCGTCGACTGGGGGTTCTTCGTCGTCCAAGTAGTGGCCAGGCTGCATGTGAATCAGCCTATATCCTCGCCGTTCATACCAGTCCTGGTTAGTTGACTAAAATGTGTCAGCTTTGTTGATGGCAAACATTCACAACGGCCAAGACTTACGCCCAACTCCTCTCCGTTCTTTTCTCGGTACAGCTTCTTCTGCATTTCCTTCTCAGCGGTGTCAAGTGCGAGGGTTTTGGCACATAGTGGCTCCTCAATTGCCATTGACTCGACGATGTCCATGGCTGCTCGCCCGATGCCTTTGCTTCGGAGTGCTTTTGAGACGTAAAATGTCTTGATCCAGTAGACGCCTTCTTTGGGAAGATCTAGTACAAAGTTTCCTGTTTTCTCGTTTCTGTCATCGAGTGAGATATGGCCCACGGGATAGAACTTTGTATGTGTTGGTTTTCGGGGTTTGGCTCTGAGGCTTTCGGCTGTGTCAACCAATGGCGCCTTGTCCTGAGAGTCGTCAGTCATGTCCAGTATTTATCAGTTTCATAAGCTGACTTCAGGGTACGCATCTAAGTGCAATTGAAGAGTTTCGCGGGTTTCGGGGTCATCTGGTCGCAGCGTCTAGTCAAAGTTAAACGTCTACAATTGTGAATCGATTCTTGAGGAAACTAACGATCCAGAAAATGGACTTCTGGCCCGAGACTTGTCTTTCTTTCCATCCTTCAACTAATTGCTTGTCCCAACCGCATTGAACTCGCTGTGCATAAATGCGGTTGACATGCTCTGGAGAGTTGGGGTCCCAAGGGACTAAGACAAGCTGATCTTGACGTGTTGCTGACGGCATAGCTGATTCGATTTTGTATCTCAAACTTTTATCGCATCAAGAATAGATAGACTATTAGAGTTTTTGAAAAAGAACCTCGAAACATAGGGATAATTATTGAGGCTTGAATGAACTATTTGTCATATACGGTAATGAGTCATTGGAGGGCGCGGAATACGAGTTTGTCCGAGTTATCTGGTGTAATTTCTTCGCTAAATGACGCGCCCGGAGTTGGACATTTCGCCCCGAACTTCCTTTCTTGTTCAAAGCAGCGAGACTCATGGGAACTTTTGAGTACTACAAGCTCAGTCGAGTTCCCTCCGGTCTTACAATCAACAGCTTTCCATTATATAAGTTCCGATGTCGAGTCAGTCCAGCAACTCCAGTTACTGAAACTGAGTGTTTCCATTATCGTGTGATGAGCTTTTCGACAGATACGGATTACGGTACTTAAACTTTCACATAGTATACATGCTCGGAAAATTATAGTCAGGTCAATTTCTACACAATTCACTCCTTGATCCAAAATCTCTCCACTCAACTGTATAGTATGAACCGCAAAGCTCCGGCCACCATTTCAATTTCAACCTAGGTTACACACCTGTACAGGGTAAGACGTTAAGTAACGCGTAGCCTCAATGTTACCTGAGCTTGAGATCAACTTTTTGAGGTTATGGGTGCCACATTCTTCGGCAGTTGTAATGGTCCAAGAGGGTGTCTGTGTGTTGCTCCGTAAATAATTTGTGTTGATATCCGTGGGCATGTGAGGGCGTCTAACCAGAGATAAAGTCTGTACAAAACACGTTTTTGTATTTCGGGCCCATATCCAGTAAAGGTTTCTCACGGTCAATCAGTAAAAGTAACGTCATCTTGAATTGTCGCGTTCACATCCCCTCCGTCATTAAATGGATTGAGAAGCACTTAACTTCCTGTGCCAATGTCACATCACCCAAGCATAATCATTCTATATCCCATCTATTGAATCCACTATGGTATCCCCGACACACGCTCCCAAAACAATTCACAAAGGAATAAAAATACAGAGAAATTGTGGTATCTAGTGTATAATCATCAACTGTCTGTCAAGCTCTTGATCCTTTTCCATGGTTGCTTTGCAGATTGCACTCCTTCCAAGGCGGACTAGCTCAACAACAAAGTCATTGATAAGCTTCATATGAGAGACCTCGGAAGTGGTCAGTCGGCGCACTGGGAGATTGTTGATTAGATCAGCGGCTGCTTTGAGAAGCTCAAGGTCTTGCTCAGCCCGTTCATGGAGTGGATACAGCAAGATGTTGAAGAAGAGAGTGATCATGGCTGCTGTGGGGTAGAAGACAATAACCCTACACACGAGTTAGTCACGGAGCTGGATTCGGTTTGCGTGGACTTTTCTTACCAGAATGCTTCACCAGCGACTCCACACATTGCTGCCCGCAAGTATACAAGTGTCGACCGACTAGCTTCCAGCGCAAGAGCATTGCTCGATTCAACTCCAGGAACCCATTCGGGCTGGTCGTTAGGGTTTCCGGGATCAGGCTCCATGCATCTGCCACTTGCTCGATGGATTGCAATCATGAGATGATGATAGTCCAAATGCAGAGTGATGTGTCTCATACTGCGAGGGAGATGCATCCCTTGAAGGGCGACTTGAGACTCATTGGTGATTGACAGCGCTGGACGGAATGAAGGGGGTAGAGATTGTCTCCATGCTTCGAGCTCTTCGTCAAGCTCTCTGATGTCACAAAGTAGTTGTGCATGAGACTTCTTAGCAGCCTGAGCCGAATATAGAAGACGACTGGTTTTGTCTTTGAGTTGACTCAGGCGAGGGTCGCCCGGAAGATGAGGCATGAGACTCTCTTCGTCGAAGGAAACTTGGGGGAGGCTTTCATTGAGTTTGGGTAGGTATTCATAGCAGTCGTAATAGGTCTCCGGAAGGGTGAGATCACAATACTCGTCGGACATGAGTGGCGGTTGACCTGTCCGTAGAGCGATATCTTTATCGAAGATATAGCATAGCCAGAATAGCATGCGCAGTTGACGCCGTTCCCTCTCTGAGCGTGTGACTTGCGAGCCTCGCGACTTACACGATATGTTTGTATGGCCGCCAAGGGTGAAAACCATGCGGCACGCAATGGCATGGAACATGGCGCCGGATCGAAGGCGTCCAGAAAATATCTCATGCATGTTCTAGACATTTGTTAATTCTATTGGGGACCAATCTTCAGTTCAAGTCCTTACCAGCATGAAGACTATTTGGAGGTTGTTGATACTAGCTATTTCCAGGACATCTGTGAGTAGATAACGTGCTTTTGTGGCACACAAGTCTGTGTCGATGCTTGGCGAAGCTGCAAATGTATCATGGAAGAGTACTATCGTTGAGAGAAAAGCTAAGACGCCGACCTTGGCACTAAGATGCTCCAAAGAAGGACCATCGCCCGTGTATGGCTGATACGCTAGCTCAATGGTATCCTTAAACAGAACTCGTTCCACGATGGGAAATACCAAACTGAAAGAGGAATGGATAAAGGCGTCGAAAGCCTTCTCAGTAATACTTCTATCAGGAAGTTCGTATAGGTCGCGTTGGTCATGGTAAACGTGAGGTGCAGGCGATTGGGAAGGGTTGGAGTGATCTGTAGCGCCAGGATTGAGAATAACTTCGTGGCCAGTCTTTGAAATTATCCACTGTCTTCCCTCTTCTGAAAGCAAAGGTAGTCCATTGTGCTGACTGATGTGGCCAAAGTGGCAGCCACCGTAATGGAGTTGCCCATAGGAAACAGAGCTGGTGAAACCGCCAGCAGGAGATGGGGCCTGAGATATAAACGGAGATCCCTGGGATACACTTGCAGATCTCGAATCCGTGGCTCTCAAAAAGGAAGAAGATGGCCGGTTGAATGACAACTTTTGAGGGGTATCGTTGGTTGAGTCTCCAGTACCAGGGTCTGAACTCTTGTGGGGGTCAGTGGCTAGTGAACTTGGAGTCAATGGTTTTGCTGCAGTGTTTTCTGAGTTCTTCTGATTAGAAAGTGTATGAGAAAGGGCATCCTCAATGCGCTTGAGGCGCTCTGCCAGACTTTGCTCTGATGTTTGACGAGATCTAATAGACGAGTTAAAATGAACTACTCCACGGGGCTGAACGCCACGGTCTGAACCTACCTAGCCTTGGCTGTCTTTTTCCGCCCTCTCACTCGGTTAAATGTACAATCCAAGCCATGGTGCTCACACCAGTTGCAGGGTGTATCTGGGCTTGTTGAATCGCATTGGATCTAGAAGAATGAGGGCAACTTGTTAGCCAACTGGGGAAGAATGCATTACACCTTCACAAATACAAGCATGCAGGATGGGATAGATAGTATCAATCTCGCCAAGGGATGGATGGAACTGATCGATAAAGGGGAAGCGGAGGTCCCGGGAATGAACGGAGATGGGGCCTCGTATACGTACCTTTCTCTTATGACAGGCATCACAGGCCCGTTTCTGCATCATGATTACTTGTTCCGCTCTGACATGCAAGTGAGACTAGATTGGAGGAAGAAGGGAGGCGGGTTAATTCGCCGAAATCGAGTCTGCCAACTTGGACGTTGGGCTCAGTTCCACAACTGAACCAAACCAAATCAACCGGCCGGAAGTTTTGAAGAAAATAACAGTAAACGACGATATGGTGTAAGCCTCCGGCTGAAAAGCCAAGATATGAGGCAAAACGAGGCTAATGTGTTAAAATCGCGGTCTTTTCGCGAGAAAGTCCATGACCGAAAGATTCGTCAACGCGGAACATGAGGCTCTCCGAGGATGGTTCGGAGGATGGTATTGAAGAAGAATGCGACACGACCGCTGAATAAGCGGAGGAAGCTTAAAGCAGAAACGAGAACGAGGTCAGCGCTAGACGACATCAGACAAAGTGTGAAACCTTGAACCAGGATCCCACGTGAAGATCACGACCCAAACTTGGACTAGACATGGGTTGATCTGCCGAAGACCTTGACTAAGCGGAAGATTCAAGAGTTTCTCTTCTTCCGGCCCATTTTTACCAGCGGCAGATACTTTTCAATTTATAGACAGATCGGTCCTCAATTACCCCTTGAAAATGATTGCAGCTGATCTTGTAGGGGTCAAAGTCGGAAAGACGGTTATAAAAAGACCGACTCGGATGCGGCTTGTTATCTTTGCGTCATCATTTTTACTTTTTACTCAGTCGGAGCTCGTCGCAGTTTTTTACAGTCCGTCTCACATCTTAACGAATGCGAACCTGGCTGTGCAGGCCCGTTCCCTCGTAGTCGGTCTTTTCGCACTCATTTATTTGTCCGCCATGACAACAATTAACTTTGTATTCCTAAGCTGGTATCCATATTTGTAATTGCAATCATTGTTGTCGTTTCTGTCGTGACGTTTGCTAAAAAAGCACGTTTCACAAGCATGTGAATCCGGCGTTGAATCCGGCTTGAAGAGCCCCTGTAAGATAGGCCGTTTCCCTTCTGTCTCAATCAGGGCTAGCGGTTGAGTCACCACTATCTCCAATGCGCTATGCACGCTACAGCACTGTCACCAGCGGCCCAACACCACATAGGCCGGATTGACTAAGCGGTAAATTTGACCTGGCGTAGAACATTCTTATCAGGGTCCATAGATCAACAACTTCCATCAGATCCAAGTGGATCGAAGAACCCGCTCGTACTAAAATGCTTGTCAAGAAAGGAACCAGATCCAATTATTTCATTGGTCAAGCTGCCTGTTCTACGCTGCTGTCGGACGCCGAAAAAGCCCGTCAGTCTGTAAAGCCGATGCCTGTCAAAGCGTGTTGTTGTTTATAAGAAGCATGCAACCACTTTCCCTGTAAAAACATGCAGTAACAGACACCATTTAATTATAATTATTGTTCTTTAGAGTTTTGTTCGATATCAAAGACAAAATCTCGGTGCGCAATTCGGCGGTAAAGGCTATACTCTTTTAGCCAGGGCGAACATACAGTCCACCACCAACACAACACCATCAAAATGGACTCCGACAGTATCGACTCTCGAACGGTCTATGAACCGACACCAATGAAGGAAATCTCCCATGATGACACCGAATGGTCTATGAAGTCTGAAGTGGTGGAGTACAAAGAGAGAGACAAGGCATCTGGCTTCCCTGACAGAGAGCTTGGTGTCACCTGGACCAACCTCACTGTCGATGTCATTGCTGCTGATGCCGCTATCCACGAGAACGTCTTGTCCCAGTACAACATCCCCAAGCTCATCAAAGAGTCTCTCCAAAAGTCACCTCTCAAGACCATCCTTGACAACAGCCATGGCTGCGTCAAGCCTGGTGAGATGCTCCTTGTTCTCGGCCGTCCTGGCTCAGGCTGCACAACACTTCTCAACATGATCGCCAACAAACGACGGGGATACGCCAACATCAAGGGTGATGTCCACTATGGATCCATGACTGCCGAGGAGGCCAAGACCTATCGAGGCCAGATCGTCATGAACACCGAGGAGGAGGTCTTCTACCCAGCTTTGACCGTTGGTCAGACCATGGACTTCGCATCTCGGCTCAAGGTGCCTTTCCAACTGCCAAATGGTGTCAACTCGCACGAGGAGCTGAGAGTCCAGTCAAGGGACTTCTTGCTCAAGTCTATGGGTATTGAGCACACTATCGACACCAAGGTCGGTGACGCCTTCATTCGTGGAGTCTCTGGAGGAGAGCGAAAGCGAGTCTCTATCATCGAGACTCTGGCAACGCAGGGTTCCGTCTTCTGCTGGGACAACTCAACCCGTGGCCTCGATGCCAGCACGTAAGTAAAAACATTAAAACCCGTTAGGTACTTGTCTAACTTGATCCAGTGCTCTCGAATACACCAAAGCCATCCGCGCCATGACCGACGTGATGGGTCTCGCCTCCATCGTCACCCTCTACCAAGCAGGTAACGGTATCTATGATCTCTTCGACAAGGTCCTTGTACTCGACGAAGGCAAGGAAGTCTACTACGGTCCTCTCAAGGAAGCCAAGCCCTTCATGGAGAGCATGGGCTTCATCTGCCAGCACGGTGCCAACGTTGCAGACTACCTCACCGGTGTCACTGTCCCAACCGAGCGACAGATCCACCCCGATCACCAGAACCGCTTCCCACGCACCGCAGACGCTCTCCGAGCAGAGTACGAGAAGTCCCCCATCTACGAGCGCATGAAGTCTGAGTACGACTACCCTACTTCGGCGATCGCCGACGAAAGGACCAAGCAATTCAAGCTGGGTGTCCGTCAGCTGAAGGATAAGAAGCTCCCCGACAGCAGCCCCATGACGGTCGGGTTCATCTCACAGGCCAAAGCTTGTGTGAAGCGTCAGTACCAGATTGTCCTCGGAGACAAGCCTACCTTCTTCATCAAGCAGCTTTCCATGATCGTACAGGCTTTGATCGCTGGCTCTCTATTCTACAATGCCTCTGATGACTCAAGCGGTCTCTTCATCAAATCAGGCGCTGTCTTCATCGCTCTTCTTTGTAACTCCCTGGTCTCAATGTCTGAGGTCACTGACTCTTTTACCGGACGCCCTGTTCTTCTCAAGCACAAATCATTTGCCATGTACCATCCTGCTGCCTTCTGTATCGCTCAGATTGCTGCTGATATACCTGTGATTCTGTTGCAGGTCAGCACCTTTTCAGTTGTGGAGTATTTCATGGTTGGCCTTACCGCCTCAGCCGGACACTTCTTCACCTTCTGGGTTCTTCTCATCTCAATCACAATCGTAAGTGTATTACTTCTATTTACTGACTCTTCAGTACTGACACATATCATTAGTGTATCACGGCCCTTTTCAGAGCTGTCGGCGCGGCTTTCAGCACCTTTGATGCCGCTTCCAAGGTTTCGGGTTTTCTCATCAGCGCCACAATCATGTACTCTGGCTATCTCATCAGCAAGCCTCTGATGCACGATTGGTTTGTCTGGCTCTTCTGGATCAACCCTTTGGCATACGGCTTCGACGCTCTTCTATCAAATGAGTTTCATGACAAGATCATTCCTTGTGTTGGGCACAGTCTCGTACCCAGTGGTGCTGGCTTCACCAATGGCGATCACCAGGCTTGTTCTGGCGTAGGTGGAGCCAAGGCTGGAGTGAACTTCGTTACTGGCGATGACTACCTGGCATCTCTCTCATACAGCCATGACCATCTTTGGAGAAACTTCGGTATAATTTGGGCCTGGTGGGCTCTCTTCGTTGCTATCACCATCTACTTCACCACCAAGTGGCACGCTTCCTCCGAGGATGGGCCCAGTCTGGTCATCCCTCGCGAGAACGCCCACATTACCGCTGCTCTTCGCCAGTCTGATGAGGAGGGACAGACAAAGGGTGAGAAGAAGATCGTGGGTAGCAGTGATGGTGGTGTTGTATCCGGCGATGACTCCGACACCAGTGGCGAAGCAATGGGTCTGGTCCGTAACACCTCTGTGTTCACCTGGAAGAACCTCAGCTATACTGTCAAGACTCCTCAAGGTGATCGCACTCTTCTCGATAATGTTCAAGGTTGGGTCAAGCCAGGCATGTTGGGTGCTCTTATGGGCTCTTCGGGTGCTGGAAAGACTACTCTGCTTGATGTTCTGGCTCAACGCAAGACTGAGGGTACCATTCGGGGCTCTATCATGGTTGATGGCCGGCCCCTTCCGGTTTCTTTCCAGCGCTCTGCAGGCTACTGTGAGCAGCTTGATGTTCACGAACCCTATGCTACCGTCCGCGAGGCTCTAGAGTTCTCTGCCCTCCTCCGGCAAAGCCGTGACACTCCTCGTGAGGAGAAGCTCAAATATGTTGACACTATCATTGACCTTCTGGAACTTCATGATCTTGCGGATACCCTGATTGGCCAAGTCGGTGCCGGTCTGAGTGTCGAACAGCGGAAGCGTGTTACTATTGGCGTCGAACTGGTCTCGAAGCCTAGCATCCTGATCTTCCTTGACGAGCCTACTTCTGGTCTCGACGGACAATCTGCATACAACACCGTTCGTTTCTTGCGCAAGCTGGCTGCTCACGGTCAGGCCATCCTTGTCACCATTCACCAGCCCTCTGCCCAGCTCTTCTCTCAGTTTGATACCCTTCTCCTTCTCGCCAAGGGCGGTAAGACAGTGTACTTTGGCGACATTGGCGAGCATGGCAACACGGTTACCGGATACTTTGGTCGCTACGGAGCTCCCTGCCCAGAGCATGTCAACCCTGCCGAGCACATGATTGACGTTGTCTCTGGACATCTCTCCCAAGGCAAGGATTGGAACCAGGTCTGGCTGTCTTCCCCTGAGCATGATGCTGTTGAGAAAGAGCTCGATAGCATCATCAGCGAAGCTGCTTCCAAGCCCCCGGCCACTACCGACGATGGTTACGAATTTGCTACCTCTCTGTGGGAGCAGACCAAGCTCGTCACCCATCGCATGAACATCGCCTTGTATCGCAACACAGACTACATCAACAACAAGTTCGCTCTCCACTTGTCCTCTGCCCTCTTCAACGGTTTCTCCTTTTGGCAAATCGGATCGTCTGTCGCTGAACTTCAGTTGAAGTTGTTTACAGTCTTCAACTTCATTTTTGTCGCACCCGGTGTCATGGCTCAGCTTCAGCCGTTGTTCATCCATCGCCGAGACATCTTCGAGACCCGTGAGAAGAAGTCAAAGATGTACTCTTGGGTCGCTTTTGTGACTGGCCTGATTGTCTCAGAAGTCCCTTACCTGATCATCTGTGCTGTCATCTACTACGTCGCTTGGTATTACACCGTCGGTTTCCCGGGCGATTCTACCCGCGCTGGCGGTACCTTCTTCGTCATGCTTATGTATGAGTTCATCTACACTGGCATTGGTCAGTTCATTGCTGCCTACGCGCCAAACGAGGTGTTCGCATCACTGGTCAATCCTCTTCTCCTCACTGTCCTGGTGTCTTTCTGCGGTGTTCTGGTACCATACTCCAGCATTCAGGACTTCTGGAAATATTGGCTCTACTACATCAACCCTTTCAACTACCTCATGGGTAGCATGCTGGTGTTTGACATGTGGGGGGCCGATGTCAAGTGCAAGGAAAGCGAGTTTGCTCGTTTCAGCCCTCCCAACGGTACTACATGTGGTGAATACCTCAAGGAGTGGCTTACACACGTGCCCAGCAAGCTGATCAACCCTGATGCGACCGATGAGTGTAAGGTGTGTACTTACAGCAAGGCTGATGACTACCTCAAGACTCTCAACCTCAAGTCGTACTCATACGCCTGGAGGGATGCGGGCATCACAGCTGCCTTTGTCTTCAGTTCGTATGCTCTTGTTTACATCCTCATGAAGCTTCGAACCAAGACTTCTAAGAAGGCGGAGTAGGAGTAACATCGCAACCTGATTCATTCAGGTCTTAGAATTAGTTCCTTTTTCATTCGGATATCATTATAGACTGTATAGCAACCTTAGACTGCGCAATTAGACTATCAACATAGCACTCATCATAATAATAGATCGTTCTTACCATGAATTTGAGTAGAATTCAGTGATGTCCAGTTTTCTGAGATCTTGGTCGCGTCTCTCGGCACTACGATGATCCTACAGCCGTCTCTTTTCCTCCGTTGAAGCCATGGTATGACCTTTTGAGGAATTCTGTGATTAAGCTGGATGTGTGGATACAGTTTTGAGTTCGTAGAGAGATTCTTTGGGTAGGCGGGGATGTCATAGTGGCATATAAGGAGCCGTCAAATATTAATGTTAGTAGTGTTAGATTAGTTTGGCTAACGGGTCAGTGGTTGGTCAGGGCGAGCTGGCTACCCTGAAGCCACAACGCGTATTGTTGGGCAAAACAGAACGCGACATTTGGACGCGTATTTGTTCTCTGGGCTGTTTTCATACAACGTATATAGTAATTATATAGCGATCATAATGTATTCTTTATGCGATTGCCAAACATCTCATGGCCTGTGATGTCCAAATTCCTTTGAATGACTGTCGGGCGTGGGACAAAACCCTATTATCAATGAACCATTGGATCAGATCTCATTCCAAGGACCTTGACCATAGGTAATAAATCGGACGATAGAAGGTAAACATAGTAGATCATTTTCTTTGTATTCTCGATGATAAAACATACACTTTTGTCTTCTTACTATTTGGCTATCACGTCTGCCATCTTCACATTTTGAGTGCTTCGACTCGATGTAGCGATTCTCGTGTCAACAAGGAGACCCACTGTGATGACTACAGGGCATGCAGCGGGCATCGGGCCAAGCCCCGGGCTAATACCTTCGGAGCTTCGGGCTTCTCACATTCAGGCTGAGGTCTAAGACGAGACAACTGCAGATCAATTGTGACCAGCATTTAAAGGAACCAACACTAAACAATTCAACCAAATCCACACACTCTACCCGTAATCACTCTTCAGTACCACAAATCATGACTATTTCCAACGGTATCAACGGCCACGCTAATGGCCACACAAATGGCCACACAAATGGCAATGAGACTACTACAAAGAATGGTGTCTTATTTGCCAAGCCTTACAAAGCGTCGATATCGTCCATCGTTTCGGAGCTTTTTGAGGACAATATCACAGCAAAGATCCTCCACGCCGCAGAATCGGGCCTTGTAAACAACGTAAGCGCTCTTCACTTCGGTGTGAATACCTCACTGACACTGTTAGAACCCTCCATTGGCATACCCCGAGTATGTTCCCCAGACTGGGTCAGATGCTGGAAAATATATCCTCCGTGAGAAGCTCTTCTGGACCTGTGGCTTCTTCCCAGGTTCCATATACTCGTTGATCGAGCGTCTCATCAAATATCCCCAAGCTTCAGCTGGAGATACCAACAAGCAACAACTGCTGAAGCAACTGCTCGATGTTGGACGAGCGTGGTCTGACCCGCTCCATGAGTATGCCCAGAGAACAGATACCCACGACATGTCATTCATGATCCAGCCGTCTATGAGAGTTCGTTGGGAGACTCTACATGACTCGACAGCCCTTGAGTCTATCATCACTGCCGCGCGCTCACTGTACTCAAGATACAACGCCAATGTCGGCGCTCTCAGATCATGGGATGTCCTGTCGCAAAATGGTGTTGACATTTCCAGCATGACAGAGGACTTTTTGGTGATTATCGACTCGATGTGCAATCTCGACCTGCTGTATTACGCAGCTGCACAGACTGGCCAGACTGAAATGGCTGAAGCAGCAACAGCTCACGCCAAGGCATTGATCAAGGCCTTGTTACGAAAGGAGACAGACGAATCTGTTGGAAGAACCATGTACAGCACCTTTCATGTTGTCAACTTCGATCCCAGAGACGGATCCGTCAAGGAGAAGAGAACTGGCCAAGGCTACGCAGCCAACTCGACTTGGGCCCGCGGGCAGGCTTGGGGTATCCTAGGGTACTCACAGACTTACAACTGGACTAAAGATCCTGAGTTTCTAGATGCAGCTATTGGCTTAGCTGAGTATTTCATCTTCAGACTACTCAAGTCCCCAGACTGTGTCGAAGTCCCTGTCCCTGGAGAGAGCCGCACTAAGGGTCGATACGTTCCTCTTTGGGACTTCGATGCCCCGATTGATACTTCCGCACCACTGAGAGACTCTTCAGCGGGCATTATTGCCGCAAACGGTATGCTTGTTCTCTCGCAAGCTCTAGCTGGAAGTGGATCACCCGACTTGAGTGAGAGATATCGATCAATGGCGATTCGAATCGTGAAGGATACGCTTGACTTCTCCCTTTCACAGGAGAAGTCGAAAGTGGCGTTGAGATCAGATGGAAAATTCGAGGTTCAGGACTTGAAGCCAGAAGCTCACTTTGAGGCTATTCTGAAGAACGCCACTGCGAATCACAATGCCAAAGACTACAAGAGATATTGGGATCATGGACTGGTTTATGCGGATTACTATTTGATTGAGTTTGGGAACAGGTTATTGAAGATGGGATTGGTATAGATACATCTCTCGGAATTTCACATGAAGAATTAGTGAAGAGATACATCTACTTGGCATAATATAGTTTTATATTCTTTCGTCATCCCAATGTCCAGTTGTTCATGGAGAAAGGCCCCCCTTGATCCTCAATCGTCTGAGCCGTAAACATCATGTCATCAAAGCTGATGACTCGATCCAACTGCATGAAATCCTGATCCATAAGAACCGTCGAGATCGCTGATAGCTCATCTGGTGAATTGTGCTCTACTCCGGGATTGGTAGGAGATACCTGGGGAAGGAAGCTAAGATGACTGCCTGGAGGACCAGGATTGAGGATAGATCTCTGGGACCCGCCATCAAATGAGTTCTGCAACACGCTGGACGCTGCTCCAGCCCGAGCTTGGTTGCTGTGCTGATTGTCGCTTTGTCCTTCGCGGAGATAATGGGGTGTCTGCGTAACAAAACCATCGGTAGAGTATCCAACGACATCTGGAGAATAATCCGGATCCTCCGCACATTTCTTGTGAAGCGCGCGTAGTTGAGCGTTATACTTCCCGGGCAAGGAGGAATTAGACTTTGATCGGGACAAAGGGCCTGCCCATCTTTTAGAGAAGTCATCGAGACTTTCGACTAGAACCCAGAACTCAGGGGCTAGATCAGTCTTGTAAAATCTCCAGTGCACTACGGAATCATCAGTCCAAGACCGTAAGCATTGGCGAAAAGGTCTTACCAAGCAATGCGCGAGCACTGACGAACACACAGAAAGCGAACTGGCTATTAACAGGGCTGTTTTCTGATGTGTACTTCAGATACTTGCGTGTAATTGTTGCTGTCTCTGCCGCAGCGATTTGACATGTCTCTGCGCTATGGGCGCTGGGCATCCGTACAATACTGGTCCATTGAGGTGATGGATACGCGATCTGCTGATGCAGTAAGATCATAGAGGTGTTGTGAGTGATATGGGCCAATGTCAGGTTTGGATCCATGTTGATAATGGTTGGCCTCCGCGAGATGTTGGAGTCTTTCCATTTCTGAGGGAGAAACATCTTCCAGCTGAAATAGCTTTTAGTAAGTGGTTTCAAGGCAAAAGAATGAGACCTACTGGACAAGGCGTAGATCCAGCTCCTTAAATCTGGTAAGCCAATTACCGACTTCTTGACGATCCCTGAAGTTAATTCTCTGTTGGAGAAAGTAAGTAGTAACTCGACTCAAAGACTCTGTCGCCTCGATACAATAAGCGAACGCTCCGACAGTTGTCATGTCCACCGTGTCATTTCCCTTGGGTGCTGTTGTATTTGTCGATGGTGTCTCAGGCGGTGCCTCCGCGACTTGGTCAGGACTTGGGTAGTGTGCTGGAAGGAACACAATAGAATTCCCCATCTTTGCGGCTGAGCGATCCCAGATACCAAAGTAGGGAGTCAGTACTGTTTCTTCTTTGTGCCATAGGCCTCCGTCTGCTGGTAATCGTCTGCGAACATCGTCGGATGTCAGGCTGGTGTTCCATCTGAGCTTGTAAGTATGAACCAACTACTTTTTGGCTTGTGTTATCTTACCCAGTCATCACAGAGCAAAGCCTAAGCGGTTAGCTGGTGCCTGTACTTATTAGATGGTGTAAGCCTACCTGTCAAGGTTGAAGATGCTCCAGAATACTCTCCTCCGCTCCTCCTCTTGAGTCCAGTTCTGCGATGGTGATAAAGAGGTCAAGGGTTTTAGCAAGGGTCCCTGTTGTCGGTCATCTGTTTCAACACTGAGCTGAAGATACTCAACAGTCCTTGTAAGTGAGCCTATGATAGGCCAAGCTCTAGACATGTCTCCATTACCCATCTAGAAAGCCCCAAGTCAGAGGTACTTCTCAACAAATACACCGTACTTACATCTGTGAAGGCTATGATGCTCAGTGCTTGTAGGTTCTCGACCGACATGCCGTCCATAGCTGACAAAAGCACTATGCTTCTGGATCTAGAGGTCCATGTCTCTAGCTCTTTTTCAGATATCTTCCCATTCTCTGTATCGACAAAGCGAATGGCAGCGACTACTATTGCATGCAGTAGCACAGTGAGACAGGGCAGTTGCTCATGGCTGTAGAAGCGGCCCCTGAACCGTGTTTCGTGTAGAATGGGTATCCATGGTTGAACCAGGATGAAGTACGCGTTGATGACTTCTTCGAGGAGTTCAGCAGGGGGTAATTGGCTTGAAGTGCTTCCCAACTCATTGAGCTGGCTGACTAGTTCTATGTTCGGGTTGCCGCAGCTGTCCACTCTTCGTCTCTTTCGCGGTTGATGTTGGACATCGTTTGGGGATGAGAGAGCTACAGATCCCGGTGTTGCGTGTTGTGCTTGGGCTATTGATGATTGAGTGGGCGGCAATGACAACGAGCCCGCTGAGTTGTGAACCAAGCCTCGAAGTTCCTGAATGAGACTGGAGAAGGCTCCAATGATTTGCGAAGACTCGGATGAAGGAGCTGGATTGGGAGGTTGCGCGTTGTCAAATACCGTGCTCTCCAGAGCCTCTGATCTTGGTCAGTTGAGAGTGCAATTGCCACCGTTCTACGTACCAACTCGACGATTCAAGCCTTCTATGACACCAGCCTTGATCCCCGGTTTGTTCTTTTTCGTGTCGTATACACAAGGCGAGTCTACGCAAGTCAGTCGCTGTATCTCATCCTTAGACACCTGGACATACCCAATCTTTGGCAATGATTACACATTGGCTTGTCTCTGGAACAGCGGAGCTTTCGCCGCCGACATCCTTGACACGAGGGAACTTCGGGCCCGGGATCTCCAGCGGCAGACCCATTGCCAGCTCCACCTAACTGTACACTCTGATGGTCCATTTCGCTTGTGATTGTGTGATTATAGAGTTCGCCCGCTGCCCGAGGGATCGCATAGTTTATGTAATAACGAGAGAGTTCGGGGAAGAGGAGGCGTTCGTGTGTCGATCCTTGGCCGAAAACAAGCTCTGGATCCATTACCCCATGGGGATGGTGGTGCAAGCGAGCCAATGATTGGACATCACCATCAGCTGATGGTAGCTTCGGATGTGAATGGGCCGACGCCCGAGACTGGAGCTGGTCAATTGTCGAGAGCTCGGTTCTATCGTGTCGTGAGTCAAAAGTGCTGTTGATGGTGATTAAGTTGAAGAATCCGAAAATTTGCTTCTCCTCGTTGTGCTGTGCTGTTTTAATCTCTCACTTTGTGTAACCGGAATTTCTTGTTCTCCAACCACGCCCGAGTTACACAAAAATGCCGCCACTACCAGGATTCTCCGACAACCCCTTCCAAAGCCGAGATGACTTCATTGAAGCCATAATTGCGTTGATTAATCCCCTAAAACAATATTTCTCACCCGGAAAATCTCGCGTTCGTATTCCAATTGCGACAGGTGCACATTTCGATGAGTCGGCGGCACAATTAGAAGGCTTTGCAAGGCCGCTATGGGCGATAGCGCCATTGCTTTTCGGATATGACTCTATCACCGACAAAGACCTGGCAGCTCGTGTAGATGAACTAGTTCAGCCATGGGTCGACGGCTTCATCGCGGGGACCGACCCTCATCATCCAGAATATTGGGGGGCCATGAACGATATGGACCAAAGAATGGTGGAGGCAGAGATGCTAGCATTTGCTCTCATAGCAGCACCGAAGCGTTTCTATGAGCCATTGAACCAAGACCAAAAGAAGAATCTGAAGAACTGGTTGAACTCCATTCGCGGCAAGAAAATGCCACCGACAAATTGGCGCTGGTTTCGAGTCTTCTGCAGCCTTGCTTTAGTAAAGACTTGCGGCGTCCCGTTCTCAGAAGTCAAGGAAGAGATGGATTCGGATCTTGAGCTGCTGGATAGCTTCTACATCGGAGATGGATGGTCAGCAGACGGTCCCTGGCAGACAGTCGAGCAAGCGAGACAAGAACAGGAGCTGGCTGAGGAGACCGGACGTCGAGATACCGTGGGAACAGGACGACAAGCAGACTACTATTCTGGTAGTTTCGCCATTCAGTTCTCGCAGGTCCTTTATTCAAAATTCGCCGCCGATCTAGACAAATCGCGTTGTGAGATGTATCAACAACGAGCCAGGGACTTTGGAACCCATTTCTGGAGATACTTCGACTCTCAGGGTACCTTATGCCACAGACACAAACAATATACACGTTAAGCTAACAACGGACAGGATCTTCGATTCCCTTCGGTAGATCCCTCACATACCGCTTCGCCTGCGGAGGCTTCTTCGGTGCGCTGGCGTTTGCCAAGGTGCCTAATATGCCTAAACCGCTTGATTCACCAGGAGCAATTAAGGGGTTCCTAGCCCGACATCTGAGGTGGTGGGCACAGAATTCTAGTGACATCTTCTCAACTGATGGCACTCTTACGATTGGATGGCTGTATCCGTAAGTCGACCGTGATACTGACCAGAGGTGCCACTAACAACGGCCAGAAATATGTACATGGCCGAAGACTATAACTCTCCTCAATCCGTATACTGGTGCCTCAAAACACTCATAGCTGTTGGATTGAGTGCCGAAGACGAATTCTGGAACTCCGAACCACTTCCGTATCCTCCCTTTGAACCCCCTACACAAGTCATCCGAGCTCCTCAGCAAATCTTGTGCAACCACCCGCGAGGCAATCACCACTTCATGCTCACTCCCGGACAATTCGTTGCTTGGCCTATGAAAGCCAATCAAGCCAAGTACTGCAAGTTTGCCTACTCTTCAGCCTTCGGATTCTCCGTTCCAACAGGCCCCCTGATCCAACAGATTGCACCAGACAACCAACTGGCGCTGAGCCGAGATGGTGGCGAGACTTGGGCGGTCAAGTGGAAGTGCGATGAAGTCAATTTTGGGACTCTGACGATAAAGACGGATAACCAGAGTGTGGCGAATGTTTCCATCGCGAGCGTGAGATGGTATCCTTGGGGTGATCGAGGCGTTGCTGTGGATACGATCTTGATCCCGCCGACCGAGCAATGGCCGGACTGGCATGTTCGAATGCACCGCATACGATGTCAGAAGTCTATCGAGTCGCTTCACCTAGTTGAAGGAGGTTTTGCTATAAATGGCCGGAAGCATGCTGATGGGATGAACTTGCCAACGCTTCCAGTACCCGACGGAGTCGTCCCTGGAAATTTCGAGGGAAACTTCTCTGACGAACGATCCACTATCATCTCGTCTAAAGCTGGCTCCAGTGGAATTCTGACTGAAGCCCTTTTCGATAGACAAATTGTTGATGTGGAGAGCTTCGCACTGAAGCCGGACTCCAACACGAACATCGTTTGCCAGCGAACGCTGATCCCCGTTGTATCCGTAGGCATCACAGGAAAACTAGAGCCGAGTCAAGAAGTTTGGTTGAAGACTTCAGTCTTCGCTCTTTCTTCCAATGTTAGCGGGGGAGGACAGAGTGATGTTGCGAGTCTCAAGGAGAGATGGTCTCGACCTCCGACGATTGAGGTAGAGAGCTTCGAACAGATCTTACACAATATGTAATACTCGATAACAAATATCATGACAGCTTTCAAGTCAGCAAGAAGCACACATTCATTTCGATACCATTCTTTACAGTGGAATGATGACAGCAAGCATGCAGGATATTATCACATTGTGGCAATTTATGCTTCTCAGCTCTGATTTTTTATCTTTCCGCCATCGACGGATACATAATCTTATAGAACATCCTCTACAAGCCATAATACCTAGCTGCATACTCCCGATGCTCAGTAGTCGAGCTCTTAATCCACGGACTCGCCCAAGCTGGGCAAGTGGTGCTTGACGAGCCAGCACTTCTCGATGTCGATGTCTTCGTGGCTAGGGATGCTCATGTACATCTTGAAGCCATTCTCATGGAACTCCATGACCTTCTTGCGACTGGCGTGGATGGCAAGCTTCTAGTTGTAAGCCATGATTCGCTGGTTTTGCTTTCGGTCGAAATTCTCGATGGTGGCATCAAAAGCCTCTTTGTAGTTGTTCTTGTACTTGTCGTAGAGTTGAACGTCCTCCCGCTTCAAAGAATTTCCATTACAATCCACCCAAGAGACTTGCCACTCCAGGGTTTTCTGGTTGACCTTGAAAGCCAAGTAGGCTTGGTCCCACATGCAGCGTCCGGAAGCATCCAGGGACCCATCCTTGTTGACGATGGGGTCGAGGTCACGGATGAGCAGGCCGACATCTTTAGCATAGTCGTCGAAAGCTCGCTCAGGAAGGACAGGTTGCGGTTTGATTTCCTTTCCGGTCTCCCAGTTGAAGAAGACAGCGGTCAAGAAGTAGTGAAGATCCCCGTATTGGGTGAGGTGACCCCTCGTCATGGTATCAGGGTGGCTAAGCTCGAAAGCCAGAAGGTACTTATACAGGCAGTGGACCTCAGACCAACCGAGATCAGTTGGCTGGGAGATGGCCGCGAACTCATCACGGGCATCGACATATGCACCAGAGACACGGATGTGGTGGATTAGCATGGTATTCTTGGCAGGAGGGAGCTCCTTCGGATAGGTGCGTTGAGCAACCTTGAGGACTGTGCAATGTTCAGCTTTGTCACATATGCGTACACTGTCGATTCTTGACTGCCAACTTACCCTCTTGCTGGTACTCGCCCTTGGCGACAGGATGATGGGCCTCTTTCTTTTCCTCAAGGGTAGTGGAGGAAGGGTGACCACTGCTGCTTGGGCTGCGGCTGGAAGTAAAGCCCTTCATGGTGTTGTCGTTGTCCATGGTGATGGATGGGGACGAGTGGATGGTGAAAGAAAGAAGATGAGAAGGGCCAGAAACGCAGTTGAAATACGTGGGACGACGAACCCCGTGACTTTCTTATTCACTGTGGGCTCCATTGCAAGGCTATTTCTAGCCTACAGGGCAGCGCCCAGGGGAACATCATTTCTGCTGGTCGTTGATTCAGAGGCCTACACCAACCATATCTAGAGTCTATGGCGTCCCAGGTCTCTTACTTGCTGGTAACAACAGGCTATAGCGGCATTCACCACTGAGGTATTTCAGTGGATTGCAGGAGTATCTGGTAGCTGGCCATAGATAAGCCTTAAGGCAGGCATTAAATCCCCTACTCTGGCAATACTATTAACAGGGCAGCTGAATTACATGAACGTTATGCTTATGCTTTGAATATTTTGAAATTGCTATAGCTTGTCTACAAAATCTTATCAGGCCTCGTCATCAGAATATGCGTAGAATATCCTGTTTCTTCTCTCCATTGCTCGGTCTCCAGCATTGCCTTTGTCACTATGAGTGAGATAATCCAATTTATTCCAAACGTCCCTCAGTCTTTGATCATACGCATCTTCACGAAGTTCTGAGCGATCCCATGTATCCCTGTATATCCCAGTTTCCTCGGGAGACTCTTCCGGGTCAATGCGGTAATCGTTTTTCTCATCAGGCAGAATTGGTAGAGGGTTCTGGCCTGGCTCCTCGGCAGTAAGAAACTTAAGTAGCTGCAGCTTTTGCTCAGACGTCAAGCGACAGATTCTATAAGTTACGTCGTCTCTGTCAGGGTGAATGTATACAGCATCCTGGTCCACGCCAGAGCCTGGTACTGGCTGGCGCCGGTCGAATAAAACGACACCACCGAGAATTCTGGATTCAGCCCAATATCCAACCATGTCTGCTATCCCGTTGGGGTACCTATCGTGACTTAGATACCAAGGGTGGAAGAACATCGTAGGTTCAGGACCATTTGGGCAATGTGCCCACCAGATCTTTTCGGACTTTGGTGGTGCCCATTCAATGACACCATCGTTCTTGTGCAGTCCTTCTTCAAGCCCATAGAGAAGTGCGGCAATTTGATGAACTGCTATCGCAATTATCTCGATGAGACGTGTATTGAAAGATCGTGACCCAGGAGAAGCAGCCTGGAATGTAAGGAGAAGCTAACACACGGCATTAATTGTTGATATAGATAAAGACCATACGGGAATCTATGCTCACTCTTGAGTCAAAATGAAACCTATTAGGGTCAAAAGTTCTGTGAAACTCTCGTGCCCTATTCAAAATCCCATCGCAAAGCTTGTCGTGGCAATGATTGATAGGATGGTCACTATGAGGCATTCCCCCTCTTGATTCAAACGCAACTTCGCCCAAAGGCAGGCCATCAATGATTTGAGCATATGTGATTTCTGCAATGTCTGTGTCAAGAATCCGGGCAATCGCACTCCTTACGGTGTCTTGATGGGGCTGATCCAAGGTATGTATCGCAAGTTGTCTGAGACTGGCGCCAGTCTGGCTGCCGCTTGAGCCCGAGCCGGGTAATGATCTGTTCGTTGGTTGAAACGACATCTTAGCTGATGAAACAATATTTCTGCATTTTGATTTCAAGAAGATAAGGAGTTCGGCGTCGTGAAAGAAATCCATCAGGTGGAATTGGATGGCACCAGCCCCTTGTACAAGAGGTCTGGATTTGGCGTGACTTAAGCGCCCGGCTTTGAGTTTACCCGTCGACTAGGCGCCTTGACAGGCCACCAAGATCCGGGACATGTCCGTTTACTTAAACTTCTATCTGAGCAAGCATGCAGTTCAGCTGGGAAAGGACCGTAAGACCTCTGGATTGTGTTACGGACGTATGGATAGCGTTGCTATAAATGGATGCCGCCTTGGTTTCAGTATTTTCTTCATCTTCATGCTGGTCTTCAGCCTTTTGGCTAATTCTGATCTTGTGTATCGTTGGCAACGTGAAATAAGAATACTGTGCCCAATTGATTTTCATTTGACATGTAGGCCTTTGTTTTAGTTAACTCTAGTAGACGCCATTCGTAAAATCAACGACAATGGCTTTCTCGACAAGACCACCGACCTGAGCTATGAAGGCTTGGTGGGCTGGGTCAGTCTTAACGTAGTAGTCACGATCTTCTGCCGACTCAAAGGTTGCAACGAATCCATGGGTTATCCCGTTCTGTGATCTGTTAGCACCAGATTCAGGCAACGATGGTCTGGTAGAGTTACCTGCATCCCCTCTGGCGAATTATCCTTGCCTCCTTGTAATGATGTAATGTACGGCTTTTTGCTTGTAGGATGGATACACAGATCTTTCAGTTGAAGGAAATCATCGCATGTCTAAAAGGAGTCGGTTTGTCAGTCAATTGGCCAAACAGTCTTTGCTTGTGTCATTTACTTTTGTTACATCTTTTTGGTCGACACTGTCTTTGAATTGAAAGAGTACAGTGTGAGTGATCGACATGTTTGCGCTGCCAGCTTTGATATGCTCAAGTAATGTTTGGTATGGTGCGGAGTATTCTGAGAATTATAGATCAAGACGTCACAGATAGGACAACAGTGGGAACCTAAGACGCCATGTTTCCGATGCCTATTGGTCAAATACATCTCTTACACTTTCATCACGTGGGGCATTTATGTCAGACCATCTTTGGTACTATATGTCTCTTCCTTTTTTACGATGTTGAAATACAGGTCATTTTGATAAAAGAAACAACCCATTAGTCCCATTTCTTCAGCCTGATGTTCTTCGCCATCAAGGTGTAGGTGACTCCATTTCTATGTACGGACAATGACAGGGCGACATATGGTCTCAGACCCCGCTCTCATGGAGTCTGGGCTAATCGGCCAAAGACATGACCAATTGAGCCAGGTCCTGACGGAGACTCTCATGATTCGAGAGCTGAGGATCGTCAGGTGTCCCATCAGCCTCTGGCGTCACGGGTGCCCCATACATCAGCTTGAGACAGAGGACGTCTGCAGGTCTCATGCCCTTGGCAAATTTGGGTATGTCGTCTGCGACTAGCTCCACGAGTGCATAAAGTTCGAACTCGACCGCAAAGTCGTAAATAGCGACGGCGCGGGCCAAGAAATTGGTTCACTTACAAATGCAACGACACTGGCCGGTATGCAGGTTGTAGAACCTGCCATCGCGCAGGAATACTGTGACGATGTCGATGATGCATGAGCAACGTCCAGATTCAAGGCGTCGGGTCCTTGAACGGCTGGTTCTGGTGAAGTGCTCCTCAAAAGTCGGGTGCTTCAGGACATGCGAAGCGGGTATCTTGATCGCCTCTTTCTTGTTGTTGAAGATCTTGTAACGTCTAGAGCTTCGAAGCAGTCAGCAACCAATCATAACATGGTTCAGTCACCAGGTATGTACTTACGGGACGTTGCTCAGGTCCGCCATGCTGCGGGTAGAGTCTCCCGGGCCGAGAGCGATGTGCGAATAAGCTATGGGACTTGCGTGCTCAACCCCCTGTCGAGTTGAACTAGGCTTGGTAATGGTTCCGCTTTGCCTAGCTGTTGTACTATAACTGGTATAAGGACGATAAAGATCAGGTTTGATGTTGCTTAAAAGATCTAAAGAACTTCAATTTGGCTGCGTGACGCGTTTCGTTATTATCAGAGAATTGAGCTTGAGGAAGAGGATGGAAAACAGAAAAGATGGGTTCACTCTAAGATTCTAACAACTTCAAGTCAAGCTCACAGCAGTTCATGGTACGCCATTCCATTAGTGGGGCTTCTCCAGAAGGGGGAAACGAATCCTACCTTTCTGCATCTGAGAATTACCGATATCGAAGCCCAAGCTCTCGGTTAGCCTTGTCCTCAACTTTGCCCGTCTCTTGGCCGACCCCCACGAATACAACGCAGAGGAGGTGGTGTTGCCACCTTGGACGCCACCTTTCTACCAGTAGCAGGCATTATGCAACTAGCTATCGGATATAGAGAACGGAAAACAGGTCTAGACCATCTACTCGGAACGATTTGTTACTGGCGTTGTATAGTCGAGATGAACGAGACTCTGAAAGCATCTTACTAATTCTATCTTGGAAGCTTCATATCTTTCTCATGTTCCAATCTGTTGGTTATGGGCTAACAGGTTAAATAGTAATTTTGTCGTTAAAACTATAAATCTCTCGGCCCCTGGATATCCCAGTCACTTGGCCAATTGACACTCAAACACAACCAACGACCAAATTGGCAAATACTTTCGATATCTCAGATGAGAGCATTATGAACATATCCCACTTCGGGTCCGAAGTTGTCTTGCGCTATGGCCAGAGATAAGGGACCCCGACCGTTATTACCGTCTAAAGCCAAAGGTGTCATCAACCCCAGAATCACGCAACACCCACCATATAGCACGTCCCGAACGTCGGCCAACCAACCCTACCAGAAAGCACGACTCGGATAATCGCTACAACTGTCTATCGATTAAATCGATCCATAGTTTCATTCACTTCGGTCAAGTTGGGTAGCAGCGATAACGCCCGTGGACCCCATCTCAATTGACGCGATCGCTAGCAACAATGACTGCATACCCACCATGCAAGATGCGACATATAAAAAAGAAGTGCAGATCTCGCCAAGTATGAGGCTTCTTCTCAGTAACTTTCGTGTGTCTGTCTTGATCCCAAGCCACGCTGCGCCAAGCAACAACGGGTGCCTGCCAAGCAAACGCCATCAGAAATGGCTGAAGCCAAACAGACGAGTGCCGTTGCGGTCGATGATCGTCGCGACGATCGCGATACCGATAACTCAGCAACTGAGTACGAAGAGAGCGAAAAGAGCGGCAAATCCTGGAAGAGCTATGTCTGGGATACTTGGGAGTTGCCCAAGGAGCAGCGATGGCTTCTTTTCAAGGTTGACGCTTTTGTCTTGACTTTTGCTTCCATCGGGTACTTCCTCAAGAACATCGATCAAACAAACGTCAACAATGCGTTTCTGAGTGGGATGAAGGAAGAGCTAAACATGTACGGCAATGAGCTTGTTACTAGTAAGTCACCCATTCTAGAGTTGCTCCGAGCCCAACTCACGCTCGACAGGCACATCCATTTGGACTGTGGGCTATGTCGTCGGTCAGATCCCTTCGAACTTGCTTCTTACTCGAGTATCGCCGCGCTGGGTTATCCCATCCCTTGAAGTTGGTTGGGGCATTGCAACTATCTGTACTTCAGCTGTGCACTCATACAAGGCTTTGTACGCTCTGAGATTCCTCGTTGGTCTCTTCGAGTAAGTGATAGCACTCATCTTACAGCCTTCGGGACTCAATTGACTAACATGGTTCTAGATCCGGCTTCTACCCCGGTATTCATTATATGCTCGGCTCCTGGTACACCCCTCGCGAAATCGGAAAGCGTGCTATGATCTTCTGGTTGGCCGGCAGCATCGGTAACATGTTCAGTGGATTCCTTCAGGCGGCTGCTTACACAAACTTGAATGGTGTCCATGGACATGCAGGCTGTAAGTTTCTCACTCCTCCTTCAATGGGTAGCGCTGACGAAGCCATAGGGCGCTGGCTCTTCATCATCGACGGTATCATCACCCTTCCCCTCGCAGTTGCGGGCTACTTCTTCTTCCCCAACCTTCCTCAAGATGGAGTCAAGACTTGGTGGACTACAGAAAGGGAGCACGAGATCTCGATTGAACGAATGAACGCCATCGGTCGAGCTGGAAAGGAGAAGTGGACAAAGGCCAAGCTCAAGTCCATTCTCCTAAGTTGGCATACATACTTCCTCCGTAAGATACCAGTTACTAGAAGTGCCGTTTGCTTTATTAACCCCTGGAATAGCTATGATCTACGTCCTCTGGAACAATGCATACCCTCAGCAGGCCATGGGATACTGGCTCAAGAGCTTCAACGCCGATCCTCCTCCCGTACCCGGCACCTCGTATTCCGTCGCTCAGATCAACAATTTGCCTCTACCGTCGACCGCAATCTTTATTGTCATGGCTCTATTCTGGGGTTGGCTTTCCGATGGACCCCTGAAGGGTCTCCGATGGCCTTTCATCTATGCTGGTGCCATCATCGCTGTAAGTTCACTATGGTATCGGTGTACAAGACATACAATGACTAACCCCTTGGCAGATGGCTTTCAATATCGCTCTTCTCAAGATGCCTCTTTACGGAAACAACAGAGACCGCACTCTTGTTTACTGGTTTGCCAATATCGGTGTAAGTTTCTCACATTTGACCTCGCGGAGATCAGCAGACGTGCTCACAAATCTCTTAGAACGGTGCCGGCCCCCTCATTCTCAGCTGGATCAACGAGATCTGTTCCGCCGATGCCGAAAAGCGAGCCTTACTAGTAGCTGCGGCTAACGACTTTGCCTATGTGGTCCAAGCCGTGGCTCCCAACTTTGTTTGGAAGACTACCGATTTCCCCAGGGCTGCAAAGGGCTATACATGGTCCACTGTGCTCAACGCTTTACTGAGTAAGTCAACCGAGACCCTGGTCTATCAACCGTTTTACACGATACTAACTGACTCATAAGTTGTCTGGACTGCCATTGTTCAGCTTCTACTCGCCTGGGATAGGAAGAGGCAAGCCAAAGCTCGGCAAGTGATGTCAGAAGACTCCGAAGCCAATTCTCAGGAAGAATTTCATGATGATGGGAAGACTTTGGAGTACCCCGTAGAGAAGAAAGGGGCTGTGAACTAAGGTTTTCGGCTGAAGAAGATCATAAATAAGAATAAGTCGAAGGGACATTGTTGGTAGCTGCAAACTGCCAATCCAGGATTCAAATTTCGGAATTGATTGATATCTGATCTAAAGGCATTGTCATTGTTGTGGGCTATTTAGAGTATTCCTGTACCCGCAGCACAGTTACCGCTACCCAACATGCGTTCGTCTACCTGCCCCCTTAACTGTCGTCACAAATGTATCTCTCCTTGCAACGAAGCCAAGCTGGAACCTAAGGAGTTTCAGTGACCTCGATCTTTTTCCCATCAATAAACAATTCCGTTCCCTCTTCTCCCATCTTTGCTCGCACAACCAAGCCTTTGCTTGTCTCTTCTGCTAGATTTTGTTCGATCAAGAATTGACTGTGCGTGATCACTATGATCCAGCCAGCCACTGCCTGCGACATAAATCCACACCATCTGACTACAGCAGCCTGTCCTGCCTGGTCCAGGTTATCAAAGACTTCATCAATAAGCACATATTGCGCGCGGTGTGCGCTTCTCGCCCGTGCCAACTGCAACAAAGCAAAGAAGAGAGCTAGGTCTATGCGCTTGCGCTCACCACTTGAACGTTTGTTATAGGCGATGGAGGAGTCAATAGCAAGGGTGGGATCAAGAACGGATCCCAGGGGCATACTTGAAGACTCAGAGTCGAATAATGAACGTAGCATCCCTTTAGCCATGTTCGCATGGCGCGTATCATCATAAAGCACAGCAAAGGCTTGAATTATGAGGTCGTTCAGCTGTGATAACGAATTCGCCAGTATGTGTTCGCGGAAGTTTGATGTTTCTTTTCTTTTGAGCGCTGGTGAGGAAGAAGAGGCTTGGCGAGTGCGCTTGGCCAGGGCCAATACCCAAAAGTTGAAGAGTTCGCGGTTAGAGGCGAGCTCTTCGAGCTTATTGTTGAGAACTTTTAATTCAGAGCGCATGGCGACCAGAGACGACTGCTCGTCTTCGGCTAGTTGTTTAAAAGTGGCTGCTTCGTACTTTTTGATGGTGACCTTTTGCTGCAAGGTCTCACATGCTCTTTGAGCCCTCATATGTCGTTCCAGCCAGTTGTTAGTCGCCTTGGTATACTCAAATCTAGCTGTCTCTTGATCTCTCAATACTTGCAGTGCAACTTTTTCTTGATCTCTCAAGGTCTCTAGCCTCGATAAGCTTTTCTCAATGCCTTGGCGCAAAGAGTAGACTGCATTCTCTTGGTTCTTGATTCGAGGGGAACATTTCTCCTGAAAGACATCTTTGGGGATCCCAAAGATACGCTGGAGTACCCTTGTGGCCACCAACTGGAATTTAAGACTGAAGATTCCGATGCCAAAAAAGATTTTTTGTGCACCTATTGGGTGAGTCGAGGCCATAGCTTCAAGTCTCTGAGCGAGTTTGTGCTGGGGCTGTTCCAGTTGTATCTGCCGTTCATCCTGATACCGTTCCCAAATTTGACGATAAGAAGTTCTCAGTCTTGATAAATTCTCCTCCTCGTTGGATATTTCAGTCTGAAGCATCCGCCTCTTGTCTTGGAACCCTGCACAAGGTTGTTCGGGCGGCATTTTGTTGCTTTGGTGGTCTCTTAAAGCTGTATTTAGAGATTCGGAAGCATGCGCCACCTCGGATTCTAACATTTTCTGTTTCTTGCGGAGATCCCGTAGCCTGTGCTCATTGTGATTTATAGTCTGGGCCAAAACCTTCAACTCAGTATTCACCCGAGTCATGCTGGCATCGATATCTTTGATCAGCAGCTTCGATATCTGCGAACACTGATTCAGTGCTGATAGCCCAAGCGATGCCTCGATCAGGTCGTATCTCTGTGCCTGCTTTGAGTTGAGAAAGTTTGATGCACTCTCGTGGCTCAGTACGACTGTTCGCGCATATGTCTCATAGTCGATACCAAGTAGTTCGTCAAGTGCAGTTTGCGTTGCGAGCTGTGGTTGTGGGTTACCGTGTAATGAGACGGTGAAACTGTTTTTGTGGATTTTGTGCTTTCGATATCTCGTAATAGAATATCCGTTGGTGAACTCCAGAGTAACGGAGCAGTTCTTACCGGCGTCGTCGTTGACAACGTCGTTGGCGAACCCTCCGCGTAAACAATGTCCAAACTGGCGCCAGACCATAGCCTCGACAATTGCACTCTTGCCTGAGCCATTATCGCCAACTAGGAAGGTCAAACCGCGTCGAACGTCCTTTTGAAAGTCAATGGAAATGGTCTTCTGTATGCCAAGGAAGTTGGTGATAGTAAGCCGGAGTGGGTGTGCTACGAAAGCGTGTGTAGATGGCGTTACCAGCGTAGTTGTAGTTTCCATACCGACAGCTTGACGCGACTCATCGAGAAAGTCTTTATAAGTCATCCTTATCTCTTTTTCTTGGTCGGAAATGCTGCATGAAACAAGGATCATTCGCTGGCCGACCCGCACTAATTCCTCTTTTCTTGCAGCAAGAAACCCAGCCAGTTCCAGCGACTCAACATAATCACGAACCTCCACCGAGAAATCCAGTGTTTTAGCGTGAAGTTCAGTCTTCGATCCAGAGCCTGAAGATAGGGTCTTTGATTCCTCTGGTAGTTTTCCCTCTGTCTGTGTTTCGTCCAGATGCTGAGCAGCAACATCATTCGCCGTTACTGATGTGCCGACAACCACAGATGATGTTCGGCCAGCACATGAAGAAAACTGTATGGGGGTCCAGTCCCGAATGCTCCTCGCACCTAGTCGTAGAAGTCTATCACGAGCTGCTACATACTTCTGAAGAGTAATATTGCCAGTGAGCATGACATGCTTATCTTTTACCGCATTCTCGTTGACCTGATCTTCCAGAACTTGCTGCAGATCAGCTGTCGTGTAACCTATGGCATATGGATTAGTGAGCAGTTTATGCTCAAGCGTCTCTGGATCTAGTAAGACCACGCCTCGTTTGTCGTCATGAAGATCAGCCCAATTCAGCTGCAAAGGAGAGCCTAAGTATGTGATGCTTCCTCTCATATCGCCCTTCCTATTGCCGAATTGCGTTTGGGTGATTGTCTGGTGGCTGTGAAAATGTCCTGTGAACGTACGGGCAAGAGATGCAAAGCCACCCGGGCCTGTCCAGCCACGGTACGTTATGGCGCTGTTCTGGCGAGGACTATGGGCTCCAGAATCGGCCACATATCGCTGGGTAATTGCCTTGTGAATGGCGAGATGGGCAAAAGCAATTGTCTCACTCGCCTTCTGGGGGCTTAAATCCGCGACAGCGTCTATCAGCTCGCTCTGATCCCCCCGAAACGGCAACAGGCAGACATTCCGGCCGTCCCATTCTTGATAGGATACAACACTATGCACCGACACGAAGGGAGCCAGTCGCTTGATATTGAGAGCATTTAGAGCCGTGGTCTGATAGTCGCGGCGGTAAGCCAGGTCATGGTTTCCGAGCACGATGTGAATCCGCGGTACTACGTCGCTGAGTAGGCTAATAAAGTGATAGCAAGCGGAGAGCACCTGTGTTGATTGCATGGTTTGACTGGTGAGCAAGTCGCCACATATCACCGCGCGCTCCACGTTATTCCTCTTTGCTTGTGCAATAATCCATTGCGCTGTCTGTTGTATCCGGTCCAAATCCCGATGCTTGAAGTGCAGGTCACTGAGTAGCAACCATTTCATGGTGGTAGTTGGTCGCCTTCGCATTGCCGCAGCTGGGTAGAAAGTCCAGGCGAATCTTGTCAGCACTCAGAAGAAAGTTGAAACGGGCTGAGTTATATGACACCATCCATTGTTGCACAACACTCCCCCAAATGGTAAACCCCACCTTCCTCAGGTCCTACCTATCATCTTAAGTTAAGTATGCAAGCAAACAAGTTTCTTTGTTCCATAGCAAACATTGCTGTTTGGATTGTGCAAAATTAGCAAACGTTCTGTATATATCCTAATGAAGCCTCCCATCGTCTCGTTTTATTAGTTTGAAATAAGCAATTCCACGTCTGTTGGTCTATCTCAGTTCTAACTGGCTTCTTGTTGGCATGCAATTTAGTTTTCCCTAAGAGAAATGCTCTTAAATGACAGGGATCCTGGAACATCTTTTTGACCTACCTGACTTGCTATGTCTTCACAAAAGTACTACTAAGGCCTAGTGATCTCTCGAGCCTTCTAAACAATACGAGCCGGCTTTTCATTTTGCTATTCGAACTGCAAAAGACTGGTCTAAACCCCTTCAACAACCAGTAAATCTCGGGAGCACATGCAGCATTATCTTAACCCATAGCCTCCCAAGGACTTCTTCCTCCAAACCTGCTTCGTTAGACAAGAACCGTGGCACTTTGTGGCACCAGCCTCTTTGAAAGACTCACGATTTATCCCCTTGGCGTTTTGAGGAGCAGAAATAACATCTTTTGATTTTTATCTTACTCCGAGGACGCGACCTCTGCTTTGACGGAGTCTCCATAGTTCAGAGATCCGAACCTCTCTTGGTACTGTTGGAGCTTGTGCATCATCTCGCTTACTTCAGCCTGAGTAATGTTGGTGGGTGTTGGAGAATGTTCGACTAGTGATAGTCTTTTGAAGCTTGCGATGTGTTCCGCCATGATGGCCTCCTCACCCATAGCAACTAGTTCTCGTTCGGTGAGGTGGTCGGCCGAAACGGTCTGGTTGCTCTGAAGCGTCAAATTGACTACTTGAAGCATCTCCAAGACATTGAACATTGATAGTCGACCAGCCATGCTGGTGAATTCTCCAAAGGTGAGTCTAGCGAGCTCGAACATCCCGTAGTCCAAAGCCAGACCGTGGATCGACAGACATCGTTGCATCCTGTTGTAGTAATCCAGTGGTCCGTCCCAGTCCTCTGGCTTTTGGTTCTCCCATTTTCCGTTGCGTAGATAGTTCATGAAATCAGCCGTTTGTGTCTCGTTCAGCCAGTTGAGCTTCACGGCATCTCTGTCCCTGTTGTAGGAGAGCCTGAACCTAGGATATCTCTCCAACCGATGGACCGGAACCCAGTAGATTGAGTTGTCAGCAAATATGATTTTGACGGTGCTGAAGAGGTAGGGACTAGTTTCTGGTCAGTAAAGATGCTAATGAATCATTCAAGCATGCACCTTATGCTACGAATACTTACGACTCGGGCAGGTTGCCGCCGTTCATCAAGGCATCTTGGCCTTCCATTGTCAGGGATGCTTTTGAATTTATTTCCAGTCTTTACTGAAACTTTAGGGGAACGTCGCCTGGCGAGTTTAATGTCAGTGTGAGGTCATATCAACTTTTGCAGATGCACCTACTTCTCAGATGTGGAATTGTTTGAAGGAAGATGAAATTCTAGAGATTGCAATAACAAAGGGACGAAAGGTAGATGTGGGTCTTCAACAACAGTATGCAGTCTTTCTTAAAATAGTAGATAGATGAATTAAGGATGGGGCAGCGTTTTAGGGACTACTTAACTATTAATGAGTCTAAATGTACAGGAAAGATATTGCTTAGGCCCCAGGGCTCTAATGAACAGATACATGCTTAGATTACAAGATAACAGGGTAGTATAGAATCAATTTCTAGTATAAACTCAATTCTCCCGACTGCCTGCTGAGTAGAAAATTCTGTTATATTTGTTGCGACTTGCATACTTCTTTGAACCAGCCGCTAGTACACTCATCACGTCATCGAATTTTGGTCATAACTTGCATTGGGGATATTTGGCTGGTAAAAGAATTGCCCAGCATCTCTTGTTTTTATATTGAAAGTTCCATAACACCGTTAATTGTGCTAGTTGACGACTGCACAAACCTTGCTGATACAAATTGTAAGATACATGCTCGTCAGTGGAGCCAATAGGAATCGTTGCTTGACAGCTCGAATCGACTGACACTCTCTAACGCTCAGGCCATAAGCTAAGCGCGACTTATTCCCCACCACTCACCTCTTTTCACTCATTATCCATCTCACCATTGGCTTCATGTCATATTAACTCGCCTTACAATCCCAAGGCCCTCAGCCTCAGCAATGGAATCTCAAACCGGCACTTCCGAAGTCAATCAACCCAACCGAAAGCGTGTCATTACAGCTTGTCTGACCTGCCGCCATCGAAAAGTAAAGTGTGATCACGCACAGCCAGTTTGCTCACCGTGTAAGAAAGGAAACCGTGTTTGCACTTACACCAACCCACAATCAACTTCACAGACTTCTCATCTTGGGAGTGGAAATAGAGTGTCAAGAAGCAACCGACAAACTGGTCAAGATGAGATCAAGAACCGCCTCGAACGGTTGGAGCAACTTCTTGAACGCGCCCTTAGCGGCGGCCCTGTTCTCCCACAGCATCCGACTGATGCAGCTTCCAACCTGGATCATCCACATTCGAAGCATCAAGGGCTGATTTCGTCACTGAATCCTCAGTCTGAAATCTTATCAGCCGATGGTTATGATGGCGCTTTGCTCCTCGAAGGCGAAAGGGGTCAATCACGCTGGGTGTCATCTCTTCACTACTCTCTCCTGGCTGATGAGGTAATCTCGCTTCCTCACAGAAGCCTCTATCTCTGACAGATGACTCCAGATCCGTGATGTTAAGATGCTGCTCGGAGGTCGGTCCGGCGATGCACCGAGAGAAAGCTTGCCGACAGTTCGCTCAGTATCCCCCTTTCCATTCTCGGGGTCTCCGACAAATGACCTCAGGACCTGGGCACCGCCTTCAGCAGACGCTTGCTTGCTTCTACTTGATACATTCTACTCTAACGTTGATCCAATGACTCGAATAGTTCACAAGCCCACGCTCAAACGACGACTGATCGAGTACATCGACTACACGTATGGCCTGGACGCTTCAAGCTCTGATGATGGGGAGTTTTCGGCCGCTCACTCCGGCAAGGATATTCATACTTTCGAACCATTGGCGTTGGCTGTTTTCCATTCAGCTATCAATAGTCTTTCGGCTGAAGACGTGTTGTTGCAGTTTTCTGCAGAAAAGGAGGCACTACTTTCCCAATTTCAGCATGGCGTACAAGTTGGTCTGGGGAGAGAAAACTTCTTGACTACGTCAAACATCGAAGTACTTCAAGCATTTGTACTGCTTCTAGTGAGTGTGCACACCTCCCATCTCAGAGCTTGCGACCTAGCTAACTTGTCACTAGACCTGTCAGTCACGAGAAGATGACATGGCAAAAACGTGGACCCTTTTAGGTCTTGCCTATAAGATGGCGCTTTCGCAAGGTCTGCATAGAGAACCCTCGCTGTTCACATCCACAGGCATGGATGTTATACAAGTTGAAATTCGCCGCAGGCTGTGGCATCAGATATGCCACCTCGACTACCGCTCTGCAGAAAGCAGGGGTCAAGAGCCGACTATATCAGACGAGGATTTCACCACCTCTCTTCCACGAAACGTATCGGATGAAAACCTCGTTGAGGGCAGTTTAGACGAGACATCTACAACGGCTGGGTTTACTGACATGACAGTTCACTTGATCCGTCTGTATGGACATCATTGTTTTAGACGAATTGTCCGAGGCACTTACAAGCTTGAAAGAACGACGAAATCACAAGAAGCCAAGAACAATGACAACGCGAACCCAGTTACCAAACTTCGGTCCTTATTCGAGGAAGTCAGGGGCATGGTGGATGAGATGGTCAACCATTTCCAAACGCACTATCTACAATACTGTAGTCCACATATTCCGGAGCAGAGAATGGCAATTGGACTTGCAACGGTAGTCGAATGGCGGTGCTGGTCTATCTTCTGGCTGCGAACACCAAAGCAGTACCGGGAGTCGGTGATAACCCCTGAAGTTCGACAAATGTATGTATGATCCGAAATGCTGCGACGGTTCTTCGACAGGAACAAAGACTAACATATACATGAAGAATATTAGATAAATCGGTCAATCTCATCGAAAGCTTGAATACGATGCCAGGTGATAAGGACGCCCAACGGTTCGGATGGCATATCGGTGGTCATGCATGTTTCCAACCCATCATGCATATAGTCTCGGAGCTTGACATGCCCAACTTCGATGCTCCCAATCGGCATGCATTACGATCGCGAGCGCTGGATGCATTGAAAAGGACTATGCTCGCGAGGGGGCGAGAAGCAACACCGATGTGGAATGCGATGAATCGTATCATCTCAACCTGCCTCGCCAAATCTACGTCGAGACCCTTCCCAGTGACGCCATTCCAGACTGTGCGAACTGAATTGCCCATCAACGAGACGACACAGGGGCTAGACTCTTCTGCCATTGCGCAGACCCCAGCACTGCTGCCAGACATGCCAAACTTCGGAGAATTTGCATCATCAGCTTCGTTGCCTGACCCCACAGCATTAGGGAGCATAGAAATGCTAGAACCTGACATTATGTTTGACTGGGTACGTGAACTTATCTCCCTCTGAAAGAAGGACTTCCGCTGACAAGACTGACTAGGGATTTTGGAACATTGATCCTACAGCTCCTGGTCCGTGTTGATAGCCAACGATGCTCTGCCTGCCTGAAACAAATGTTGGCAACCCTGAGTTATACGTTTTGTGTAATTAATAGGAGGATCCCTTGGTGAATTGATGGCTGATATTGATCCCCATCGAGACATTTCTTTGCTTCTCACCTTCTTAGTAGATAATCAAGACTCCATCCGTTCTTGAAGAGCATGAAGTCAATGCTTGTGATTGTAGACATAGTTGCAGGTTTTCGAGGCTAGGGAACTTAGGCGTGCACGACAGTAGAACTCCTATGCAAATCTGTCAGTAAAGGCGAAGGAAAACGCAGAAGTAATTTACGGGAAACTTAATATAAGACTGTGTGACACCGTTAGATGTCTGATATGACCTAACGATATAGAGAGTACGGGCCATTATTCTGATCATTTATCGGTACTTCGTACGAGGGCAGAACTCTATACTGTTTGGATCTTTGGATGTAGGTTTCAGCTTAAGTTTGAAGAGACAAATTGTGTTTTGGTTCTGCCAGCCGCCTGGTAACAAATTCAAGGACTTATAAACGCTTCACTGGTCTCCGCCTTGCGGCTCACCTGGTACTCACTCTGAATTCGGCAGCTGTCGCCTGAGCATGTCATGGTTGGATGCATGGCCAGCCTAAGGCAGTTCTTCTGGATTCAGGTGGTGATGAATGCGTGACAGCTCGGAGGTGACAAGAAATCAAGTATGGCAGATCGACTATCGTTCTTCTTTGTCGTTTGTGTATTTCATGGTGACTAACGTTCCTTGTGATAATCTGATATTGACTTGTCTTGCAGAGTGTTTGGTGGCTTGCATTTGAGGCACTGGCTGAAAAGGAAACTGTTTGGAGGCAAACAGGGCTATTCTCAGCTAAGCCTACACAGCAGCGAGATAAGTAAGAAAGGTCACAGGCTACAAGAGAGATTCACCACTGACCAGGAGGTGGTCCAGAAGGTAGGGAGTCACATCTCCTAGTGGAGCTGTAGTCGCCCGGCCCATCATAGAGCTAAGGCTAACAATAAGAAGAAGGCCAAGCAGCAAGATTGTGCGTTTGTGTTACGCCAGAGGCCCGTATCCTCTTATTTCTACCCACAACCTTTTCTTCTTTTCCTCCTTCTCACAACACCCCTCCACAAACTCGGCAACCTACTTCCCCTGCCACAAGAAAATCAAAGATCTAAAGCAGTCAACATGTCTGACAAACCTGACAAGGGCAAGCAGCCTTCCAAAGAGCAGGCTCGGGACAAGTGGGCTGCCGATCTCGCCAAGTCTGGTGGTCTCGAGATCAAGGGTTCATCCCAGGAGCAGCCTGTCGAAGCCAGCAGCTCTTCTAAGAATGCTTCCGTCGAGCCCATGGGTCAACCTTTGGATGTGTCAGTCTCGCCTCTCGTCGTGCTCTCTTACTGACAATCAGCTTTAGCCCCGATGCCGGACGTTCCAAAAATACTAGCATGGTCACCGCGAGCCCTCTTCTGTATGTATCCGTGTCATCTTGCTTCACTGATCCTTACTTACTATCAAACCTAGCCCTGCTACCCATGTCACCGTCATTATCCGCTTCCCCCACGGCGACGTCCGCCTTCCCTTGTTTGTTGTTGGCCGCCACCCCATGTTCGCTGAAATGTTTGAGGGCGGTATTCTTCACTGGCCTGGTGCTTCTCAGCGTCAGGCTCGAATCATCACTCACTACCTACGGGACCCCAAGCCCAAGTACAAGATGGTGCATTGCGAGACCTTGCCCCATGAGGTTAGACTGGAGCGAGAGTTCTCCGATGCTCTGGCGATCAATGCTCAGGCAACTTCTTTCAACCTTCCTGAACTTGCCGCGCTGGCTCTGGCCCACATGGAGGATTATGGGGACATGGTCTCCCTTAGCAGAATCATGGTCAACTTCATGGCTCAGGGTGAATGGTACCAGCGAAATCGGGCCTATGTTCAACACTATGTGACTCGCCGTTTCACTTCCACTCACCCAACGGCTATGCATCATGACCGTGGAGGGCTCGGACTACAAACTGGCGATGCCCTGATCGACGGCCTTCTCGGTGCAATCAACAGCCTCCGCTTCCCTGACTTGCGCTACGCACCTGAGCCTCGTTACCACTACTAGTTCCAACCTTTGAGGAGATTGAGGTCCAAGGTAAGGCTACTAAAACTGTTGATGGAGCAACTCAAATGATAACCCTGTTCAAGATCAGCGGACTTCGCACATGACTCTATCCTGATCCGGGATGGGACAATTGGCTGTTTCATTCAAGTCAGGACAAAGTCTAATGCTCTCCTCACAAACCATGACGTTATCAGAGCTGCCCTCAACAATGTTCAGCTTCATACCTGGCTTGATGGCATAGATATCTTTGAACCGAAGCCAAAGGATAGTGACCTCAAGATCATGAACTTCTAGAGTTGCCAGAAAGACTATATGGGGTCTAATATATGGTCTGGTTCTGGTGCCATAGCACAATAGGATGGATAGACTACCCTAATAGACACCCTGGATAACATATAACTCAATAAGTGTGCTATTTTGACCTAAGTCGGATCCACTGCAAAACGCAATTGAAGCTGTAACTCCAAGTGATTGCCATTAGGGTTACATAAATCTGATTACTTTTGAAAAATGGATCACTGAAACTTATGAAACGTAGTAGGTTATCTCAGGTATCTTTCATGGGATATTAGAATTAAATATATTTAGAACAGGCTGATTCTCTGGCTATGTGAGCTCTGGTGTGACTCTAATCATTTCATAAGTTAACACGTAGACGTTATGATAACTATCCCCATAATTATACTAGGTTTTCATAGGCGATCATACTGAACTCTTCTAGGTAAAAAGCGATTTTCATTAATTGGCTATCTACTAAAATCCTTTTCGCCTTTTTCTACTCGAAAATCATAACTCTCGCCGCGCATAAGCTTCCGGCATCCCCAACTAGATCTTCTTGCAGAGTCGAGCGCCCTCTTTGCATACTCGAGCGGTCGCCATGCAGAAGCTTCCGAGCAGCATAGACGAGCCCGCAAAGCACATCAACCCTGTAAACCTATCCCCTTCCCGGTCTTTGATAGCCCCTTGGATGGGGAGTCCAGTGAGAGCGCCCAGGGCGATGCTCAGACAAAAGCTTCCCAACTTGAAGCCGATCTCATCGACCCGATCTTCGGCAAGGGATACAACACACGGAGGACCCAGGCTGACGAAACCGCCACTGGCAAACCCAAAGAGTAGGGCGAAGACTATGATACCACCTTTAGAGGTGTGAAACTCGAGGGGGAGCCAAAAGGCCAGGACGAGAGCTCCGGAGAAGCCAGTCACAATGACCATCGTGTTAAATCCGCCGATCTTGTCACTGATCCAGCCAGGAACGATACGGCCAAATAGGGAACCGGCGTTGGCGATGGCCAAGGTATACACAGCGAAGTCTTTGTATCCGTGAAGCGAAGCCATCTCTGGGAGGTAGTTCAGGGGTGCAAAGAGTCCCCACATGGTGAAAAAGCAACCTAGGATGAAGAATACCCAAGGTCCTCTTCTGGATCCGTTGCTTCCACCGCTAGTAACTTTCTCTTTCTTTGCTGTTGGCGAGACTTTACCAAGCGGTGGGAAAGGGGAAGTACAGAGGGCATTTGCGATGACTAAGAGGACTCCTTGCAAGAGTGCAGTCCAACGAACAGCAGTTGCGAAGCCGACTTCTTCGATGAGTCGGGGGATCATACAAGGGTATATCACACCTCCTGATCTCATGTTAGCCAGTTCTGCCGAAGATACTATTTCTTCGTCTTACCCAGACTGCTCCCAGCGGAAACAATACCGACAGCCAAACCCTTCTTCGTCGAGAACCATTGAGTGGCCGTTGCCATGGCGGGGAGAGATAAGCCAGCAGCTGCTAGACCAAAAGCAACACCCTGAGCCAGCATCACTTGCCAGTACTTTGTGCAAAGGCTCAGCATACAGACGGAGAAAACAGCCATGATACTGAAGGGAAGCAGTGTCTTGCGGCAGCCATACACGTCGATCATCTTGCCAACAGCGGGACCGAACATGAAGAGCATGAATATCTGAAGAGTGGTGATCCAGGCCAAGGCCGATGACGAATGGTCCTTGAACATGACTTCCGAGTAATACAACTGAAACATGCCGCATCTAATATCAAAGGTCAGTGGGCGGCCCTCAGGATGAACGGTGGTCAAACTCACGCGTTGACGTAACCAACGGAGCAGAACTGCAACAAGAAGGATCCAGCGACACAAGCCCATGCTCTCGCTCCTCCATCAGGGGGGGTTCGGTCATTTTTCTCGATTAGCTTGTTGCTCTCGAGCTCAGTGGAGTCGGACACGGCGGAGGAGTGCATCTTTTCACAGAAGTCGTTAAGAATCAACTTGACGCGGTAGTAGGTAGAAGAAAAGGCTGGGGCGATTCTTTTGACTTGAAATGTTAGGAGAATAACCGGAATAAGTAGGAGGCAGAGAAAGAGATTCATGGTGAGAAGTTGTTGTCTTTTATGTCAGTTCGAAAGGTTATTCGGATTGGTTTCGTGCGAGATCTGGGCAAGGTTAGGCCGAGTATCGAGATTCAGAACGTGGAACTTACTATGTCGACCAATATGATTTACTCGGTCTTCACTAATATGGAACCTCGCACGAACTTGACCTCGTACGAAATCCGCGGCCGAAGACTAGGACAGGGGTGTAAGCCAACAGCCACTAAGCCCAATCCATCGTTGGCTTCGTTGGAGGACCCCTGTCAAAAACTGTCATCATCAACCTCAGTGCAAATGTCAATCCTACTTCATTTCCCGATTCTACGCAACTCTCTTCTAGTTTGCCACCATTTCTGTTTAATATCTATACCTAATTTAATTATACAGTGGGTGATTTATCTCAACAGACCTGTCCACATCTACTGAAAACATGTCACTTCGATTTTATAGTTGACTCGGTGTAACGTATGCATTTTGCAATATTCGGCTCTAGATAGAGATATACTATGGATTTACTGCCATGCGCGACGTCAGCTTCTACCACAGATCGTATACCCTACCCATATCGTGGCAACTGTCCATGTAGCATCCTGACTTCATACATATGACACACCGATACTTCCACTCGGAATCCATACATCGAACTCCATCGTCTTATCTCGACTTGTTGCGAGATGAGCCCTTTGTCTGCTTTTGCTGCAGACTGTGGACAGTCTCTTGCAGCTTGCCTTTCTCTCTCTCTCAAGTCCAACAATTCGCTGGTAGAGTATTGAAATCATGGTACTCCCCATAACCTTCTCGATCTCAGCCCTTGTTTGTGTAGTCATACTGGCGCCTTCTCTAGTCATTTTGGCGCAGAGGTCATTGTTAAGCAGGCCTTTTATCTCCATATTGGAAAATGGAGGGCTCGACATGGGCTTCATGATCTCCACAAATGTAATTTTGTCTCCGTAGCTCCGAATCCTTCCTGCAGCCAGCTTTTCCAACTCCTTGTAAGCATAGATTGCTGTGCAAAAGTCATTGGCACATCTTTCTTGGTAAGCACCATGTGCCTTGAGGTTCTGGTACTCCCTTTTATATATATACTGAAGGAGAACATGGGCGACATGGTAAGGAATATCCGGGAAGTCTAGTGTTGCTTGACCTTTCCAGTAGGCGAGGAATTCCGGGCGGTCCTTGGGTATGTCTTCGGGCACGGAAACCCAGCAGTTGTGATTGAACTTTATGATACTAGATGGCACCAGCTAGAGTCTTGCGAGTGAGTCAGAGAGACCCATGGGAAATCTTGTCGCATAAGAAAGATGTGGAGGAGGAAGCAAGTGGAACGTAGAACAAAATTTTGTTCACTCAGTTCCAAATAACATCGGTACTTAGCTGGCCTATACTTTGTAGCTATACTACTTCTTACTATCTTACACTTGACACCCTACCTCCATCAGGTTTTACCGTCGTCTGAACATCTCAAATTCTCGACTTGTTCTGACTCAATAAGGGGCAAACATCAACAGGCAGCTCGTACAGAAACATCTCCGCTGACTCGTCTTCAGTATTTTCGAAGGGTCTCCTTCAGATGCTTCTTTTCGCCTCAAGCTTGACGATCTTTTGGCATAAGACACTAGCCATGGTTCCTCCCATGGCTGCTCTAATCTCAGCAGCGGATGTGTCAGTCATGCTGGCGTTCTCGGCGCTTGCTCGGTCGCAAATGTAATCGTAAAGTGTTCCGCTAAGATTCATGTCGGTGAACTGTGATCCGGAAAGCTTCTTTATAATTTCGAGGAATGGGATCTTGTCCCCGTATATGGCAATGCGCTCGCCAGCCTGAACTTGAAGTCTAGGCAGTTGGTATCTTACGCATGCACTGTAGACGTATATAGCTGTGGTAAAGTCGGTCAAGGCCGACTCGATCCCACTTTTACAACCGATACGAAGGTTCTCGTACTTGTTCGTGTACAAGAAGTTTACCAACACATGGGCCACATGATAGGGCATGTTGGGGATGAAAAGGATGTCCCTCTCCCGCCACAGTGCCAAGAAGCCCGGATGCTCCTCTAGGACTGCTTGCGGTATATGGACCAGTTGCTTATGGTCAAAGTCGATTGCTCTACTGGGCCCGAACCAGCGTCTGGATGATAAGTTAGCTGCCAACTGTTCAGATCAATGGTGAGCTACTCACGAGGCAAGCGGTCTATTCTCAGGAGCATCATCAGGCAACTTCGGGCCCCAAAACCCCCACCAGCCGGGCATTTCGAGATTCATATGCGCTCAAGGACGATGGTGACAAGCTGTTGTGTTTTAATATATGCTGTAATGGATGTGCTCAGGTATATGATATGAGACTGGTATGAGAAAGTTCACGAGGGGAAGGAATTTAGAGATGAAACCCAGTCGTTTGAGTAAAAACTAAGAAAAAAATAGATGAAGAAAAGAAATGAGAGAAAAGATTATCAGTAACGGGGAGTCAGTGTCTGGCAAATATGACGTGGGTCCTGAACAAACGCAAGCAAACAAACAGAATACGGACCAATCACGCATTCACGATGGCGTGGAACATCTGGAATGTAACTTCAAGGGTTTCGGTCACCAAACAAGTGGCATTTGCTCGCTAGCTCTGGTTTGCTCCGTTCAGCAGATCAGAAGTTGAACACTCCTCTAGACTATGCTTCATTTACTAATCCATTCTTGATGCGTACTGGAGCCGTCAAGTGCAACAACTATGCTAGCAACACCGACTAATCTTCTCTTATGTTCTTTTACAAGGTACCCATTGCTCCTAGAAACTTGTCTTTGGCGAGTTTGAGCCGTTTGATAATTCAATTCCAGCGCGTCACGCCCAGGACTGCATCATACAGTGTCAGCCAAGTGTCAACCAACCACCACTTCTAGTGTACCTAGTTGACACTGCATGGACAACGTACAATGACACAGACTCCCGAGTAAACATTTATCAGATATATACAATCATGCAATCCAACATGAGATTTCCAGGCACCGTAGCGTATAGACATCACCTCTCATTTCGTGGGGTCAGTGAAACAATGGCCGTAGCTGCAAGAGAACTGCCGTTACTGACTGTTTAAGGAAACCCATGGGCGTGTTGACTAAGGCAAACTTAAACCCTTTGTACCTTGTGATTGCCCCTGGTTGATTGTTGACATCCAAGAAAAGGGTAGTCACGTGCAGCAATTCCCAAACAATCACTTCATCTGCTTTGAATTCCAATTGCTGCCTCAGGTGACTCGCAAACCCATGTGACTTCGGACACTCTAGTCAATTTGAATGGAAGGTAGGAAATTTACTCGAGACTTGAGTTGGGGTTGCCATCCCTTGGTTTCATGGATTCGCAAACGTCTATCCTGGTGAGTAGTCGTGTGAAGTAAGAGGTTTGCTGCGTTGATGTTATGTAACTAATACCATATAAATGCAAAAGTATGCCGCAATGAAGACACAGTCACTGAGGCACTCTTGCGTTCTTTCAATCAGTAAATTAATGCACGTCGCTTGTTATGACTCGAGGTTTTTCTCCCGCATGCCTCTGGTGTTTGACAGTAGTAAGGTACCGAAGGTAGGCTCCAGCAATGCACTCGATAGCAGGTAGTGGAAACTAAGCTTCTTCCTCACAAGAATGACGCACAATAATTCCAGGCAATAGATACATAGTTCTCGGTAGGTATCGTCCCGTTCAGATGCATCTTGCTCTCGCAATCGAGGAGTTACAGGCAACTTGTTACTCATGATGTGAACTCCCTTTTTGCGTTACAATCATCTTGTGAAAGAATTGTCACAGCAAATCTCCCGAGATGGTTGTAAGATCTCCGAGGTCTTCTGTAAATGTAAAATAACAGAAAGCCAAAACTTTCAGCGGCCATATTCTAGATCTGCTGCCTGGCCGCAACGCTGTACCCGTCGCCGCGAAAGAGATCACAGCAGTTGGAGTCTGGGACCCCACGCTACTTCACCTTTCCGATATTCGCACGAACAAAGCATCAACGTGGTCAAGTTATATAGGTTCATAGATGTACTGTATTCGGGGGATACTCTCAGCTAAAATTACATGGGTAAGACTCCTTCCCACAACCCCTCGTGATCACATACTGACAAATTTCACCCCCATATACCAGTCAGTTCTGTTGCAACCATCACTACATGTCCATCGGTTCATCGTGCTCATCGTTACATTTCCGCAGTCCGTCGTTCCAAAAATCTCCGTCGTTAGAGACCGTTGCGGCTTACCAGCGGTAAACGCCGGGTGGGTAGTTGGCCAGGTCGAGGTTGATCAAGCCATCGGCTCCAATGATCTTCAGCTTTCCTTTGCTGTCATACGACTCATCGTCTGTCCCAGCGTCGGCTTCACCGTGAGTCTCTTCAGCCTCGGAGTCTTCAGCTTCACTCTCGACGGCAACATCATTTTCGACTTCGGTTGCTTCCTTGACCTCGGATTCCTCAACGGACTCCTCCTCCTCGCCCTCTCGGTTGATCTTGACCCAGGCAGCCTCGCGGCGAGCGACAGACGCCCTGAAGCGTTTGATATCCTCCTTACGCTCAGCATCAACGGCGTCCATGAGTTTGTCATTGGCGTAGTAGGGTAATCCCGCTTGGGCTGCAACCCACTCAAAGTTGAGCTCGGGGTACAGAGGTTCAAGGACACTGTGTGAGTAGGCCAGCATGTAGGAGGGCTCCATATACGGAAAGAGGCTCGTCATGTACTCGGTTGCCTGGTCCTTCATCTTGGTGATATCGCTGTAGACAGCCTGGGAGTAGATATGGATGGCAAGATCATAAGCCTGTTCGATGTCCGGGCGGAGAGTGAACTTGTGTACCTCATGAAATGGGACTTTTCCAGTGTAGAAGAAACGGATCATGGCGTGGATGGCCTCCGAAGTAGCGAATGGAAGCGAAATGATACCCCATTTAGTAACTCTCTTGAGAAATTCAGGGCACGTGAGGAGAATTGCCTCAGCGTGGACGTACTCGACAGTAGGGCCAATTTCACCTCCTGCCATCGAGCCAAAGTAGATGGAAATCTTGGCCCTATGTACATCTGTTTTCAGTACTTGTTGACATGAGTTGATAGAAGTGTCGACTTACCCCTCGCCAGTCAGTCGCTGTGCAGGTCCAGGTTCATCCATGTTTGCTGCGCCTTGGAGTGCAGGCAGGGACCTAAGTTAACTTGAGCACACGGAAATAAAAGAAACAAAGAGTAAGAAGAAGTGAAAGGTACACTCACGCTTTTGTTTGTTGTTGCAGTAACGCTGAGAAGTTGACTTCGAGCGGAAGTCAAAGAATGTTTTGAGGGTGAAAAGAGGAGAGAGGGGAAGAAGCTCGAACTCGAGAGAAATGTTTTGATATACTGCGGGTAGTGAGATTTGACGTGTGACGAAAAAGGCATCGGTGCCCTGGTGACCTTTTTTACAAGGCACACCACACTAACGGACCGTCATTGGCCTCCTAAACAAGACGCTCATACGCTACTCTTCTGCAATTCAGGTATCTGGCCCTCTAAAGGCGTCCTACATGAGCACTGAGTGCTTGTCTATAGGCCCCATGTCCTCACAGGAATATGTATGTGTGCTCTCTTCTATCATCCCCCTCCATACACTCCAACATATCTTACCACCCCGTCTCCCAATCTTCATTCGCAGCTCGTCGTCCCTTCATAATGTTCGTCTTGGCCTTGCATTATCATCCCTTGACACCAGTGTCGACAGGGAACAAAGCAGACACGTCCGTGACTCGACTGTGCATCGTTGCCCTCGAGTGACGCTGACAACGCTGACATTCGACAAGCGTTACACGCGCTTCGCCCTTCAAATCACGCGTGTTATCACTCTCTTCTCCGGGGCCATAACCATGAACACCTCGTATGCATTTATACTCCAGCCCCTGACTGGCTGTTCCCTCTGGTATCTACAACTCGTACGCAGTAACTGACTACCCCAAGTCATCGACGTGCTTTCGGTGCGTAGCGCGCTTCTAGATCTCGCATCTATCACACTGTTTCCCCAATCGCAACATCATAGCAGTAGAACTCGTTAGTGACGGTTCGACACTTGGCCCCCTGAAGCTCTTAGCCAGTCTTTAGCCACCGGGAGCATCAGACCTTACTAACCCGTCAACTGCGATGCTACAGCTTGCCACAGATCCAATATCCTCTTTCACAGTACCTTTGACGCCTCGAGAAGATCTAGACATGCTCCAAGTCTTCAGGCGCTTTGTCAAAAACCGCTGTGTTACATGCCAAATTAGCATACCTCGCAAGACGATCAATTATTCATTGTTGCCTTCCTCCCCACACATTTTGGTCTCTCGGGGGCCTTTGTTCGACTTCTTGTTTGTTTATTCAGTTATGATTACGTCGATACCATCTTGCTGACAAGAGCGCTACAGAACCCTTCAGCAGCACTGCGTTAGCAAGTATTCAACTCGCGGGAACGCCATCTTGATCGATACGACCGCCAAGAGGAGTTTTTCTTTCCTCTCCACCAGTCTTTCCAACTCTTATTGACCTTGAAGCACCCTCCTCGGGTAGCAATTCGTTGTAAGGTGAGACGAGCGCACCCCAGGAGACGACCTCGAAGCACCGAGTTGCCATGGATGGCCCCTGAGCTAGTCATAGACAGTCCTTTGGACCTTGGAGACCACTAAACTACTGCCTTAACTGCCCCCAATGGAAGAAAAGTCCGTCCTGTGGGCCTAGTTAGAACTGAGGCAACACTCCAGCTCTGTCTTGACACTCTCAAGGGCTGACCTAGTTGGGGACGCTCGACCGCTGGATGCCATAGACTCCTGCAAGACTACCGCTATTAGAACGTGCCTATCACCTTGACAATTTAACGACAACAGCCAATAGCTTCAAAGTCAAAAAGGCTCAGGAGTTGAGCGCTCCCATGCCGAGACCTACACACTTAGTTATCAACGTCACTACGCTATCAGGGACCTTGCAACACTCCTCTTTGCCCTCAAGTGCACCCTTGCAGCAGCACAACTACACGGGCGAACACTTCTATTATCGTCGGAAATACTTAGCGGCAGCTAATATGCCGGGGGTTCGGTTTGTATTCTTCTCATCACGCTGGGCAGCCAGATTTCCGTCAAGTTTTCATTATTATACCATCCCAGTTGCACTACCGCTAACCTGCGGTGTCCGTATAGCTAGCATCGCCACAATCCTCCTTATGATCAAAGTCGACGATCCCTCATGACCCTCAAAGTTCCCGCCCCAACCATGTCTTCACCGACTTTATGAAACTACCCTTCAAAGCCCATCCCAGATTCGAGACAGAGGATATAGTTCTTCTGCAAGCTTCAACGCGATCAGACCAAACGCTCCACTGATCCAAGAGAAAAATGCCGTCAGAAGACCGTTTCTCCTTAACGTCAACACTCCGTTTGCGTTGTTCCAAGCCAACCATCGAGATCCCTGCATATCTCAAGTCCAGTTCTGCCTCAATCAACTTTTGAAGCGTCATCAGTCTGGTTCGAATGCAGATCGGCTGATTGCTCCGTTCTTTTTGACGGAATTCCTGCGAGCGCCTTTACCCCTGAGTCTCGAAAGCCCTGTGAACTTTTTGCCATTGGACTACGCCTACCATCTTATTGCGAGACGCAAATCTTGAGAGCATCTTCTTGTTGATTACATCCTTAGACCGAGACAATCTGGAAAATTAAACGTGTCGACAAGGCTTCTCTCGGGTACTAAGAGTTGTGCCAGAGCAATGAGGACTCGGGGCAGGCAGGTATTGGCTCTGGCTATACTCACACAAGTTTGCTGTCAGTATTTGAAAGGTTCCCCAACAGATTCTTGGTGGAGAATCACATTACTTGCTCTATACACCATCTCAGTCAGCGATGAAACACTCCGCTGCCGCTATTGCGGCCTTGGGCGAACAAGTGCATAGAGTATCTTCTTGACCAAGGGCCGAAGACTTTCCCGTAGTCATATATTTAGTGGCTTCCATTTCCACATGCATGCCAGCTTCTCGAATACTGAGAGGTTACAGCAAGTTATGGTAAGACTTTTCCTCTATGCCCTTTACGATGGTGGAATGTGCACTACCAGCTGGGTGAGTCCTTGCTTCTCCTTGGTCAGGTCTGATTCGCCCCTACTTCTTTGCTGGGAGGATTTTCTCTTGATGCGTTTTTGCTCTCTAGGGGCATGAAGTTCCCTTCTACCAGTGGTGATGTGAGACTTCGAGGCGGTCTGCTAACTGCAGTAGAAGAATAATGCTAGCCCAAAGCCAAGCAGAGAAATCGGGTTTGTCTCCTATATCTTGCTTCCTCCTTGCAAGAAGGCCCTTGCCACTATCGCCAATTATGTTTTCCTCCTCGCAGGGGCTGATGTACTGTCAGTCTTTCTAATAGCATCGGCGGTTCGATGTACGTGTGATGCAGAACGCAAATATCGTAAGTAAAGCATTCCCGCGCTGACGAGGGTTGTGATGTTATGGAGTACATGGTCCTACAAGAACAATGGGTGAGCGATATTCACATATATGGAGGGCGGTTATCAATTACTTTGTGGCTAAGAAACGTCTTTCAGTTCGCTAGTAATATATAGCCCTCCTCGTTTCCTGCAAAGAGTGTGGGAGGACCTCTCAATTCAAAATCGAGACTCCCTTCACTTATATATTCCTCAAAAGTACCTTGTCCCAGAGCGTTGCTTCGAATCTAGCTCTTGGGTCCTGGCGTGTTGGCACCTCTGGAAGGATACACCATGCTTAGATCCCACGGTTAGGAGCTTTCTGGGGGATGAGTCGATACCTGGTGGGAAAGTCCTTTGCCGCGGCTGTCATGTCTTCTTTCTGGGATCTACGTCCTGAAACTCAGTGCCTGGTAATCACCATCTCCCAGGTCTGAATAAAAGATGCATATCATATCTTGCTTAATGTAGAGCTGCGAGGGGGCTCGAGGTAAGGGAGCTCTGGGCTTTCGGATGGTTTCAGATCAAGTCCATACGCCCAACAATGCGTTTCTTTCTTTGTCTCTTACAGCTTTCCGAGATTCCCAGGACTGAGAGTGTGTGGCTGAAGACATCATCACCACACTACAAGAGAGACATGCATTTTCCATCTCCAGGAGGGATCTTTGTCCAGTTGAGAAAAAGTTCAAGACTTCTCTGTACATGTGCGTTGATACATTAGCCAGCGCAACCTAGATTTTTGGGATTGTTGCATACTAGAAACATACCCTTCTTGTATATACTCGCAGGATGACAGGCACACATGAATGAAGGAAATAGTGAGATGAGTTAATTTCATCTCACCGTCAAGTAAAGATATCCAGTCAACGTGATCCGGCCAGCCAAGGTCCGAAAGCACGTGTGTGCCCCAGGTGGCAGACTTAGCCGCAGACTCGCTCTTCACCCACTTGATCTATACTAGAACACATTCATGCCCCTCCATATTCGTATCTTCCGTCGTCTCAATGACTTTATCATACCGACTACTAACCCTGACGATCAAGAATCGTGACGAAAGGCCCCAATTGTTTGCTGTCTCCGACGAGGAAAGACATGAGGGACGCTTTGACATAGCGACAAGAGACAAAGTACTCTATCATGATAAAGGTGATTGCTTTTTTCTCACGTTTATGTAATACACCAGAGTCTCGTCTACAATTTCCTTCAGTTACTGTCAGTTCTCAAGGCATACGTAACAAAAACGGCGGCCCTACTGCGCCAGCACAACGCCAGATACTGAATCCAGTGCCAATGTGATGAATATAGACTAACAATAGAGAGACATTGCCTATCTGTAAGTGCGTATGACTATACACTTGAGTATATATAAGTCAGGGGCCTGAAAACAGCTTAGGGAAACGAAAGAAGTGGGAGGATGAAAGTGGGAAGAAAAAAGATATATATGCTTCAGGACCCCAAGTAGAGGAATCAGGGGGGTTCTCATGTCCTCCCGAGAATTATGTTAAATCTCTGCCAAAATGAAATGTTGGCTTCCGTCGTGCCAAATGGAAAACATGCCCCAAACGGCAAAGTGCTTCTTCCTTCGCCTGTTCCATTGTTATACGAAGCAATAAAATTAATCGTTTGCTCTGCCAACACCAACATCTCAATGATACCAACGTTAGTAGCCGCAGTATATCACACTACTCTCTAATTGCCTGTTGTCTCCAATCCGTCCTCCTCTCTGTGACGTTGCCTAAACTTGGGCTAACATGAGTGATAGCGTGCTAGCATTGTCTTCGTTTGCAACTCTCACTCAGCCAAAACGGAGACAGAACAGTTACACAAACACAAAGCAAAAGATACATGAGTCTGCATACTAACCCACCTTCGCCATAAGTGCGCAATCATATGCTACACATATAGCCTAATGCTATGACTTGAACATGCACTCGCTCAGCAACCTGTGTCACCAGCAGATGCCACAAGCATCAAGATCATACCACCACGTGCAAACATTAACTCAGACAGGCTGGGCTACACCAACATGCTGGTCAAGAGTTTGGAAGCATATGGTTTCAAGACAAGCTACATGTCCCGTATTTTGCTTGTATACAATTGTTACACCTCACTTCAAGTCACATATCAGACTCAGGCTTGACTAGGTAAATTCCATCTTTTTGCAGCAAATAACATGGCCCCAACAACCATGCTCCGATAAAAACATGCTCTTATACCTTCTTCGCTTTCCTCTAACCACCCAATGAATAATCCCCCTCATCACTTTTACAAGCCTTTTAACCCCCTGCAAAGTGACAATCGTGATTCCAGGACAAGGAAACGAATCGTAAATAATCACATTACTGCCACACTTGTACGGTATGTCTAAAACCAAGACAAGGCTTTCGATACATCATGATCCTTTCAACGCCCGCTTTGCTTCTGTTGTTCATCTCTAAGCGACCGACGCGATGACTAGCGCAGCCACATTCTCCTCTTCGCTTCGCACCGTGATCTTTGTCGTGACACCAGTTTTTGATGAGTAAGCCATTCGTACGTTAGCAACCACCCGACCTCCACCAACTGTCTTGCCGAGAAGCTTGAGTGTGTGGGTGGTCTGGTTGACGGGCACATCGGTACCCTCGAGAGGCTGGAGCGACAAAGCCTTTGTAAGTTGTTCTGTAGCGTCTGTAAAATTGTTAGTATCATGTCTTCTGTGAACTCAGCAGTCGACTTACCCGCAATGCTCTCCATACCGCTCAATTGGAGGGTTTCTGTAACCTCCTCTCCAGAAGCACCAACCTGCTCCCAGATGTGGCTGAAGTTACCAGCGAATGTGGGGATCACGTAGTCACTGCCAGCAAGGTCGAACTCGGCCACCTCGTACTCATCATCGTAGCCGGAATCCTCGGGTTCGCCTGTTGAGGGGTCGATCTCCTTGCTGGTGAACTTGAGGACGTTGGAGAAGGTGGAGATGGGTAGGGAAGCCTCGCCGCCAACCTTCTTAAAAGCAACATAGACCTTGCCGGGCTCATCAGTCGCAAGCTTCTCAGCCTGGATGATGAAGACCTCCTCGAGCTCCTCCTCGTCTACGGGAGTAGCGACAACGGAGACGTTCTCAAGGACAGTGTCGGGCAAGGTGTTCTTAACCTCATATTGGAGGACAATGTGCTCCTTGAAGATGTGCTTGACCAAGCTGACAACGTACTCAGTCTCTGCCTCAGTAAGCTCGATAACAGGCGAAGACTTGAGGACACTGCCGAACTCCTTCATCTCCGGGATCTCGAGCAGCTCCTGGGCATACCGTTGAGCCTGAGCAGAAGCAGAAGCAACAGCCTCGGCTCCAGTAGGCTTGGTGGGGCCAACCTTGGGAGCCTTGAGTGTAGGGGCTGTGGCAATCAGCTTCTTGGATCGGTCCTCAGCGTCGGCCTGCTCCCGAGTAACCACAGGAATCTTGGCAATATCGAAGGGACTATCGAAAGCTGACTTGTCGTCTGATGTGACGTACAGGACAAGCTGCTGCTCGAAGTAGGGAAGAGAGAACATGTTCTCTGTTTGCGCATTAGCCGTATTCCACAGTCAGTCGTTAATCCATGCTTACCATTCTTGGCGAATCGAGCTGCCATCTCATCATCCTCCTCATTCATGAGCTTCAGGTTAAGGGCAGCACGATCACGGACCTCGTCATCAACATCATCCAAGCATCGGGTGAGGAGGACGCGGACACTGCTCTTAACCTCAGAGTCCTTCTGGCCAACACCAAACTTGGCGAGGGCAGTGACAGCAGCAGCTCGCACGATGGCGTTTTCAAGAACCACTCGGTTGTAAATATATCGGATATACTTGGTAGGCTGAGCGGTCTTGGGACCCTCAAGACCGATAAGGTGAAGAATTCGGACAGCCAGCTTAGTGAACTCGCAATCCTCAATGAACTCGCAGAGGTGGGCAAGCGCATCCTCCTTGGAATCAGGGACGAACTTGATCAAATCGAACATGCTCTCCACAACAGCCCTCTTGAACTCGTATCCACCCTCATCGCGCAAAATACCGCTGAGGAAGGTGAGCATACCAGCCTGCTTGCTGGGGAATTTGAGGCACAAGGTGCGGATAGCCTCCACGATTGTAATCTTGAACTCGTCGGTAATCTCGGACATGAAGGTGGAAATCTGCTTCATTAACCTGTCGACACTGGCCTCGTTACCGGTCTTAAGGAGCGTGGTGATGGCGAAAGTGGCAATGGATCGGTTGCTGTTTGAGATGAGAAGCTCGATGTCGGGGTTGCAGGCGTTGACGGCGGTAGGCTTGAAGCTGGCAAAGTTGTGGAGGATTCGGAGAGCGGCGAACTTAGTAACAGCGCGGGGAGAGGTGAGGAACAGCTGCAGAACGTGGACAGCTTGCGCTACCTCAGCATCGGTAACATCTCGCATGTCGCAGATAGCCTTAGCAGCCTCAAAGTTGACCATTTCGCTCTTGTGTCGCAGCCAGCCGTCGAGGAGCTGCATCATGGGCTTCCTCAATGAAACATCCTCCTCAGCGAGCTGTGCAGCAAGTCGAACCAGCATGATGATAGCAGCGGGGTTCTTGAGAGCACCAGCAGCGCCGAATTGCTGAACCATCTTGACAAGGGCCATTCGGTCGTGCATGCGCATCTGATATAAGAGTCCGACAGCGTGGTATTGCGACATGGTCGAGTGGTTCATGGGAATTTGGCTGCTTGAGGTGGAGAATCCCAGGGAGAAGCCACCAGAGGACTTGCTAGAGGCAGCGGCCTCCTGGGTTTCGCTCTGCCATCGTCGGACAACATCCTTGGCGATGGGAAGGAGGTGGTATGAGGAAACGAGGGCGGCAGAGGATACGGATGGGTTCTTATCGACAATTGCGGTCTTCATAACTCGTTCGATCGATTGCACGGTCGTGGCCTTTACAGTGTCAGCTTCCAGGGGTGTCGGTGTACCTGTCCTCAACGCAACCTACATCAATAATACGGCAGAGGGCGCGAATGGCATTGGGTCGGTAGATAGCGTCGGTGCTGCCGCCAGTATCCTTCATAATCGTGCTGGTAACCATAATAATATCCTCAGCTGAGTTGGCAAGCTCCTTGATAACAAGGTGGACCATCTGTCGGAGACTGGCATCCTTGTTCTGGAAGAGCTTCGAGATACCGAAGAAGAGGGTTGTAGCTTCGTTGGTGGGGAACTTCTCTCCCGTGTAAAGAAGGAGAGCGATCTTGGTGAGTAGAATGCGACATCGTCGAGGCTGGATAGGGGAGCTGTTGAAGAGTCGTGCTGTTGGACTATTTAGCTTGACTGTGGGGGGTTGAATAGGAATAAGGCGATTGTAGGAGACGGACCTTCTTGGAAGACTTGAGTTCGGTCAACCTTGACCAGCCCGAGGTCGGCGTCTTCGTCCTTCTTGCCGTAACTCATGTTGGGCAACTGGGTTGAGGTGAAAGGTTTGGTCGAGGGAGACTTGAGGTTGCGGTCGAGGCGCTCCTAAGGTAGAATCACCACGTCGCAGTTACGCTTCAGGGATGAGTGGTGCCGCATCACGTGATCTTATCAGCCCCTTATCGGACGGGGATTCGTGTCAACTTTGGCATTGACTTCAGTTGAAGTTGACGGTAGAATTTCAATTGCTGAGTCTTCGGTCTTCTACAGTGGTTAAGCTTTCTCTTATGTCTCTTACCTTTTCATCTCTCATATAATTGGCATTTCCATATACCATTGTCCCTGGTATGGCCACTGTCCTTGGGCAAGGTTGCTGCTGGAGAATGGAGCACTGCAGCTTCAGGTACCCGCAGTCTTTCAGATGTTCATTTAAACCTACATTGATGGTCTAAGGTATCATAACAGCTTGGAATACTACTATATACTGCCTAATATACCATTATCATCATACTTACATGCCAAAAAAAGAGTTCCCGGGGCCCTTTCCATAGCTCTCACCTCAAAAAGTGACATCATGTCGACCCTGAATCCATCCACCCACTCCGAACTTCCAGCCGGACCCAATTTTCCGGGTCGCATCTTTAAATCCCCCAGCTTCATTCTCTCAACCTCAATCCACAACCCAGATTGTCGCCCAGAATGAAGTCCGTAACACGAGTACCACTTCGCATTGCGCCTCGGCTCGTCCAGCGCCCGGCCTTTGTCCGTCCAATTCACTCGACCGCTGTCAAGGCCGCCAATGTCGCTCCAGTGGTTGGCACCGGCCCGCCACCTGAGCCGCCGATCCAGCCCGCCGAAAATGTCCATCAGCGAGTTGCGAGGCGGAGAAGACAGGCTGAGATGCTCAAGAATGCTAAGGAGCTTCGAAATGCTAGTTCTGGAAAGGGAGGCGGTGGTTTGAAGAAGCGATTCTGGAAGGATGTTTCTGTGAAGGAAGTTGACGGTTAGTCGAAATACTTTCTACCCCACCATCAAAGCGTATGCTGATGAGATACAGGTGCTCTTCAAGTCTTTCTCGATACTCGACCGTTGAGACATCCTGTGTCAAAGGAGGTCGTTCGAATTCCCATCACCAAGCCCGACCTTGCTTCCGCTCTCGCTCTCGAATGGGATCTTTTGACTTCTGCCCAAGATGCTACAAGACATCATTTGATCCCTCTTACAAGTCTTACATGCCGAGCTCTCGACATCGCTGCGGCCGATAACACCACTGGAGGTGAAATTTCAGAGGTTCGAAATGCCATTGCTACAACATTATTACGATACCTCGATACCGATTCCATTCTTTGCTGGAACCCTCCTGCAGGCGCACACGATCGCAAGAATGAAGCTGGAGAGTCGCTACGAGATGTACAGAAGCGCACAGCCGAGGAGATTGTGTCTTTCTTGACAACACATGTTTGGCCAGGCGTCACCATCAACCCGGTCCTTGACGGCCACTCCATCTTGCCTCAGTCACAGGCGCCTGGAGTTCGTGAGATTGTTCAGGGCTGGATCACTGGTCTCGATGCTTTTGAGATTGCTGGACTTGAGCGTGCCTCATTGGCTGGTAAGAGTCTTATTGCTGCTGCACGATTCGTTGTTGAGTGGACCGAGGGTTCGGTCGCAAGGGGTCATTTGAATCCTGGTAAGAAGTTTGGTGTTGAAGAAGCCGCTGCTGCTACCAGTCTTGAAGTTGACTGGCAAACCGGTCAGTGGGGAGAGGTCGAGGATACGCATGATGTTAACAAGGAGGATGTGAGAAGACAGCTGGGCAGCGTTGCACTGTTGGTGTCTGGCACAGGTTTGAAGGCATAAATAAAATGAGACTGGATAGATGGCATGACTTGTAACATATAACGACCTGTAAATTACCAGCTAGTTAAAAAGATATTGGACTAACTTTAGATTGATTTCACAAAATTGACCGTATTGAGGATCACCTGTCTTTTGTTCTCACCCTGACTGAAGTCTCTAACTTCCATCAAGTCGTTGGCTAATCCTCAGTACGCCTGCTCATGGCCCCCATCTGTCTCCAAGAACACGCTGCGACAGCAAATTACCATGAGGCCGCCGATTGAGAATTGCAGCCTAATGGCTTGCGTATCATTAAGCGCGAACGTCGTTGTACATGGTTTGCTCATCACCAATGCAATCTTAAAAAACAAGTCATGGTGTCTTACCCTACATCGGCATCGCGAACAACTGAGAGCCATCAGCCCAAATAAAGTGAAACCGACACACGCCAGTGCATTCAGGTAAAAACTCTAATTGTCGAGTGGCAGGCTAGGATATGCTTGAGAAATGAGGTGGGAGATCACCGAACGTTACTGTAGATAAACTTCCGATCATCTAATTCTTGCAACCAAGAATCGGCTTCCGTGAGCTTAATTTCCACAAGCAGCAGGGTCAAGCTTGATTGCATGTCCAATCGCTTCACTCGTTTGCATCCAACGTTTCACTTTTATGCGACTCACAATAATAAGCATGCAGAATGCAACATATCGTATTTCTCCCAAGCCTCCCTCTCTCATTCACCAAATGCCCCGTTGCTGTCGTTCTTTCAACTGTGGCACAAGGCGCATAGCCAAGGCGAAATCGCCACAGGCTGAGATCCCTAATCCCGATTGAGCTTCAAAGACATCATCCACTACAAAAGGCCGCGCAAGCCGCCTGCTCTTCTGATTTTTAAGCTGAAAGGCTAGCCCTCTTACTGCATCCTTCAACTGGCCAAGGCACTACAGTGATTGCCGTCTTTCTTGTGATCGGGAAGAAGGCGAGTCTCATTGGGAAATGACCGAAGATCTGCTTGGTTGGGGTTAGCCTGGTTGCTAGGTAGAGAGGCGGAGTCATGATAAATGAGCCAAGCTGAATGGATCACGCCTGTAACTTGAGACATGGGGGGGCTAGCGAGCCTTGAATTGGCACTCTGATTCAAACATGAAGAAAGGCATTGTTCGACAGAGACAAATAATAGTTGTCTTATTAGTTAGTGAGAGAGACTCACTACGTAGAAGACATGCTCTGAATAGAACCACGTTACACAACAGAGCCTTCTTATGCGCAAACCAACGCCCCAAAGCCCAATTATGCAGGTCCAAAACCCCTACGTCAAGGACTTTTCAGCCGTACCGTATTACCCATTGTCTAAGCAAAAGCCAAGACCACCAGCCAAGCACATCCCGCTAATTCCGTCCCTTTAGATCCTAGCACATCCACCAACCAAGGCGCAGCCCGGGGGTGAGGTAGGCAGGGAAAACGCCACTGGGGGCCTTGGAGTTGTTAGTTTAAAGACGAGGCAGCCTCTCTTCTCTTCCCCTGGGGACGTTGCCAGAAACCGTTGTAGCCTTTTGCAAACAACACCACAGAAGTCATCATGAGGTGGACCACGATAACTACAGCCGCGGCTCTGCTCGGCAGCGTTGACGCCGTTAACATCCCGAGATCGAAGGCCGGTAAAGGCTATCTGTCGATGCACGTTGGTACCGTGGAGCGAAACAAGGATAAGCAGCACGACAAGCGTCAAGACGGTGACGCTATCGCCGTCCGACTCCAGAACAAAGATTTCTTCTATGCGACAGACAGTATGTCACCGTGTTCTTCATAATCAACTACAGTTGTTAATACTCTATAGTTGAAATCGGTACTCCTCCTCAAAAAGTCACAGTCCTTCTCGATACCGGCTCCAACGAACTCTGGGTAAACCCCGACTGCGAAGAAGCTCAATCCGCTACTCAATACAACCAATGTCTTGACTTTGGGCAATATGACCCTCGAAAGTCAAAGACACCACCCATCGGTCCTTTTGGTGGCGAGACGCTCAACTATGGCGACGCGTCCGACTCAACGACGCATACATCTGCGACGATTCGATACTATACAGATCTCATGACATTTGGAGACTCGAAGTTGAGAAACCAGACTTTCGGTGTCTTGGTCGAGAGCAATGGTATCTCACAGGGTATCCTAGGTCTTGCGCCTGATCTGAGGGCTGGATTTGACGGCGATGAGCCTTATAGCTTATTGCTCACTTCCATGGCTGACCAGGGACTTATCAACAGTCGTGTGTTCGCGCTTGATCTGCGACACTCGGATGATACCGAGGGTGCTCTGATCTACGGCGGTATTGATCGCAGCAAGTATATTGGCAAGCTGGAGACTCGCCCTATCATTCGCGGTGAGGGTGGTGAGTACCGTCTCGCCGTTGAGTTGGATAGCCTCGGCGTCACCATTAGCGGTGATACAGAGGACATTCGTGTCTCAAGCTCTGACTCCAACGTTATGCTCGACTCTGGAACGACTCTCACTCGTATGCACATGTCGGTCGCGCGACCAATTCTGGAGGCTCTCGACGCTCAGAACGATGGTGAGGGTTTTTACATGACCGACTGTGAAAATCGCGACCTCGATGGCACAGTTGATTTCGGGTTCGGTGACAAGATCATCAAAGTTGCCTTCAGCGATTTTATTCTTGAGCTTGGACCTGGAACGTGCTACATTGGTCTTGTACCTACCAGCGACCAGCAGATTCTTGGTGACTCTGTTCTGCGAGCCGGATACTTTGTCTTCGACTGGGACAACAAGGAGGTCCATCTCGCTCAGGCTGCTGATTGTGGTGATGAGGACATTGTTGCTGTTGGATCTGGCTCTGACGCTGTGCCCAGTGAGACTGGCAAGTGTAAGAGTTCTGATATCACAGCTACTGGACGTGTAAGTCATGACACCTCGTACTCCTGCGTGATTTAACTGACAACCTTGATAGGCGGCTACTGCTACTGGCACAGGCGGCTCGTTCCCTACCTCCGCGTACACCACCACTTACACCATCACCTCATGCCCCGACTTCGAACGCGACTGTGCCACAGGCGTCGTGACGACACAGACCTTCAGCGGTCGACCAACCGTCACAGTCACTGCCGGAGCCGGTAGTGGCGGTGATGACGATGACAATGCCGCATGGCAGCCTACACCCCTCAGCTGGGTGTTTGCTGTCATTGGCGGGTTTGCTCTCGGAGTCAACTTGCTATAGTGGGGGATATGGTTGTACATATTTTAATGACATCTCTTGGACATGACGATTATAATTGATAGACCGCATTTAGGGTATGCGTAGCATGAAGCATACGGCGGCGTTTGGTCTTTGCATTTTCTCACCTTGGACTCACGAATTGCGTGACTTGAAAATTGCCTCAGCTGTACTGGGCCTCATCGCGTGTATGCTGTGTTCAGTAGAAAGGGAGCACAGCATGCCATGGCTTCACGATCGGGAGATACTTTCGGAGAATTTCTTCCCTGTAGACTTTTTGTGTACCCGTCGTGTTGGATCAACGTGCTTTGCTCGTGGTGCCGCAACAGCTGACAGCCACATCTTGCGCAACGCGGGAGGAAGACTTCGGATATCTCGGGAGACACTCTGTATCCATCAAGAAATGGTCGTGTCTGTGTAATCACAATCGCGGGAGTCTGTTGAGTCTTTTTCTTGAGAAACGTCGGCGCTCTGCTGTAGAATGCAGAATCGCGAAGGTCGATGAATGGCATCTCTCTTGAAGCTCTCACAAGGCTGTCGTGCATCGCCAGGGAGGTGCGAGATTTCTGACTCAGAGAGTTACATCGTGACCCCATTTCGCAATCCTGATGGGTGACAGCTGTTGGCGGTGAGCAAAAGGCGACAAATTCAACTCTGATCGGATTAAAAGCTGAGAGAATTGTTGGTTCCAGTCGGCGAAGTCGTTATGACGAGAAGCAACAGAACCAGGGCGCTGAAGTCAATCTCACCAACACACGAAAAACAGTATACGATAGTCTGTAATCAGTAGCCAGAATCAAGTGTGTAGTTGCTCTTGATGAGTAATTTCGGTATCTGGTAACATTCTCTCTGCCTTTTTAGGCAATCTGAGTTCATCCTGACTGGTGGACGTCAACGCGGGTAGAAACGTGCAACGGTAAGCTTGCTTGAGCTTAATTTGACTTTCCAACGGAAAGTTAGCGATATAAGTTGCTCACATAGCACAATGCAGCTTCTTCCCTCTACATAGCACCGTGAATAGAGTCGTAATCTATGGTTATACATGAATTCTCATCGAGGGACAACGCTCCTTATCGAGACGGAAGACGTTGGACATTGCGGAACTAGGGCGGAATGCTAGGCAAGCCACGTACCGAGGCATCAAAGATATGGTCCACTTCCTCTACCCCAATTCCTGCAACGATAGAAGACATACAGAAGCTACTAAGCTCAAAATACCAATACCAAGAAATACTGTCAACCTTAATTTTTTAGTCACATGCACCTCAACTTCAGCTTTGACCCCAAAACATGATCAGCGTAACCCCATGGCAACGACCCTATTTCCTATACCTCGGCTGGCACCGAGGTCTTGATATCGCAGCTAATAGGGCCAAGATTGGTGTAATGCGGAGATAGTGGGAATCAAACCGCGCTAAATTGGGTCTTCCCCAGATTTGGAGGAGGCCCCGAAGCGACAAGGAGAAGAGAGAAGCAGGGAACCAACTACGTAGTACATATTCAGCTCCTCATCTTTTTCCCCCATCTCCTTTCCTCTATTCTCCTCATTCTCTCCTCTTCTCTCTAACCTCTGAATACCCTCTCTCTAATCCCTATTCAAGATGGTCTTCTATCCTCCTCCCTCGGTTAGCCTGCCCTTCGGTAAACTCACCCTGTCGTCGGTTTCAGCCCCTCTGCTCACATTCCTTAGAACCTCCCGAGTCAATCACCATCCCGGACTTCATCTTCAGCGATAAGCACGCTCGCAAACCTATTGCTCAGTCCAGAAATCCCTTCACATGCGGTATCTCTGGTAAGACGTACACCACAGAAGAGGTCATCCAGCGTGAGAAGCTTCTCGCGCGTGCTCTTGCAAAACGCCTTGGCTATGATGTCCACGATGGAACAGAGTGGGATAGAGTAGTGGCGCTATTCTCAGTCAACACTGTACGTTTGAGCTCAGTCACACAAAATTCCAACTAACGTATAAGATCGACTACATTACCATGACCCATGCTGTTCATCGTCTCAACGGAATCGTCACACCCGCCAGTGCCGCATATTCTGCCCCAGAACTCGAGCACCAGCTTCGCTCATCCGGCGCAAACGCCCTTTTCACTTGTGTTCCTCTTCTCGAGACTGCTCTCACTGCCGCCAAGGCTGTCGGTATCCCTGAGGACCGTGTCTTTCTTCTACCCGTACCCGGCTTCGAGTCCAAGTCACCTTTCAAGTCAATTGATGACTTGATTGCAGAAGGCAAGGATGCGCCTGAACTTCAGCCTCTGAACTGGATCAAAGGCCAAGGTTTGAGGCAGGTTGCGTATCTATGCTACTCCAGTGGAACATCAGGTCTTCCCGTAAGTCGCACTGAATATTGATGAAGTGAATGAATGGCTCACAAATCGTAGAAAGCGGTTGAGATCACTCACGTCAATGTGATCGCAAACGTTATGCAAATGACAGTCCAAAACGCAGAGGGCCGAAAAGCAGCGGGAGTCGACACTCAGGTTCAGCTTGGTCTCTTACCACTCAGTCATATTTACGGCCTCGTCCCAGTCGCTCATTGGGGTAATGTCATCTCACCCTCTTCCCACGTCTCACCGAACTAACTTGTAACAAGGCGTCTACAATGGCGATGAGACAGTCATTCTGCCCAAGTTCGAGCTCAAGATGTTCCTCGCTACTGTTCAGCGCTTCAAGATCGAACAAATGGCCCTCGTCCCTCCCATCATGGTCCAGATGCTAAGCCACAAGGCTGAGTGCCAAAAGTACGACCTCAGCTCTGTCCGCTTCATCTTCAGCGGTGCTGCCCCCCTTGGAAAGGAAACAATCTCTGGCTTGAATGAAATCTGGCCCAAGTGGAATATCTGCCAAGGCTACGGTATGTCACCTTCAATGACGCGTCGTGTCTCGTCACTAACTTTGTAGGTCTCACTGAAACGTCACCCGTAGTCTCATCAACTACTGAACTCGATATCGATCCCGGCTCCTCTGGATCCCTTCTTCCTGGCATCAAGGCCAAGGTTATCGATGCTGAAGGCAAAGAGGTTACGGAATACAACACCCCTGGTGAACTCTACGTCCAAGGCCCCAGTGTTGTTCTGGGATATCTCAACAATGCAAAGGCCACAGCTGAGACCTTTGTAAACCACAGCGATGGACGCTGGATGCGAACAGGTGACGAGGTCATCGTTCGCAAGTCACCCAAGGGCATTGAACATCTTGTCATCGTGGACCGAATCAAGGAGCTTATTAAAGTCAAGGTCAACCTCACCACCTTAACACCCTTGCTCACTTACTTACATACTCTTAGGGCCACCAAGTCGCACCAGCTGAGCTCGAAGCTCATCTTCTCACCCATCCTCTCGTCGACGACTGTGCCGTTATTCAAGTCCCTGATGACCGAGCTGGCGAAGTCCCCAAGGCCTTCGTTGTCAAAGCACCTGAGGCCAAGGGCAAGTCCGACGAGGAGATCACAAAAAGCATCAACAAGCACGTCGAAGAGCACAAGGCGCGCCACAAGTGGCTCAAGGGCGGCATCGAGTTTATCGAGATCATTCCCAAGAGTCCTAGTGGCAAGATCCTTCGACGTCTATTGAGAGACAAGGAGAAGCAGGCCCGCAAGGAGAAGGGAGCTAAGCTGTAATGATATGGTGCATAGTGTAAGAAAGAGAAGGAAATTCATGCCCTTCCTGCCAGGAAGTCGAGCGATTAATGACTGTTAGATAACTTAACAAACTTATCATATATCTTTGACCTTGCGGCAAGCCTATGCTACTGAATCCCGGCTTCATGGTTACAGCGACATGCCAACCGTAAGAAGAAAATCACAATGATCAGCAGATTCAATCGAGAATACAGAACGAGTAAGATCGTTGCCAAATGGAATTAAACTCATAAATGAACGAGACGCTCTTCAATTGACGATTGCTCACTGAATGTGCTCTTGGGAACCATGAAACCTACTTAACGTGTTTTAATCCTGTACATCGGACTGACGCCATCGTTAAATAAAGAAACTTGCTGAAGAGACTATAGATCAGCATTAATGCAGTTTCGAGAATCGTTCGTGATATCACATTGATGCAAGGCTGAGCATTCATTAAAGCACTAGACGACTGCATTGTATGGAATGAAGTCTGGCTGAGATGACTATAAAGCGAACGTAACTTTTCTATTATACCGATTCATTATTCTTTGCCTGGGGACTCATAAGACCCCCTGCCCCTTTTTCATGAGATATTTCCGTGAGTCTATCTCAAAGACTTCTTAAAAGACCATGCCCTTGGCCTGCTTGCTTTGAGCATCCTTCTCCTTGATGTCGATGTTCCTCCACATGAAGAGGCAGACGACGCAGAGAGGGATGAACGCGCAACCAGCATAGATCATCTTTTGCTGCACATAGTCATAAGCAGCAATTATAGCGTCTCGCTCAGGGCTACCAGCAGGGTAAGACAACTGAACGTTAATGTCGCCATAGATGGTAGCAGTCATGTTCTTGGCAGACTCTGGGAGCTGCTTGGCAAGCTCAGTGGGTAGCATGTTTGTCCAGATGCCGCCAGCAATGGCCACACCTATGGAGGAACCGATACCGCCGAACATACCCCAGATTGCCAGAGCGACGGCGACATCCTGATGCTTGACGGAAGACATGACTGCGATACGAGCAGTCAAGGACCAGATACCACTGTAGATACCGTTGAAAAGCTGACACATGACGAGCCAGTTGACGGCAGTCTCAGGGTGACGGAAATGGATGAGAAGGGCGGTACCGAGAACCAAGAAAGGCACACCGACGAAAGAAGGCCACTTGAAGCGTCCCAGGTATCGAATGGCGATACCAACGAAGGGTCCAACGAAAGCAGCCATCAGAGAGAACGAGTTGAGGATATAACCAGAAGTAGTGACACTCTCAAAGTGAACAACCTGCAAGTAAGAGCCGTAATAGGTATCCCAGCAGAAGATAGAGGCAAACATAATACCATAGATGAGACAGGCTCCCAAGATGGTGCGATCGGCAAGTAGGTGGAAGGGGAAGTAAGGCACAGGGGCGAAGAACTTCTCCCAGACGACGAAGCTGGCAATGAGAACGACACCAAGGACTGGCATGGCAATGATGTAACCTGTGGCCCATCCGTTGGGAGCAGTAGCAGCGATGCTGAAAGGGAGTAGGAGTAGAGCCCAGCCGGCACTGGTCAGGAAAAGGCCAATAACTAGAATAAGGTTAGATACTGTGCGTCCAAAGCGGACAAAGAGTAAACTCACCATCGAACTGCACAAAGTAATACTTGAAGGACTCCCAAATAGTGCGGTTGTGTACCTTCTCAGGGGCAAGGCCAAACTTCTTGGCCTTCATCTCATTCATGATGAAGATAACCATGACGGGAATGCAGAACGCCAACAGGATGATACAGAACGAACCAAAAGCCCATCGGAAGTTGACGTTCTTCAAAAAGAGCTCAGCAATCTTGGGACCGGCGAAAGTGGAGCTGATGGTAGGCGTGTAGTTGATACCCATGATGATCAATCGGTTGCGGAGAGTAGTGGTGTCAGCGACGACAACGTCAATGACATAGATGAGACCGAGATGGCCAACCCAGTAGAACGTATGCGCAGCAGCATACATCTCGACGCTGTTGCATGTAGCCTTCATGATCATACCGACAACAATCAGGAGAACCATGGCACCGAAGCCCCAGACTCGACCCCAGATGTCAATGATCTTGGCGAGGGTCAAGTTCCAGACGGCACCCAGAATCGAGGCTACGATACCAGTTGAGGCGAGAAGACCGTGTGAAGCGAAGGCTGAAGTGACGTATGGAATGAGGTTGCTCTGCACATTTTGGAGCAGACTATCGACGAAGGAGACGAGGAACAGACTAGAAGATACAGGATCAGTATAGTCATAGCAAGGTGAGCTAGTCACTTACAAGACAAATGTGGCAATCAGCATCTTCTTGGTCCAGACGCTGGTGATGGCCTCGGCTTTCTTGACACCCTGCTGCTTGAACTCATCATCGGAGAAGTCCTTGAGATCCTCATCGACCATGATGTTGTTGTTGGCGGGAGCCTTCTCAATGTCTGGGACAGACACTTCGTTGACGGGCTCAGGCCCGTTCATGGTATGAGTCGCCATTGGAACGAAAGATGCCAGAATCGTTCTAAAGGGAGGAGGTGCTCAATTCGGCTCAATGGATCGAGGGAAGAAAGAAAGAAAGAAAGAAAGAAAGAAGTAAGCTTGACGATTGCTCAACCTATGAGGGGACCACGAGGTCGCATCGAAGGGGGGAGAGCACCTATTAAGTACCTTGCCCTACCAGGCCAAGATCGTAGCTCATTGCAACTCTGGCTGCATTGGAAGCTCTCACTAGAGCGAGAATTGAGAACGGGATAGGCGATGATCATCCATGGCTAGATTTCATAGAGTGAATCCTTCGGAAGGCTAAAACGGTAACTGGTCTCCGATGGGTGAGCTTCCTAAGCCCACCTATAACTGGCTGCGGTAAGTCTGCCATGAGCCAGGTAAGGATTAAGCTCATTGCGACCCTGGACAATCAACGGCAGAAAGCCCCTGTTCGAGACGAACCCTCTCGCTACAGAGACGTCCCTGGTTCTGGGATGGCGAGAAAAAGACGCACTAACACCGATCATCCACGCTCTATTTGCTTGGCCCTACGAGTCTAACTCTTGGGAATAGCACCGCAGATGTGCCAAATGGAGACCTTGCAGCGTCGAGAGCATCATCCATTGGATGAAGCTTATTTCCAGAAGCTATCCGCCCATCGACCGGGGTGAGTTGGCCGAGAATGGCGTCGCTCCAACTGCTTGGTACGGTATGGCGCCGTTTGGCGTTGACCCCCAAGAACACCAACGCAAGTTTTTCAGCGCTAGTCGCATATCTGATCATCTGATAATCTGATAAGCAGCATCAGCACCGAAGATCGCACCTCTTGGCCGCCCTTCACCTTCCAGCGTGCGGCGTAGCGTTGGCATGTCAATCTCACCCGTCCTTCTCCGAGTATAAGCATGTGAAGGAAAGCTTATAGAAGCTTTTATCTCAGAAAAGGGCCAAAGGGTTCGGTTGGTCCAGGGTTCCGTTGCATGTCGCTTGTCATATAAAACGACACAGATTAGATCGATCGTAAGGCCAACAACCAACAACCAACAGCGCGTTTATAGCGTCTAAAGAAACGCAGCACCACATAAAAAGCCGTGGGGCCATATATGATTATTTCCCGGTAAGTGGGCGCCGGTCGATAGTGAGAAAAGCCAGACTCCGATTTGGCCATGATGAGTTTCCGGGTCATTTCGACCCAGGAAGGGCAACAGAGGCGCTTTTTGGCGTAAATAAGGTCGTGAGCCATAGTCTTGGCATCAGGCAATCGGAGAGAAAATGGGTAAGCCACTAACACGGGATTCCGAAGCATGATTTTTAGCCCTGGACTGGGTTTCTAGGCTTTGTGGAACTGGTGCTCTCTTCATTCTCCTTATCAATCTGAAGAAGATAAACAGAGACAGGCCAAAGCATGTCTGACTGATCTCAGATTCACTGATAGAGCTGTTGATAATCCGGTCAAAAGGAAGTCGATGGTCAAGTGGCTCAAAGATTGAGACTTGAGGCAAATTCCTTTCCTTACTGGGGCCTTTGGTGTCCGGTTCAACGTCTTGGCAAGCCTTTCGTCCAGTCTGGAAATAAGCCCTCCATCCAGAGCTTGTAATGTGGCTCACTAGAGGAGAAAAGAAAACTCGGGACCTTGATTCTAAGTGACAAAAAGACTCAGGTAAATTTGCATGAATTTAGGGCATCTTTACCAAGTTTAGGATATCTTTTGCCGAGTTTATTTTGACACCTTACATCAAGGTCCAGTATTTTCTTGCTCACCGAAGGCTCGGAACAAAAACGATTCTGGGTTGAATCCACTGTGGATGTCAAGCATCGAATTGACTGCTGCCTGGCCAATATCTTCCTTTCTCTCGACCTGCTTTGTCGTACTCATGTGGGGGTCCGGTGATTGATAGGCCGATTCTGCAGGATCACACCCGATGAATGGTCTTTTGATGTTCCAGACATAATGAATGCACCCCGGACCTCTTTAGCATCGCAAAATCCGACCGTCCGGGTGACATTTTCCTTGTGGTGGGCCAGAGAAGTCCTTGTCGTAGAGTTAGACACTCTTGGCGCCCGGGAGCAGTAAATAGTCTCCCAATAATATCGCAATATATCCGAACTACTGTAGTCTCTTCTGCTTACAGAAAAGAGCCTTGTCTTTCCTGGGACCAAGACATTTGTATAAAGGGCCGAGATGCACGGCCGATCTGAACTTTGACAGGGGAATAGAGTCTTTTGAACCTCCCGATTTGATCCGCCAAAGCGTTCCTCCGGTGGCAGAGCATGGAAATGCACTTTTTAGATAGAAACAATAACTCAGAGAGCATCCCATCCCCATGATAGCACTATATGAGGTGAACTGATGTCCAGTTTCATCGATATCGAGGCTGGTTGTGTTGCATCGCCGATTTGGTGTTTGCCACCAAATGCAACTGCAACTGATTGATTTGATAAGATTAGATTATCTCGAAATGCCTAAATTGCCATCATGTCTTGGCATTGGACCCTGGTGGCGCCGCGAATCCTTCGACATCGTTGATCCTGAATTTTTGTATGCACATGACCGGAGAAGCTACCGGTCAAATTGCGACATTTGGAACAGACATGAATCCTACGAAACTAAAGATTGAGAGGAGCGCGTGGCCACGCCAGGGTTGGTGAGAGACCTTGTGGTTAGTGTTCTAAATGAAAGACAAACTTGGGCGACTATAGGAAGGCTTTGCAGTTTTACTTTGAACTCCGGAGGCTTTGATCAAACACTCTCGTATCCTGGAAGGAGGTGTCTGAGCTTTACTGCTATCGGAGATCAAGGCAAAGCTGACAACATCCGCACATAAGAAGCCAACTGTGCCGATATCACAATTTGGTGTCGTCGAGTTCGAGAAGCATCAGACTTTTAGCAAGGGTACTTAGGTCTTCGTGGGCTGGTTCCAATGTGCTAAGTTACTGCTTACACTCGACACTATACATTCCGTGTGGTCGTATATCGGCAAACCACCTGTAGTACTACTCGCTGTGTTTGGCCTCATGTGTCAAGTACATAGAGTATGCACGGCGGGATATGGGTGTTTTCGTGCCATGATTGTGACTCATTTTCCACGCAAGCTTGCGATCGATCAATCGTAAAGTCTTTCTTTGAGCGAAAACGTTCGAGAGAATCCAAATACGGAACATTTCGAAATGCTAACGAGTCGATTGTCTTGATTTCCACTATCTAGGCGATCGGTGGCTTGTTGAGGGTGGCAAGTTGATCGTTGTCAAGCCTGTAGAGGGAAAGAGTGCAACTCTTTCCCAGCAACCAAAAGACATATAATATACAAATGGGGCGGGATGTAGGTAGAAGTTCTATATCGTAGTGTCATCAAGTTGCCACTATTAATAGCGTGCCCAGAAGAATATGATTGAGAACGTGGTGTCCCCAAGTCTATCTGTCTAGGTGCTAACTGCCAGTCGATAGAAGTGTATTCACTTAGGGCCTGTGCCAATCAACAACTTACATCAGTCACCGAATATACAAGAGGCCACAGCTTCACAAGTGACAACTACTTCACACGGAAAACAGACATAGGCGAGCATTGGGGATTGATTCAAACAATAAGTCAATATTAACATTAAACAACCAGCCAGCGGGTATATATGCTTCTGAGCATCTCGGCTCAACTGGTAACTTCCCTTGCTCTTTTTCTTTTCTACTTCATTTTTTTCTTCGACCTCCAAGACTTGATGTCACATGAGGATCCGGTCAGTACCAAGTTTCCACACTAATGCATAGTTCGTAAGGATCGTAAGAATGATACATGTTTGTTGAGCGCGCTGTCTAACTTCCCTGGAAGCTCAAGCGGTCTCGGGGTGCGGGCGTACATAGCATACATACAGGTCCCGCCTCAGGTACCAAGACCTAATCTATAAACAAGGAAAACAGAGATGATGTGCGAAGCGCATCATGACCCTTACAGGGCAATGGCAACAGCCAGGATGGCGGCGGCGATGCCCATGCCGTTGCGAGCGGCACCAGCAGTCACGGGAACGCCAGTAGCGGTAGGAGCGGGGAGACCACCGGTGCCGACAGCGGGCTTGCCAGTGATGAGAGTCTCACCAGCGCCGGGAGCCTCGTAGCCGGGAGCAGGGGCCTCAGTACCGGCAGCGGGAGCGGTAGCAGGGGCAGTCTGAGCAGGGATGGGACCGTTACCAGCAGGGCCGGAGGTGAAGCCAACCTCAGGGACAACGATCTCAGTCTCAATGGTCTTGACAGTGGAGGAACCCTCAACAGGTGTACCGCTGGCGACAACGGGCTCAGTGATGGTGGTAGCAACAACAACGGTGGTGTAGTGAGCAGAGGTGATGATGGTGGTGCCAGTGACAGTGATGTGCTCAGTGACGGAGTCGGCACCGGTGGCAATGACAGGGTTCTTCTCGGCGTAAGGAGCGCAGATACCCTGGAAGAAGGAGACTGCCTGGGCAACAGTGTCGTCGTTCTCAGCGTGGGCGTAGAGGCACTCGAAGACGTTGGCAACGAAGTCCTTGGAGGGGCAGTAGCAGGCAGCATCGGTGTTGTCCTTGCAGTCGGCGACATAGTCAAGGAAGGTGTTCAAGCAGCTGGGGACGACATCGGGAACGTCATAACCATCCTCGGGAGCCTTAGGGGTCTCGGGCTTCTCGTCGGAGCCAGTCTTCTCGGGCTTGGGAGCCTTGTGAGTAATGGTCTCGGTGACGGGGCAGACAGTAGTGGAAACGGCAACAGTCTCGGTGACAACAGCAGGAGTACCGGCAGTGACAGGGCAGTTGGTGACCTCAGGACCACAAGAGGTGATGGTCTTGACCTCAGTAGAGTAGATGGTAGAGGTGCTGTCGTAGCTGGTGACAATGGTGGTGTGCTCCTCGGGGACATCAGTGGTAGCGTTGGGGGAAGAACCCTCGGTGGTCTTGGCAGGCTTGTCACCAGTGGGCTTCTCACCAGCAGGCTGAGTGTAACCAGGCTTGTCACCACCCTCAGTAGGCTTGGTCTGGCCAGGCTTGTCGCCAGTAAGAGTCTCAGTCACAGGGCAGATAGTGGTGGAGATGGCGACAGTCTCAGTGACGATAACGGGGGTACCAGCAGTGGCGGGGCAGTTGGTAACCTCAGGGCCGCAAGAGGTAATGGTCTTGACCTCAGTGGTGTAGACGGTGGAGGTGCTGTCATAGACGGTGGTGATAACGGAGGTGTTCTCACCAGCAGGGACGGTCTTGGTCTCCTCACCAGCGGGCACAGTCTCGGTGTTCTCGCCAGGAGCGGAGGTAGTCTCAGAGCCTGAAGATCCGGAAGTGGTCTTGCCGCCAGCAGGGACAGTCTTGGTCTCTTCGCCAGAAGGAACAGTCTTGGTCTCCTCACCAGCAGGGACAGTCTCAGTGTTCTCACCAGCGGGAACGGTCTCAGTGTTCTCACCAGCAGGGACAGTCTCGGTGGTCTCGCCAGAAGGAGCAGAGGTGGTCTCGGAACCAGATGAGCCAGAGGTGGTCTGCTCACCGGCAGGAACAGTCTTGGTCTCCTCACCAGCAGGGAAGGTCTTGGTGTTCTCGCCGTAAGGAACAGTCTTGGTGTTCTCACCGGCAGGCACAGTCTCGGTGTTCTCACCAACGGGAGCGGAGGTGGTCTCAGCAGGAGAAGAACCAGAAGTGGTTTGCTCTCCGGCGGGGACGGTCTCAGTGTTCTCACCAGAAGGAACGGTCTTGGTGTTCTCGCCTACAGGGGCGGAGGTGGTCTCAGCAGGAGAAGATCCGGAGGTGGTCTGCTCGCCGGCGGGAACAGTCTCAGTGTTCTCACCGTAGGGGACAGTCTCGGTGTTGCCACCGGCGGGAGCAGTAGTAGTCTCCTCACCAGCAGGGACAGTCTTGGTGTTGTCACCATAGGGGATGGTCTTGGTGTTCTCGCCAGAGGGGACGGTGTAGGTGTTGCTGGGAGGCTGAGGCTTGTCACAGTCGAAGTCGATTTGGGGAACCTCAACACGGCACTTGTCCTTGGGCTTGTTGGGCTGCTTGGGGTAGACGAAGCGGACGTTCTTGGCACCACCACACTGGCTGTTGTAAACATCGGTACCGTCCTTAGAGCAGTCGGCCTGGTGCTTGCAAGTAGAGCCGTCAGGCATGTCATAGTGGAACTCGAGACGGCAGTCAAACTCGGGTCGGACGTGGAACTTCTTCAGAGAGAAAGACTTCTCCTTGCTGCCAGCGCCACATCCGAAAGAGGGAGCGGCCTCCTTGGCAGGGCCACACTCAGCAGAGATAGACTTGCCAAAGTGTCGGCCAGTGAGATCGCGCTTCGACTTATCGGTTCCACAGGTCCAGCCCTTGAAATCAAAATCGTTGTACTTCTCGAACTGACCGACCTGGAGATCATCCCAGTACCAGCCTTTCTTCTGGTTCTCCTGACACTTGTTGTCGATGGCTTGGGGAGGAGTGTACTTGGGAGCCTCCTTCCATTTACCCCAGTGAGCGGAGACCTCGCCAAGGCTGGCAGTGAGAGCCAGAAGGGCAAAGTTGGCCTTCATGGTAAAAGAATTGTCGGGGGGTGGTAATAACTAGTTGTGTGTGTAGCGAGTGTGTTATATGCAGAACAGAATATTAAGAAATGGAGTCAAAGGAAACGAATGACTTTGACACCAGAACAAAAAAGAGAAACTTTGATGTAAAGAAAAGAGGAAAAGAAAAAGGTGAGTGATAATCCAAAAGAAAAAGTCGAAAGAGGTGGGAATGAGAAGCATCTATATACCCACGAGTCTCTATATCTATCATAAGACCCGAAGGAGTGATGACCTGCGGAGGCAAAGAGCAACCAGCCCGGCATCTGGTACCAAACATGGGTTGTCCCCTCTATGGCCCATGCCTGGTGGAGATACCGCCGGCGATGGGAACCCCTGATACTCCTCTAAGTCAGGTTGAGCATCGACGGTCGGCTGGATGTTCGAAAAGGTCTCTCCAAGAATTCAGGTCCGTCCGGTGAGGTTTGACACAACGGTTTGTGGTCCAGGGCGCCTCAGGGACAATGACAAGGATGGGTATCCGTGCCATGGGACCCATGTCGTTAGAAGTTTCTCCATTGACAGGGGTCTTTAACAGCGGCTCGGTGCCAGCCCAATGATCTGTGGCAGCATTATTCAGGGTGTGTATCTTTTTCAGGTCTTGGCTGTGGATGGACTGATGAGCGAGCGAGTTCGCACCATGCGAAGCGCAATGCCCAACGGTAGCCAATGTGATGCCTGTGCCTGGCCATGGATGAGAAGTAACCTTGTCTTTACTCGCCTTGCCGAAGTGCCATTCTTAGAAAGGTTAACATAACTTTTTGTTTATGCTTGACAGGGCTTGCTTCAGCTGGCCCATCTCCCGCTACTGGGCTGCGCTTCAAGACACCGCACTGCATATCCCGATCTTCAGGCGCTTGCCATGAGAAAACAGTGCAGTATGTGAACCAATACAAATCGAAAGGCGGTTATGCATATTCCGATTAAAGCTCCGAGGCGCTACTGCATGTACTGATGGCCACTAGCAGAGCGCCTCTCAGTTGGCCAAAAGCGAAACAGAGCTTCTACAGCCAGTTACCGAGGTGGGTGTTTAGAGCACTTTGCGGGGCATCGACAGCGGGAAGATTCACACCCCGCTGTGAGGCTTGCACTTGGACGCTGAGATAGCGGTTAAACTAAGACAACGAGGAGCAGAGACAATTCAGGTGGTGGATGCGGACTCAGGCAGTCAGGTTACAGCCATTGGCATCCCCCACTGAAAGCACAGTATCGTTGACGCATAATACAAGCCATAATTTACAGCGCCAAAAGGGGTTCGCTCTCTTTTCCTGCCTGAGATGTTTCTTTCCTTTTCCCCAGGACAAATTGCTCCTTCCGCGTCTGCCGTCCTTTTCTTGGGTATCATCCATCTCTACGAATGGGCAAGTGCAACTGATGAATGAAACGCTGCGCCACCATATTAGAACATGTTAAGAATCAGGGGCATCGATGGCCCGGACCCGTTAACGTCCCGCACAGGCTTCTGCAGGTACAGGCACCATATCCGCCAATCGCGCAGCAGCGCTTGCTTGGATGCCCTGGCGGTTGCCAATTGGCCGTTTTGGCATTTTTGGGCGAGCCACTAAAAATGCTGGATCAAGGTAAGTACCTTGTGGAAGGCAAGTACTTGCTTTTGTTCTTGTTCGGATTTCTACCTTAATGGGAGCATCGTGGTCCGGCGCTGCTTCCCCAGACCGCCACCGCAAGCCACTGACGGTTGGTCGTGACAGATGGAAGGTGCCAAGGCATCGTCGCTTGCGGCCAGGCCGTTACCGACCTCGCTATTGGGAAAATAACGTGCTCGCCCTTTAAGGTAATCTAGATGGGCCACTTCTTAACAGCAGCAAATCGATGCTGGTAATTACTATGCCTCACGATTCCATTATCAAGAATGGAGAATGTTTCTCGACTCATCCTAAAAATAACATCGCCATGTGGTTAACCCTCGCACTTGTTCCTCTCCATGGATCTACAGCAGGCCTCCGAAGAAACCACGGTTGAGTAAACCCTACACCTTGAGCATGTCAATAATTATGATTCAACCACGGGTTGCTACGTCAAAGAGATTACAACACCAAGGGACTTGGTCTATTTCCCCTTTTGCAGCGCCTCGCCAATTGATAGGAGAACGGAGATATTGTAGAGCCAGTCCACAAATCCACCGTTTCCACCGGACTTGACGGGGATGCGAATCACGGAAGCAGGCCATCTATGATGGACAGGGTTCGTGGAATAAGTGATCATGGATCTGGCTAAGACGGCCAAACGCTGGCTTGGCATGACTGGTGGCCTGACTGATTGATTCAGTTGCCTTGCTTGTACATCATCTCTGGGCCTCATTTGCTGTGATAGGTCTGAACAAGATGAAAGCTCCCAATTCGCAGCATTTACTGTTCTGATCGGATCACACTGGCCATGATGAAGGCCAGACTATCCTAAGCCTGGTACTTTATTACTGGGTGCTTGTTGATGGACTACGAAACATGGCGCTTGCATATCACTCGAAAGGTATGCATAAGAATCACAATAGGGTAAGAAAATTTGTCATGGGCAGCATTGGTCTCTGCGATCTCTTTCATCATGCCGAAGCTGGCCAGAATTACCAACGCCGAATGGTCTCGTGGTTACCCAGCTTCCGTCTCTATCTTTAGGACGGGTGTTCATTTTTAGCACCGAGCGCCACCACCCGTCCAGTAGCATGGCGAGACAAACCCTGGGCGCGCGTGTTTGACGCCAAGGAGTCTCAGGAACAGGCCGCCCTAGTCTGTTTCAACATCAGGGCAGCCAATCATCAATTACTGAGCTACAGATCTGAGACGACGCCGATGTCTTCCAGCCCTATTACCCTTTGAGTTTTTTTTCTCTTCACAACCTTAACAGACTAGGGGAGGAAAGAAACCTCAGGACCTTGATCCTAAGCGACAGAAATACTTAGGTAAATTTAGCCTAAGTTTAGGGGGGCACTTTGCTAAGTTTATTTTGACCTCCTATATTAAGGTCCGGTGTTTTCTTGCTCCCTGAGGGAAGATCCTGCTCTGGACCTGGAAGCATCCTAAAAGAGAGGTCGCAAGGGAAGAGCGTCTAGCCAGGACTCTCGGGTCAAAATATTGCGAGCCTACCCGTCCGGTGTTTCCCAAGTCCGGAACGATCGGCAAATGCCTGTTTGTTTTGACAATCATGAAGTCCCGGGTAGGTTTTGGTGATACAGGAAAGGAATCGCCGGCAACTGAAATCGAAGCCAAACAACATCCAAACACGATGCGATTCATTATGGAATAATTGATAATATCAAGGTCTCATCGGGGTGTCTTCAACAGCCAACTGAATCTTATACCAGTTCCGTTGCAATATTCTGTCCCAGATAGAGCTCTAACGATCGTAATTGCTGTTTGCTCTTACAGTCTCAAGGTTTGAGTTACCAACCTTGAAACTATGCTTACTTGGCTAACACCAAATCGGGAAGTGCACGGATTGTTTCATTCAAAAGATTGAATGACGAAAAGGGCAGCTTGAACAACCAGTCGCAACATATCCAACCTTAGTCTATAACGACAAATTTGGTCTCTCTGGACCACACAGATTGATGGCTTCCTATGCCGTCAAAATTGCGAAACAGCCATGGCTTGTGAGCAATCTTTTGTCGATTCAGACTTGTTCCAATGACTAGCAGCAATCGCTTACAGGATCTCGACCGCGCACTTGAGATCAACGGCACTATTGATGAAAGCTCCCGGTGGCTTGCTCACGTCATGGATCAATTAGCCTCCGTGCGAATCCAACGCCTAACTTAACTTAGTCTTTAGCTAAAATGTTTCTCCGTGGTGGTATTCCCGCCCAAAAACAACAACAACAGAAACGACGTCCCATGTTCACGAAGGCGAAATACGATATTCCCAAAAATGGCCAAGGCGATAAGCAGCTTAAGATCTTTATGAGGCAGCTGTGCTGGTACTCCTGACAAAATTGAGAAGGCGATATCGGTAATCTTGACGATGTATCATCGCCGTGTCGTTTCGTTCTCAACCCGGGGTTGTCATTTTGTCGATAGCCGGTCTAGCCTGTTCTGTATGCCACGTTCAGTCGCCTAAAGCCCAGGCTCGCGGATTAAGGTCGAACCATCATAGAATGTAACGATGCCCTGAAGACCCCTGGAGCCAGAACGATGCAGCGTTACAACGCGTGTTCTTGGGCCGGACAGGGGAGATCCCGGCCGAGACTAGTTCGATTGTCCTGCCAGGTTCGACTTAGCGTTTTCTCTTCTTGTCGTTCCGTGTTTCGAGTTACGGCCGTGGTGGCTTTGGATGAAACTTGCGATCTGCCAGGCACTACGGAGTGCACAAGCGGTAGTTGTGTTTTGCTTTTGAACGTTGAGGTGACATGGTTCTTTGCTTTTTTAGTAACGTCAAATAACTGTCACTAATATCCAGAAACGACCTTGAGAGCGGATTGGGTGTGGTTACGCGGTCGTATGTTTTTACGATAATGTGTTCCTGTTGTCTCCCGCAGTAAATGAGATGAAATTATGCTCAAACTAGTTCTGCTGCAATATGCTGATCGTCAGTCACCTCATCTTCGATCGATTAGACCATGAATTTATTGTTCAGGGCGATCACCTTGCACGAAATGACTCCACTGATCATCATATCCAAGCGTTATTCTTTATCCTCCGGGCGTTTCATGGACTGTCTACAGCTTACACGGATCAGAGCTGACTCGCCTTACAGCAGCTCGGTTCAGCCAAGAGAAAAAGACCACCCACCACATTAGTATCGAGCAGAGTCCTGGCCTAGCTGGCATGTGTGTTTGCTGTTACATTTCAGTTGGTACACTTGTCAGTTTCCTTGCAAGCACTTGCATGGGTATGGCGGTAGCTTTACAACCTCTCAGGGGAACCAAAGGTTTCTATGACAATTCACATCCGCCAACCCTGATTGAGCTCACAAGACCCAACAGGGGTTCAGGCTTGCGAGCGTACCTGCATTATCTTCCGAGTTCCGTCCATTTGGGGATCGGGCTGATGCCGCATCGGGTTGTGCAAACCTGAACTTGACCGATTCCGTTTCCACTTCGGGGAGCTAGGAGGTGGCTGTGAAGTTTGGAAGTTTCCATTTCCCTGCGTTTCTTCCGAGCTGAGTGGTGGAATTCTTATCGGGACCATTCAACCTGGTCGTTCTTCCGGTCAACAACGGGGTTAAGCAATCACAGGCCGGAAGTCTTACCGTGAACTGAGAGGTTCCGACTGAGTCCGCGTATTGCTAGGTCACTAGACAATTGTGATAAGTAAAGTGACCAAAATCTGACGAGAGGGAAAGCAAAAGCTTTGCAAAAGCAAACAGAGCCTTCCATGTGATAACCAGTGACTATTCTAAGAATTGACGGGGGCCAGTTTCACCATGGGAGCCACTTGAGCACAAAATCCCATATTATAGACTTTCTCAGTGAGTTGAGCATTTAGAATGCGCATTGGCCATTTTATATTCGAAACGGCGATGTTAAAGCTGAAAAAGTCAAACACTGGCTTGTCAGCTTGGAAGGGATGCAGGAAGAACTTTTACTTGACCTTTCACTTGCCTCGAAGAGGTATCTGGCAAGAGAACGTGCAAGATACTGGATACTAACGCTCTAATTAATCTGATTCAACTTTCCTGATTTCTCCATACGGCGTCTAATAAATTACAGTTGCCATGGCCTGGATACACTGATGCCAGTATCGGAACTGTCAAACTCATTTTCACATAATGAGTCCATCTTATCAGATCCCTTTTAGTCCAAGAGTTTACGCTCCCAAGCTTTCTCCACAAGAGGTAGAGCCCACTTACTCATCCACTCCGATCGCAGAACCTGATCAGCTGTCAGACGCTCTTCTGGCCTGAAGCGCAGCATTCCTTTGATCATATCTAAAAAGGCGTGACTCTCATTATTATCCATCTGTTCAGTGCCCTCTTCCATTCTCGGATCCTGGATATTCATGTGAAAGCGTCTCTCAAGCGACCAATATTCCCGTTGCCCTTTTGGCTGTCCATTTTCCTCAAACTCATTCAACTTTGCCTCCCACTTCTCCCACCATTCCCGAGGTAGCGGGCCAAGTGCGTCGACCTGGTCAGCAATTACCTCGTCCCAATTGAATAAGAAGCTGCTCATGAATGGCCCATCACCCATGACCTCCCATACCATAAGCCCCAGACTCCATATGTCGGAGGAGAACGTAAGAGGCTTTGTGGGATCAAACTTAGCTTCGGGTGGCCGGTTTTGTAAATGGGTATAAGACATCAATCTGGTTTCCTGCGAAGGGTTGAAGGCTGTTCCAAAGTCGGCGAGCCATAGTTTAGCTTCGGGCAGTAGGACTTCGTCGCTCGGTTTACCGAGCCAATTTGGCCTATAGACGTTCTTTGGCACGGATGTTGAGGTAACAGGCTGACCGTCGGTTCTAGCCACAGGGTAAGGTTCTGGCTCATAGTATTTCTCATAAACTTGTTGGATGGAGAGCTGATCGATCTCGGAGCCAGGCAATTGGAGCAACACATTTCTGAGATGAATGTCTAGAGCGTATCAGATATCGTCTCAATGATCCAAACACGTGGGTTTGGTACTTACCACCGTGAACAAAGCCGGCCCCGTGGACGTATGCCGTTGCCATAACGAGCTGCGCAGACAGTGCCCTGGCTACGTCAAGTCGGAATGAATTGTATCGCGAAGTTTTGATGGATTCGGCAACGCTACATCTGGCGGGTGCAGTGACAATGCAAGGGTGTGTGCCGTTGGGCCCATGAAGGGTAAAATGATCAAGTACTTGAGTGATGAGGTGACCAGAGAAGTCGTTGGTCTGATTGCCAGCCAATTTGAGGAGAATCTCTCTCTCTTTCGAAACTTGGTCAGCCGTGCCGACTTTGACGGCGACGTACTTATTGAGCTTCTGGTCGCGTGCAAGCCATATTGTGGAATAGCCGCCCTTACCCAGCTTATCGACAATAATATATCGCTGGTTGAGTGTGTCATTCACCTCAATGGGATGGTAACCTCCAGGACAGTACCTGTCGATATCTTCGATATGCCTGTAGAGCTTGTAGGTTGGGAGATCTGCAGTGGTCGTAGACATGGCTCTCCGAGACAGACTGCGGTATTGGTAGACAATCCGTGTCCAGGAGGTGCAAAGCGGTATTCTTAATTGAGGCTGGTGAGAAAATCGGTGGCTCCGGTGAAGCATCTCGGACTTGATTTTCAACTGGGGAGCTTGAATGATATCCCGTCAAAGTCTCAAAGAAAGCAATAGGTAGGCGTGTGCCTGTGCATATCCAGTCCCATACACAACTGGTAGTGGATGCCAGTGGAGGTGAGTAAGGTAGGTAGGTACGGAGCGGGAGTCTGCCTTAGTCAGCAGGCTGACTTCTTACAAGGTAGGTACTTTATTTATAACCTAGGTACCCTCAGGGAGCAACAAAACACTGGACTTCAACATAGGGTGTCAAAATAAACTTAATGAAGAGGTACCTAAGTTTAGACTGGATTTACCTAAGCATTTTTATCATTTAAGGTCAAGATGCTGAGTTTTCTTTCCTCCCCTAGCCAAGTACCTTACCTAACCGCCTACGCAACTCCACCATGCTCACTTCGTGATCGACAATAAGTATATCACCAACAACATCACCAACGAACGCCCTGGTGTTCGTGATAATTGGCTGCCGTCACTAAACAAGTAAGGGCTACATACACGCGCGCCTCTATGTGTAAATATTGACAATGTCTCTGGCGCTTAGTTGATGTACTAACCCGAAACCTTGAGACTAAAGCATATGTGATTGTACAAGAACCAACATCGACTGCGAATATCGTATCCTGGGCCGCTAGGGGAATAATCTACTAGTCAAAGGAGATCACCATGGACTATAAATTCAAAGCATTCCGCCGTCTTAATCGTGTTTGGCAAACATCAAAACAATTCATCTCTACAACGTCACGTCAATCCTTCATAACAGGCTCAAAACTCAGCTCAAAACTTGAACCACGTCAGATCGTTCACCATAATGTCCACTGTTAACCGGGTCAAATATTTCTTCCACAAGAACGCGAGAAATCTCACTGAAGAGAAGCGAGAAGCACTAGTGCGTCTTGCTTACCAGACAGCGACCGCAAAGAATTTGTATCCTAGAATGGTCTTCATCAGGTATTAGATATCTTATTATTTTCACTCAAAATTCTGACTCCCGACAGGTCTGATATTCACGACACTACCATAATCAATGGAAAATACCAGAAAGATCCTCTCGGCGATCATATTACCATGTGTTTCAAGGACGATGAGCATATCCGTGCAGGCACCCATATTGCTTGCCATGGTTATGTTGATAGCAAAACGAGCTTGCAGTTTCGTGAGACTACAGACACTCCAGAAAAGTCGGACTCTATCCTTAAAAAGAACGATGAACCTGTGTGGCCACCAAGCAGCAAGCTTTACGAGTACCCCCATGATGGCTATTACAGTCACTTGGATGGACAGAAGAAGAAATAGCCTAGTTACCTGGAAGTGTTGGAGAAGCTAGGTCTGCCGGACATACGCGGTCAAGTCGAAAACAGCTATTGGATTTGTCTTCACTTCTTCCTCTGGTAGAGGCAGTGTCGAAAGGTCAATGGCGGAGGTGTTCGGTACATAAGATGCATTGTCCTTTACGCAGAAGCACATGCCCACATACCTAAGTGTGTAATTAAGAGCCAAGCCTAATAGATTGTTATTTCTGGTCTGAACAGACATGGTCTACTTTCATCTTCCTGAACCCAAAGTTTGTTGATCAGCACCATACTATAAAGGCTGTGGGGCAAGAAGACATCACTACGATGCTTTGTGCAGAAACCACTTCTTTGTTTATGGTGGTGATTGTTTTTGCGGAATGGCATAGAAGGTCTGATGAACAGAGCATATCTTGCAGTCATTTCCCCCGAAAACATATTCAGTTCATGAACATGGTGAAGTGCCTCAGAAAACCATAGAATATATAAACCCTCCTATGTATTTGTTTTATGATTTTCGTTTTACTCTATCGCACATTGTTCTTTGGTGCTCAAACTAAGCCACATAGCAATCCTCAGCATGGCTCCAGTTAGGACACGCAAACAGGTCCGTTTCAGGGATCAATATGAACGACCCAAGAACAAGGCCTCTCTTACTAAGATGGGAAAATCAGATGGCATCACCATTCTCACGAAAAAGGATGAAGTATGCCGTTTCATCACCGGCACCCTCTCTCGCTTTCTCAAACCACTTGAGATCCCCCCCAACACCCATCTGATTGAACATCGTCCTTGGAGTGCAGGAGGAATCTACACCATCCGCTCTGTCGAGCCTATTCTGCCCAATACAAGGTCTGATATCGCCGTGCGTGTCATTATACACCATGAAATGGGGTGGGTGCAGGTAATCTTCACCATGGCGAGAGGTTTGTTTGATAGAGTCTCACTTCCGCCGGCGCAATGGATTGAAGTGCCGAACATGGAACTTTCCTTGAACAATGGTATGAAGGTGTGTGTTCAGATTGAAGACTCTATTCATGGACAGTTGTTGGCATCTTACCTCAAGAAGCTGGGCTTGCTTGAGTTGCAAGCGAATGGAACAACTGACATGGAAATGGAAAGTTCGCAGTGATATTCTGGGAACGACCATAGAGAAAGGCTTGGTAAGGATATATATATTGGCTGAAGAAATTGCGATACTCGTACATAATGTAAGGGTTTTTGGAGTTGGGAGTTACCGCATGGGGGGTGGAGTTAAAATAGAATGCAGTCATATGTAAAGAAGGGATCTCAGCGGGTAGCATCAATCGAATTCCTCATTTCGAAGATAAGAACACTTCATGGTAACTATAGTCTTTCTTGACTGTGCTGACTAACTGAGCTCACAAAATTGGTGAAAACTAACGAACTTTTGACATACATCGACACAATAGAACCAGGATGTATTTTGTAGTGGTATTAGTCTATTCCGAGTATTGATCTATTGTAGCACTCAAGTTTATCCACCTCCTTGCATCCTCCGTAATCTCTCCTCCGCAGCTCGTGCTCTCCTCTCACGCTCCAACCTCATCCTCATCTCGGGCGTTAAACCTCTCTCTTCAGCCTCCTTCCTCTCCTGTGGTGTCTTCTTGAGCCCCGCCGCCAAAGCATTTCCCTTCTGTTTTCGTCCTTCTGAAACCCTTGGACCTTCAACCTGTAATCGCTCCTCTTCAGCGCGCCGACGCTCAGCCTCCTTGTCACTAGCTTCTTTCTTCTCTCTCTCATCGCGCTTATCGGCTTCGGCCTTGGTCATGGCTGGCGGTACCTTTGCATCATCCCAGGACCATTTAGACTCTCCAAGCTCGGAGCGGGCGACCCGGAACGCATCGCGTGTCGAGCGTTCGCCAGCGAGTTCGAAGGGCGTCTTGCCATCATTGTTCTTTATTGTAGGATCTGCTCCACCGCGAACGAGAAGTCCAAGTACTAATGGTGCAGCGTTTTGAGCAGCCGCGAGATGGAGTGGTCGTGGTGCGTGGTGGTTTTGCTCCACAGGCTGAAACTCGAAGTCGGCCGATATGTTGTTGTTCTTAAGGTATGAGAGTAGCGCAGGGACTTTCGACCTTCGCACAAACGCTTGAAGTTGGGATGTGTGGAGTAAAGCAGTCTCTTCCTCTTCTGTCAACTTCGGTTTTGAGGGCTTTGTGTTCGTCTTTGTCGGAGTAGCTGACCCTGAGTCTTTCTTCTGTTCCTGCACAGGCTCGATCTCACGGACTTTTAGTCGAGTCAACTCGATGAAGGATCGCATGAGTTCATTCTGCGTCGCTCGCCGTGTGCTGAAGGGAAAGCCCCGGAGCCGAGTATCATTATGCTTCAACACCTGTCCCTCATAGGGGCCGAAGAGTGTTCTTCGATTTGTCATACCTGTTGCTCGGACGAACAACAACTCTGAGGTGTCGATAAGAGCTTTCCAGTCTTGGAGCAGGGTTCTCACATCCTCTACCAAAGCCTGTTCGTTATATCGTCGCAAACTCGAACCAGCTGAATGCGCAGCACCCTTCGCATTATCGTTGGCCGATTGAGAACCACCTTGCTTTCGTCGGGTTGTGTATCGATGGAAGGTCTTGTGAGCAAGAACCGTCGCTTCTCGATTCATAGTTGTGCCGTTCTTGTTGGGTCGTGGGGCGAGAGATACAACCATGGCCGCAAAGTGGCCACCTCCAATCATACAGAGAAAGATATGAGGACCCTTGTACGCGACCTCTGGTAAGGCGCCTTCCTTAGGAATCTTGGGCATGGATATAGGCTCGACCTGCTTCTTCTTTAACACCTCCACTAGATCCTGATTTCTTTGTTCTTCGCCTGTCAAGATTGCGCGGTACATGCCAAAGTAGGTATTCTCTGGAAGCAGCGGAGAGCTAAACCATACCAGAGGTGGTTTACCGCGACCTGGCTTTCCTGCCGTTTCGTCCTCATCATCTACCGTTGAATCGTTTGCTTTATCAGCCAATCTCGCCTGCTTCTTCAACAGCGCAGTCAGTGTTGAATCTTGTCGGCCATCTTCCTCCTCTTCCTCCGACTCGTCTGAGTCAGAACCCGATAATGATTCGTCTAGGTTGCCAACGAGCTTCTCGAATTCGGTCTCTGACACGGGCTTTTGACCTCGCAGTTTTTGCTTGAGATTGTAGTGGTGAAAGTCAGACTTGAGATGCCCCCGCTGGTCGATCACTGTTGTGAATGTGAGGCCACACAAAGAGCATGCTTGTGTCCCGACGAGATTCGTATCTGACGACGACACGCTCTCAGATGCTTTCGTGGATTCGGCGGCAGCTATGGCTTCGGCTTCGGCGTCTGTATCAGATTTGAGCACCAAAGTGTCCAAAACTTCGGCAGGCAGATCATAGACTGGTTAACTCGTCAGTACTTTGCGACATCGAGACACGCTGATCGATGGCGGGGGAGGGGTATGAGAGGGTTACATACGATACAAGGGCCGCCGAAGAAGATCCTCGTTCGTCTTAGCCATGGCGACTGACGTATGTGGTTTCGTGCGTATAGAGAGCCTAGCGGGAGAATTGGAGTTGTACTGAACTGACGACTCTGTCGCGATATTTGAACTTTTTAACAGCCTACCAGCTGAGGCCAAGCGTCTGCGTCATAGCGATAGACTCTGCGCCCCACCAAAGCTTGAGTCAACCGGCCAGAAAAGGACCCCGCAAAGCCACAGAAATAGAGGCACCGCCTCAACTCTCACAGTGTAGTCACTGTTAGAAGTGGAGACATCTTCATCAAGCTCTCTTGACAAACTCCATCTCATTGGTCCAGAGTTTCCGTACTCATTAAACCCTCCACTAATGACACCCCTCCTCTACAGGTCATCATCTCCAAGCTCTCTCTCTTGCTGTGCAGTACCATTGTCCTCAATCTTTACCTCAGAACAATCAGACCCAATAATCAAGTGAAATTATCACTTCGTCGCAATTCTTTCGACAATCTTTGCTATTCTCTTCATTGTCTTACCAAGCCGGTTACTCTCGAGCGTCACAATGGCTGCAGCCCTCGAATCTATTCTCAGCACTGTCTCCAAGATCGAACATGAGCTTGCTGCTCGCGAGGCCCTTGCGGCTGCTAACGACTCCAAGCTTGACGCGGTCAAGAGCTCATTCAAACACTTCTCCAAGACCAAATCTCAACTTGCTGGTAATGACCCACAACGTCTGAAAGAGGTCATGCAGACTGAGCAACTCTTGCGTGCTGCTTGCCTCCCTAGAAGCCACCAGAGAGCCCATGCTGTCGAATTTCACGCCCAGGGACTGTCTCGGGACTTTATCGCTCGAAGTGTCAACTGGACTCAGCCTCTAACTCGTGCTGCGACTCGCGTCAAAGCTCGTCAAATTTCTGACAAGCCCTCTTGCACCGACGCCCGACCTCCAGTCCCTACCATCGTTCAAGCCCGAGAGCTAGTCAAGTTCGTCAAGTCTTCTCCCCATGCCCGTCGCATGCCCCTCTCCAAGATCGCTGCTACCCTCGGATTGGAAAGTTCCGATATTGCCATTCGTAATGCTCTCGGTCGTTACGGGTACAAGTTGTATCCGGCTGTTGTTCGACCTTACATTAATGAGGACACCCGAAAGCTCCGCCTTGAATTCGCTCTCAACCATGTCAATTGGACCATCGAGCAGTGGAACAAGGTTCTCTTCACTGCAGAAGTCCGCATCCCCCTTACAGACGCGCATGAACCCTTGGTCATTCGACAGTCAGAGGAGGAGTACAATCTTGACTGCATTAACAATGTGCCTACCGAGCCTACTACCTGCAATGACAGTGAGCTGTTTTTCGCCCACTTCTCAGGTCTCACGGGAAAAGGCCCTCTCATTGCTTGGAGTCGCGATGCGGACAACAAATTCGGCCCCCTCCAGTCCTGTGAATCACTACAAGGTCATCTTTCCAGGATTCTCCAAGTGGATTAACGATCAGCCTTCTGGATCTCGTTTTGCTATGCGTCCAGATATGTGTGCCCACGCTGCTGTTGCCGTCAAGGACGAGATGCGAGGGCGATTTATGCCCACTGAGCACTTCCCTCCCGCCTCACCCGACCTGAACCCCATCACCGAGATATTCAACTGGGTCAAGGCTAATCTCAAGGCTGACAAGGAACGGTCTCTTTACGGCGAGGTCGCCGAGTGGCGCATTCGACAAGTTGTGAGAGACACCTGGAACAACATACCACAGGAGAATTTGAAAGCGCTCATTGAGAGCATGCCTCGCCGATGTCAAGCTGTCATCGACGCCAATGGGATGTATACCCGGGACTAGCGATAATAACCACAACCCATGAGCTTACGATGAGATAAAAGAAACGCATTTATGCTGACGACCAAGGGAAGTCATGACGATACGACAACGAAAACGGCGATGACTGACGAGAGATTCCGGTTATTAATTGGGCATCGATCGACAGGGTTGATGAAAGCGAGGCAAAGACTGAGTTTAGGTTTATGATACCCATATGTTTCAACAATGCTACACATTTATTCCAAACATGCGTGCTGTGCATGTCCAACGATTATGTATTTCCTGTGATATCATCACCAGCACATGCGGAGTTGAGCAGCAAAGCTTACCCCGCACATCAGCCCTCCAGCTCGACGCTCCAGGCAGTTCATCGCCCTAAAACTTGGCACGCGAGCTTAAGCTTTATGCTACCGCCGCACCTTATCTTGGTCCGTCAATCCCTGCCGAGCTGTCCACCAATACATTTTGGTGTCAACGTCACTGCACATCATTTTCAGCTATGAAAGTACAAATCCCCCGGTCTCACGTACATGTCCTTGTTTTTAGTTGCGTCAGTGGTTTCCTTGCCATACAGTGAGTGAATCAAGAATTGTTCCTTCCCCCGCCTGATGTGTAGTGTGACTAGTTGTATAAAAGGGAAGATCTCGTCCGCTTCTTGATCTTTCCATCTTCATACTCGTCATCCTACAAACTACATACTACAACTTACAACTTTAAACTCCAAACTCAAACTATTATCATGGATTTCGTCAAGAACCTTGCTGGTGGCAACAACAACACCAACAGCACCGAGGGCCAGCAAGCCCCTCCCGAGGCTGGCGGTAGCTTCATGGACAAGGTCAACGGAATGGCTGGCGGTGGCGCGCAGGGCGAGAAGAACGAGGATGGTCTTGATAAGGGTAATTATCCCCATTGACTTCCTAAGTATCTCTGTATTAACAACCGTTGCAGCCGTCGACTTTGTGCAGGAAAAGTTCCTCGGCGGAGGCGACCAGAGCAACGAGAACGCCGCTGAACAGGCCAAGGACGAGGCTATTTCCGATGCCATTCGCGACCAGTACAAGAGCGCCACAGGCAGCGAATTCCCCATCTCCGACAAGGACAAGAAATATGGAGCTTAAACTGGTGTCAAGGATCACGCGAGCTCAGAGGCATGAGCGAAAATAAACAATGTACGATTAGATGACGACAGCACCTGAATGATCACGAACCCTATTATATTCTAATGAGGCAATCCCTTGCTTGTTGATGTGAATGCTATTTTAAGCTATCCCCTTTGTCAAGTTGCCTTTCCCTATTCACGATGGTGAGACATTGCCTTCCACTCATCACCTCGAGTCCATGCAGATCGCCACCAAAAAATCTCACCAGCCACTGTACGCGATCGGCATGAGGGCCAAGTCCGAGTTAGAGGAACACCCCAATCCTCCGACTACCACGAATACCAGACCTTTCAATCGCCCGACCTACTCAAGCATCTTCAACGCTTTCATTCGCATGAAAACAACCGTCTGCAAATGATCAACTGCAAGAGGCAAGTTCTCGCTGGTAGCGAGGATTCGAGCTGTCTTGACGGCGCTCTTGATCTGTCGGCCATTAAGAGGCATGCTGGCCAGCTTCGCAATCGCATCGCTGTCTCCAGCCAACGCCTTGTCCTCTCTGATAAGAAAGTTGTACCAGACCTTGGCTCAGGAGGCTGGCTCAAGATCCTGGAAGACAAATGAAAGGTCGATTCGTGACTCGAACGCGGGATCGATTGCAAGGTAGCGGTTCGTGGTGAGCATCATGACGCCCTTGTAGTATTCCAGGATGCGAGGGAAAACTAGGAAGCCATGTCAGACAGATACACGAAAACCACAAGGAGTAACCTACTGGTAGTCATCTCGTTCTGTGTAAGATTGCTGCTGGTGCGCTTTTCAAGGAACAAATCGGCTTCGTCAAGTAATAGAATGGCGTCCCAGCGGGCACAGCGATCAAGAGCAGTCTTGAGATTACCCTCTAGAGTCTTGGGATCCATCCCCAGGTCCGAAGTATCAACGCGGTAAAGAGGGCGCTTGAGATTTTCGGAGACTATGCTTACATTAGCAAAGGATACATTTGTTGAAAATCAATGAAACGAACCAGATTCTGCAGTGAATGTCTTTCCCGTGCCGGGGGGACCACACAAGAGCATGACAAGACCTTTCCCTGTGACTAGTGTCAGTTTGTATCCATGCTTATAGGAAAAGCTAGCCAACCCTTTCCGTGGACAAAGTCGTCAAAATGCTGCAATTTTCCGTTGTTTGTTGCACCTACAAACCCGACCAGGAGTCTCTTCTATGCTTCATCGATGACGAGGTTGTCAAAAGCCTGAGTGTTCCACTCAATGTCTTTTAAATCGTCCATCTGGGCCGTACCTAGCACAGGATGTTAACATATATATATGAGTATCTTTGTACATGTGAGCTTACACCACATCTTGTTTTCGATCGAGAAACATTTGACGGTCGAAACGGCCAACATAGCCTGTTCATCCTTGAGGCGCTTGGGACCCTCGACTTCTTCGTCCTCCGGATCGCTATCTTCTTGTGACACTTGATGGTCACTAGCAGTAGAGGACTTAGAACACTGTCCGTTTGTGTACATTGCACTGGTGATTCGAAGACTGGAAAGGGGGTCGGAGGAGCTACCCCGATGCCCATGCTGACCTGCCGCATCGAGGATTATTCGTCCTGCGATCTATATTCCCCGTCAGTACAACAAGTCCAAATATTTAGAAGCCTTACCGCTTGAGTGGGGAGGCTTAGGATGCTTGGGATGCTGGCGTCTCCCCAACCTGACTACTCGATTGTTAATGTGTTTCTCTAAATCACAAACTCACTGGATTTCTTACTGCGTCGGCTTCACAATGAGTGTGCTCTTTTTTGAGAATACCGGGATAAAAGCGGTAATGAATACCTCGTAGTGCTTCATACTTGCGGCCACGTTCAAGGAGAGCAGCTTTCATGCTCTTGATGTCATCTTCTGAACAGGCCCATGCTGGTCGGACGCAGAGTTCAGAGATAGGCCGAATACCTGCGAACCTGGGGAAGTTGAAGCTCGACACGGCCACATGATACTCCTCCCCGTCCCACTTAATTTGACTGACCATAACTTTGGAGTGAATGTAATCCCGGGAAATGCCTGCGGCCATAGGAGGACGGGAGTCAAAGAAGAGCTGACCAGGCCTGTAGACAAATTGAAGGTCATAGAAAGCAGCACATCCGGTCTCCATGATCTGCTTGACTCGGATGAGAGTATCTCGTAGCTCGCCCCTGATTAAATCCATGAACAATTTCATGAACTTCTGGGTTTCGGAACCAGCATCGATGTCTACCAACTCGCACAATTGCTCCCAGTGATGAACCAAAGGAACAAACGGCTTTTGGAAACTGACAGTTCCTTCTCTGAAACTCCAATCGGGATGGTCTCCCATAATGCCTCGTAGAACATCCTGCAGGATGGGGTTGTTGATCCAGATGGTTTGAACCTCCCAGGTACTTTCTCTGGTTGGGTAGCGACCGCATACAATAGCATAAGTATCGCGAATCCGCTTGGCCTTACGAACTGGATCTTCTTCCTCGCCATAAGGCATTTCATCGAGCCATTTGACAAAATCGCCAGATTTGTCGAATTCGGCAAAGGCATCTCTGACTTCGCAGATATGTCCAAGTTCACCAGCTTCAGCTAGATGCTATGGTCAGCCGTCACTAGTATTGGATAAATGGAGGGAAATAAAATAAGATACCTTCGCCACCCGCACTGCCGGAATCTTTGACACACCAAGGATCATCACCGTCACCCCAGGACGACATGGTTAGGAAGTTGGAAGATGGCGAGATAATATTGAGCAAGAGTCTGCAAGCACCCAATGAAGATTATCGGAGTTGAAGATTTGTGTGGTCTTGAAAGATGAGAGAAGGCAAAAGAAGGAAATTGGGGGTTTTAAAGCACAGGAGCGCCTATGGATGCAAGTAGTACCGCTTTACGGGCGTGCTTGGTGTCTGTGATTCACTGTAACAAGCACGATATCGGTCTTGCTTTCACCGTTTATTCGCCAGAATCTGAAATGGATTAACACGTAAAGTTTTGTCTCAAGCTCTTGAGAGTATGGCTGAATGGTTCCTGCAAGTATGATGATGGGAAGGATCAACTTCACCAAACATACCTGGACGTGGAGGAAACAGGCAAATATTTGAGGCTTTGAAGCATAGCAGCTAAATTATTCCAACTAATTAACAGAGATAAAAGACTACAGGTGTTTCTATGAAATAGGCTCTGGATTGTTTGTGAACATCAAGCAATAGCGATTCTATGGGTATTTTATTGTCCTTCGCAAACACTCGGGCCTTGTTTGCTGGTCTTCTCTACCTAGGATATGTATGCATTATCAAATAGACTGTTTTATTAAACCTTGGCAACTGGTGACTCAAATCACAAGAATGGTCCCGGAGGGATTGTCAAACAAGAGGCAAACCCAAGACAAAAGTTCTGCAGCATGATTTTGGGTAAAAAAGCCTGGAAGAGGATTATAACAGATCCAATCTGACTTGAAGATATCTTTGTACTTTGCCACCTCGTGAATGCATTGCTTTGGCTTAGACTTACACCATGGTGGTCCATCCTGATCTTTTGCCTATGGATACTATCTGGTACAACAAGTCATCATGACTTGGGCTACGGATACCACTTTAGGTAGTTTTATAGACGCAAATACTTTTGCAGTAAGCTTGACCTTGATGCTCACAAGTCGAGTCAACCTGTTGCCACTCCACCCCACCGCTTCAGTTATGTTATATCAGTCATACGCCGATCCAACAAGTGGAGTATCACAGCATGATGATCCCATAGAACCCGCACAAAACCAATTACATCCTTCAAAGCAGCCTAGGGGGGGGGGAGAAAACTCGAGACCGCAATCCTAAAGGACAAAAAGACTGAGGTAACATAACATAAGTTTAGGATATCCTTTGCTTAGTTGATTTTGACAGCTCATATCAAGGTCCCGAGGGCACAGGCTGACACTAGTTAGAGGATTATTCTGGCATTATAATCCAGTCTGATCATCAAAGTCGAGCCTTGTGGAGTTCAAAGTGAGACGAAAATAATAGACAAAACCAAGTAGATGAGAGGCACTACCAAGTTGGGAATGGACGCAAATATCTATTGGCTTGTCCAAAAGATATGCTGCTAATCCTTACTTTAGTCACTAATGCTAGGGACTTTCGGGTATTTCCTTCTTGGTCTCGCCGGCAGACGCTTTTCCGTCTTAGGCTGCGGTGTATAATAGTAGTAGCTGAGCTGACACTATTTAAGTGACCGCTCTCATGCCTCATCTCACAACAAAACATCATCTCAACGACTATTACATTTTATCCTGCACTACAATGACGCGCCGCAAAGAATCAGAAATCATAGACGATCTCCGCCAAACTGAAAGTGCCGTCAAGAGAAAGCTCACTATTCGCCAATTCACAAAAGCATTACGACGTGAAGACCGCTTCCAGCAAGCATGGGATGCTGTAGGAAGAGCTTCAGGGCTAGCCCGTTTGATGGCCGAGTTCAGCATTCGAGACGTGCGTGATATGTGCAAGCGTCTGGGCTCGACCGCTTCAGCTGAGAAGGCACAGCCCCAAAGGCGCGCTGCTCTTGGAGAGTTGGTCACGATACTCTACGACGGGCAAGTAGATGATAGACCTCTGACCAGCTTCTACCAAGACATCATTCCAGCATGCAACCTTGAGCTGGTAAAGAAGTACGAGAAGGATAGGAAGATTGAGTGGACGGCGCCACAGAACAAACGCCTCTTTCTAGGCCATCGACAGCAACACGAGGATAAATTCCTCACTGAAATATTCTGCAAGGACAAAGATATCAAGTTCTATCAGCATAGGAGACTCTTTCGCGGCAACATTGCTTTTTGCGAGAGGATATTAACGACCCTCCTCGCAAAAGAGCGCAAGAGCCATGTCCCATATGATTTGATAGATGAGGTGGCTATGCCAGTTCTCAAGCGCCTCCTCAAGAGCAGATACGACGACGAGAGGCGCATCAAATATCTCAGCCTCGTACTCGAATGTATCCAAAAACACGGAGAGATTTCCGGGCAGCTTGTTCTAAGACAAGGTGGCTTGCTTCAGTATACTGTCGATCGGTGGGCCAAGGCTGCCGATGGTAGTGAAAGCAGGAGACAATACCAAGCCCGTTTGGTACAGGTGATCCAGCTATTGCCGAGCGAGAAACCACCCATCGACTTAGAGAGAATACGTCAAACTTTGTGGGTTTCTTGGGAGTTAGATATCGATGGCAGATATGACTTATTTCGCCTCTTCATCCAGCATCACACAAACTATAAAATCGACATCGAGAGCGACTCGGACCAAGATCTGGCTAGACTCAAGGATCTTCCTGAAAGAGCCTGGCCTTCAGATCTGTTCTTCATCATCAATTACAAGAAGTCACTACAGCTTTTTGAGAAGCTAGAAAGCCTGTTTCCCAAGAACAACTTCCTCCAAGCTGCGAATCAGACTGGAACAATACTCAATCAGTCGCAAGGGCATATCAAACACAGCGGTTTCGGAGACGTCGAAATCGTAAGGGCGTTGCTGATCCGCAAATCGAACACACAAGATGAGCACCAGGGATGGCTTGATCGTGCCATTGGCCTCGTAAATGAACGGAAAACGAACGCTCAACAGGCTCGCGAGGCTGTCGAGCGCGCATACTGGGCTAGAGCTGCCTTGAATCTCTGCGTCGCTATTGGAGACCTACAGACTTTGAACGACACCATTATCTGGTCCCGGCGTTTCATCAAGGACTCGCTCGCAAGCCACAGTTTATTCAGTGTGAAAGTCTTCAAGACGAAGGAGATTGAGGAAGTTCTGGGTGCCATGCCAGATGAACGTGTCAGCTCACCTGAAGCTATTGCGTCATTCACATCAGCCTTGCGCAAGAAAGACATCAAGTTTGCAAACCAGGTTCTCATCAATATTGTTGAGACTGTAACGCTCGCAGTCGGAGAACCCGGATTCAAGGCCCAGAATTGGACCTGGCTGTTCAACCTCGTCATGGCTGTAACAGGCCAACGTATGAGCAGATTGGAAATGTTCTTCAAGAACCTTGCAAAATTCTCAGCGGCCGATCGTGAAAGGTGCGAGATGGACATGATGACGATCGTCTGGAAGCCAACAACGAATTTACTCATTGAAGCCGGAGCCGTAGTTCGAAACCCGGCTTTGTCGACCGCACACGGCGGTTCACTTTTCGACTCTCTTACCACCTCATCGAATCGCGAGTCTGTCAAGGGTAGCTACGTATATCGTTCACTTTCAAGGACATCTCTGTCGCCTCCTTTACTTGCAGAGCTGGCACGCTTCCTTATCGATAGGACGAGGGAACGATTGGGATCCGAAGCCATACGTGCGCAGATGCAGGATATCGTCTTCGTCATTGAGCGTCTGGCTTCTAGCGATCAGCCTTCACTAGCCTGCCCCTTCATTCGTGACTTGGTTCTGGACAGTGAAGGCGCCAAGGAAAGCTCTTCTTGGCACCGCCATCTTCTCAGCGTTGGCTTCCTTTCTGTGCTTCCAGCCAAGCCAGCAAAGGAAATGTTACACACAATGGCCAGTGCGATAAAGGAGAAGATGCGAGAACAAAATCAGAACACGGACGCTAAAGAACAGGCAGAAAGGTCCAAGGATACCAGTGAGGAGGACGTATCAGCAGGTCCCAAGTCCTCTCAAGGGCCATCCATCAAGGTTACTACCGTCAAGATGCTCGCCCAGATCTTGCAGTACAACCTGTTTATGGATCCGTCTTCAGCATGTGAAATCCTTGTTAGTCTCCTTGCGGAAGCACGACACATCGATATCCGAATCACCATCACCAACAGTCTCTTTGCAATCTTGGAGGAACCTACTTGCCCTTCCAGTTTACGGAAACGCATTCTTGATGCCCTTGGGGAATATATCGTTCCAGCAGCCGCACAGCTCAATGAGAGACGCGGACTGACAGACGCTGATTGGGTTGCTGCTTCATCCCAGGACGCCCCGTTGCCTGAGATTGGCGACGAAACTCCCCTTCTCAACCTCTTGATCTTGAAGGTCAGGAGACAGAGTTTGAACGAAGAAGATAAAAGGAGGCTCGCATCACTCGTTATGGGTGCAGTAGAAAAGTCAGCTGCCAACAACATCCGCTGGATGAAACTCTTCTTGAGTAAAAACAACTTCGTTCTTGAGGAAGAGATTCCCCATCTCCCTGTTCATCTCACCACAGTGTCTTCTCTTTATGGGCAACTCCAACCCTACACACCTGTATCAGTCTTCAACATGGTTCGCTCCGCCGCTCTCATCAATGTCGATCCCAGCCCTGGCATACAACGCATCACAAAGGCCATCCAGGAGGACCGGGATCTCGTCAACTCAAAGGCAGGCAGGCATTGGCTTTCGCAGTTTTCCAACCCCGGACGTGATTCGTTCAAGTTTGGAATCATGCTGTCTGCGGCAATGGTACAGCAGAGCGCTGCCGACCGAGAGCCCAAGCTGGCTGAAAATGGAGTGTCTTTGCAGATGCTTCAGTCCTTCGTGATCGACTACGTTGAGAGGCTGCTCAAGATTGGACAAGCTGACATGGTCATGACGCTTGTCATGAGGCTTAGTGGCGGACGGTTTAAGGATCGACAGAACTGGAACGACTGGATGGAAAATTCTGTGCCCGTTATCAAAAGGATAATCTCCAAGACAGAGGAAGTTCAAGAAAGTATCCGCAGAAAGGAAGCAGAGCCTCGTAGACTGCCCAGTGTGTTTCAGATGAGACTAAGAACGATACCTGTGCCCTTGTCCGATGAAACATATGAAGAAAATAAGGCATTCATAGAAGAGCTTTACAAGCTCATCGGAGACCTCGGGACCCGTTACTATCACCCGTATCATATGGACTTTCAGAAACTCAAGGAGGAGTTTGATTACTGGCCCCTCACACATTCATTCGGCCGTTTTGCACTCATTTTGGCAGAATTGCAGGACTATGATCTTGCTTCCACAGAACAGCCAACACTCAAGGACTATCTCTGTTGGGAGATCATTGGTCATGTACTCACTAAGGCAAAGGATCCAAAGGATGAAAATGTTGTTGAAGATGTCAGGCTGTTGATGCGGAAGTGGGAAACTTGTGAGGATGAAGCCATGAGGACAATGGGAACGAAGTTTAAAGGATTGCTGAAGGATGCCGATAAGACATGGTATAAATAAATGAGACTAGCACTCAATTGCGGAATGGATCTCGATCAATGACCACTTCCCTCTGAGCCCAACAGATATACATAAACAAATGATGGCGGTCGTGGACCAGCGTGGCCTCATGAAGGCCGATAATGTTACAAGGGTTTCTTAACCAAGTCCGCATATTCATTCTTATAATTATATGAAATGCTCAGGAAACCATCGCAGTGTCTTTTCGAGTACAAATCGTTCAGGTACAAGTCATTGCATTTGGGTATGTTGCTATAATAATAGGAGCTACAATATTATCATACCATTTCATGTGCTTCCTCCACCATCATCTACTATCTAAACCACCAATCAATACAGATTTCTTTAAAGCAATGCAATGCACCGAGGCCTATAAGCACAAAGAATGCAAGTCATAGTATCAGATTAGTAGCCATGAAAAGTTTGCCACAAACACTACCAGAACAGCAAAAGTCAGTGAGGTCCGTAGGTGGCCGTGGGCTCTCGTCGAGTCGTTTGAAACAACGAACGAAGGTTCGGGCAAGCCCGACTCTGCCGGAAGATCTGCCTGGACAGCTGATGCCGCTGAAGCTGCAGACAGGGCAGGGATGTCGTTGCCAGGAGTGCCAAGTTCTTGACCATTCTCTTGCCTTCGTTCTATGTCAGCCATGGCACGTTCCTTCAATTGAGTTGGTGATGAGTACATTGAAGGGCCATTTGTCGGCTAGACTGTCATGACCTTTGTTGCTGTGCTCTCTACTTGAGTTGGTATAATCACCGTGATGACTTGAGGTCCCTCTTGAGCGCCGCCCACAGCGTTGGAAGCGGTAGGTTGAGGGGGTCTTGGTTGAACTGGAGGTCCTGAAAGCTGGGCTGGAACTGCTGGTGCAGGCAGAGCGGGTTGTGAAGGTGGTGCTGTGATTTCTGGTGCTTGGGGTCCGAGATCACTGTTCCCTTTCCCGCCATCACCATTGTCACTTCCTTTGCCGGGGCTTTCCCGTCCAGTACCGTCATTATCTTGAGAACCGTTAGGGGCTTGACCTTCGGGGGAGTTGAAGGCGAATATGCAGGAGAAGGAGGATTGGCTGGCTCCGAAATTCCTGGGCCACCATTCGCGGGACAAGGGCCAGGCTTTCCAGCACAAGAGGCCCCGTTGTCAGGATTACCGTCTGTGTTTGGTTGAGAAGGAGGGGCAACAGGTGAAGGTCCTACATCGAGAGGAGGCACATCAGGACTATTCGGCGACGGAGGGTTTGCAGGCAGACTGCTAGATCCTGGATCAGACCCGCCGTCATTTCCATCGTTACAAGGTGAGTTTTCGTCCCCGGGGCAATTATTTGGAAGAGCGGGGTGTGCTGTCTGGGGAGGCGGCTGGGGCGAGGAAGGCTCAGAAGAGCCACAGCCAGCGTTCGAGTCAGGGTCTGAGCACGCATTTCCACCGCTTCCATCGCCCTTTGGAGGCTGACGAGAGGCCGGGCAGTCTGTTATGCCGTCTTCAGCACCACAGGGAGGGTTATCTCCAGCAGGAGCAGGACCAGGGCTGGGAAGGGGGCCTTGAGGAGTGGGGGAATCCGGCGCTGGCGCTGGTATTTGAGGCTGTTGAGGTGCTAGAGGTCCAGGAGATAGCTGATTCTGGTTGGCGCATGCTGGATTGTTGATATCGATAGAGCAGTCCACTGAGCCGCCAGTATTTGGAGGAGAGACTGGAGCAGCATTATTTCCAGTAGAGTTGGCATCAGATCCATTAGGAGAATTCTCATCGCAATCTTCTCCCGGTCCGCTAGTTCCATCTTGATTTGGCGCCCCATCGCTTCCATCCGGGTTTGAAGGTGCAGGTACAGGTGCAGGAGCGGATTGAGGCTGCGATTGTGCTGTATTGCCTTGATGGGGATCATCAGGCGAACTATTCCCATCAGCAGCATCTGGTCCTGGCGCAGGAGGGCTTTTGGACTGGCCATCCGGCTGGGGATTGCTGTTGGCAGGAGGGTTGACAGGAACCGGAGCCGGGGCAGGAGCCGGGGCAGGCGGGTATTGGCCATCATCGCTGCCAGATGGTGAAGGTCCATTATTGAAATTGTTTTCTTCACAATCCGTGTTGGGGTCTGAGGGCTCGGTTCCATCATTGCCACCACCGCCACCGGAACTTGGGCCTCCTGAAGGACTATCTTGACCGTCACTTGAGCCTGCTGTGTTTCCTAGTAGGGGCCCATGGTTCGAGCCTGGGGCACCACCTGGTGGGCCTGCTCCAGCATTGGTGTTGCCATTCCCAGCTCCTGGTGAGGTAGGGGAACCACCATCGGGAATAGGTTGAGGAACTGAAGCGGTGGATTCGGGGAGAGACAATGTGAGAACACCATCAGATCCGGCTTTGCAGTCGACAGTGAGACTGAAACGGCTTTCAAATCCAAAGCTGGCCGAATCAGAGCGTGAGACAAGCGGCACCAAGTGTCTCGTAGCAAGGCTCGTATGTTGTATTTCCACCGGAAGGAGATCGCTGATGGTAGCACCACGATGAGAGCAAGTGGAGATAGTGTAAGTCAAAGCTTGACCATACTGATCAGTGCAAGAACTGGCCAGGCAAGAGAACATTTCCTATGCATAGTCAGCAACCCATAACTCGATGCAATAGAAGCGATGACTTACTCGTTGAACCGCCATGTCATGACAGAGACCCTCAACAGTAGGAATACCATGGTAGTGCATAAGTTCGCGAGAGCAAATAGTAGCACATTCTACCATCTTTTTGTCAGAATATCCATTGACATTGGGCTCAGAGTCCATACCTGGTGTAGATGTATCGAGGCTGTATGTACGAGTAGCTAAGCTCGATAATAAGCCAGTGAACAAATGAGATCGCATGGCTGTATGGAAAGCAAGTGGCTATTATGAGAGAAGCGTGCAGAAATTGGGTGCTGGTTTAAACGACAGTACCGAAAAAGTGAGTGAGTGATTGAGGGATGAGTTCCAAAAAGAGAGTGAGATGCGTTCCAAAAACGAGCTTGAGCGGAAGCCGAAGACAACGGATGAAGATGAAAAGTCTAGGATCGGTAGGGTCATGAGAGATCAAGAAGTAGGCGGGTGTTCTGATGCATTTGAGGAAGGTGATGTCTGGTGATCGTGAGGGTAGGAGCAGGTGTCAAGTTGCTGTTCTGGGAGCGGCCCCTTCCACCGTATGGGAAACCATCCAAAGTGGAATGAAGGAAAGGAAAAGTAAGAAGGCATCTTCTGTAGTATGGAGATAAACAGTCTATCAGTTGAGATCTATGAGGTAGGTAAACAATCGAGGGTAAGTCTCAAACAGAAACAGCGTCTTCGCATTCAACTTTTCTTGTGTCAGGGTATCACATCCATCTAATAGAACAACAAAGCCAACGGCTTCTTCTCGTCGCCGTATCGGTCCTTGAACTCTTTTCTTGACAAAAAGCGAGCTAGAGGCATCATAGTATCCTTCATGTCCATCACACCTCGCTTCTTCTGGTCGATATGTGAAGCATCAACGACTAGCCGCTTCAAGTTATCCAAGGAGAGTGCGCCTGCTGAAGTCAGTGCCTGCCTGTGATTATGAGGGACGCAGGAAAGGGAAGGGTCGAGACCAAACTTACCGTTGTCAATGAGATCCATAAGTCGGGCAGGTGTACCGACACAAATGCCAGTTTTGTGGTTCTGGAGGAACTTGACTTGCTCCTCAACTTTCATATGCTTGGCGAACTGAGATGTGTTAGCGATATCATTTCCACATCTTAAAAAAGAAACTTACCAATTTCGCGACTGAATTCTCTTTGCTTTGAAACTTGCGCATCGACCTGCTCACAGTCAGTCTTTTTACCTCTCAAACTGTGTCGCAACAACGCACCTGACAATATCTGCAGCTCTCAAACCTGCTCCTGCAACAATGAGGGTATGGGGCGACCCCTTCTTCTTGGGCGCTTTCTTTAAATCTTCGGGGTCCTCTGACACCTTCTCCAGGAATTCGGGAAACTTATCCAGCGTTCTTGACTCTTGCCATGAGGTGGTATCTTGAATCGCGTTGGCTGGGAATTTGTGAGTGAGATTTCAATAAGAACGGCAATCGGCAACAGGCATTCTTACCTGATACAGTCATATCGGAAATCTCAACAGCGCTCAAGTCAGTGCCGAAGCGACCCAATTTCTGGGCAAGATGATCGGCCAGGAGTTGGTTGTCCATCTTGGTGAAGAGCGTGTTGAGACCAAGCTCAGTGTCGAGAAGTTCATCATCTGGTGCATTCGCCTTTCTCTTTTTGCTTTTCTTTGGCTTTGGCTGGATAGGAGAGTCCTCCGCTTCACGTTTTATAGCAGTGGACATGTTGAAGGCTGTGTCTTGATTATGGTGTTGTTGAATTCTTTCGTTTAAGATTTCTCGAACGTCAAGAAATTTTGCGACGTACAGTGTAGATATTGATCATGGCTAGAATTCGCGTACTGGCGAAGATATCAACACTGTATTGGACACAGTATACATGGTCTACCAGATCCACCAGCCATGATGAAGTACGTCTCATAAGAACCACCTAGTATGGGCTAAAAATGTTCATATTCTATCAACATTGAATAGAGATATCAGTTTCACGATTATTGTACGAATATCTCCACATGTAAGCAAGTTTTCGTCTTCGCAATGGCCATTCAAACACCCTGTGTACTAAACAAAGACTGAATACAGGCTCATAATCGTTCTGAGATACTTGTCTAGAACCTTTCGAATCCCTAACGCCCAATGCATGCGCCCTGTAACTTAAAATTGATCCGATGTATCTTTCCCAATTGCGAGACTCTAGAAAATGCTGTTGACGATGTTTCCTCCGATAGTGGCACCAGCACCAAAGATAGCAGCGTTACCCAGCTTCTTACCAAACTTCTTGCCGTACTCGTTGACCTTGTTATCCTTGCCATCTCCCTCCTGTCCCTGCGGCTGTCCGGATCCCTCAGCGACAGCCATAGGTGGCACATGCGAGTTGTAAGGGTTCTGTTGAGGAGGGGGACCCTGCGAGTAAGCAGGGTAGCCATACTGTGGCTGCGGAATAGGCGCAACGGGCTTCTTGGTCTCTTGGTCGACGAGGACGTAGTTTCGGGGGAAGATACCCTCCTGTCCTGTGCGCTCGTTTCGGCCCATCCACCAATCCTGGTTCATGTACTCATACACAGCGATACGATCATCCTTCTCGAAGGACAGGTCGCGGCCGTCGGAGGCAGCATAGCGGTAAAGGGCGCGGGCGTTGGCAACAGTGGGCTTGACATTGCGTGGGGGAGGGCCAGGAGGAGGTGTCTGATCGTAGGCGGGTGGCGCGGGCGAATGCGACTTGACTTTGAGATCCTCGAAGGCCTTGGTAGGAGGCGCGTGGGCGGCCGGCGCGGGAGTAGCAGCCTTGGGAGCAGCGGTGTTGACGTTTTTATTGCCGGTCGCAGTCTTGAGGGGGCCCGAGAGGGAGGACTCGCCGGGAAGAGCGGTGTTGATAGTATCATAGACGGAGTCGTCAATCACGCCTCGCTCAAGGAGGTTCTCTAGTTCCTTCACGGTGTTAGTTGACGTTCAGTGAGAATGCCCAGATGGGTATGATGGCGCAAGTGGAGTTTCAATGACGGAATGCGAGGGTATTTACATTTTTGATATTGCGAAGCGAACGATTCACTTCAATAATAGTCTGGCGATCTGCGGCCATGATTACGGATGGTGCGGCCGAAAGAGTCCGGACTTGCGATGCGGGTATAAAGGTGCGTTTAAGGGTGATAAATCAGCTCAGATTCTGATGGTTTTGGCGACACTGATATAACGTGTTGAAGGTACAGTAATGACAGGATGTCAGGTTGAAGTTAGATGTAGGAGGGGAGTGTTTCGACATGCTACCAACGGTTCTTGGGATTCGGAATTTGGCCAAGCACCCAAGGCCCCAAGCCAAAACCCCTACCAAATAAAGCGGGCATTTGAGGCGGTGCTGCCCCTCGCTCAACCCGACCCAATCACGAGATTTAATAGTTCGTAAGGTGTTGAATTTGGCTGTGGTGGAACTCAGACGCCTTTTACACATGAGAGCAAACTAAGGTGCTTATAGGTTTTTTCGATGAGTCTTGTGAATTTTTTGTATTCATTGGTTCATTTTAGGCGTGATATTTCCATTCTATCCAAGCCATAGCCTTCATTGGGCTTTCCGATTAAATATGCATCCTCCGTTTCTCCCATTTATAAATCCTTTATTGCACAAACTTGCTGCTCTCAACAGTGTATAGATCAACATACTCATCAACGGGGGTAGACTCAAGCTTCTTGGCGTCCAAGTTGAGCTCCACAAGCTCCTTTACGCGGGCCTCGGGGTAGTGAGGGCCAAGGTGGCGCTTGTACTTCTCGAGAATGACGGGCTTGGCCTCCTCGCGGCGGAGACGGTGGCCAAGAGGAGCCTCAACAGCGACTTCATCGAGGACAGTGCCGTCGTTGAGCTCGACAGTGAGAGCATTGGAGATGGTTCGGAGCTTCGGGTCATGGTAATCCTTGGTGTACTGAGGATCCTCAACACACTTGATCTTCTGGCGGAGAGACTCGACCAGAGGAGAGGTAGCAGCCTCACCACCGTCAACGTAGTCAGTAGCCTCAAGACGGCCGAAGACGAGCATGGTGGCGCACATGTACTGGATGCAGTGGTCGCGGTCGGCAAAGTTGTCCATGGGCTTGAACTGCTTGTCAATGATGCGGATGCAAGCCTCATGGGTTCGGCAAGTGATGGACTTGATGTCAGCGGCAGACTTGCCCTGAGACTTGAGGAGGTGGTGAATCTTCTCAGAGGCCTCGACGGCGGTCTGAGAGTGGAACTCAGCTATTGGATGTTAGACTTGTCTTTACATAGTGGCAGCGAAGATTTGAACTTACCAGGGTAAGAGACCTTGAAGAGAACGTTCTCCATGACATAGCTGCCATAGGGGCGCTGGAACTCGAACTTCTGGCCCTTGAACAGGACATCGTAGAAACCCCAGACGGGAGCGGACAGAACAGTAGGAACGCCCTGCTCACCCTTAAGAACCTTGAGAGCCAGGTTGACGGCGCGCTGGCAAGCATCACCGGCAGCCCAGGACTTTCGGGACATGGTGTTAGGGGTGTGGCGGTAGGTTCGGAGAGACTGACCATCAACCCAAGCCTGGGTGACAGCATCGGCAATCTGCTTCTCATTGAGGCCGAGCATCTTGGAGACGACGGCGGTAGAGGCGACCTTGACCAGAACAACGTGGTCAAGACCGACCTTGTTGTAGGAGTTGAGGAGAGCCAAGCATCCCTGGATCTCGTGAGCCTTGATCATGGCCTCGAGGACATCCTTGACAACAAAGGTCTTGCCGCCAGCGAGGTTACCGCCAGCCTTGTTGGTACGGTTGATCCAGTCAGCAACAGCGAGGATAGCACCCAAGTTATCAGAGGGGTGACCCCACTCAGCAGCAAGCCAGCAGTCGTTGAAGTCGAGCCATCGGATCATAGCACCAATGTTGAAAGCGGCATTGACGGGGTCAAGCTGGAAGGGAGTACCAGGGACCTTGGGGCCGTTAGGGACAACGGTGCCGGGAACAATGGGTCCAAGGAGCTTAGAGCACTCCTTGAACCTCAAACCCTCGAGACCGCAACCGAGAGTGTCGAGAAGGATCCATCGAGCAGTATCGAACTGTTTAGAAATGAATTAGCAATCAGTTTCAACGATTGAGTGACATTGGTTTCTCGTGATAATTTGTTGGTGTTGAAGTGAGAAGCTTCAAGGCGGGGTATTTGCGGGGTGCAAAATCGGCCTCGGCAGAATTGACAGCACTCACAGCAAGCTCAGAGTCAATGGTCTTGTTGGCGACATAGTCGGCAATGTCCTTGATCTCAGGATCGTATTCACGGTCGGCGGAAGACATGTTGGGAGCTCCTGATCGTCTGGCAGCAGAAGTTGAAAAGGCGGCGCCGTGAGAAGCGGGAAGAGAAGAGCGAGCGGCGCCGAACGCCGAGCGGGCCACGAGAGGGGCGGCGACACGAAGACCCCGGGGAGACTGGAAGCGCAGCTGCTTGGAGGCTGTTCGGAGGGTCCGGTTAACGGCAGACATTCTTGGGGATAATTGGCTTACGGTCTTCTTCCTGCGTAGCAACGAAGAAGAAGGACAAGGTCAATTGACGTGGGGGATGATGAGGAGGAGGGGTATCACAAATGCAAAGAAGGAGGAAGGAAAAAAGAGAACAACAACCTTCTGCAGGGCCTAATATCCTAGAGGTTTTTGTCTTGGAGAAACTTGGTAGGTATTCATATTTATTACGCTCGGCTGTAGGCGCCTCAGTTTGCCGTAGCTTACCGCAAAACACCCTCGGCTAGCCGCCGGCTGGACTTACTCGTGGATATTGGTCATTCTCACACTGTACATTTGGGAGAGCCTATCATACGGATGTACTGTGCGAAAAGTCTGAGTTCTCCAATTATCACGATCAGAAAAATGAAGTCTTTCAGGGGCTTTTCTAGTGAGGGGAAACTCAACCCCCATATACTAGCCAATCAATGCACTCAATTGTTATCATTTTGTTGAATTGGCTTCAGTCTGATCCTCACCGACCAAAACTATCCACTTGAAGTGTCGCTGGAGATGATTGTTGTTTATCGTAAAAGTGTGGCCTGATGGGGGGATCGCTGCACTGAGTGTTTCTCGTCGTTTGTGTGTTGATACTGCATCTCATGCAGTATCTAGCTGCTGAGCTGTAGTTTTGAGAAGCCCAATGCTGATATATAGCGAAACACGGGGCATTTTGCTCACTATCACAAGCCTCAGCTCTTCACATTACCTTCATGATACCGTTGAGTTACTATTAGCCCACTTGTTATTCCTTTTTTGGTATATGTTCATAAATTATATATATCAAAGTCAGTATCATGTCTTCTATAAAGCCTCCTGCAGCTACCATTTCCTTGAACCTGTTTGGATTCCCCATCTCTACCCCAGCTTCCCCTCGCCGAAAATCTGGGGTTATGTTCCCCACGCTCCGTCGTCGGACAAGGCACGCGGATTTACGACGATGTGACCGACTCAGTCCGACCGAGGATATTTTGCCCTTCAGGTTTATCGTCTCGATCCGTCGACGGTCGGTAACTGATGGGTACCGAGGGTTTTGGCAGTACTCAGTCGGTTCAGCCATGGCTGTTCATATCACGCATGTATCAGTCAATAGCCTACCCGGGCAGGTTCACAAAATACCAGTATAGCATCAATGACGAAGTCGGCGCTGGACAATCTGCGACAAGGTCTTAGTGATATAAATTGGAGATTACCATTGGTGGCCCTATGGTTGTGAGTATGAACCAATGGAGCTTTGTGCCTGGACCAAAGGCGCAGGCGACTTTTGGGATCTCGATCGAAGAGAAATATGACGAACATCGCTTACAAGTTGGGTTGTCACGCATAAGAGACATTTGCATATTGCTGCGAGGAGAATCTGACTGCAGGAAGGGTAAAGGCCTTCTGAAGCCCTGTCTTAAATGAAATGACCTATGGGACGAGTATACCATTGCAGGCGTTTGGATAAAGTGGTATTAGCAGCTCATTGGTAGTGGCATTTGTCTTGTAATGTCTGCATCGACCTTGTAAACTCAGACATCCGATTTCTATCTCCACCTTTGCCTCTGGGAGTTCAACACGCGCTTCAGTGAAACATTGTGACAAACCAAAAGAAAGAAATAATGCACCTCGCTACTATCGCGATGTCGCGAGCAAGGCCGAAGCCTTCAAGCGCCCGTTTATGCGAGTGTGGACATCTTGACATGGTAGGCGTTTTCAGGTATTGACCGGTTTACCATCGTGGCGTGTAGTATTGCATTTCATGTTTCCATTGCGACTTGGGCTTTTAGAGGGCGTGTCAGAAAAGATGATCCAATGTAGATTCCATGATCGCAGGGAGTAAGCAGAGATTGGGGATCGAATAGCATCGTGACACTTCAAAAAAGTAGTGTAGGGTAGTTTGGACTCAATCCAACATGAATATTAACACCAGAGTTATGACAAAATCGATAATTAGAGATTACCCATGCTAAACTCCCATCTGAATCATTAGGAAGCGCTTTCGAAGTTAGCTCCAAGCTAGCTCAGAGTAGAGTTATTGTGTATGAACCCTGATCTTCGTTGCAACAGGCGATGACTTCACAATGGGCCGAAGAAAGCGCGCCAGTAGTTCCGATCCCACACGATCTAAAAAATAGTCCAGAGAGTGTCGTCATGAGCGATGTCATGTTCCTAATCGAAACCCACGAATAATCCAGTGCAGAGCAGCATGATCGCGATGGGGCATCTAAACGGGAGTCGGGGAGAACATGAGCGGGTTTGATACCTGCAAAGTCAAGACATGGGCTTGCCTGATAGTCGTCATCATTGTGCAGTTTATGCTGAAGTTTCAGGAAGATATTCCGAAGGCTGGTTACTTCTCTGAATCATAGCTGGCTACCCTGCTCATACAGGCTTACATCAAGATTCGCGGTTTCAAAACGCGTGTAATTCATTTGCATTGATTCCTGAGATGATTCCGGGAGGTCTTGCAGCTCGCATCTGGTTGCGATAGTACCCCGGTCGAGGCTATCGTGAAAAGCTTGGCTGTGATCTGCTCTGCACTCAACTCTATTGGCCATCGGAGCAACCCCCATTGGAAATCATTGCATGTGGGCTTTATGCAATCAATTATTTATACAACGTTGACAAATTTGAGACACGCATGTTGCTGAGACGGGAGGAGGCTGGATCCAGGCTGGGCAGCAGGTATCAGATCGATTGATGTTGGATGTTTTGGCCTACATCTGTTGATACTGTGAGGTATCTTCACGATACCGAGTTTTTAATGGGAAAGATAGAAAAGTCTATGCATTGACAAATGCCGTCCGAACTACCGTAAACTCGGATCAAACAAAATGGTTGCTTGAGTGAGGGTGATAGAGCCAACACCAGCACAAGATATGTGAGAGCCACGAGCCCGATCGTCGGGAACGCACGTTGTCAACGGATATCGGAGACTGGGGTACCTCTGATGGAAAAAGGGCTGTTTCCCATGTCGGTAGAAGAAGAAAAAGAAACGAAAGGCAAAAAAACATCAGGTCATTTCGGGGGAACGCTCGGATCGATTGGTCATGGATCCATTTGGACATGGGCAGGGCCTGAAAACGGGTCTTGAAAACTCTCGAGTCTGGGCTTTACTTGACAGGATCTAGAACCCTCCCTTCTTCGGCTCGATGGGCGTGTGTTAGCACCCTACGTGCAGATCTGAGAAACGGGCATCAGCGATGATGTTGATAGCCGGACTTGACAGTGATTGATAGCTGCAGACTCGCGATAGTTGCAACCATTGCAGTGAATCGTGTACCAGATCAATCATTCAAAGCAATTGCATCAGCTAAAACATTCGAGCCCAATTCATGGGTATTAGAAAAGCCCCCATCAAGTCGTGATGTCATTGATCGGCTAAACTGACTGGACCCTGATTTCTCAGAGACCGTCTCTCTTCTCTCGATCTCAGTCAAGCCCTCAACCATCACCACGATCACCAACACGATAGGACACGACAGGCGGTACGCTACAGAAACTTGACAGCCCGCAACGGATAAATTTCTCACCAGGTCTTGTTCCGCCCCTTGTTGTGTCTCAGAACGTTTGTAGGCAGCACAGCAGAGCCAAGTAAGTCAGTGTAACAGTTGCACACGCCCCCACGATGGCGATGATAATGTCGATAGCCATGCCGCTGCATCGCATCTCAATCGTTGGCGCAACACCAGATCACGTCGTGCACATTTGGCACACACAAGACAAGACAGGGAAAGGAGGAGAGAAGTGAGGCGGAGACAACATCGAATATGCGTACGCAAGTAGCAGGTGAGGCTTGATAGGGGGGAAGCACAGCAGTCAAACGTTCATCCAGGGCGAGCAATCTGTGATCAATTAAGACATGATTGACGGTTTACGGATATGAGGGTTTCTGTTTATGGAAACCTTCCCCTTGTCAAGTGTCAGCTTAGGAACGTCAATCATCAACGGTCTACGGAGTAGTTTTTTGCTAAGTTTGGTGATGTTCTCACCATTGGATTCAGCCCCACCCCACTCAGTGCTCACTGTGCCTGAGAGACGAGACATGAGGGCCGAGCCTGGTCGGACACGCCCTGAAGCCCCCTGCAAGCCTCCGGCCCCAACGTACCTAAGCAGAACAACTTGAGGATGAGGTGCGATGCAAGACTGCGCGTCGTCCCGCCCCAGGACCAAGCAGAATCACCTCACTCACTCATGCTTGGGTTGCAATTGCTGGCTGAGAGGTAGGGGGAAAAGCAAAAGATCATCGCTTGGAGCGAATAAAACTTGACACACTTTAAACTTTTTTAGCAGCCTCTTTGCTCCCCGTCCCCTGTCATTGCTCCTGCTGTGGCCTATCACTGTCCATTCGCTTGAGCCTTACCCTTAACCCCTGTAGGCTAGAGCTCCCGTCTTTGGTCCGATCTAGAGGTTCGTTGTAGAGGCATGGAAATCGACCTCTGGATCACGACACAGCAAAGCGCATCGTAGCAACATAGCAAAAATTCACAGTCAAATCAAATCATCATAGCAATGGCGCCGCCGCAACAACCGGGTTCTCCGTCATGGGCCGATCAGGGTCCAAATGGCGATTGGTCTCTTTTTGCCTTTACTCTTGCTCTGTTTTCTTTTTGTTCCAAGTTCTGATTTTCTTTTCTTTTTGTTCTACCGGTATCTCCATCGCCATCATCACCATCACTATCACCTCTTATTGCTGGGTTTTTACCTATTTTGGACCTTGCCGTGGCATCGTATCCTGTTAAACGACAAGCTATCGAGCTATCACTATCCTCCCCAAACCAAAGAAAAAAAGGCGCTTTTATGATTGTCCCGGGTTGCTAGATCTGGTCAAATCGGAGAGTTATTAGTGTATCGATCACTGCATTCTGCAGGTCCGGTCCCTAGAACGAGAAAATTCGCCGTGGCCTGGCCTAACGTTAGGAAGGAGGATCTCTATTTACCTCCTGTACCTATAGTGGGGGGCAAAAAGTATAAAGACCCCTTAAGGTACCAAAAGGGGCATCTAATCAGAACGGAAGATTATTGCAATGCCGCTTTAAGCTTATATTTTCAACCTTTTAAAGTGACTGTAAACAGGCTTAATACTTTATATACTAACCCTCTTAATGCATGAGAATCCTGACTAGCGGGATAATAGTTAATCCAGGCCTTAGTGTTATCCTAATAATACTATAGCCTACTTTTAAATAAACCTGTATATCTCTTTAAATACTATTACCTTATAACTAAAGGTAATTTAGTATTAAATAGTAGTAGTTATAAAAGATCTCTAGTAACTGACTATCTATAATTAGCACTTTAACTACTATTAATAACCTTTAAGCCTACTAAATATATTTTTAATATTTTTAGTATTACTAAATTTACTACTTAATAACCTTAATTACTATTATCTATATAAGCGCTATTAAAGGCATTACTAAAAGTATATATTATGCCTAAAAATTAATAATTATTTAATTAACTTAAAAGTCCTAATTAAGAAGTTATTATTATATATATATATATATAATCCCTAATCCCTAATCCCTACCTTATATAGTTATATTATAAAAAAGTAAAAATTATAAAAAATAATATCTTTTATTAAATTTAAACCTATAACCTTTAGCTTTTCTGGCATTTACCTAAAAAAGTATAATTTACCTTATATAATTACTAGCATATATAACCTATAATTATCTCTATTAATATACTCTCTTATAAAGTTAACCTACTTATATAATAACCTTACTTTTCTTTAAAATAATTAGCCTTTTTTATTTTAAATTATTAATATTATAAAAAAAAGGCCCTCTAGCTATATTTACTTAAGTTTACTACTTAATTATAGAAAATCTCTATAAGATATTAAGTAAAATAAATCCATTAGCTATTTAATATTTATAGGCAAGACCCTTTAAGTAATACACTAGAATAAAACCAAGGCTAGAAGGTGTAAGATAGTTTAGGTAAGTAGTATAGTATTTAATATAAGGTAGTAACCCCTTATAGTTATTAAATAGGGAAAAGCTACTATTCTATTAAATTACTACCTCTTAATATATTATATCTCTATATTACTTAAAGTAATTAATATAACTATAGGTTATATACCTTTTAATATAATTACTATATACCCTTAATTAATATATTATTTAATATTACCTTTTTATAGCTTTATGCACTTAAGTCTTTTTAAAGGCTATTATAATTGCATTTTTACTATAATAGCTTAATCTAATTATAGTAATAGTCTTAATAACCCTATAGGCTAAAGATATAATATAGCAATAAACTCTTAACTATAATAATAAAAGAAGTATTTTAATGACTTTAAAGATAATTAATATTATAATGCATTACCTTTATTTTTATTATAATAACCTTAAGGGTATAGCAATACTTAACCTACTTATAATAATAAGTTTAGTAATAATAATAAGGATAGATTTAAAGCTCTATAATTGCAATAATATAAATAATAATTAATCCTCTATAATCCTTATAAAGTAAAAAAAGATATTATTTAATAAATTAAATAATATTAGAAAATTCTAATATAAAAAGTATACTTTTATTAAATAATAAAAGAGTATTACTATATTAAAGTAGCTAATACCTTTACTATTTAAGACTTAAATACTGTAAATATAATGCATTAAATACTATCTTAATAAATCTTTAAATTATTAATAGCTAATAGACTAATAGTATTACCTTAAGCTTATATCTCTTATCTTAAGTATCTTCTATAGTAGTAAAAAGAATATATTAAGGTATATAAATTATATTAATTTAATAATTAAAATTAAGCAAAACTAATTATAGTATAATAACTAAATAATATACTTTTTGCTTTAGCTTTTATACTGTAAGTTCTTATTCCTTAAGATAATATATTAAAAGGATTTAATAATAATAGCACCTCTTAATAACATTAAAGAGTAACAGTAAATACTACCTAATCTATAGGCAATTTAAGTAAGAAAATCTAAAAGGAGATGCTTAATATCTTTAATCTAGATAATCTAAATAATAAAAATAACTAAAGACTTATTACTACCTCTTTAGGTAAGACTATTTATATAGATATCTTTATATTCTATAAGTATTTTTTAATATTTAAGCAATTTAGTAAATACAGTCTTATAGATTACTATATTAAGATACTATTTAGTAAAATAAATACTTAGCTTATATTTAAGTTAAATAGTCTTAATTATAACTAACTCTTTAACCTTCTTATTATTAAGTTTAATTATAAGCTTACTAAGCAGTTTAAGTATCTAGATATAGATATTCTAAATAAACTTTACTCTTTATGCTATACTCCTAAGGTTACTATATATAGGATTATACTTACTTAGTAGGCTTAGTAAAAGGCCGGTTTTACTAAGTAGATTAAATATATATAAAATAGTACTATTATTATAATACTATTTAATAAGATTAATATTAAGATTTAATAATTTCTTATATATTTTAATAAAAATATATTACTAATAAGCTTTATTAGACAGTATAAATAGCGCTAAACTATAATTAAATAATTCTATTACTTTAATAATTAAAGGGATAGAAATAATTAGTAATATAAATCTAGCTATTCTTTAAGCTATAATAAAGGAAGTTAATCTAATTAATACTCTTATAATAAGTCCTCTAGCTTATAATAATGCAATAACTATAATTAATTAAAATAAGATAATTAATACTAAAGTAATAGACTATTATAGTTATATATAGATACTAAAAAAAGTAATAATAAATATAGTAAGCACTATTATAATAGCAATTATAATTAATATATTTATTTATAAAATAATAACTATATATATAAAGATATTAAGGAGGAAAAGAAAGTCTATTAGGAATAGAAATATCCTATTATAAAAGAAGAAGATAAACTTAAGCTAGATAAAGTTAATACTAATAGTAATAGTAAAAGTATCTACTTATTATAATCTATATCCTTTAAAGAGATATATCTAACTTATATAATTAGAAATATATTTTATCTTAACGGTTAGAAAGAGCTATTTTGCAGTATTTATTAGCAATCCTTTCTATTTTAAGCCGTTTTTTAAGAATATAGCCTTATTAGAATCTATATTAAACTAGCTTAGCTGGCTAGAAAGTAGGCACCTATTAAATCTAAATAGTATAATTATTATTACCAGGATTTTCTATTTTAGAATAGGCTTTATTAATATCTTAAGACTAGTTATATATCTTAAATAATAATAGTATTTAAATCTAGAAATGCTCTTTAGGTTAATAAGATAATAGTTATATCTATAAATAAGATATTAATGCATACTTATTATTAACTATAGGTCTGTAAAGTTAATAGCAATTATATATATCTTAAATTTAATATAATAAGCTCTCTAGAAGGAAAGACAGTTTCTATTTATACTAATATAAGTTATAGAAAACCTATTATCTCTAAAGAATAGCTTTAGACTCTAGATTATACTATTAAATAAAAAATACCTATCTTTATTTAAGGAGTTAATAATAAAGTCAGAAAGCCTTATACTAAATAGGTAACCTTTACCTTTTATATTAATAGTCTTAATAAAAATAGTATAGATACTAGGCTTATAGAATATATTTATAGTACCTAGGTTTAAGATAGAATACTGTTATCCTCTTTAAGAGTATTGCTTAAAAATAGATAGATAGCTCCTTATAGTATTAATATTATAATAATAAATAGATATCTTTATTATATAAGTCTTAAAGACTTCTATATTCTATTTACTATCTCTTAGCTCTCTTATTAAGTTAGCTATTATATTATTATAGTATAACTAATAATAATACCTACTAAATAGATATATCTTATCCTAGTATTATAAAAGGAAGTCCCTAAAGGAAGAATATTTATATTTAATGGCTGTATTATAGAAGCCTTTAATGCGCTTATTAGCTTAAATATAGCTTCTAGTATAGTAATTATCAATAATTTTAATAAAGATATTACCTTTTAGAGAAAATAGAAGCTAGGAAATATTAAGGAATATAAGAAAGATAAAATATACTTTTCTAGTATATAGAAGGCTACTGCCTTTACCCTACTGGCAATAGCTAGTATAGTAACTATAGAGATATTAAGGAGTGTTATAAATATTATAAATATTAAGATCTTATTAAAGATTAATCTTATATTAGAAATTAGCATTATAGTAACTAAAGAGATTGTCCTTTAGGCTATAAATACTCCTTAAGTCTTTATTTCTAAGATAGATAATAATTATACTACTATAAATGTAATATAAAATATAGAAAGTGCTATCCTTAAAGACATTAAGGAAGTAGAATTACTATATAAATAATAGAAAAAAAATAAAAAAAAGTAACTACTATTAAAAGTTATAGAACTTTTTAGTAACTAATTAGCTGCCTTAATGGCAACTGGCTTAGCTCTCCCTTTTATTAAGAAGCTAAAAGTAACAGTTTTAAAATTAATACTAATAATACCTTATATTCTATATTAAGTATATATATAGAAGTAACCTAATCTTCCTGAGATTATAACTTAAAATAGAATTTATATCTATAATAATAGATCTAGCTTTATATAATAAGCTTAAGACCTTTATACTAAATATACTACTCTATAGATTAACTTAGGACTTATTTATATATCTAAAGATAAGCTAATAACTATACCTCTTATAAATAACTAATATAAATAGAAAGTCTCCTAAAAACCTTATGCCTATAGACTTAAGGATTGCAATCTTATTAATTAAATCTTTAATAGACTTTATAATTAAAAGTAAATAGAATAGATTATAAAGCCTATATCTTTTATTACTTTTATATTTATTATCTAGAGAATTATTAATAATAAACCTAAAGGAAAAGCTATAGTTAATTTAAAAGTACTAAATAAGGTAATAATTTCTAATAGTTATCTATTACTAAAATAAAAAGATATTATTATTACATTAAGAGAAGCAATATATATCTTAGTAATTAATGCCTTATTATTCTTCTTTTAGTTTAAGGTAGTATTAAAGTATTAAGATAGATTTATAATTATAAGTTATAAAGGCTTAAAAAGGTTTACTATTACTTTAATAGGCTTTTATAATTTACTAGTATATACTTAATGCTATATAGATAGGCTTTTATGTCTATATTAGAGTTTTTATTATGCCTTTATTAATAATATTATAATCTTTTTAAAGTCTACTATTAAGTATACTTAATATATAGATACTTTATTTAGATTATTTATCTTAAAAAACTTATCTATCTTTTTAATAAAAAGCTAGATTAATTATTTAAATGCTTAAGTATTAGGATTTTATATTAATGCCTTTAGTCTTTTTATAATAGTAGAAAGAGTTATAGTCTTTACTAAACTAAAGTTTCTATAGTAGCTTACTGCTCTTAAGTAGTATATTGAGGCTACTAAATATATTTAATATCTTATTCCTTATTATATTAAGATTATAAAGCCTCTATAAAAGCATAAGGTTATACTATTAATAAAAAAAAGAAGAATTAATAAAATTATTAATAGAAATAGAGGTAAAAGAAAGTTATATATTAAGAATATATACTATAATCTTACTTTAGTAAAGAAAATTACCTTCTAGATAATTTAAAAGTAAATTATATTTAGTTAAGAATTGGTTTATTTTAATCTTAAGAAGTATCTTTTTCTTTAACTAAATATTAGTATTTAAAAGGGATTTAAAGCCATTCTCTATTATATTAAAGATAGATATATTTAAAAGGAGGGGATATAGATCCTATTTAATATAGTTATGCCTATCTGCTTTATTAGCTAAACTCTATTTAGGGCTAAGATTTAATATAGACCTATAGAGCTAGAGATAGTAGTACTTATTTAGGTAATAAAGCAACTTAAGGCATATATTAAATTATTAGAGGGATTACTTATAGTCTTTATAGATTATTTAGCAATAAAGTAAATTATAAAGAAGATAACTCTTAATATAATTAGTACTGATAGAGCTAATTAATATCTTATTAATACTTCTATCTATCTCTTAGAGTATAATCTATATATCTTTTATATTTCTAGAAAAAAGAACTTTATCTTTAATGCTTTTAGTTATCTTAAAGCTCTAGAGACTAATAAGAATATTAAAAGACTTTACCTTAATTATACTGCACTTAATAATATATATATAGGCATAGAATTACTAATATCTTAAGAGATAAGAGATAAATTTATTTAAAGATATATTAATAATATTAAATATCTACCTATTCTTAAGATAATTTTTAAAGTAGATAATAAGCCAGTTAATATTAACTAACTAAATAGTAAAAATGCTATTTCTGCTTTAAAGTGCAGTATGCCTTTTACTTTAAAAGATAGATTACTATATTATAAGTAAACTAATAGATATTTTTAACTTTATATTCTATATACTATAATTAATAAAATCCTAAAGATAGCATATAATAATTAATATCACTTTAGTATAAAGAGAATAATAAAAGAACTATTAAAATTATTAATCTATAACCTAACTATAAGAATTTATAAGTATATTTATAAATATAAAATATATTATCTAAAACAGATAGATTATCAGTAAAGAATTAGTAACTATATACTAATTCGTCCTCCTGTTATATTAATATATTTAATTGCAATTAACTTTATTATTAATCTTCTGCTAGTCCCTTCTGCTAGAAGTCTATAGGCTATCTTAGGATTTAATCTTTATAATTAGCTTATAACAGTCACTTATGCAGTAAGTAAATAATATCTTCTTATACCTAAATACTCTATATATATTGCTAAAGATTAGGTAATTACATTATTAAGATAGCTGCTTTTTGCTAACTAAAGTATCTTTAAGGTAATTATCTCTAATTATAATAGAAAGTTTACTTTTATATTCTGGCAAAAGCTATAGGAGGTATTTAGCTATAAGCTTATAATAATTACTATATATTATCTTAAAGTAGATAGTTTATCTAAATAGAGAAACTAAATAGTAAAAATTGCATTATACTTTTATTATATTAAGTATCCTCTCTTTAATTAATTCTATATTTTTCTAGCACTTTAATAGAATCTTAATAAAGCTTATAATATAGAAATTAAAATAAGTGTATATAAATTTATTTATAGCTTTAAATCTATAAGTACTCTTAATATAATAATGCCTATAGAGGATATTATAGATTTTCCTTATCTTTAAGAAGTTACTTATAAAGAAGTATAATTAATAATAGATTTTATAATAATAAAAGGAAAGTATTAATATAATAATAAGTATTGCCCTATTACCTTAAAATAGGGAGATTAGGTATATCTATAACTTTATAATAGATATTATCTTTTTAATAAACCTTCTAAAAAGTAATTTTAATAGAGAATAAGTCCTTTTCTTATTAAATAAATTATTAATAACTTAGCCTATAAACTAGAAATTCTAAAGTAGTAAAAGATATATTTAATAATCTCTATTAAGTATCTCGTTCTTACTTATATTAATAACTATATTAATAAGTAATTTAGTCCTATAGAGGGCAAATCAGTTAATAAAAATTGCTATAAAGTTAACTTTATTATTAAATAGAAGATATAAAAATAAGAAAGAAATACTATACCCTTTAAAGGATTTTTTATATAATAGAAAGGCTAGGGTCTTAAATATAATTAGTAGGTAAAGACTGCTAATATAAATAAAGAATTAATAGAGTTATTCTATAAGAAGCATTTAGAACAGTTTAATAATAAATTACTATAAAAAAGCAGTTAGAAGAAGTAAATTCTAGTAAAGCTTACTTAAATAAATTGATTAATTATAGAATTATATTATTTAGAGTTATTTAATAAAGCTAAAGATAGCTAGAAAGGTCCTTTTAAAGCTAGCTATATAATATATAAGAATCCTAACTAGCAGGATAATAGTTAATTTAGGCCTTGGTGTTATCTTAATAACACTATGGCCTACCTTTAAATAAACCTATATACCTCTTTGAATACCATTACCTTATGACTAAGGGTGATTTGGTATTACCTCTATAGCAATTATAGCTATAATGCAGTTTGGCATTATATTATAAAGGTTCTTTAATACTATATCTTAAAGACTATCTTAAGCTTCTATTGCAATTAAGACTAAGGCATATTGTATAATAATTATATCCTCTATATAAGTTAGTTCTAGATATAACTGATATATCTTTGCCTTTATTAGTGCCTATAGATTCTCTATAGGGTTTAAATTAGGTAAATACAGTAGCTAAGTTATTAGCTTGACCTAAAGCTCTTTTAAGAGGGCTTTAATGATTTAGGCAGTATATATAAATATATTATTATATATAAAGATATTGCTAGCTTAAAGAAATTAAGGTAAGATATAGAAATAAAGATAATATATGCTAATAGCGTTAATATTACTAATAAGAGGTACTAATAGTATATAAAAATTATAACTAAAAGTAGCCTAGAATATCTATTAAATAGTACCTTACCTTCTTGCCTCCTTTATATCTTATATGTAAAGAGCTTTATAAGGCAATAAAAAGGTCTAAATAGGTTTTAAGCCCTAACTGCGGCGCACTATATACTTATCACTCTATTTTATATGCCTCTAATTAATGCCTTAATATGTTATGGCCTATTAGAGCCTTTTGCAAGCCTATAGTGGCATTAAAGTAACTCGTTTTTTCTATATCTATTTTCTCTTATTTATCTTATATAAAAGGTATTAAAGAGACTATAATTTAACTGTATTATTAATAGAATTAAGTAAATCTTATATAGTTATATATAGATTAGTTATAATAGTATTATAAATTTAATTTTATTACTCTTTTATAAGCTTATATAGCATGCCTAATTAAGGCAGAGAAAAATTTTCCTCTTTCTATTATGCCTTATAGCAGTATATTATTTTAATTATTTTAAGGGAAATATAGAGAAACTGCTTTTAAATTTAATAATAGGAATAACCTTATTTCTTTAATTTATATATTTAAGACTATAATAAAGGTAAAAGCTCTTTGCCGCGTAATATTGCAATCTATTTTTTAGTGTTATAATATATATAAAAAAGCGGCGTTAAAAATGCAGTCTCAATCGGGCTAGTCAGGGAGGAGCTACTTAGGGGGTCTTTATACTTTTTGCCCCCCACTATACCTAGTCTAGATTCTTATTATCATCGTCATCATCTGCATTCAACTCTCGCCTTGTTCTCTCATTTCTCCTGTTACAGTCTCCTCTTCTCAACTGCGGTTGGTTGAAGTTGATATCTATCCCTACATACTCACTCGACTCTTCTGCAATCATTCTCTGTCTCAGTCTGCCTTTCAGCTCTAGACACCCTCTTCTCAACCATTTAGACTTGGGTTTTGAGCCAAGTTGAGCTGAACCGGGGTTCAAACAACTTAACTCCCGCCTCTAGGGGACCTGAATGCCATCATCATATCCACTATCAACTACCAGGAGAACCCACCCGTCACTTCACTTCACGCTAGGCTCCCGCCTAGCTTCCTCCATCCCATTCAAGGGTCGCGGGCAGGCGATATATACACCCCTGTGGCTACATCCGCATCAAGGCTACGACGTTGCTTCACGGTATATCTGGCCAGGAACCGTTGAAGCTGCTAAACTAAGCTAAGACGAGCTAAGGTTATAGCAGCAGCCAGGTCCCAGCTTCTGATATCCATGATCTATTTGATATCCTCAGTATCCGCTTGTTCCCCATCCATCTAGTCAGACCAGACTTCTTTAGCTCTGTCTTAATCACTTACGCAATACCTACATACAACCTTACCCGCTGCCCTTCTACCTTCGAGACTCTTCTGTCGAGTTACCAGACTCGTTTGCTTCTGAGAAGTTTCTCTTCCTATTCAGCTTTCCTTCAACTTTGTTTGGCTACCATTACACTATATCGTCACAAGTAAGGTATCCAAACCCTTGCTAACGCCCACAAATACAATCAACTTTCAAATCAACTCAACTACTGTTGCTGTTGCTGTACCGTACACGGCCCAACCAAATACCTCCCACACATCTCCCCCAGCCGTTTAAACGAAACCACTCAGTGGCCCGAATATTGAGCCCTCATCCCAGTCCCAAAACTAGGCCCCTCCCGCACAACCACAGAGCGGAAGGTCTGACAGCGTCTCCGCCATTTCAAGATACCTGCCTTCGGATCTGAAACCAGGTCCCTGAATCATAGACCATACCATAAACGCTCCATTTACGCCTCAACTTATATTACGACAACGACATTGTAATCTTGGCATCATGGCTGGGAATAAGCTCCTCGTCTATCTACTTCGACGCGATCTCAGGGCAATCGACAACCCTATCCTTCACCACCTGGCCACTTCTGACCATGGCTTCACTCATCTCCTCCCCATCTATATCCTCCCCCCCCACCAAATCGAAACTTCAGGCTTTGTTGCTGAAGGAAAAAAGTCCCCCTACCCCGAGGCTCGAAGTCAGGTAGGCCGCTTCTGGAGATGTGGCCCCGTTCGAGCCAAGTTCCAAGCTGAGTCTATCTGGGATGTGAAACAAAATCTTGAGGACATCAGTAGTGGCATGCTGGTTCGTGTCGGAAACTTCGACAACGTCCTAAAGCATTTGATCAAGTCCCTGCACGATGAACATCAATCTGTCGATACGGTTTGGATGACCGAGGAAGTATCGAAAGAGGAGGTTGATGACCAGAATGCTGTAGCATCTGTATGTTCCGAGAACAACATCAACTTTAAGCTTTGGCAGGACGAAAAGTATTACATCGACGAGTAAGTGTAGCCCGTCAAGGAGTCCATACTGAATAACTCACTAATGCTTGTAACCAGTCGTGACACTGGTTTGGATGATCCCAAGGAGCTTCCAGATGTTTTCACAACCTTCCGCAAAACTCAGGAACCTCTCCGAGAGCGTCCTCGCGCCTCTCTCCCTCGTCCGCAGGCCGGATCATTACCGCCCTTCCCTTCATCGTGGGCACTACCTCAGGAACCTCCATTTCAGATTCCTGACAACTACAACGACTTTGAACAACGTCTCTTAGAGCCTATCAACAGTATGGTGCCAGACCCTCCAGTCTATCCTGAAGATGCTCGATCTGCACATCCATTTAAAGGTGGAGAGAACCCTGCCTGGGATCGCCTTTACCATCTCATCAAGTCAGGCTCTATGACTACTTACCAGGAGACCCGCAATGGCCTATTAGGAATCGATTACAGCACCAAGCTTTCAGCATACCTGGCACTCGGATCTATTTCAGCCCGCTGCATTCATGAAGAACTTGTCAAGTTTGAGGACGGTCAAGAACAATCCTACTCTAAAGCTATAGGCTTCGGACAGGGAGAGAACGAAGGCACCAAAGCTGTCAGATTTGAGCTCTTGTGGCGGGACTACATGCGATTGTGTACCATGAAGTTTGGCTCACGTCTTTTCAAGCTCGATGGTTTTAAGGGAGCCAGTGGCAAGTATGATAAGAAGTGGAAGACAGCTCTGAAGGAGGAAGCCGATGCCAATCAAGATCCTTCACCGGAGGAACTGAGTGACATCATTGAGAGGTTCCTTCGAGGCACAACCGGCATGGGGCTGATTGATGCCTCGCAGCGAGAACTCTATCATACCGGCTACACCTCGAACCGAGCCCGACAGAATGTCGCCAGCTTCTTCACAAAGCATCTTGGCATTGATTGGCGCTACGGAGCTGAATGGTACGAGGCTATGCTGGTAGATTATGATGTGTCTTCCAACTGGGCGAACTGGCAGTACGTGGCGGGTGTCGGTAATGACCCCAGAGGTGACGCACGCATCTTCAACCCTATCAAACAAGCATTCGACTATGACAACAACGGAAAATATGTCCGAACTTGGGTGCCTGAAGTCAAGTATATCGAGAGGCTAGAAAATGTTTTTCAGGTATGGACGACAGGCGATGATGAGCTCATCAAGTACGGCATCATCGATGACATAATGGTCACTCATCCCATCAAGCGGATCGATTTTCAGGTCGACCGAAAACCTCGTGGTCCTCGACGACCTTATCGATGGAGAAGAGGAGGATCTGGGCGTGGTGGTCGCCGAGGCGGAGGTCCAGGAAACGGTCCGGGTGACTACAACGATGGCCGACGCTCGTACCACAATGGGCCTCCTTCACCCGAAAGCGACCGCCAGTTTTACCACGGAGGCGAACCCTACATGCAGAACCGTGGCCAGCCACGAAATGGTTGGTCCCAGCGTGGAAACCAGATGTCGTGGCGAGGCAACTCTAACGGGCATGGTCCTAACAACCACGGACCTTCTTCTGGACGAGGAGGCCACATGGCTCCTTTCCGTGGTAATGGTTTCCAGCGAGGATTCAACACCAATCACTTCAATGCACCACCTCCCAGTCAATACATGCCCAATCCCCCCTGGGCTCCTCAACAATTCTCTCAAGCCTATCACCACCAACTTCCTCCTCACCTTGGACCCCATGTCTAGCGGACAGGAGCGAGGCCACTCTTCCCGCCACGGTGGGCTTTTGATCCCGTTGGGCAGCACTGGTACTGGAACCAATAGGCAATGGACTATTGGAAAACGTAATAATTGGATTCCGTCTCTCATTTGTCGATGGAGCAAAGCGATAGTGGCACACGATACCTGTTATTTTGAACAAAAGTTGACACTACAGTCAATAGAATGATTAAGGTCGCTAAGGTATATATGTATTTATAAGAAACATCCAGCGGGATCATGGATGTCCCTTCATAGGGCATGTGTGAGTACACACAAGTCTGTTTGCTTTTGCTACCATCTTCAAAATCTTGCCATTCGTGATGACTTCGAGACCGTTTCCATTGTATCATTAATCACTGTCCTTCGTCTCATTACAGCGTCTCATTCCAGGCTCTCCAAGACTGTTTATCCCAAGTTGGCATGCATCTAACCTGCTCTGGTGGATCGTATGCCCAATCTATTGCGCCATCTTCCTCCTGTCTTTCAACTAGATCCGACACATAGCCCTTCAGCTTCTTGATATCTGCGGCCTTCTCATCAGAATACTCAAGATTCACACTCGGCACAACTGCAATCTTGCGAAAACCCCGGGACCACATATCCTTACAAAACAACTGGGGCTCGCCTTGAAAACATTCTCCTTTGCGAGTATCTCGAAACCGAAGACCATGTAATAACGGCGCCGCAGTAAACGCTGTAGCCCCGTTCCAGCAGGCGAAGACCTGAAAGGGCTGCTGTGCGTGGTAACGTGAGCGTGTGCCAGGGGTGTTCCAGAAGAGGTTCCAAGCTGAATTCCAGTTTCCGTCGGAGCCGACCTCGAAAAAGGAGTCTCCTGCTATGGTACGGGCTATCCAGATATCGTAAAAGGTTGGGTCCGGTCCTACATAAGTCCAGTCCATGGCGCATGTCATGTCTGCGTTGAGACTGCGTCGCTGAAGAGCGAGTTCGAGAAGGTCTTCTGTGCAGGCGGAGACATCATTGATGAAAAGTACTGTTGTTTCGTCTGTAACCTTTACTTGCTCTTTGTAAAGGGGTGTGAGGGCTAGGTTGCGAAGTTGGGCAAGCTTATGGACGCGTCCATTTCCTTGTGCTGGGTTGATATTAGAACTGTTGTAGAAGTAGACCAGTCCTAAGTCTTCTAAGAACGGTCTTAGAGCTGAGAGAATATCGGAAGTGCCGTCAAGGGAGTTTCCTTCAACGATAGATAACACGCAGCGATGAGGTCCAAGGAAACGAACAGCTTCAACGATGCTACCTATCAGGCGTGGGAGAATGTTAGTGCAGCTCCGCAAATTGAAAGCAAAGAAATAGTCAATTTGTGAATCTCCAACCTCATCTCCATGTCGAGATTCTTGGAGGATCTTGTAACGATTTTCGTTCAGAGCAGGACACCCAAGACGAGGGAGAACCGTAGATAATGGGTTCAGTATAGCTGCTATATAAGGTGAAATACGCTCAGCGGACAGCATATTACCTGTAAGGAATGAGTAACTACGAGACATAGAGAGAGTGATATACTTACCGTTTGAGATTATTGGAGTTGGAGCAGAGGTTGCAGTTGGAGTAGGCGTATGCGACGGGCTCTCTTCAATCTTAGCCCTTGTTGTCGTAACTGATGTCGTTGATTTTAGACTGGAACTGTCCTCAACCTCCCCTTTCTGTACAGGAGTGTAAGAAACTGAGCGCCAGGTAAGGTGATCGCGCCCAAGATAGAGACTCGTAACGACAAGTAAGAAGCAAAAGACTGCCAGCAGTGGTGCTATAAACCTGCGGTACATGACTTCAACGAAGCAAGAAGATCACTACATGAGTTCATTGCTAATCTAGAAATTATGAGGGAAAAAAAAAGAAGAGAACGGACTGGGCCATAGCAAAGAGGAAATCGGTTCAGTCACAACCAACGACCAACAGTAAGTTCCTTTCTCAGTGACAGGGGATCCTAATACCAGGATGTGATGTGTATTTTTGGGTCGTCTAAGCGCCGGAGTTCAAGTGAGGATACCCCGGTTGCTTGATCTTCCTGAGCAGGCCAATGATGTCCCATAAGGCTGAAGGACATGTTCAGGACTCAGCCTGATGACAATTTAATGAATAGATTCTATACATAACTAGTTATTAACGTGTGTTGAAGTTTTAACAGAATACCTAAGTCTTCCCAGAACTGAGAAGAGTGATACCGGTCTTCTTCTCGGTGCAGCAGCTCCCTGGACTTGAAGCTGCATGTTGGTTGTTAGTCGTTGCGAGAAACCCAATCTTAAAATGACAGGACAATACGTTGCAACCAACAACCAACATTTCACCATTGAGCAGTGACAAAAAATCACGAAAGGGGATCCTTAACTGACGCAGTTTCAGAGAAATCCAGGTGCTAAAGTCTTCTATTGATAAGTACTTAGATACGTGTATACAATGACTCTCAAAGACTTATACTGGATGACAGGCAACATCGAGAATGTGTAACCCGATAAAAGAAGTCCTTCATATGTTCAAAACTTAATTAAAAAGAAGTTAAAGGAAACTCAAACAAGGAACGACCCAATGGTAGACTTTGTGCATGCGTCCTAAGTCCTCGGGTCCTGGTGGCTCAACCAACAACTACACCCATGTAGGTTGAGTCTTGGAAACTGAGAGTAAGAGTAGAAAGCTTGGATCAGTGCAGAATAATAAGGATGCTTAAGGGCCTCCAGCATATTTATAGTGGATTACGATCTTGCAATCTCCGAGTTTTTCTGGCCCTCTCTCCATGTTGGAGTAACTCGACCTTCACGATGAGGTCTCTTTCCTTGTACTATCTACTAACAGTCTTCCAAATCTTCCCATGTTCCAGTCTCGCTCTCCATGCGGTATTTCCTCCTGTAACAAAAGCCTCTTTTCTTCCACAACCGAGCAACATTCTCGAGCCACGGGCTATTAGCACTGAGCTCTCGACCTGTGGCTACCTAGACGGTGACCCCAAAAAGAAGAGAACTGCCGATTCTGGCTTTAACTGTCGAGTCGACACACGCAATGGACTCTGGGGCTTTTGCACTACAACTGTTCTAACAGCTTCGGACTGTGGACTAGCGGGGAGTTGTGTTGATCGCCATGACTGCTCAGATGGATGTGGTATGACTGGCAGCAAGGGGTTGACGACATTTACTTGGTGTGCACTACTATAGATCAGAACTCCTGAGGTAAAGTGCTGACCTGAAGATTAGTGATCGCAAGTCATTCTGTTCCATGGCTCTTCTCACCTTCGGCGTGGATCAGACATACTCCTACATTGCCTGCGGAACTAAAGCCACTACCGACCATTACTATATAACACCAACTATGGACATCACGAAAACGTCCGAGTCCAGTAAATTAAGCACATCAGAGACATCTACAGTCACCTCCAGTGACACAGCATCAAGCACCACCGATACCACACAAAATGCTTCGACAGAAGCGATTAGTAGTTCTTCGGAAGAAGAAGATCCGTCTGGAAGCTCCTCCCCTAATCTCGGCGCCATCATTGGAGGAGTAATTGGAGGGCTCGTTGTTATCTGTGGTACCATAATTACAGCAATATTTTTACTTCAAAGAAACCGAAGTAAGGATGCACAGGCGGGAACAATAGAGCAAAATACAGCGGACAATTCCACAGGACTTTGGAGACGTAGCAAGACAAAAGAGCCACAAGAGCTTGGAGGGTGGGACATACATGAACTGCCAGTTATAGAACAGAATCAACGTCGAAGTCCAGTGGAACTTGCTGCGTGACTTGGCAGAGAAGGACATTTGAATGAGTATTGCTATCGATCAACAGGAGTTCTAGACTATGGAGCATTACTCCACTGGTTATTAGTGCAGCGATAGGATATGAGTCGCAAAAATATTGGATTGTGAAATACAAGACATAGAACATACATGCTCAGCCAAGCAAACCGCCATGCTCAAGGAGCAGCTGGACTCCGATACGCCGTGGACCGATGATGCTAATAATAAATCCGGCAGTGCCCCAAGGGGAGGCAAGAAAACTTCTATGGCACCTTTGTCCTGAGTGATGAAAAGACTTAGGTAAATTCAGTATATTGGAGTAGATCTTTAGATCAATTGATTTTTGGCACCACGCTTCAAAGCCAGAAACTTTCCTAACCCAGGAGACGCTCCTGTCATCAAGTAAAAGTAATAAGACAAAAACAAAGCCAGACACAGACCCGAAAGTAAGCACCGAAGTCCGTGGACATTGATAGTGAATGTGAACTGAGGCAGCAAAGTACATCATGCCTCTTTTGATTAACCCCAAGACTCGCTTCCTTGAAAAATGCTGTGAGCTAAAAAGCCCAATGCTCAGGCCTGATTTCTGCTACGGCCGTTAAGGTTAAAGTATCGTATGAATGGTAACATGACGGTCGTAAATTCGGAGAATGGTGTATTATATATGAAGATAAATTCAGACAGGAGTCCAGTCCTTGAGCCATGGGTGAGATTGGTTTAACTCTAGAATGACAGCAGTGCTAAGGCTGCGCTCTCCAACTATATTTCCCAGGGAGTGGTTGATCATTTGTAAAGTAGCACGACGGGAGGGCTCGATAGTGACGGGAAGAGCAGTTGGGGGTGGAATTGGCGCAAGAGAGTTGGGAGAAGGAATGAGATCGAGGTTATCTGGGACGCTCGAGTCAAACTGACCAGTCTCTTTGCGGTAGCCAACATGCACTGAGGGTTCAAACGACGCATCGTCCTTTGACCACCAAGTCCAATGGCGGTACTCTCGACGGTGGCCTCGTTCAATCCAAGGGTACAGATCAGGCTCGATAGTTTCCTTGGGAATTGTACCAAAGGGACACCAACCGTAGAAGAGGGGCCATGGATCGCGAAGAGTCAGCGTATGACGGTGCTGAAGTAGGGCAGCACGAGGAACAGCCGTGTTGAGGTCATGATAGGCGGTAGCTGTGGGGTCATCTTGATATGATTGTGGTGCACCTGTCCATACCGCAGTAACTATATCTGGACGAGACAGGGTATCGTACGAACATCCCTCGTCAAGCGTAGTCAGATAGTTGCGGATGAAATCCAAGATTCTGGGGTTACCCAGAAGGAAGAGGCCGTGCCACCACATGGCTACCCGAGGACGACGGAGCAGAAAGATTTTGATAAGCATCTCGAAATCGCAGTGTTTGAAGGCAGGCTGAATGACGCTGGTAATGGCAGCCAACCAGGGACTAACGAGGTTGCACTGGATGTCTGGTTGCCAAAATATGCTCCAGAGGACAGGCCCCAGAGCGTAGGGATGCATGCTCAGCGTCATGTAGTAGCGTGCTTCCGCTGTATATCGATGAATATTGGCTGCCTGATCAGCATCCATGGGGGTGCTTTTTCGTGGTTTCAGAGATGGCCTAGGTAAATGTGGTTCCAGCTTGGCCATACGATAGAATGGAATTGCGAGGGCTGCAAGGAACCCAGCCTTGATCGGTGACAGGGGACTTGGATCTTTGGATCGGCGGGGTTCATGGCCAATACCAAACAAGTCACAGAACTCGATCAAGAGGTCCGTAGCTTCGGTGGGAGCTGGGGGCACCGCATCGCTGTCAATCGAGACTTGACCTTCAGTAGCAATGATGAAGCGCGCTTCACTAGTGAACTTTGCATCCCATGGTGCACATGGGCCCCCTTGGCCATCAGTGGCCCAGCCTGGTTGTGGCGCCAGAATCGCACAGAGCCAATGCACAAGCCGCGAGGACGCACCTTCAGGGAGATGAACCAGGATCTCATTCTGGGCGAGATCCCCGATCGTGTCAATCGGGACTGGGCGGAGACAGGAGTCGGTGAAGTGGATCTTCCTGTTCTGGAGTTGCAGTAACCGTGTGGAGAGAATGTAGGACCAACACACGGTCAGGATGGCGAGCCCTTGCGGGGCGTTGGAGGCATCAGCGGTGCCAGCTGGATTGCCATAGTGGCAGGCATTTGGGTCTGAAGAGATGATGCAGTTGATGGGCGAGGGATAGCTGAGGCGGAAATATTTGGTGGTGCCGGTAACGTTATCGAGGTCAAAATCTGGTCCGTCCCGAAGGTGAGGTTCCGGATCCGGGACAAGCCAGGTGGGGGCTCCGGCCAGGACTCCCTTTGGCGGCACTGATTCGGGGAGAGGAGGCATATCCTGAAGCATGATAGACGGCTCGAGGCCAGGAGGAAAGGTGCCTCTTGGTAAGGCCAGTGCCTGGCTCACGAGCTGCTGCCATGTATAGCGGCCATTATGAAAGATGCGGCGGACGTCAAGTTGCTTCGGAATCAGGGGATCGTCCACATTGTCGGCGACGGCAAGGAATTGCTCCTCATTCAAGGTCGGGAAAGGTTTAGAGGACCAGAATGAGTCTGGCGCAGTAGAAGCAGCGGTCAACTCAGTGATCTGGGAGGTATGAGTTTCTTCCTCGACCTCTGAATGAGCACTTGTATTTTCAGGTTGGGGTACAATGGCAGCCTCAGAGAGGCCAGTGACAACGGTAGAACTCCAAGCAAACGGACGGTCGAAAGAATTGTCCAGCTCGTAGTCACCGTTGAGGACCCAGGACCGGACATGGTCCATTCCTAGGTCCCATGTCATCTTCATTGTGACAGAGGGAGATGTGAGTTTGCTCTCAGTGGTCAGCCAGTCGGTGTAAGTGATCAAGACGACAACAAGTCCACTTGACGCAGGGTTTTAGAGACCAAGCATAAGTAAAAGCAGAATTCTGTTGACACAAGATTGAAGAGAGAAAAGGATAATGAAAAAAGAAATTGAGGTGCGAGAGAGATTCGAGGTAAATATGAATGAGAGAGATATGGGGATAGAAAAGACAGGGGACAGTGTAACAGAGAAAAGCTGAAGATTCCGGTGGCCACCCACCCTGGGAGACGTTGTGTATGTATGTATGTATGTATGTATGTATGTATGTATGTATAGGAAAAGAAGCAAGCAAGATGCAGCAGAACTGACTACAGTCAAAAGCGTAGAATTCCGGGCTGGGGCGGGTATGGCTGTACTTGGGCTATTGATACGCGGCGGGCCTCATCTCGCATGCCATGCCCATTGTTTGTGCTTGTCAGTTGGACCATGATGCCTGTGTTTGACATCAGTTGTCCAAGCCATGACAATGCCCTTCCTTGACCTTGCCATGTGTGTAGAACACCGAGAAACTATAGCGGGTACCAACGCTGGTTGGATATGGAACGGGCTCAGCTGGTTCAGCTGGGGGTGTAAATGGAGATGGATGGAGTGTCGGAGGAGCCGGGTCAGAGTCAAAAGAGGATCTGAAAATGACATGAACAGTTCAGAGGTTGAGAACAGGAGAGACAGAGACACTAGACTAGACAAAGAGGGTCAGAGAGCAGAGCATCAGAGACAAGACACGGGAGCTTGCAGGAAATGTCAAAGTTGTGGACATATCAGAACCCCTGTCAAGGTTTTTGGTCTGGCAGCGTTTCCACGACAAGAAACAGAGCCAAAGCAGTCTTGTTAGATGGAGAAAAGCAACTTCAGGTGGTTCTGGTTGCAGCAAACTAGGCAATTGGAGGGACGGGGGGGAAACATGGGTGTCACAAAGACAGGGAGCATAGTCTAATGAGGCGTACAATAACTACGAAGCGGAGATCAAGCCGTAGGCGAAGCGGAGATGGCGACGACAAGTTCGGCAGAGCAGAAACGAGATTTAGAATTAGCAGAGTCGTTGTAGAAAGGGACAAAAAGAAAAGAAAGAAAAGACGGTATAAGGCAGAGGAGAGCATGACTGAGTCGAGTGGACATGGCTTGATGATGAAGGATGACGGTTTAGAGAGGGTTGAGTGGATGATGGGGCATTCAGCACGGGGCAGGGACAAGGGATATCAGCAGGGATGGAGTCTTTCACTTGTCTAATAATCTTTCTTTTTTTTCTTTTTTTGCCTTTGCTTCCTCCACTTGAACACGCAGTCAGGTTACACTTTCTACTCTACAGGCGGCTGTCAGTGTCAGTTGCGGCGTAGGGAGGTGCCGGACCGTAAGGTATCCCAATCCCAACATCTCTTGCTTGCATAAGGGCAGTTTAGTGAGGTCGATGTGGACGTGGACGTGGATGTGGAGGGGGAGGGGCATTTCTCTAGACACTTTTGTTAGTGTCGAGTCTTTGCTTTTGCTGCTTGTGCTTTTCGACAAAGAGGCAGTGCGGCCGTTGGACAGTCCACGTTTCAACGCTCTAAAGACCCTTTCGCTCTTCGATCGTCATACAAATGAGGTGAATGACTCGCTAGATGCGGTCAAATAACTCCAATAGTCGACTCCATCAATAACAGAACCATTCCGTTTCAAGGGTCCCATCCTTGATATTGGGACGTCGGGATAATGGAACGGATTCCCCAACCCTCGACCTTTCAGCTGGGTCAATATGCACCATGTTGCGCCTCTAAGCTGCAGATGGCCTCGGCTTGATCAAGATATGTCATATGGGTCCGAGAGCCTCCATGTCGGTTGCGCAGTGGTCAATAGACGTACGTACGTCCACCACAGATTCAGGGTTGACTCAGCATCAGCATCAGCATCAGCATCATCTGCAGCTGCACGCGCACGCGCACGTACAGGTATGCACCTGGGAGCTGGGGTACCTCTGCCGTAGCGTAGCGCTGCAGCGCGGGATCTGGAGTCTGTAGTCCAGTCGCTGGCGCCATGACATCGCATGGCATGACGGATAGTCGTGATAGCCGCTGATTAAGTTGAGCTGGTGCGTGGACCAAGAGCCCGGCTGGCATTACAACCTGAGACACATCATGTACGTGTACGTGCGTGCGTGCAGTGCAGCGTGTCTTTAGTGGCATGAATTACGTGCCGGCCTAGAGGGAAAATAACTGGGAAAAAAGAAAGGTTGAGACTAACACAGTCGGGCAAGGAAAAAGAAAGCAGAGAGCCCCTAGACCCGAAAATGTAGTTTGACAGTGAGGAGACCCGGGTTCTGATAGCCTATATTACTTGAGAAGAATAGGCTAGCATTACCATAGGCCTTTTCTACCAGGAAGCCAAAGCCTGTACAGTAACTGGTTGACTCTATCGTGAAATGGTATAGAGAGTAGGTAGCTGTTCTGACCGAGAGCAGCACCGTTATAGTGGCCAGCCAGTAACTTTAGTGTATTCTTATCCATGATATTCCCGGCAGTCAGTATCTCGGTCTCTCCCGCCTTCCATAGCTTTCCCCTACTATTGGGTTGGATTATCACATCCACCCTCACATGAACGACCGATCCTACTCTGTTCTCACATTTCCTGTACGTCTTGTCACGCGCAGATCGATTCTCTTCTGGATTTCACGCCCCGAGTGCAGCCTCAACTGGGAAACCATTCGATAGGTTCACTGAGGCACGCACCTGCTACGGATACTTACACAAGCATCAGCGGTACGCTTCCGAAACAGCGCTAGACTAGTTTGGTCCGGGAATATTTCCTGCCTCAAAAAAATTGTCCTGCACCGACGATCAAGCAAACAACAGCCGGCGGCGCGCGCAATCCTCCCAGGACTATCACACTGCACCGAATAGCCTGTAAGTTTCCTCGATCGAACCATTGTTTGCTCCCTCTTCAAGCCACATGTTTTACATTGCGACATGGTTCAAGGTTACTGACTTGATATCGGCAGATTCTGCATCCCCAGCTCCACCTATACGATACTATTTCAGAGCAATCCACCGTAATCACCGACAATGAAGAGCAAGCGCGCAAGAGAGGCCGCCGAGGTTGACGATAAGCCCATTGCTTCTGTTGATTCTGAGGCCCCAGCCAAGAAGCGCAAGCGCAGTGAGGATGATGGTGCCGATCTGAAGAAGGCTAAGAAGGAGAAGAGAGACAAGAAGTACAAGAAGGAATCGCGCAAGGAGCGCAAAGAGAAGCGCAAGAACCTCCAGGACCTCCCCGAACAGGACGATGACGAAGAGGCGGCCGAAGATGCTCCAATGGTTGAAGCTGATGACAAGCCTGCGGATGCGCCAGTAGAGGCAGATAAGCCTGCGAAGAAGGACAAGAAGAAGAACAAGGACAAGAAGGCCAAAACCGACGAGTCACAACAAAAGGATGACGCCAGCGCCGACGCCCAACCTGAGGAGAAACCCAAGGAGGAACCAAAGAAGAGCAAGAAGGACAAGAAGAAGCAAAACAAGACACCCGAGACAACGACCACCAACGATGAATCTGCTGCCGGCGTTGATGCAGAGGCTGCCGATGGCAAAGGAGACCGTCACATTGTCTTCGTCGGCAACCTGCCCTTCACCGCCACCGCCGAAACAATCAAAGCCCACTTTGCCTCTCTCAACCCAGTGTCAGTTCGCTGCATGAGCGATCCCAAGGATAGCAAGCCCTGCCGTGGCTTCGCCTTTGTCGAGTTCGAGAAGGTCTGGCATATGCGAACATGTCTCGACAAGTTCCACCACTCCGAGTTCTCGGATGGTGTCTCTTATCCCCGCCGCATAAATGTCGAGTTGACGTAAGTTTGTTTTCGTATTTCTTCTGTCTTACATGATAAATCTCATTGCTTCGACTCCACCCCCCTTTCCCTCAGCCTGATTCAACACAAAAGCGCCTCGATTTGTGTAACCATCCCAGTGTGACTAGTCTTGACTTGACTCACGCTCACTACTGCTTGACCGACACTCGCCTGCACGAACAGCAACTTCATACATGACTAGAACATACGCTAACTCTGTGTAACAGTGCCGGTGGAGGTGGCAAGACAAAGCAGCGCCAGGACAAGATCAAGGAGAAGAACCGCAAGCTCGACGAGAACCGTGCCAAGCGTATTGAGCGTGAGAGGACGGCAAAGGAAGAGAACAAGGGCAAGGGTGACACTCGCAAAGCTGGAGAGGATGGTATTCATCCAAGTCGACGTGCCCACATTCCTGGGAACCGCTGGTAGAAACAGCTCACCAGGCTTCGAGCCAAGGGTGTGAAGTTCAAGAAGGAGTAGGTTTGTGAGGGTCTCTGAATGTGTTTTAATGATTGTACTGGGATCGGATACACAAAAGTTGGTTGTGCATTTATATGATAGTGAGAGATACCCAAAGGAAGTGGATCCTTGACCTCACGAAGAAGCGCATGGAATAGACGATGAATTATATTTCTATATCCACTACTCCACTCAACTGAGTCTGAGATATGTCTGCTTCAGGTGGAGGACCCATCTAAGCAGACTGTTGGTCGTATATATCTACCGGTGTAGACTGTACGTTCTTTTCTGTTTACGCTCCGATTCAAGTGCACGTATACTCTATTAGGAGCTCTAACAAGCAATGCAATATCTTTCGCCCACAGCGACAAACCAAAGAGACCATTTCATGATCGAGACGGACAAGAATTGACCGCAGCTGGAAACAATCCAAGACTATATATCGCAGAAACGAGTTGCCAAACTGCAAGTCTCGAGATAGTGAATGCCAGACACGAGACATGATAGCCATGTCTATTCAATAGACCTCCGCAGGCAAAACGGACACTTGTCGAAGAAAACAAAACATCACAAAACAATCGCAAGCAATCATCAGTTCAAAGTGCAATCCGGTTCTTGAATTACTGGCAAAATCGGTATAAACTCCGCGAGGAGGCCACAGCATGAGATATGAGCAAATAGAGATAAATAATAAAAAGCAACGGTTGGAAACACGTAACCGCAGATAGTAAAAACCCAAAATTCATTCAAGAACCGCCTCGCAAGAAAAAGCCATCGTCATATGCAGTTGCCTCCGCATGATCGTTGCGAGGGTCATGATCTGGGGACGGGTATCGGGCCTCGAGAAAAAAGCAATAGCCTAGTCCAGCCCCAGCCGCTCCCAGGGGATGTTCCGTCAAGAGCCGCCGTCTTGTATCGCTGAATGCCTATTAAACATTCGTCCTGAGTTCTTCGTGTCGTTTCGCGTCGTCCAGACGCTTTCGTTGAGAAAATCAAGCGCGTGGCTAGGCACGCGCGGGAATAGCGTTCATTAGATGGATATCTACAGAATGGAGCACTTGTTCTTCTTTTGCTTCGAAGGTGTGGGTCGAGGGTTAAGAACAGCTCTAAACACGAGTTAGATGCGTACTAGAGCACGTAATCACGGTTGATGCTTACCGGATGGCCTCGTCAAAAACGCTCTTGAGGTTCCTTTGAGTGAGGGCAGAACACTCGAGGTACTTGTAGGCCTTGATCTCCTTGGCGCAAGTCAACGCCTGCTCGTACGACACAGGCTCCATACGCTTCTGTCGAAGTGATTCGAGGGTGGAGGCGTCTTCTCGAAGATCAAGCTTGGTTCCGACAAGGATAATGGGAATGTTAGGCGCATGATGATCAATCTCGGGATACCACTAGTGAGGATGTCAGCGGAGTCGACGTGTTGTGGCGATAAGGGGGGGCGGCGTACCTTCGCCTTGACGTTGTCGAATGAAGGAGGGCTGACGATGGAGAAGCAGATGAGGAAGACGTCGGTCTGGGGGTATGAGAGAGGTCGCAGTCTGTCGTAATCCTCTTGACCAGCAGTATCCCAGAGGCCAAGGCTGATAGGCTTGCCATCTACCATAACACTCGCTGAGTAGTTGTCGAAGACAGTGGGGATGTATTCGCCGGGGAAGGCATTTGTGGTGTAGGAAATGAGTAGACAGGTCTGGAAGCACAGTCAGCGGAAGGCTCTTGCTGTGAAAAGCCATCGCGTTTTAAGCGGCCGTTTGTTGTCCGACGTACCTTTCCAACAGCACCATCACCAGTCACCACGCACTGTAGCAGCGGTCAGCCAACCATGTATTGCGTCAGGTAACCATCGGCTCAACAAACCTTCAATGACTGCACGCCGGGCTGAGCCATTGTTGCGATCGGATATTGGGAGAAAGTCGAGGGAAATGGGTATCAAATCGACCAATTGTGTGGAAGCGCAAGAAGTCGTCGAGGGGCAGATGGAGATGATGGAAGCGACGATTGTTGTGTCTGGACGAAGATGGTGGATGTAATGTAGACTAACTAGAGTGTAGGTAGTAGGTAGGTAGGTTAGAGCCTGGAGAGGGGCAGGTCAAACAGGCAGGCCAGGGACTCGAAGGCCGGATAACGGAAGGGAACGAGGTGCGACGATGACGATTTTGTTTTGGATGCGACAAGCGGCGACAGAACTCGAATGGATCCTCAGGTGAGTTTCACAGCTGCATAAAAAGATAGGTCAGAGAAGAAACTTGACACAAAACCGAGGTGTAGTTCACGCGTTTTGTGCCGCAGAAGGTGAGGCCACAGGAGGAGGTTCAACGATGGGAGCCGCTCCACCTCTATCAGCATGTATCAGTGGACTAGACTGGCACTGGACTAGACGCCCCCAAGCCCAGCAAGCCCAGGCAGTGGAGGACCACGAGAGAGGCGCCCAGGCCCAGGGTATGCCACCAGTAGCCACCTCCCGTGCCACCTCAGGCCCTGTTCGCAGTAATAAGCCAAGACCTAGCCTCGCCGACTAACTTGACCTACTGGAACTTATCCGCTTGGGATGCCAGGAGTTGATCGCTATCAAGAGCTTGCTCCAGGCAATAAAGTAGGCGCCTGGGGGTGGGGGAGATACAAGGGCTCAGGGGCCAACCAAGCACCGTAATTTGGGGCAAAGGCAGCTCACCTGCTGTATCGCTGAACCCTTTCGTGGTAAGGATTCGCAGTTAATGGCCGTCTTGGCTAAGATGGACTCTTGGTTGCGGCTGGGGATGAGAATGCAGATGCCGGATTGGATGAAAACCGAACAAAGATTGCCGGGTTCTGAAAAGAGATGAAGATGGAGAGGCTGCAACAGTTGAGAGAGAGAGAAAACCAAAGGCATGAAATAATGCTCAAGCTATAGCAGATGAGATTATCCCGAGACTGCACAAGGCACGGCTATTTCAAAGTGCAGGTGATGGCTGTCGGTGCAGATGAAAGGCGGAGAGAGGCTGCGGGAATGTGGATGGCGGAATACCTTCTTACAATAAACTCTGCGCCAAAAAAGAAGTAGTGTCCTCACTGATTTGCAAGACAATGTGATCAAGCAATTAGGAGCAGTGGCGGAGAATTTAAGAAACACCAGGAGCTTGTGCTGTCATGCTAATTATTTATCTGTCCCTATTGTGCATCATAATGCCTAGCTGGGAAGGGAATAAAGGAGAACTGCTACCGCTGCCGCCGTAATGAACAAAACCACCGAATCATGAAACCTGGCCGATCTCTTCAACTGAATTCAACCTCCATGACTCACGCCAACCTCAAAGCAGAAACAATTGATATCATCGCAAGCTCTTTTGTTAAGAATCAGGTAGCACTTCAGGACAGGGATCAGCAATAAAGAGGTTGGAGATAAAGATATGAAGACCAGGGATGCATGTTGAGAGCTGTTGAAACCTCCACTGGGCGCTTAGACCCTTGCTCGGACCACTGAAGCTGCTTCTCGCCAGGGGAATCTTGATATAATGACAATTGGAAGCTGCTAACAAGTAAAATGGATCGATAGCTCAGTGGTATGAGCGAGGGATTGCAGATCCCTAGGTCGCGTGTTCGATCCACGCTCGGTCCTGATACTTGTTCTTTTGTTTCTTTTTGCCATTGCTTGGCGATCATCTCACAGAACATGTAACTCTTAGCTCCTCTGATTGCTTATTACGTCGAGCCGTCAGCTTACTTGTTTCAAGAATGCTCGGACGGTCATTGTTTTGAACTTTATTCTCTTTTCTTTTTCTCATAATACCAACTGGTGTGTTCCCTCGTGTTTCTCTTGTGGACTTGAAACCATACTAATAGGAACATCAATTCCCAGCTGACATCTCACGAAATGGCTTCAGGCTTGTTCTCTAATGTCTCTCCATGGCATATTCCCGCCATGTTCATAGGCACCGCTTTCACTCTCGGGGGTCTTCTTCCTTTGAGAGCCCCAGACCGTGCTATGCGCGAGTACGGGTTACCCGAGGGCATTGTCAGATCAGAGCCAGCGCAATTGGCATTTGGTATATACGGTACTCGTGTAGCTGCCTATGGTGTCGCTCTGTGGACGTTCTATCTTCGTGGCGAATACCATGTCGTTGATACGCTCATGAGCTTACTCTTGTTGTGGGGTGCCTCTGATTGTTGGATTTGTATCAAGGCTGGTGTGCCCAGGACAGCTGCCTGGAGATTTGTGAGCAGTATCATGATTGGCGGGTATGGATATCTTGGATTAACTGCAAAGGGATCTCTCTGAAGCTCTGCTTCCATTGCATAGGATTATTTGAGTCGATCTCGAAGTTGTTAATGGCCAAGTCCTTGGCGTATCATCTAACGCTAGTCTCCGCCTCATCTCTTTGATTTATGGGTAATATTTAACATGCAATTAAATACATACTGTCTGTACAAATTGATTATATTTTACTTTTGAGATCTCTCAATAATTAAGACCACGGTCGTTTACATCAACAGCAATGCAGGGACCTTATGTGAATGGCCCGTGCACTCAAGCTCCCCTCGTCGCGTGTGGCTGAAGCTTGTCGCGTTCCCACTCGAATCTTGAATTGACATTCATCATTGACATGGATCGATAACAGCAACAATAACCGAAAATACAAATAATTCTCCGAATCGCTGTGCTCGTATTACGTCCGTATCTTGTTCAAATTCTATGGATGCAGACCACCACGATTTCGAGACATTATCTGTCAGTTGAGCGGCCATCGCCCCGCCAGCCATTCCGGCGCATCTAAACAAAACACCACCACAAATATGTCGAGTCTATCACCGCCAGGAAAAGCGGCATCTCAAGAAACGCCCGCGCGAACTCCTTCGAGAACTCCGAACCGTCGCGCTATTAGCGCTGAGCCGTTTTCTGGCGTTCACACACCTCTCGATCGTAGCGGTGCCCGAGACCTGCGTGCCTCTCTTCGACGTGGTACCCCAGCATCTGCCGGTCGATCCAATGCGCCGACTCCTCATGCCAAAGCCGCTCGTCGGCTGCTAGACCAGCGTCGAACGGCAATGTTTACACCCGGAAAGAACCGCAGACAGAGCATGTTGCAGCAGAGAGAGACACCCTTGGATATTTTACGAATGCTCGGTCGAACGCTAGCGCCTAAGAGCCAGCCTATTCACTCGTCATCTTCATCGTCTCCGGGGAATAAACGGAGCTCGTCACCAGAGCAGAGGGAGGATAGCAACTTGTATGATGATGACGATGATGAAGACGACGACCTACTAACGAGGCCGCCAAGACTATCCTTGCCGTTGGACATTGAAGATGCTTCTAGTACCAGCTCAGATTTGCCTCCACCAAGGTTGTCACAATTGGATGAGGACAACTTTACTATGCAGTCTATTGAGATGCCTCGAAGGATTGCAAACGACTCTCGGCTATCTCGAGGGAGTCCCGGCAGCGAACGCATGAGCGACTACTTCAATGAAGCCACAGAAGACGATATTGGCCAACAATCGGATTTCTTCCCCGGTCTGCTGGAGGATCTTCAGGCGAGAGCTGGACAGAATGATATGACACTCGAGCCGTAAGTCTATCACTGGCTAACTAGATGCAATGCATTGCTCACATAAGAACAGGATTGAAGCAGACCAGACCCGGCGAATGACCGCGGGCCCGGGAAGCGACTTCAATTTCGAGTACCCTGGTGGACTGGAGGATGGAACTGTCTTTCAAATGTCTGACCCCGCCAACGATCTTCAAGCAACATCACCAATTGTTGAGCCGTCAGTAGTAGAGGCCAGGGCAGATGATGCTCAGGATCCCCGCCCTGATGTTGTATATGCATCCGACTCCGATGCTGGTGGCGGGGACTTCGGTGTGGACGGTTGGGACTATAACGATGGTGGCGTCGACGATCATAGCTCGATAAATGAGGAGCCAGTGCCAATGCCAGAGGCAACAGTCACAACCGGGATACGTCATGAACCAGCTGATGATAGGCTACCTCGCGGCTTGAAAGCAAAGAAGCGAAAGCGAATATCGCAACATGGCATTGAATATCCGTCACTGCCTCCAGCTTTCGTCAAGCGAGTGGCCCAGACGGCTCTCCAATCGTCAGGTTTGAGCAACCAGCGTCTATCAGCGGAGACATTAGATGCTCTCATCCAGTCCTCAGAATGGTTCTTCGAGCAGCTGGGTGACGACTTGGGAGCCTATGCGGATCACGCGAAGCGCAAAACAATTGAGGAGAGCGATGTCTTTACACTCATGAAAAGGTATGTTATTCCACTGGGGTATCAGCTCCGTATTTTGTTCTAGCCAGAAATTCTAATATCGTACAGGCAACGTCAGATAGGGCCGCGTTCCTCCATGTTCTCCTTGGCACAGAAGCACCTCCCAAGAGAACTCCTCCAGGAGCTGAGAATGCCAGTTCCACAACCCGCTAAGCAACGCAAGGCAAGACGTGTATCGGGCCGCGGCGACGAGGCTGAAGTTGCTGAAGATGCTGAAGACACATGAGTTTTACATGGTGCATGCATTATGAGATATACAGTTTACAGGCCCTTTGAGCGGGCTACACGACGAGCGACGTCGTTTGCAGGCTTTTTGACTACCATCCAAAGCATGATGGATGTTGCGACAGCAAGGCCATACCTAAAGCAAGGAGTCAGAAAGCCCGGTGCCGATGGACATAGAATGAGGCAACTTACCAGGTAAAGATATACTGGGCGTGGTTGTTTCGCAGGTTTACCTCCGCAGGTCGGCCATAGGGAATACCGCGAGCCTCAAAGTCGACCATTTGCATGAACTCGGGTTCTGATGTCGTTAGCAAGACATCACGAAATGAAAGATTATGATGATAGACATACCCATAGTAGCCTCAACCCAGACAGGCTGGCTACCGGTTAAAGCAGCCATCTGCTTTACATCCGGGAAATAAAACATGCCCTTCTCGGGCTGGTTCTCCGGCGTAAACATGTTCTTCTTCCACGGCTCTCTTAGAAGTCCTTCCACTGTGACCTCACCCGTCGGCAGTCCATCAGGTCGGGTCCTCTTGTCCCTGTGCTTCTTGTCGATCCAGCCTCGGTTCACGAGAATTGTCGTGCCGTTCTCTCGCTCCAATGGTGTGACTACCATGTATCCATCTGTACCATCTCGCATACGCGGTCCGATGAGCATTTCTTGATCATGTCGGAAATGGCCTTTCGCTACTACACGGCGATAGTCAAAGTCATGGATGGCACCGGGATCGATGGTTGGTGGGAGGGGTAGAGGGTCGCGGATCAGTCGGTCTTCGAATTTGGCGATAAGTTCGGATTTCCAGCCCAGACGCTGGACTTGCCATGTTCCGAGAATAAAGGCTGTGATGGGGATAATAGCTAAATCAATTAGACCATACTCTGTTCAATTGATGAATCCTGAAGCATACCGAGGATGATTAGACCTGGGCCATGGCGTTTTCCAACACGGACAAGTTTTGGAGGTCCGTCGAGAATAGAGACGAATTCTGGATCGTCGGCTGATGGCTGTTGCTTGCGACGGAAGAAGGATGATGTGAATTGTCTCCTTGGCGGTGCATTTGTGAGTCTTGTACATCGGGGGATCTGTCTTGAGAAGCGCAGACTGCGCAAAACTGTATTAGGTGCGTTCATTATGTCTGATGGCGCATTGAAGGCGTGAGGTCAAGTGGTGATAGCTAGCTGTGAATGATGTCGATTGCGGTGGGTTCAGTTGGGAATAGACCCACTCTTGACGTTGAATTCCCTACCGTAGAATGTGATGCAGCCCACCAATAGCTCAAAGTAGGTCAAGCTTTTGTAATTTCGATTGAAGATTTCCATTAACTAGTACTCCCTATCACTTTAAATGCATTATTAAATGACCAGGTTAAATTCACGATCGTATTTCAACCAGACATTGAATAACCAACGTCGACTCCGACATCCACGAATACCATTGGTCGTTACAGTCCATTGTACAGTGTGATACTGCTGAGTCAAGAGGTGTCCATGTTTGCTCGCACACTGTGTTGTGTAACCTAGCGTCTTTGGAATTATTTCGAGAGCTTGCGCAGGTCCGTCAGTCACCTAAATCTGTGGTCAACAGGGTGCAAGTCGAAAGTTATGAACAAATATTAAGTCTAAGCAGTTATAGGAACCCGAATCATATATCTAACATGTCTATTGCGAAGAGCACACCCATCCTGCTGCCATTTCTGCCAAGCTGGCCTGTTTGCCTTGATCTTGGTGTATTCTGATAATTGGTAATTACATGCCGTGTTTTCAGGCGCAATTACACAGTTTGCAATGTATTTTTTACCATGAATTGAAAGCTATGTAAGTCAGACACTGGACAACACTGATATGGTAGCTCTTACACACAATTGGTTGACCAGAAGAATAAGTGGCTCTTCATACAGTGTAAAGATCGCTTAGTCAAGAGGGGTTCCATGTGCGATTCTACACTGTATTGTGTAACCTAGCGTCTCTGGAATCGTATTTCACATACCCTGGACCTCAAGTTGGGATCGGTTTTCAGTCAAGACGTGGGACAAGTACTGATTCGATGCTCCTACACATAATTGGTTGACTATCAAGATTAAGCAATACAGTGCAGACACTGCTTAGGTAGTAAAGAGGGCTTCCATGTGTGGCATTGTACCGTGTTGTGTAACCCAGCGTCTTTGGAATTGCTTCATGGCACATCCTGGACCCCAAAGTGGTTGGTTTTCAGCCAGATGTCGCGTAACACTGCATGTGCACATGACGAGCTGAACCAAAAGGTTCTATACAGTCTAGGACAGTGTTTACACAGCTTAGTCAAGAAGGGAATCATGTGTGACATCGTACTGTGTTGTGTAACCTAGCGTCTCTGGAATCATCAACCTCAATATCAGAGCAAATAAGGCTGCACCGTGAGCTTGCCCCAAACATCACTACCCCTTGAAATCCGAAAAAAGCAAAAACAGAATTAATGCCCGTAGCTTCGTACAAGCGCACTAAAAATCGACTCTTGTCTAAGAATTCATTTTCGGCGGTCGGAGATGGTTTCACAGCAATATCTAATCTGCAACCACCTGCGGCCACCCGTGATGTTTAGGACCTTTTGGCCCGATTCCGATAAAACCAACACGAATATTTCCTCTTCTCTCACTCAACAGATGCACTGCATTAAAAACAGGTTTCGTCATAAAACTGAGACATACATGTTGTTGAGATAAGCAAGGAACGCCACGAATCACCTGCGTACAAGTAGGCTGAAGCGCCCGCCTCACTCTCACTTCTTCTCTTTCACCTCTATTCTTCTCCGGGGAAAACTTGCATGGTCAATCGTCATGGAGAAACTGTCAGACCGAACGCGGCCCGGATCGAAGAGCTGTACCGACTGTCGTCGTCGAGAAGTGGAATGCGTCTTCGACGACGACCAGTCTGAGTGTCAGCAGTGCATCAAACACTATCTCACCTGCCAGCCGCAGAATGAAGACTCATCTCCCCAAGACAGAGATGAAACCCTTCAAGAGTTCTCGCTGTTTGCCAGAAAGGTTGAGTCACGAATGATTCTTCTGCAGACTGCAATCGAACTCTTGGCTCGCAGAGTTGACTCGCAAACCAGCAACCGCGTCAACTATAGTAGTGAGCCAAGCTACCGGGCTGTGAGCCAGCTACTTGAGGTCGGTATAACTTTGGAGGCTCTGAAGGTCATGATGGCTTGAGTAGTCTAACCCTCTCTACATCACAGATACCGCAGACACCACAAACGCGTTTGACGGACTCGCTTAAGGGGCTTGTACCTGACAGGTCGGCTCTCACCAGGATTCTGGAACATAGTAGCAAGTTCACCCAGAACTGGGCGAGCTGGCCTCTAGCAACGGTGTCATACCAACAGCAAGACGACGACTCTGTCCCTGTCGAAACAGTTACAGTGTTTGATGCTGGATTTCCAACCGACGTCAACTCAGCTTTGGCCTTCATTGACAAGTCATTGTCCCCAAACCGCCAGAAACCACCAGACCCTGGCGCTGCCGCAAAATGCATAGTTTGGCTCTGTCTCTCCATCAAGGAGTTACCAATGAGGTTCAAGTATGTCGACAATCGAGCACCACCACCCTTTGAGCCAAGACATGTCATTGAGAATTGTATCTCCAAAGTTGAAGCACTGTATCGCATCAGCTCAACACCGGTCTGCAACATAGACTTTGTCCAGGCCCTTCTCCTCCAAGGCGAGCTATCTCTCTCCATAGGTCGCCCGACCAAGGCATGGAAGTGTATCAGGACTGGCATTGAGAACGCCATGCTTCTGGGAGTACACCAGGGCCGGTCTAGCCTGGATCGGGCTATTTGGGAAGAGTTATGGATTCGAGACCGACAGCTTTCACTCTTCCTTGGGATGCCCCATGCAGTTCCCGCACAATTGGGGCCCAGGGTAGTAGAGGAAGAGTACCCCCTTGCGGAAAAGGAAGCTATTCGCCAGATAGCCAAGCTATCGGGTCTTCTTACAAGCCAGACCCTCATGAGGGAAGACACTACTAGTGCCACGATCAACCGCACACTTGAAGAAATGGAAGAATTGAATGCAATGATTCCGGAGCATTGGACCAAAGGACACCTGAGATATGTCCCCTATCTCCCACACGCCTCGACCCGCGCCAAAATCAAGATCCTCTATCATTCATTCGAACTTATGCTAAACTGGCCTAAGTGTCAACTGTCAAACATGAATCCTGGGAGAGTTGACGACTTTGAGCCTTCAAGAAAGGCGATACTAGCATCAGCACAGGAGATCATAAAGGCCCAAGAAGCCATGAGAGCCCCGGAAGTCGAGCCGGACACGGTGATGAGGGCTGACTTTGTGGACTTCCTTGCTTTCAAGGCTGCGCTTGTCATGATAGCTGTGATGAAACACAGGGCGAACCCCATGCCGGTTGAAGAGAGCAAACCTCTCTGGAAGATGATCGATGAGCTGGGAGACAGATTCCAACAGACGACTAAGACATACGATGACCAGTTTGCCAAGCAGGCTTGCCTCATTCTCAAGATTCTGTTCTGCGCAAGCGAAGGGGATTATATCTGGTGTGGAACGTATGAAGCAGCCATCCCCTACTTTGGCAGACTCCAGATTCGTAGAGTCATCCTCGCAAGGGACTGGGCTAAACACAGCGACAAGGACACAAACCTAAACAGAATAGCTGTCGTGATGGAGTCGGACAATGTCGTTTTTGGACCGCAGTATGATCGTATCCCGGAGCTGGAACTGGCAGCGGACTGGACTGAGCGGGGACGTTCCAGGGTCTATGGATGGAGAACATTTTTTGAGTTTGACTGTTTGACTCGAGAAGGGTTTTAGGATGTGTGCTGGGCACCAATCCGTCAATATGGACGTGGAACTAAATGTTGGTCAACTTTGTGACATTATGAGACGTTTTCAATATACAACTTTTGCAGAACATTGGATCCAGATGTGCTCTAACACCTTCAGCGACGGAATGGAGAAGCATCCACCATGCTCATGCCCATCCCTTCCATTCCACCTCCCTCCATCGCAGCCATCATCTTTCTCATCTGTGAACCATCACCTCCTCCAGGGGCGCTCAGATACACAGCCTCTCCAACCATACGCAGCTGCATAGGGAAGCGAGGATCTCCATAGTAGTCAATGATCTCCTGCTTACTCGTCTTCTTCTTCAAGTTTTGCCACTGACTTGAATCCATTCCCAACTGCTCACACTCCTGCTGCTTCTCTGGTGTCCACCACGAAGGAAGCAGCCCTCTTCGTACTGATGCTTGTCGTAAGAAACGTTGAAAACCTCGTAGCCCGTCTGAAGCACCACCGTAGAGACTGTCTCCATCTGCTTGACTTTCAAGATTGTATATATCGTCCATGCGAAGGCGATAGGTGTCAATCAGAAGCCGATAGACGTCTTTCTCAGGACGGTTGTGCAGGTAAGTGCCGTTGTCGAGACGAGTAAAGGGGTTGGGAACAGACTTCTCCAGACCCTTCTTTGGGGACTTGCTCATTTCGTCTGGATCATGGACGTTGGCACTGGCAACTGAATCTGCCTGCTTGCCACAGATCTTCTTGTGGGCTTTCCAGTCGGCCTTTTGACATTCCCGAGAGCAGTATTGTGTGGTGGAACACTTGGCACACTGCTTGAGCTGAACTGCAGGCTCTTCCTTGTTGCAGGTGTTGCAGGCAGCCATAGTGGAATGAGTCGTTGTATGTCAGTCTCAGGCTTCGGTCTAGGAGTCTTGGGCCTCTTGTCTGATAACAGCTGAGATGATATCAAGGGAGGAGATGCAATTAAGTGATGTCGGTGGCTTAAGGTTTGCGGGGATGTGAATCAGCCAGGATGACCCTGGTCACTATCATCAATTCTCGAGTCTTCTTCTACAGACAACAATGATATGATATTGCTCTGCAACTGAGGCTCTTTCCGGCCTAGACCATTCGGCATTCTCGTAAAAGTGGCCAATGGATGTTTCGACCCTCACTACGTAGAGGCGGCTTCTTTGAGAACTGCCTAAGGCACAGTGTGAATGGTGTCAAGCTCAAACAAGTTAGAGACTCTCGTTGGGTGTAAGTCTGGAGTAAGGTAATGGAGACTCTACGTTGAACAAGGAGAGCTGCCCATATATATAGTGTATGTTATCATGTAACGTTACTTGCTGCCCTTTGGCTTGCATATATAGCCAAACAAGAGTGTGGTTTTGGGCTTCTTAGTAGATGCTTGCTGCAGCCTCGTGCTCTCCGAATAGGATTGCCTTATGATGGTTTACGAGTGATATCACCAATCAAGACAAACCTGACTGACCACACGGCGCCTGGAGTACCCAGGAACGCCAGTCTAAATAAGTCAAGATAACTGGGAGGATGCTTGTTGAGAAAAACAGGCGTTGCCATGAGTCTTTGCTCGCACCTGGCCAATCGTCTCTACTCTCAGAGACGAGCTATTGATAAGTTTGTATGAACTTGGTGTTGGCATCAAGTGAAAGAAAGCAACCCAACTTCTGAGAATATTCGCATTGAGGCCTGAGAGTTTCTTCCCAGACCCTTGGAGCCCAACCAAACTGTGCTTGTTGCCGGCAGGAGATGGCCGAACTTATCGTACGACATCTGTTTATTATATTGGTAGCGCTTATACTAAGTCTACTTAGCCAAAATGTGACCGCGGTCGTGGACCAATGACAGATACCAGCAAGTACCGAACAGGGGTCCATTACGACACAAGCAGAGCGAGACGGCTCTTTTCTTCCTTTGGTCATTATTACCTTTGCTTTACGTCGTGGGTTCTGTGTGTCGAGACATGTGAGAACGACCCCTAAACATCGCCATTCGTGGCATAACTTGGTAGATTTCTATTTCTGGTCTGACAACCTTGCAAATGGGACCGGATCTTCTGGGCCGGATCGTGTTATTACCGCTCCAGGAACCAAGTGCGGGTATGCATAAGTGATGGTCAACGTTAACAGCTTAGGTTGCGATCCGTGATCTGCAAACTGCATAGCCGGCAGTAGTTTGATCTTGGCTTATCTTTGTTACTTACCTACCTATCTAGGCATATTTCCAGCGGCACAATTAACCCCCTGTCATATACTGTGGATATCTTCCCGAATGACAATGACTCACAAATGAACTTGTCGGCACGTCTCTTGGCTTTCAGATTCAACATTATACTATTTGGCGATGCAGCTTGCGAAACAGTACACAGTTCATCGACGATACCGAACCCACTGGGAGAGCGGGAACTCAATGCTATGATAAGTGCACCAGGACCAGTAAAGCACGAAATACAAAGAAAATATGCGCTACTAAATGCCAGTATTCGGATAGATACTGAAAGATTCATGAAAGTGTATCTATTGTCTTGGTCACCATGGCTTCGATCTGCTGCCATCTGCGCCGCAAGAGTTCCCGCTGGCTACTCGAGCCGCCTTCTACCTCATCTATATCTCCCAGCGTCTTTCCGATGATGTTCAAGAAATCTTTCAGTGCTGTCAATAATAATTCATCAACTTCAGCCTGCGACGAACGCCCCTCGTCTTGAGCATCAAAAAACCGCTGCCATTGCCTTTGTGTACAGCATAGCATTCGCAGAGCGACCTGAGTTCTGTGGCACCCTAATGTCTGGTCATCGAGGGTGTATCTTCCAAGAAAGTTGATACTTTCAAGGTCGGCACACTGCGTCTTGTTCAGCATCGGAAGAATCACTTCATCTAGGTAGACATCGTCCCAACGATTCGTATCTAGAATGAAACCGTACTCGGATAGAAGAAAGTCGTTTGGGTGAGGCCCATACGATACGTAGACTTCCTCACCTTGGCGATAGATTCTATCCGCTTGAACGCTGTATCCCAGGGCTGAATAGGCGAGCTTGCATCCTTGATCAGCATGGTTGAACAGGTCGGCTGTTGGCATGCAGACTAGTCGGTCAGCATGAGCGTAGCTTTTCATCTTGGGCATGCTGTTGTAGAAGGTTCTGGTGTTGATGAGCACCCAAGAGTATAGGTACTCATCCCTGGTCAATCTCGGGAATGCTTTTAGAACAATTTCGCACTCGCGTCTGAATCTAGTATTCTGATCATCCAGGAGATCCTTGGCCCTCTTGGGCAGAAGGGCTTGGAGTTCACTCGGCCACATCATGGGCACACCAGCCTCTAGATCTTGCCGGGTTGGCAGGACGGTTTTCCACACAGAAAAGTCATCACTTTCGTCAAGAGCAATCTCCGCAGCCAAGACGCCATGGACTGAAACTCCTTGAAGGGCTTCGGTGATGTTCTTTGGTACTGTATCAATGGTGCGAACTGCCTTCATTGGCACACTCAAAATAGTTTCATTTGGCTTGGAGATATTAGAATGATTTTGAAAAAAGACTTGTTACTCACCTTGATATCGCGAGTTGCGACAATACCAATACCACGACCTGGAAGAATTTGAGGTTCAACACCTTTTAGTTTGACTCCTTTACTTTCTGCCCATGGCAGAAAAGCAGGATCAATAAGCATTTTGGGATAAATGCACACTCACAAGGAGGAGCTAGAAGAAGAAAGCAAGAGTTGGACCAGTAAAAAATATGTGCTACATGTTCCCTTTGACTCATTCATTCACTCTCCCATGTTAGATAGATCCTTTGCAAAGTTTCTACTGGATGGCGAGCTCAATACCGCTGAGTAAGCCCCCGAAACCCGAAGGTCGGCGCTGAAGCTAGGGCCACGTGATGCCATAAGCGTCATAGCTAGCTCTCATAGCTGCTCTACCTTCACTCATGATGGCTTGGTTTACATCCATTCAAGCCTTGTTTAACCAGACATGATCGGAGTTGATTCTTGCCAGTAGCTTTTTGCTTTACTTATTTAACCATCCGACGCACTTGCTACACAAATAATTAAGACGTGTTTGTTTTTTAGTACATGACAAATACTCACGACGTCTCAAGGGGGTTGAAATCAAGCCTCGACAGCTCTAACCTTGACAACACGTCGCAACTTTATCTTGCTCACAATCGCTCACTCACCCACTGTTTTCAACTTTTCCATAATCTAAGTCAAGAGCTTATTATCTTTAACATAATTCGCCATGTTCTATGAGGGAACCCTTCAGGAAGGTATCTCGACAGCCGTCGGTCAGCAGAAACTTGTTCTATGTTTCGTGACAGGTAATGTTTTGTCATCACTCTGACCCACGCAATAACTCACATGCCTTTTAGATGAAAGCGACGAGAGCACACAATGGGAAAATGAGTTTCTGGTCGATGATACGGTAGGGTCACGGAAATTTACAGATCATATGTGATGGGGCTAATTACGGTGTAGTTGAGCGACTTACTCAAGGAGCATTCTATTGCGCTCCGTCTTAAGGCTGGATCCGAGGAAGCCGGATACTTAGCTCAGATCTTCCCTCTACCACGGACTCCGACTGTTGTTATCATTAAGAATGGAGAACTAAAGGAGTACATCACACCGGGGACCAGCAAAGAGGATTTCTTACGGAGAGTTCAGACTGCTTTTAACTCCACTGCTGCGCCTACAGCCCCAGCCCCAGCTCCAGCTCCAGCTACAACCCAACCAACCTCGGCACCAGAGCAAACCAGCGCACCACAGCCCCAGGCAGAGACACCCGTACCTTCAGAACAGCAGCGCACTCCTCCAACAGCGGTCCCTTCAACGTCAGAGAATGTTCGTCGGATACTAGCTGAGAGGGCTGCCAGGCTGCAAGCCCAAAAAGAGGAGAATGAGCGCAAGGTGAAGGAGGAACGCGCAAGGACGAAAGAGAAAGCCAAAGCTGAGGCCGAAGCTGGTATGGACACGGACAACGCCCGGGCTCACAAGCAAGCTGAGGCAGTAAGGAAGAAGAAACAGAAAGACCAAGAGGAGAAGGCGCGGATTCTCAAGCGTATCGAAGATGACAAGGCAGAGCGACGGCTGCGTGCCGAGCTGCGTGAGAAGCAGAAAATTGATAACCTCAAGGGTGGCGACGTCGCAGCATCATTAGTGAACGCACCAGAAACAAAGCTGTCAAGCTCCTCCAAGTCTGGCGCGATAACGGCTCTTCAAGTCCGTTTGTTTGATGGTTCAACACTGAGGAATCGCTTCAAGACGACTGCGCACCTAAAAGAGGTCCGACAATGGGTGGATGAAAATAGAGGCGATGGTTCGCAGCCATACACGTTCAAGCAGGTCCTCACACCGCTACCGAATAAGAACATTGACGAGACTGAGGAGGATAAACCGTTAGGAGATCTTGGCCTTTTTCCGTCTTCGACATTGGTGCTTATTCCCGTCAAGAAGTTTACAACCGCCTACGATGAATCACAGGGCATCGTTTCGAGAGTTATTGGATTTATTCTCAGCATTTTCACATGGATATTCAGTCTTTTTGGAGGTGGTGATGACCGCGCTGGGCACCGAGGGCCTATGAACGATGCGCCGGCCAGTTCTCAAGAGCGTGTTCAGTCATTCCAGAATCGCAGAGACCACCAAAGAGATCAACAGCTGTACAATGGAAATTCAGTAAGACTCGGTATCCCACTCTGTATCATGAACTTGCTAACACGACAAAGCTGAACTTTGAGCCACGGCCAGAAGAGGAGGAGAAAGATAAATGATGGGGTTTCCCAATTTGAGTGGGAGTAATGTTCTTTTTTTTTTTTTTTTTTTGGCTGTATTATACAATTGACAGTGCTGAGATGTAACAGTAGTGTTTCCCCGCCGTATTCCTATATGCATGCACGCTGTCAGGAGATATATATCCCCGATGTTGTTTCCTTTCCCATAGTGATATCAAGTCCCTTTTGTTCTCTTTTCAACTTCTAATCCGTCCATGCTTACTGACCAGCGGCGGCCTGGCAAGCCTTGAGTTGCTCAAGATACCAGTTGCAGATCTGCATGTTTCCGTTGTTCTCATCCATGCACTTTGTGAAGTTCTGGGCGACGCCGGCGCAGTTATTCTGGTTCCAGGACTGCTCTTGGGGAGCGGCCTGGGCCTGGACGGGGGCAGCAGCCTCGGTGGAACCGCCGGAGAAGAGACCGCCGATGGCGTGGCCTACTGAGGAACCGATAGCGACACCGCTGAGAACAAGTTAGCCACACGTGTTCGAAGTATGAGCTCTACAGGTGCTTTGGAGTCCATTGCTCCACCCGGAACTTGGAAATCCGAAGAAACCAATTGTTATAGATTCGCAAGGGAATGCTTACGCAGCAGTACTGGCCATCTGGCCGAACAGTCCAGGGCCCTGAGAACCGGCAGCCTGAGGAGGCATGGCTTGGGCAGGAGGGTGAGCGGCGGCGGGAGGAGCAACGTGGGTGGCAGCGGGGCGAACCTGCTGAGGAGCAGGCTTGGGAGCAGCAGCGGTAGGGCGCGAAGGAGCGCGGCCGACGGATCGTTGACGAGGCATTATGGTTGTTGTGTTGTGGAGGTTTTGGTGGGAGATTTGGTGATGCGATGTTAAGTGTTGAAGAACAAAGTTCAAGATGTTGAGTTATGAGGAGAAAGATCGGAAAGAAAGAATACCGGAGGCACGGATTTCGGAGGCGCATATCAAAACAGCCAATCATGAGGGGCAAATTTCAACGAGGGATGGGGAAGATTGGCCAGTAGGGCCTCGGTAGAGGCATTCCCCCAAGCGCCAGGGGTCCAGAGCACTCCAGGACCTTCCGTTGACAGCCGCTGAGCAACTTTTTAGTGGGCACCTCCATTCATTGAGTCATGAGGTTAGTGAAGGCTACGATTGATTACGACCGCTTCCAACGACGGAGATATCGGGCATTTCACTATCGGATATAAGTCTTGTGCCAATGTGAATGAAACAAACGGTGAGTAAAGCAGTCTCGCAAATTCATTCTAGACGGTAACGCTAGAGCGGTCTGTTCTACTATATCAAAGCCCTGTACTCCATTTTCGTTATACATCTCATAAGCGCATCGTTTACGGTGTGCATCTGCCCATGTATCGGGGATACAAGCAAGCTTCTCGCACAGTCCAGAGCTTGAGGAGCCACGCCAGGAATCTAAACAGTTGTCAGTATACACCAAATCATAGTAGTACCAGATAACGTACCGCTCAGCTCCCAGACCGTATCCTCCGTGAGGAGTAGATCCGTACTTGCGCTGGTCAGTGTACCAGAAGTATCCTGTAGGATCAATGCCCTCTCGCTTGTAACCGGCCATGAGCTCCTCATAGTCCCAAATTCTCATGCTGCCACCGACAATCTCGCCAACTCCAGGCATCAGAACATCGACGGACTCGGTTACGCGGGGATCGTCCTTAGCCCTTGACATGTAGAAGGACTTGATCTCGACGGGGAAGTGAGTGAGGAAGATGGGACGGTTGATCTCGTCGGTCATCTTGCGCTCAGCAGCCTCGGCACTGGTCTCCAGTCAGTTTGTGTGCATTCAGAACTCTCGAAACACTTACATATCGTCGCCAAAGGTGTGGTCGTTGCCATCCTCGTTCTTGATACCACGCTCTCGCAGCCAATCAATGGCATCAGAGTATCGCATGCGCAAGAATGGCCGAGAAGGCTTCTCGAAGTCAGGGTTGTACTTCTTGATAGCCTCAGCGGCAACAGGGTTCTCGAGGGTCAGGTCGATGACACGGCAGATGACGTGCTCAAGATGGTCCAAGAGGTTGTCGAAGGTAATGAAATCCAGTTCAGCCTCGACGTGGGAGTACTCAGAAAGCTGGATTCAAGTTAGATGGGGTCGTTCGAAGACCGTGTCTGGCTATTTGCCATATAGGGGTACTTACATGGCGACGGGTAAGAGACTTCTCAGCACGGAAAGACTTCTCAATGCAGTAGCAATCACCAAGGACAGGTAGGACAGTCTCGAGGTAAAGCTGACTGGACTGAGTCAAGTATGAAGTCTCGCCATAGTAGTCGAACTTGAAAAGAGTAGAACCGCCCTCGACTTGAGTCTGCACAAGAGCAGGAGGGCTGACCTTCTTGACATCCAACTCCTTGTAAACGGTGTGGAAAGCATCCTCGACGATGTCGCGAACGAACATGACGGCGGCGGGCTTCTCGTGGCGGAGGGTAAGGTGGCGGAGGTTCATGAGGGTGTTGGTGTCACCGTCAACGGGAACCAGGTTGGTGAAGGCCTCATCACCACCAGGGGCCTTGGCGATGACCCTAAAGTAGTCGGCGCGAAGTTCTCGGTCGAGAGGGGCGTGAGCACCGGCGGGAACCTCCCAAAGCTCACCAATGATCTCGAGGGAGGTCTCTCGTGAAAGAGTAAGGGCATCGTAGGTCTTGGAGAGGTCTCCGGAAAGGAGACATTGCATGTAGTTGAGACCGCGGCGCAGAGTCACAAAGATAAGGCCACCTTGCTTAGCGACACGGTTGACACGGCCCTGAACGGAGACGCGCTTGACTCCCTCAGTGGGCTCATCCTTACTCTTTCGGAGTGTGCCAATCTTCGACGGGTCGGTCTCTTGGAGGTTGATCGCAACAGGCTCGGGAAGTGAAGGGTCGTTAGTGATCTTCAGCTTCTTGGCCTCCTCGAGAACAGCCAAACGAGCGGCCTCGTCTTGAGCATCCTTCTCAGCTCGCTTAGCAGCAGCATCAGCCTTCTTCTTCTGCTGAGCAGCGTAGGCGACGGCCTTCTTCAGTGCTGACTTGGCAGCAGGCTTGTAACCCTCCTCATCGTCCTTCTTCTTAACCTGGTACTCGGACTCGGCTCCGTGGCGGTAGTAGGCTTCAAGAAGAGTCTTGAAGGGGGCGGCCTCAGTGCCCTGAACCTCAGGGAGATCGCTTCCGGCTTCTTCGTCGACGTAGATGACCGCCATTTTGTGCTGTGCTTTGTTTTCTGCTTCAATCAATGCGGAAACAGAAATCACGGCCTTGGGTAGGAACTTGGAGGGGTTGTGGGTGCCCCGCGACTGCTCCCCTTGACTCACGTCCGATAATGGTGGGGTGAAAAATTGTTAGTCACCTCTCTGGCTTATCTTTCCACGTAGTACCGCGATAAGAGCTCAACTTTACCATAAATCTAATGCGATGCCGGCTGACAACAATGAGGGATCAGGTCTGAGACGGCTTCTTATTACCCAGCAGCTGCTAATAACTAATTGAGTCATTATAAAAGCATATTATTCTGATTTTAATTAGGAGACTTATCTTTATAGAGGCTATATGTATATTGCCTTTAGAAACCTAAAGTTAATTGGTATGTTTCAGTGTGTTGGCTTGATATGTCTCGTTGAGATGTCATAAGCTTTAACTATCAATCAATGTTGGATGACAAGGGAGCTACTATCCAGTAAGGAGCTCTTTGTGATTTGATGCCTTATCTTAAACTACAAGCATATGCCAATTGAAACACAAGTCCGTGCTCCCTTTAGATGTAATGTTCACTGTATCCCGCAAGAAAGCAAATTTCGGAAGCAAGCTACGTTTCAGAAGAGTCCGGTGTCTAATGTATTTGTCTCGTCACTATCTCCCTGAATCAAAAAGTCAAACCCGAATTCCCAAACGCCATGCCCAGTGAATTCAACTTTTCAAGGGGGCCATATAGGTCCCCAGCCATCTATTTGCCTGACACAATCTGGGTATCATTGTATGCCTCCTCCTGAAGCTCTATGCTCTGAATTCGACCATCATCAGCTGGCGCCAGACTTCTGTGCGTTTTCCAACCACTTGGCCCACTAGCATAATAATGTTGCTTTGCAATTCAGTTTTTCGACTTGTTCTTCTTGTTCTTCTTCTGCTTCTTCTTGTTCTTATCTTTTCCATCAGCAGAAGAGCTAGGCTGAGATGGAACGGGCGACTCCTCTGCTGGGCGCTTTCGGTTCTCAACAGACTTGAGCAGTGCCTTGGCACGTTCCTCTGCAATCTTTTCGGCAAGCTTGCTACTGATTGTTTTGTTGTCGCCCTGTAAAATGTCAGTCTTGGATCTGTCATGGCTTGGCCGCTACATACCAGGTCCGCCTTGAGGATACGCGCGGTAGCCTCTTGGTTAATAGTCAGGGTGCGCGTTTCAGGCTCCGGGGGAGACTCGATGTTCTTGATCTTTCCAAAATATTGCTGAATTCGCTTGAGTTCAGTCAGAACGGCTTGTGTTTGAGCCTCATTGCCCTCGTTTAATTTCAGTGATGCTATCGCGAATGTTAGTATTGATCATGTGGCGTCGTGTCAGGCGCAAGAGATCTCACAAAACATTAGGGATTCGATCGCGTAAGCTGTAAGTGAGAACAGTTTCGCCTTGTCTAATAGGGGCAACTGGGAGGCCATGCCTTCGAGGTTGCCCAACAAAGGCTGTAGCTTTTCTTCGAGATCGTCCAGCTGATTGTCCAGCCGATCAAGATCCGGTGTGATGTCCTTGACGTCTGTCATGTTGGGCTTTGTGATTAGGAATGTTGAGAGGCGCAATGTTGCGATGTTCACGTCGTCGCATGAAAGACTTCGCACAGGCGCAGAAACTTGTCAACCATGAGACCCAATCAGGCTTAGTGGCTCTTGCATTCATGAAGCGAAGTAATGCAACTAAAGGGTACCACAGGCAGAGAACTTCCTCAAGCTGAAAACAAAAGAATGCTAAAAGCGTATGCTCTTCATGAATTGTGGATTCCTTCAGTGAGCTTCGTATACGAATTCTGTTACTTGCATTTCCCTTTCGTGCTGTGTAGCCTTCAACATCACTATTTCCAGCATCAGACCAAACGATATCTGAGCCGAGCACTCATTGGCCAATTGCTGATGCTTCTAAGACCCACTATTGATCATCGAAAACTTAGGCTCTTGTTACTCTCATTGGCCCTGGTCTATGTCGAACCAGAGGTGAAAGCGGACTCGCCTCTGTCATTCTTCAGCGCATCACCAATTTAGCATCGACATCACCAGCTCTAACGCAACTCAACGCCTTCACGAACTGACAAGATAAGAAATCGACCTATTGTTAATCAGACTTACCAAAAACCGAGTCCTAAAGGCTAGCCTCCATCGCCTCTCGCTCGAGTCTGGATGCGCGCGTGCACATATTAAATCTCGATCTTTCGGCTTCCGAGCCACCTTTTCTCTCCACGACGACTCGATCACAAACTTCAAGCTGGAAATCATAATGCAGACGCGGCCGACCACTCAAATAGCGAGAAAATCGACCCGATGGCTCCGAGGTAGCCCCAGTTTTGGCTATACACGACTCTTTGCTTCGGCAGTGCCTCCGACAGAACAGAAGAAACCAGAAGCCGTACCCCCAGAACTCGGCAGTACGCCATCACGGCCATGGAAAAGCTCTAGTACCCAAGCCGGATCTGTCACACCTACATCAACAAGCCCTTCGTCGCAATTCTACGTCCCCTCGGTTGTCATTCCAGCTGAAGCAGCAAAATCTGGACCAGTACATAAGATTCATATCCTAGGCGAAGATGTCAGATCGAGATTCATCGCCCACGCTCTATGTAGCGTTTATGATTCCGTTGAGACAGTGCCATTCCGCGAAATGCCCAAGTCAAGATATCGAAATATCGAAAAGGTTCAACCAGAACGAACAAGGAAGAGTGCATATGTCGAGAAGAATGCAGCCACGCCCGAGAGCGATGCTGTAGCTCAATCTGACCGCTCGCATATCGATGAGTTGATAGTTACCGGCCGTGGCTTTGAGGCTGTTAAGGCGATTGCTTCAATCAAAGATCGGATCGACGATAAAACATCGATTTGTCTTCTTAACGACGGCATGGGAGTGCTTGAGCAAGTTCGCGAACAACTCTTCAACGGAACCCAACCTGAGCCCAACTTTTACTTGGGCCATATGTCCCATGCGCTCGCTTTCAATCGGAACAGGGATTCTGTTAAGGAGTTGAGGAGTGGGCGAACAGTCTTCACCAAAGCCGATCCGGTACTAACTGCGGAGAAAGAGCTCTACATCCCTGTTGAGCAGCAGCCTAGTATGATGCATTCGCTGAGAAGGGTCAAAGAGCTCAACACAACCTTTAGTAATTACGAGCACTGGCTAAGGTTCAAACTACCCTCCGTTATGTTCACGGCTGCTGTTGAGCCCGTCTGTGTGCTCCTTGACCTTTCATACCAAGGTCTACTAGAAAATGGAAATGCTCAAAGGATGATGAACAAGCTTCTAGGGGAAATGGCTATAGTGACGGAGAACATGCCCGAGGTCCAAAACTCGCCCGACCTCATAAAGTTCCTCCGCGGAGAAGGCCTCAAAAAGTTCTGCTACCGTCGCATCACAGGCAAGAGCAAAGCCCCCAGTGATCTGCTGACACGCATCAGCAAGGGTCTGCAAACAGATATTAACTATCAGAATGGATACTTCTTGAAGCGGGCTAGGATTCTCGGCATAGACACACCAACAAATCAACTGATGGTCCAGATGATTAAGGCCCGACGCATTGAACAAAATAAAAAGTTAAGGTCTTTCATACCCATCCAGGAGGCATCGCCAAACGATGTTAGGAAGAAGTTTCAGCACAAGTTTAAAAATGACTTTTTATAGGATAGTGTTAACGAATTGCATCTTTAGCACTTGGGGCATCTATATATGGTTGGAGATTTCACAATAGCACTTGAATTGCTTATACTAAATACACTCAACAACCCTTTCTCAGTTAACAGAATAATGGACACTAAATCAATAGTATCATGATGTTTAATGTGTTGCTTAGTTTTGCTTACGTAACACAATGCCCCTCCAACGATGTGCAAAGCAGCCCCGCGGCGTCAGGCTGATCTCGCGACTCACCAAAACGTTAAACAACGTCACGTATTAAAATCATGGACGACGCAGAGTTAGAACAGGTTGCTCACTCTTTTGGCATCATCGGGAACTCATCACTGATGATCTTCGCAGTTACGAAAAGCTCGCCTGGAGCAACTGAAGGCTGAAGCCGGTGGCAGTGGAGGCGGTTCGTCTAGCCAGGAACAACAACAGCAGCGCCAGTCAGTTGTCTCGACCCATACCGCGCGACACTGTCTTACTGACCTTGAATAGACAGCAGCAAAATGACGCTCGTCAACACATCCTGAACCAGATCCTCCACCCCGAAGCCGCCGACCGTCTAGGCCGCATCCGACTTGTGAAGGAGGAGCGCGCCGCCGACATCGAGAACCGACTTATCACACTTGCGCAAACCGGTCAGCTTCGACAGAAGGTCACTGAAGCACAACTCAAGGAGCTTCTCAACGCTATGTCGGAGAGCAAGGAGGAGGAGAAGATTGTTGTGAGCAGACGCAAGGCGTGGGACGATGATGACGATTTGGACCTGTAAGAGGTGCTTGTGATACCATTGAATTGAGAATCAGAGCGAGGAAGTAAGGCAAATTCGTGGGCGGGACCTGCTTTTCTGTCTCGAGTGAAAGGAAACAAAATGACTGTGATGGCTCAAGGTGCAGAATATGGGGACTCTTCCTCAGACGTTGAGGATAAAATCTGGGGTTTCTACTCGTATGATTTGATGATGTGCATGATTCAATTGACTCGACAGATCAGGAATCTTGGAACAGTAATTTTGGCCTCAATAACAACGCTAATTGGCAATTCTAAATTTGACATTTAATACAGTAGAGTACAGGTATTGCAAGAGAAGCCAGATGGGAGAGAACAGGCAGACAATCATAGCCCCTGCTCTCTCAGCTCTTTAAGTCTCTTCTTCTCCTCCCTCTCCCTCTTTCGAATGTCTCTCATATCGGGCGGTTGCTCAATACCCAGCTCTTTTCTCAAGTCACTAACATCATCTTCAAGTCTCTCTTCCCAGAATACATTGATGACCTCTTTGCTCCGTGCCCCGTTCTTCAGGGCCCAAGGTAGGTATATCGAGGCGAATCGCTGCCTCTCGCTTCTCTTCATAGTAGCAGCCGCAAAGACACTCAAGCCAGTCATGGGAAGCAACGTATTCGCAAACTCAAAAGCCTTGAGAGCAACCTCACCCTCGCGCACGATAGGCAGACCAGTCAGAGCGTGGTAGAAGTCATGACACTCGCGGTATCGCTGCATGACATATGCGCACTCTTCGTCGTCGATGTACCGCACCGTAGCTCGAGTATCGGGGGACACGCCTTCGCGATCGAGCCAGCCTACGTAAGCGCGGCCAACGGAGTTTGCAGGCAGTGCGCGCAGAGCTTCTAGGGAGAGGGTTTTGGAGGAAATTCGAGGTCGAGCTCGGAGGATACGACGGCCGGTTGGATCGGCGAGCATGGCGTCGCGGAGGCGATAGATAAAGTAGGGCGTAGCAGTGGCTTCGCCAGTAGCAGCGATGAGGTCTGAGGGCGATCAGCTAGAGAAACAGAGGGATCCTGCAGAAAATCATTTCGCATACCATGGCGATAGGGATCGAAAAAGGACATGACGCTGGCCCCAATGGCCAGCCCAGCCCGCTCAACTCTCGTTAGAGGAACATGGCCTGGGTAGTTTGGCGGGGGCCGGTTCAAGCTTGTGAAGCTCCTCGGCGACGAAGAAGAGCAGGATGCACAAGATGTTGCCCGTATCATAGCACTAGCATTCCGGGCAGATCTAATTGACCTTATTTTAGGAAGTGCGCTCTCCATTTGGGCTCGTTATCTGAGGATGATGATAGTGGTTCGATGTTTAAGCTTTGGCGATGATCTAACGGGCTAGGCCATGACTCAGCTTCAAGGAATTACCGAGAGACCAGAACGAATCAGGGCTGAAGTCTCTTTGGTGGAACTGTATATTCAATTGGATTTAGTTCAACGGGAATAATCAAGTTTGTGTAAGTCTTATTAGTATCTCGACAAGTCGACGGAAATAATGAATGAACACCCAGCCTTATGATATACGATGTTGGGTGATATGCTGGCTCTGCACTGTAACCAGGCTCAATCACAACCCTTGCCAAAGTTACAAACAAAGAGAAGATAACCGGAGCAATGAGATTTTCATATTGATCGTGTACTTGAAATGAGGTTCACGAGGGCTTTTGTACTAGAACTAACTATCTTATCCAGTCCGAGTCGCACTGGTGATGAATTGAATCACTCTATACTCCTTGTCCTTTTCATAATCCACATCCTCCTCGCACTCCGACCACTCCTCATGCTCTTCCAACTCCCTGCACTCCTGGTTCTTCTCCGCTTCCTCCTCGTCCTCATTCTCCTCAACTGCCTTCTCATCTTTCTCCTTGCCCTCGCCCTCACTCTCGCTCTCATCATCATCCTCGTCCGCTTCATCTTCCTCGATCTCTTCATCTTCCTCTTTATCATCGTCATCGTCCTCGTTCCCTTTTGCCCTCTTGCTTCTCCGCACCCATATACCTTTCTTCCCGACTTGCCAGGCCCCAAGGTCATCAGCTTCCTTCACTTCATAACCTTGAGCTTCTGGCCCCCGTAGCAACTTCATGTGGATCTTTTTCAAGCTCCGCGGGAGTGGTTCATACATGAGCATGTCGCAAACTAGCTCTTCTGTCTCTCTGGCTCTATCCAAGTCACACGAGCAGCCCGTCATCTCTGCTTCAATGGTGAGAGTCTCCAAGGACGGAGGAAGTTTGTCGTGTATAGTTATGTACCTCTTATTCTCATTATCTATGGGCCCAACAAAGTTGAACCTACCGATGGATAGATGTCTCAGGTCTTCTAGTTTTCTGAGACTTCCGATATAGTTCTTCCAATCAGCGATGTGAGGATCCCACATTGGTTTCGTGACTGAAAGGTCGATCAGGTTTCGCCCATGGGTTCTGAGAACGTCGCCAAACTCTTCAAGATTATGACTAGCATCTTTCACGTCTCCGTAGCCTATGAGGCCCATATTGAGTTGGGTGAGGCTTGTGCATTTCTCCATGATGGATTGGAGGGACATGGGCTGTAGGATGCAGTTTTCAAGGTCGAGCCTAGTCAGGTTGCTGGGCGCCTTGCTCCAGCCCAACTTCGAACAAGTATATTGCAACAATGCAAAGCCGTCAAATCTCAGGGCCTTGATGCTTGGGTGGTTGAAGAGACCGCTGACTGTTTTACACCGTATTGGGGAGCCCAGTTTGTCATCATAGGATCTCAGAGTTACCGACTCGAGATGGCGGAAAAGGAGGATATTCGGGATACCTTTATACACCTGGCCCCCTTCGTTGGGCTCAAACCCAGCATAACCTTTGTCTTGGTCACCTTCAAATGCGTCAGTCAAAAGAAACGGCGTAGATTTGAGGTCGGTAATCCAGAGCTCGAGGTGTCTCAGCTCTGGCATGAGAAGCATGAGAAGCACTTTCAAACTTCTGTATGGCCGTTTGAATATTCTGAATTTCAACTCCTGCTGTATGACAGTCCTGAGGCCTTGGGGGATTCTATCACGGTCAGGTGATAAGGACAGCTTTTTGAAATGCTTGGTCATCCAGTCGAGGAAGTATGGATGCGCCATGGGATCGTATCTCTGCGAACAGAACGTCCTCACGGTGAGACCCCACTCAGGATCCTGTTGCAGGCGTCTTGCAAGTTGCATCCATTTCTCATCAGGGTCCTCTTCGAGGACAAAAATGCTTCGAAAGAGATGGAACTCTGCAATCACACGCAATCGTTTGCAAACGCGGCTCAGAGACAAGAGTGCCTCGTAGGACGACTTGGTATCCCATCCGCCTTCCCAATCTTTGCATTCGATAATGGTGCAAATGTGAAGCAAAATCTCGTTGGGCACACACAGAAGCATGATAGCGATTGAGGTGGCAATTGGAGTAGAATTGAATGAAGGCAGAGAAGATGAGAGGAGATGCCGATGGGATCGGAGCTGATCAGGCTGGCAGGTTGTGCTTAAGTACAAAAGGTACTTTTGTGAGGTACTTATGCTGTGTAACCCACGATATGTAGGATATTATCACGAGTAACATGATATGCACGAGCAAGACTGTGGCTTGAACCAAGACCATTGTCGTAGTCTGGAATGATACCTTGCAGGTTGCCAATGAAAACCATTTCTGCTACGTCGCAAGTTGTCTCTTCTCTCAACTGAAATAACTCAGTATATTCACACCGGGTACTCGTGTGTGGGTTATGTAATATATCTGTCATACAACAGTCTGTTTGCTTTTCATCAAATTGATCATCTCTTTCCAAGCCATAGTTTCTCTATTTCATTAGGTCTGTAGGTGCGTAGGTAGGGAGGGTGAACCAATATCCATCTTGTCATCCTATTCTCCGCGTACTAGCTCAAGCCTCCCAGAATAAGGCTCTCCCGCAAACGAGCGCCGTAGTCGTGCCTCGTTCTTGACACTCCAGCCCTCAACTTTAGTGAAGTTAGTGATCCTGTCATTCTCGCCGTCAATATAAAAACCATATACAACTTCCTGTAGTTTGGGTAATTGGTTGTTGTAAAGGAAGCGAATCACTCGGTCATCGTTAGCAACAGACATTGTTGCCAGAGTGTCACAATTTGCCACCCTACACACATCAACGAAATCCATTTCAAGCGTCTCAACGGATTCAGGCAAGACCTCCGATAGCGGGACTGCGTCCATCAATGTACCTGCAAGTACAAATATTGGAGCTGAAAGATGTCGGAGGCGCTTAAGCCCTTGTAGAGAGCCAATCCTGCTTTGTGCGTACTCTTCGCAATCGTAAAATCTCAGCCTGAGGCTGACAAGGGCCTGTCCAAACTCTCTGAGAATTCTTCCAAAGTCGTATAGGTTCACCGTCAAATCCTCTTCATTTACGTCGTAGCAATCTGTAAGATCCAGGTCCAAGTATTGTAAGGCCTTGCACCGAGAAAGACTGTAGTGTAGGAAGGCGGGCCTGATCATACCACCGTCGAGTGTCAAACTCCGTAGCCCGCTCTGAAGATCTGGAACCATGGGAGGACTAATAGTGAGGTTAGGTGCAAAAGGTGACAGGAAGAGTCGCTTGATACTGGGAAGGAGTAGTAAATGTTCTGTACTACAAGTATCCGGGTCTTCTGATTTGGCCCGTAATGGCGACCAGTGTATTTCTTCTAGCTGACCGAGGTAGTTCGCAACTGGTTCTGGTCGATCTGCTGTGCCAGGCTGGGGTGTCTTCATCTTTCCCCCTAGGATCCAGGTCAGTGCCTTGGAATGTGTCTGGGGGTCTGTCAATACGACCATCCGAAGCTTTGGCATGAGGGCCAGAAGAAAACATGTCCCAGCCTCGGTGGCAGAGTGTCTTTCTATGTCTCCCCTCAGCAAGTCTCGGAGCTGAGTAGGCTCAACCCGTTCAATGCTTGGTGGCCAAAACTCACTGTTGACCAAGGGAGCTTTCCAGTTTCCTGAGGAACTCAGATCGATCGCACGGATTTCCGACCTGAGCTCCGGGTTTAAGAGGAGCGTACGGGCAAGTAAACACATCTTTGTATTATTCTGTTGGTCGGGTAGCTTTCCGCTCGATATGGTATGATACAGATTTCGCCTGGCCAATCTGTAAAACTGATGGCTGACAAGACACAGTGATTTAAGAGTTGGAATATCAGTGTCTTTCGGGGATGGATAAAGGCCATGATCTGATCCATCATCGACATCTATGGTATCCTCGAAGTTGGAGAATACAAGGTTCCAGATCTCATTACACAAAAATGGAGGCATCTTTGTCCTAGAAGTTGCATTAGTCTTGGATATTCTCCCTTCTCCTCCTCTTCCTGAGCGAGACTTACATGTGATGAGTGGTTTTATCGCGGCGGGGTTTCGAGTCGTCGAAGATCGAGGGAGCAGAATTAACAACAACGAGAATAATAGCTCCTAAAAGCCTCTTGTAACCCCCGAGAAAGAAGCTTCTGTGAGCTTCATAACTCTTGGCGATTACCTGAAGCATGGTTTGAAAGTCAGATGCCCAAGCAATTGAAAAGCTGAAAACCAAGAGCTTATTCACCAGCGGTAAATATCGTCCTTGCCGTGTCGTAAGTGAAGCTGAGTGTTTATTATGAAGTCAAACTTTGGTAAAGACACGACATTCATGCTCGAGGGAAATCGTAAATGGCTGGGAGACAACCAGCACATTAGCTAATAAGGTCTCACCCCATGTCAGTATGAGGTAGTAGATATGGCTGACGCTCTTTGAAGCGCGCCTGTTACCGTTTAGCGACACGCAAACACACACTGTCCAAGTGCATGCAAATACTAAATACTATCTAAGCCATTCAAGTTTAGGTGTTTATAAATACTTTTTCGCTTATCGTGAGCTAATCAACCTAATCGTGTTCTAACTTCATTTTGTTACTGGGTCTCATACGAACGCTTATTCTGTGGAGCATGGCAAAAGAGCCAGACACTTTTACACAGTAGACAGCTATCTCCCAGAGGAACGTACAAAAGAAAGGATACCTTATCTATTCCAGTATTAGCTGTGATTTTATATCTCACCCTACACGCAATAAAAGATCATCGTAATACCTCCACAGCACAAGGCCAGGCACAGTGGGGTCTGTATAGCAACGCTCCAGGCTACGAAGTCAAGATCTCTACACCAGTCGAACATAAAACTTTATGTGAATACCGACCCAATTAACTCTCGTTGTGAGAAACTCGAAATTATTCCCACGTATGGCAAGACTCTTCCTCGGGAGTGCAAGGTTAGATCAGGGACAGTAAGACGTAAACAAACTAGTTGTAATATTACACTAGCGTGTATCAACCACTAACGGCATTTCTTCCCCAGTTGGGCTATTCGTTTTTTTATCTCTTAACTAATGAGACCTCCTCTGAAAAGCTCCCGGGTTTTTCTTTTACGGGACCAAAGCTTGTCAACGATTTGTCAAGTGGCTAGCCTGCTCACCGCCTCTCTTTCGCAATGTATGCGCTACAGCTATCAACTTGTGACGTTGCATACGTTATATATTCTTCATGACTTCTTGGTCATAACTGTGTTCTTCAGGTGCCAAAGCAAACGATACCTCTGAGAAAGAATACCACCCTTGACAACTTGACTTGCCTTGCTGGGGAACAATGCTTAGCCCCCAAAAGGTAGAGACAACATTTAAGCATCTGACCTCATGCATCCTCGCAAATTACTGGCTCTCAAAGATATCCTCATCAGTTTCGGATCGCTGAGCCCTCACTTTCATATCTGAAAATGGAGCTCCTGTGAACCAAAATAACCTTTAGTGACTGGCCGATCAACGGGTGTCTCCAGTTGCTTTCTGTTCTCTTATCACTTTTTATATCCTGAAACCTAGCTTCCTTAATCTCAAAGACTCAGATTTCTGTTTAAAAGTTATGTCAAAATACTGGGCGAGACTTGAATTAGAGTGTCAGTTGAGTTCACTATCCCTGGGGGTTTCAAGCCAGACAGAGAACCAATAATCCAAGGCACAGCTCATTAGCATCAATTATGCATTCAAGCACTGTTAGCATGTGATTTTATCGTAATTGACGTGTTACTGGGCGCAGTTAGCTGAGCTCGTTGACAACAATGGAACTCTGGTCCAAGACGTCTGAAAGCCTTGATGAATTCCAGCTATTTCAGTAACTCCTTAACATAAAACTATGATATATCAAAACAATGACAGGTCTAACATCCATAAACAAGGCAATTGTAATATCAAAGCAAGCGGCAAGAAACATATTCGCTCTGGCAACTCTGCTCAGTGTAAACTACCAGTAGTACACACTGAGCCATTCTATACCCAGATATCCTAAACTGCACAACATTTTCTTACCTCTATCTCCAACTTCCCTTCTCTTACTCCTCTTCGCTCATATACCACGTACTGTACATCACTCTTCTTCCTCCTCCTCCTGGATAGCATCCTCCCTCGCGTGTCTCTTTTCCTCTTTGATATCCCTTCCCAGGCAAAAGGGGCATCGACGATTGTGCTTCAATGAAAAAGGCTTGTTACATCCACCACAGATGGCGAGATGTTGTTTCTTCACACATCGTGTTTTGGCACTTTCATTGCACACAGGGCTGCCTTGTTAACTTCTGCAGTCATTTATTCAGGGCGTTACTTACCAATGATGCTTTCCTTCTCTCTTTTTGCATCCCATGGTGAGAGTTCAATGATCTATTATATAATTGTGTTTGAGTAGTTATGTTCGTGGAGATGATGATTCAAATGTTTGCGATACGATTTGTGATTAGAACTGTCTATTCGAGTCTTCTCAAGACATAGTTATACAGGAACGAACATAAATCAATTCTCTAGGCCTCTTTGTTTCCTATCTGAACTTCATTCAACTTGTCGTGAGGGTGTGGTTGAGGGGCAGACCAAAGCTTTCAGCTTGTCTTCCAACTCATTCCACTTTCCTTTGTCGTAATCATCCTCCCCAATATCCAAAACAACACTGATAGAGTCGTCTTTGTCTATACCTAGAGCAACTTGGACAAACTTGCAACAGATTTCTAGCCTGTTCATAGAGTTGAATGCTGCAATGGCAATGGCTTCAGCAATATGGCTGTCTTGCGTCACACCACAGTCTCCTTGCCCCGACAAAGCTTTACACATCTCTTTGTTGTAATGTTCCCGGTATCGTTGAAGGGTTTCTGGCGAATCCTCAGTCTTTTGGTAATGGGGCCAGCCATACATCAAAGGATCCCAGTCCCTGGTGAGCCATCCTGGATAAGCAGCGTACCCGAGGTGAGGTGGCATTGTCTGGCAATGGTCCCAGTCAATCAACCCTGTCACGTTCCCTTTCTCGTCTACAAGAACATTCTGAGAGTCAAAGTCAGGCGGGCAGAGAACAAATCGAGAATGATAATGAAGAAGTGGCGAGTTCTCCAAGAAGACCTTAAGCAACTTGTCCTCTGCACGATCCCAGGCATTGCCCGTAGATCCAGACTCTATGCTGCACGCGAAAAGCTCATCCATTGAGAAATAGGTGCGCGTAGCTTTAGCATGCACACTGTCATCGTCGTTTTCAACCCACTCAAACATTGGGCCGAGAAAGAAAGAGCCGTCTTCTGCCTGCATCAGGGAGCCCATTTTGTCGAAAGTCATGGAAGAGAATTTGGCCATGATGGTTGCGATGCTGGTCAGAATGTTGAGACGAAGCTGTTCTCGCGCCTCATCATCCATTGAGTCTTTGAACCAGACACTAGACACGGTCTCTCCGGTAACAAAGCTCATGCAGATGAAAGGTGCACTAATCTCGTTGTTGTTGGTTGGGTCCCAGCTGTACACTTCGGGCACAGGCGCTCCGGTCTGTTCTTTGATGAAACGCATTGTTGCGACTTGCGATGAAAGGGCATCTTCTGCTGCCTTTGTCATTCCATCACCCCAGCCTGTGGCGGGGATTCGAATAACCAGCTTGACTGTTTCCAGCTGCACAATGTGGACGATGTTGTAAGACCCGGAAACTGTGTTAAGAAGCTCTGCCTTGCCTGGGACAACATGAAGCACATCTTTGGCAACTCTAGTGGCCAGAGCGATGATAGACTCCTCGGTAATGTCAACGAGAGGGCCAAAAACATCACGATCCAGCTCTGAGCCGTCGTCAGAGTCGTCATCCGAGCTGTCATCTGAACCAGCATCTGAGCCATCATCTGAGCCATCATCTGAGTCGATTGCCATGAGGTCGTCTGAGTTGATTTCTGAATCAGTGTCTGTCCACTCATCCGAGTAGTAATCCTGTGCGGTCGACATATTGATGAAGTGAGGGAATTGAGATTTGCAGTATTGTTGATTGGCAATGTAGGGATGGGACCACTAGAGCCCGTTGAGTTGAAGCCGGTTGTCGTTGGTATTGAGTCTTGGATCTTGAGCCGTGGAGTTAGGTATTTATAGATCAAAGGCCATTGAATCTCTTCACACTATGTGCTGACCTGGAACACACAAACAACAACTGTTCATTGGTCGACGCATGTGATATTTCGAACACTTTCTTTGTTCAAAATCTTTAGCTCGAACATGGATGGACTCGAGTCACATTGACCAGCACAGACGCTGAACGAATGTTTGCCTAAGAGAGTTTGCCGTTAGCCTTGGCAAAGGGCGGATAAGTTGAATGGCGTTTTGAACCAACATCTACCAGCCTAATAAAGGGATATGCACGTCGCCGATAATTGCAGATTCTACCAAGTTTTACGTATGACTGCATTGGAGCAGTTTTATTGAATATAGGAACCTTCAAAGAGAACCAAGCATTCCAATGCTGTTCCAATGCAGGTCTCCATGTCAGAGAGGGGGGAACATGCATAACAATTGCAAACACACAAGCTTCTAGAAGAATGAGCTGTAAGTTCTATGTCTCCGAACATACCAAAACATTGATTGTTCGTCTTTCTTTGATAGGAACCGGTAAATAGCAAGCCTAAATTGCAGTGTTGGAACACATGGAGATAGGAGAATGAGGTTATCAGCAACTACGCATTGGAATCACGATTCCCCAATGTCACTTCACTTAATTAATGGGCTGATATTCCGGTCTATTAACTCTCTGGGTCGATTGCCAAGGTTTAAATAGCAAAGCTGAGAGTCAGATGGAGCTCCCTAGGCCGGCGACTCTCTACAAAATTACTAGGTAGAGTTATTTTCTCCTAATCTTCAGCGAAGCATTCTTATCAAGGATGTATTCTATCTCATTTAAATCAATATATCTCTTTAGATAAGTACATTGGCAGTCAGCTGCTTCACCAACTAAAACGCGAGTTCCATTAATGTGACTTCGTCTCTATGAATCCAAACAGAGACCAACCCCAGTTTATCTCTATTATTCTTCTCTAACATTGGGGTTCGGCTTCGTATATGCTGATGATTCTTCTCTCTTCAGTGCAGACTTAGTATTAGAGCTTTAAGTTACGGAATCTAGAAACTCGACTTATTACCTCGAAATGACTGTATGAAGTCGACAGTGAATCACGAGCGGTGGCACAGCAAAGCGCTTACTAGAAGAAAGCTTACAGGTTTCTGAAATATAACCAAGAGCTTCTCCTTTTTTATCTATTCGCATCTCTTTTATTCATACTCTTGGCTCCTATTGCCCCTGAGGCGGTGCCCTTGAAAAGGGGGAACTGCACCTTCGAGTGCACGAGATTACCTGTAGCTGGCAGCTGTTATTCTTGACACTGTCGACAGATGCAGGCACTGCCTGCCAGTGCCTTCCCCCTTTTATTTTTGCAGTCCAAGGTGGCTCCTTCCTCTTGTAATCGAAGCGGCATCACGTGGGGCTCGTAGACGACACGAGAAGGTACGGATGCCTCAGATCTGCACTCAACCCACTTACCTTCTCAAAGCTGCACAGCTTCGTTGCAGCTTTATTGCAGCTTCCTTTTTCTTTCATCATTCGCAACAGTCTTCTTACCTTACCTTATGTATCACCATGGATTACACGTCGTTTCGTGATTCAACTGCAGAGTATGGTATTCGTCTCGAGGACGGTGAAGCTCATCCACTCCGAGAAAATGATCTTCATAGCAGAAGATATTTTGAGTTACTCGCCATTCGTCGGAGACTTCCAGCTTCAGCCAAGCGTCAAGAGTTTCTTGACATTTATCATCAACACCAGGTAGCGGCACTCTTCACATCATAAAGCATGGCACTAATTCACACAGGTCATTGTCGTGTCTGGCGAAACGGGCTCAGGTAAAACGACACAGATTCCTCAGTTCATTCTTTTCGATGAACTTGGTTCATCAAAACCTATCGCTTGTACACAGCCCCATCGGCCATCTGCTATTTCAGGTGCAGAGAAGGTCGCCTCTGAGCTAGATGTCAGAGTGGGTGAAGAAGTGGGATACCAGGTTCGCTTCGATAAGCGTATTTCCCGAGTCAAAACACGCTTAAGCTACATGACCGACGGAATGCTTGTACAGTTGGCGCAAGGCAATGGTTCTTTCGGCAAATACGTAAGTGTTGTGTCCAGCGCCTTTCGCCTCTTTCTAACACCCCCTAAAGAGTTGTGTCATCATTGATGAGGCCCACGAGCGCACCATCCCGACAGACCTACTTCTAGCACTATTGAAGCGTGCTTTACCACTCTTCCCTGATCTAAAATTAGTCATCTTGTCTGCCACTCCTGACGTGGGTATATTTCTGAACTACTTCGGTCAGGGCAGTCATCTACCTCTATCCGGCCGAGAGCACCCTGTCGAGATCCGTTATCTCCAAGAACCAACTCCTGATTACGCTAGTTTAGCTCTTCATACTGCTCAACACATCCATCAGACTACTGGGGATGGTGATATTCTTGTCTTTATGCCGTCTACAGCCGAGATCGAAGATGCTTGTGGACAGTTGCGATCGGCAACCTGGGGTCTTGAAGTGTTGCCCCTTTATTCTCAGTTGCCCAAAGCAGAGCAGGAAAGAGTCCTCACACGATCGTCCCGCCGTCGGTGCATCATCTCTACGAATATTGCAGAGGCCAATCTGACGGTTGATGGTGTTGTCTACATCGTTGGTATGCTGGCCATTGTCAAATTATTGTTCAATTCAGACTGGAGAAACTGACCATGATATCCAGACACCGGACTCTGTATTGAGTCGCGTTTTAATCCCCGGATCGGCCTCAGGACAGTTTTTACCGGGCCTATCTCTAGGACAGCAGCAGAGCAGCGAGCCAGTCGCGCTGGTCGAAATCAGCCAGGCGTATGCTATCGCATTTACACGAAGGAGCACTACGATGAGATTCTTCTTCCGACAACGCCCGCTTCCATTCACACAAGCGACCTTTCTCGCTTGGTTCTACAGATCAAGGTTATGGGATTCGATGATGTGGCCAATTTTGATTTTGTTGACAAACCTGATCCCGAAGTCTTCTTTCGCGCTCTCGAAGATCTTCTTGCTATGTACTGTCTTCCGTTTTCGTTATCTCGTTATTTCTGGCATTAACTAAGAATAGGGGATATCTTGACGATACTGGGACTATCACTCCCAAGGGCCAGATGGCTTCAAAACTTCCAGTCCACCCCGTATGGTTCAACGCACTTGAAAAGGCTCATGAGCTCGGCTGCAGTAGTGACATGATAACCATCGCCGCCATTCGAAGCACACGGCATCCGATCTTTGTCCGTGGTCAAGGCCCCTATTCCACTGCAGGTCAGGCACATCGTTTTGCCTGTTTCACCTCTGATCACATCACGCAGCTCAACGCAGTGGACGCATTCATGAAGAAGGAAGATGAGGCCGAGGATCTTAGACATGATGGGGTTTACGTCGACGTATCGGGGTGGTGCTCGGACAATTCTCTCAGCATGCGTGCCCTTGAAGAATTCAAGCGTATTCGCATGAAGCTGAGGAAGTCATTTGCCGACTTATTCAAGGATAAGCCCAAACGATTCGAACTCGAGACCTCTGAATGTGATGACAATCTCCGCCAAGCGCTTGCTTGGGCCTTTAGTCATCGCGTGGCTTTCAGCGACGTTGGTAGTGGAAACAACCGCTACAGAGTTCTTCATCACAACTGGCACGCTGGTTTATCTCCTGAAAGCAACCTTGTAGGAATCAACCACAGGTGGGTCATCTTTGACTCCTTCGTCGTGACAAACTGTCAGTTCCTGGAGACAGTCACAGCCATCGAGCCCGAGTGGCTCCGGGGATGTGAGAACTTTCGAGAGGAGAGCTGGGCGTTGAAACGTGCGGGCAAGACTGGCCCGTTCAAAATACCGCTCGCGAAGGCATCGTTTGAAGAGGCTTGTGGGCTAAGTACCAACAAACAGACGGATTGGTGGTAATCTACACGTTGAGCAGCTTTGTTGTGCTAGTCATTTTGTTCACATGTATGTATGTCGAGAAACTTAGTTATGAGTCGGCCACAGGATCGATTATTTTCACCCCAACACCACTACATGATCCACTGCCCATTTCTTCATACTCTTCTTGCCTTGGGCTATCTCCAGGTCATCCTTCATGTTCCATTATAAACTTTTCATCTTGTTGACAAGATTGTTTCATGTACAAATCTCAGCATCTGACAAAATATCCTCGCTCAACCTTCACTAACATCACCTCCACTAACATCAATCTGTCTCGTTATCTCCTTTAATTCTTGCCATTTTTGAGCTTCTGCCACAAGTTGAGTCTCTTGAGTTTCCTTCGAGATTCAATCTTGGTCGAATCTGTTCGTACAATATGAAGGCAGCCGGTCAACTCGGAAATGAAGGTCATGTGGGGAGAGTTGGATTGCTGAAACCTCTGAGCTCGCACCATCGACTTTTGAACCTAAATGAGACATTAGCTAGTGGTTTTGCTAGGAATTCAAATGAATTGCTTGTCCTTACCTTACGGCCGAGTAACTGCCATTCATAGAAGCGATCAAAGTCGCCCCAACCAAGTCCAACTCCTGGAGGGCGCTTGTATGAAACGATGTGACTCCGGCACGTTGCCGAGAGGACACTGGTACTCATATCTGACGGTCTGACGAAACTTTCGGAATGAGAGATGTAAGCTCTCTCTTGGGGATCCGGTCCAAGGACTCGGCCCGGTTGCCAATATAGCTGGGGACGCGGTTCGGTCATTTCTATGTCCATACTTCCATCCTGCGACTCCTATTCCTCAGGCCTGGAAAGAGCTACTGCCCCATCTGCGGGAGTCTGTCCGTGGTTGACCGTGATTGCCAGTCCCGATATCTTGATCCCTTTGGCGAAGATGTTCGCAGTGCTAAGGAAGGGTTTATCTGCGTCCCAGACATCCTGCAGTTTTGGGATGTGACGGTGATCCAGATGCTCCGTCTTCTTTGGCAGGTAGCAGTCCGGGTACTGAACCCCGTAGTTGGCACTCTGTCTAAAGGGGGGCGCTGGTCGTCGGCTGTTTGTCGAGGGGTAAAATCCAGGATGCTCAGCAGGCCGGTGAAAGTAATGTGACGAGTAGCCTGGGTATTTCATCTGCTCATAATCTTGAAAAAAAGTGTGAGGGTTGAAGGTCTGGAACTTTTTAGGGAATGAAAATGGATTCTCTCGTCGAAATGGATTATCGTAGATTTCAGGGCGGTCCTGGAAGGACGAAGGCCCATCTTGAAAGCGAGCACGTTTCTTCGGATGATGTTAGCTAAGCCACCCTGATCATTCGCACGCTGCATCTTTAGAGATGCATCATTTTAGGAGGGACTCACAGAGTTGGTGGCTACATGTCCTGTTCTTAGCTTTCTTCCGCAGAAAATGGCGCCATTAAGATTGTTGATCGCATAGCTAGCATCGTCATGATGATGGAAGCGAGCCCAACACCAGCCGCCATGAGATCTTTCTCCGGCTTCAGGCCAGTAAAGTGTGCATGATACTCCATGATTGTGAAGAAATTGTTCAAAGTCGGCTGGGCTGGCATCGTAATGAACGTTCCCAACGTAGATGACGAGGCCCTGGTACTTGTCATATTCTTCCACATCACGGGGGCGTTTGCGTGTAGCCATGTCTGTAAGAATCGGTACCGAGGAAGAGGTTTTCAGAAAAAGGTGCTGATGTTGTTTTGGCTAAAAGAGAGTCATCTCTGCGAGTGGTGAGAGGGAGTTGTGAGGGGTTGAATGTTGGCGGAAGGAGGGGGTGTGCTCTTTCCTTTTGAAGATCAGACGAATTGATGCCTGCCTTCCACTTACCGCCGGAGTAACACTGCCTGCCATATGCGGGGCTATAGAGGTCGGGGCACTGAAGAAAGAATTTCGATTTTTTCTGTTTGATCTGAGATGCCCCTATTCACCTTATGGTGCATAATTTAGGTATCAAAGGCTGCAGGTTGCATGCAAGAACAATCAGAAAGATGATGCAAAGCCTCAAACGGCTGAATTCACCCACAGATTCTCCTCCCACGCATTGTTTTTTGTTTTATATTCTATATTTACCTCAGCCTCGCTTTATGGCTTCTGACTGTGATCTTGTAGCTGATGGCTGCTGTTGCCGATCAAGTGACGTACGATGCATGACTAACAACCCAAGTTAAGCAACCACCTCAATTCACCTCAACAACTTCACAGTTTCTAACACAACCTTATTCACTTTCCCTTATTTCTTCTCAAAATGACAACTAGAAATCTCCATAAAACCTGGAGAGACGTCATGTTCGAGCAATATCAAGCCGGTCTCGAGGCAGATTCCCCCTTTCCAGTCCGTTACCTCATCTTTGTCTACCAATGGAAGGCCTCAGGGAGCAAGAAAACACAAGACCTTTATATAGGGTGCCAAAATAAACCCAGTAAAAGATATAACAAACCTAGTATAGATATTCTAAGTTTATGTAGAGTTACCTAAGTCTTTTTGTCATTTAGGATCAAGGTCTTGAGTTTTCTTTCCTCCCCTAGGAAGGATATCTTCATCATCATCCCCAACAAGATCGATGTAATGACCTTTCGCCGAGCTATCCTGGACTTTGTACGCTCTAGAAATAGAGAAGAAGATCCCACTTTTAGCAACGAGCATATTTCAGTGTGGCCGCGGAAGACTTTTCGCGAACGTCAGGAAGAAGAGTCTGCAAAGGAGACCAATGAGTCTGGGTTCTTGGGGTAGAACAGAGCTATATTTTGTTCCTGACGGCAATGAGTCCTATCGTACTTCATTCCGACCTCAGTTCTGTGGTCCTCGAGTAATCAAATAAACGCTAGATTAGGCCCAGTACTGTGCTATCCCACCGCCTTCTCTTGACGCTGAAACTCAAGTGGGATTCCACCATTCAACGCCCGCTGACTGCACATTCTCCGGTATTGTTTCCTGATGTATCGTATATCCATGATCCAAAGACTTATCCTTTAGTCAACAGCCATACTAGTGAATGACCAATTGTGCTCAATATGGACAACAATGTCCATCCATCCCCTCTCACGAAACTCAGACTCGATTCCATCAATAATCTCATCCCACTTGGTCTCGTCGGAATCTTCAAGGCATCCAATGTACACAGTGATCGGGTTTTCTTCGGGCTTGGAGAAGCCTCTTCTGGTGAGGGCGAGAGTGCTTAGAAAGTTGCGTGTTGCGTAGGAGGAGTCGAGATGGCGCTTCGCAACAGCTCGAATGTCATCCCATGGTACATCTTCCTCGACCTCGCCGATGTACACCGTCTCGTACTTTTGCGGCGCTATCATCTCAACATGAAGGCCTCTTTGGATTGCGCTTCGGAAGTGTGTCTTCATGGCATCCACGATTTGTTCAACTGCTTGCGCCCACTTTGTCTTGCTGTCTTGCTTCCATGGTGATTTGATCAAGACAGTTGGGTTCATTCGACGTACGACCAGTTCGATTTCAGTCTCTGGCTCTAGTATGTTGTTCTTTTGGGGGATCCTCTCAACTCTATCAAAGATTTGGCCTTGTCGATCCTGGATACTGGACGGTAGTTGGGTTCGTGAATTGTCTAGGGGCAGTCGAGGAAGAGAAGGCCAGGCGGCGCGATATCTGATGCATATAACGGGCTGTTCAGTGTCCATCGCCATGGGCGGGTCAGTTCTGGGGGCGGGGTAGTCCATTGAGTGATAAGGATGTGTGATGAGGAAAGTAAATTGATCCGGGAGAAGACTTGATGCTCTTTATATGCCCAAGGCCAGTCTCGGTTGACGAGATCACTGTTCACGTACGTAACTTCCTCTTCAGTGACTCACAAAACTTAAACAAAACGCTTTCTTGACGCCAATGCCCTAACCTTAACATCCATAATCTATGTTACACGTGCCCAGTTACTGCTTTCCATTATCCTTCAAACTTTTCACTCGATAGCACATTCATGCCGGTTCGCAAACTGCCCAAAACGCACTCATCCTTGGCCTAGAGATCGGAATTAAATGCAGACATATAAGACTCTCATTGCTGTCCCTATTTCCCTTTGTCCACGCTTGTGCTTGTGTTTGTGCTTGTGTTTGTACTCGGAGGCGCCATTGGGACCATTTGGCGCGGAGGAATTGGCCCAACGACGGGGTACTACTCTGGTCGTGGTCTCTTGGCTCCATGCGGGTTGCCCCAATCGCCGCCTCCCTGGTTCTGGTTGAAGCCAAAGCCGGGGTTGAAGTTGGGAGGCATTCCTTGGAAGCCTGCACGTGTTAGTTTTGCACTCACAAAGACTTGTCTGTCTACGAATGAGATCACTTACCAGGCATACCGTTAGGTCCCATCATGCCCATGCCCATATTTCCAGGCATCCCCATAGGCATCCCGCCCATGTTCCCACCCATATTCCCACCCATGGGGTTCATACCCATCATGCCTCCTCGACCGCCTCGCATACCACCAGGGCCACCACGCATGCCCCCTCCCATCATGCCTCCGCGGTTGTTGAAGCCAAAGTTACCGCCACCACCGCCGCCACCCATTGGTCCATTGTAACCGCCTCCCATGTTATTGTAGCCACCCATACTATTGTTGTTGAAGTTCCGGTTGTAACCGCCTTGGTTCATACCACCACGGTTGTAGCCTCCACCCCTTCCTCCTCGGAAACCACCACCAAAGTTACCGCCGATATGACCGCCGCCTCTGTCATTGTTGTATGAGCTGGATGGTGCACGGCTTTGATCCTTGCCTCTGGCAGGGGCGTCTTTGGGTAGGGTCTTGAAGGGATTGTTGGTAGTGGCCCAGTACGTCAAGGTGAGCTTCTTCTGGGCCCCTTGACTTTCAGCTATAATCTGTTCGATACGACGCTTAATGGCAGTAGATGCTTGGGGCGAGTAGAACTCGATGTAAGCTTGGCTACGAATATGTCAGTCATCTAGGTCCCGACATGGAGCTAAGAAAATCGTACCCCTTGCTTTTGCCATTGACCTTGTGTTCGCTGAAGGTGATATCCTTAATCTCATCCTCGCAGTCGGCTTCTCGCGCCCAACCTCGAATATCATCATCTGTATTCCACCAGTTAAGTTCCGAGATCATGAGTGAAGTTGTCGCAGATTGGTCAACTGGTCGACCATCATCCTCCTGTTTCCTCTTCGTCCCCTGTTGAGAGCCATGCGCTTGATGATGACTTGAACTGTGGCCATCTCCCGCATGGTGGCGGTTGTCGGCGTGGTACTCTTCCATGTTCTGGTCACCGTGGCTATCCCTTCGATCATCACCTCGGTGATGGTCCTGGTTATTGTCATCGCCTCGGTGGTCATCTTGCTGCTGGTCGTTGCTCTCATCGCCGTAGATATCGATTTCGAAGTCTTCTTCAGCCATTTTTACCGACTTAAAGCACTTGGCACAGGTTAATGCCGTGCAGAGATCTGGGGAGTAATGAGGATATTGTCAAATGTGATAATTAGGCTGCCTGCGAGATACAAGAGTTGGCCTCTGGTCTTTACACATAAGTTATCAGCCATTGAACGTTCCGTCGCTAACAAACGCCGCCCGCAAGACTCAGAGGCCTTGTACACCCGAGAGAAATGAATTGGACTGGAAGCTTGCAATACGTACACTCCTCGTAACAAGATTGGGGCCCTATTATAGGTACAACCCCTGATATGATGGTTCTTGACTCAAGATGCGATATCCAGGACGAAGCTCTGTGCTTGCAATCCTCGCTGTCTAGCTCCCGATATTCCGAGCGAGCGCTCAAATACAGATGGGGAGCAATGGAATAGAGGATGCCGTCAGCCCGATCAATGTCCTCCTTTCCTAAACCTCGATATCGAAACAAATCGCGATCGGGCTCGTTTCGCGAAGAATCGCCTAGCTATAGGGATCTACGTGTGTTAGTGATCCCAACGCTCGTGCTCCAGTGTCGACTTTGGTCGATGATTGAAATCGGGCTCTGGCGCGCTCTAAGCTTGGTCGCAAACAAGACAGGTAAAAGAGCAATTTGTCGTAGTCAGAGCGTGAAAACACTTTGAAACTTGGACCAAGAATTTGTTATGAGAGTAGACGACGATGGAAAGATGAAGGAAAAGAGGTTAGCGGATGACGGAAGGAGGAAGAGAGCTTCACGCTTTCTTTTCTGGGGAAGAGCTTCGCAAGCAAACGGAAAGCACTGCAACTCGCGGAAGCTGGCGTCTACCTGCTAGCGCCTGCGCGTTTGGGGCCCGGGGAAATAAGCTGGGAAAGAGAGCAGACACAGGCCTCGGGGGGGAAGAAAACAGCGAACCTTACTGTAAGGTGTCAAAATAAACTTAGAAAAAGCTATCCTAAGCTTATGCTCTATTACCTAAGTCTTTTTGTCACTTAGGATCGAGGTCCTGTGTTTTCTTTCCTCCCCTAGACAGGCACAGCGCCTTCCTTCCCCACAGGCCACATGGCTCCACTGAAATGTAACTGTCAGGCAAGCTCAAGTCCAGGCCACGGGTCATCTCTCGGCCCGAGCCAAAGCCAATCTGGTCTTGCCCCGAATTGGAAATTAGATAAGTCAATTGTTAACACGTCGTCGCATGAGAGGAAAGGCCAGAGAGCAGAGCTGTGCTGTCCACTAGATTAGCTAGGATCACCACCAAAAAGAAGTCCCCTTTAAACTTCAACTCTCCTTTCTTCAACCCCTCGCGACTCCGACTCAATTCGACGACTCTAGCTTTTCTTCTACTCAACGAAGCTACATCTCTTCTTTCGCGGCATCTAATTTTAATAACTCCCCTTTCTTTTCCACATACACACACAATATGTCCGACCAGGTTCAAGAGATCCTCGAGGTTCCCTCCGAGTTCGTCAAGGACGGAGTTCAATTCGTGCGACGATGCACCAAGCGTATGTCGACTCATTGCGCACTCACATCTTTTACCTCTACTAACATACCACTCTACAGCTGACCAGAAGGAGTTCCTACGACTCTGCCAGGCTGTTGGCGTCGGTTTCCTCATCATGGGCGCCGTTGGCTACGTTGTCAAGCTGGGTATGATATCCAATCTCCTTCAGGTGTACCGTTCTCTAACATGTCCTCAGTGCACATTCCCCTCAACCACGCTCTCGTCGGTAGCGCATAAACGATCACACGATCAGGCGATGAAGAGATTATAGATAGTGGCGACTTGACAATCCAAAAACCCGCACAGCGGGGTTAGACGCGAGGGCCAACAATTTTCTTGCTGCGAGTACGTTCACTGGGGCGGAGTTAAATGAAATTATGGCGGGCACGCGACACACTTCTTACGCTGGAATTCGATCGAGCGCCGCGAGGATGAGAAGGATGTGCTTTCACGTCTAAGGCGCGGTTTGCATGGGGTTGAGAGACATCCTTTACAAAACTGCTGGCTAAACTGACCAATTGTACAAAATATATCCAAAGTTGTTTCTTGCAAACTTGACCTAACGCACCCCATATGTTGAGTTCTGGTATAGCTCAGGTTGTTCCTTGAGCAAGTGGTTGACACTCTGGCCCATCGGTGGTTCTCCTTCATCATCCACGTTGTCGTTATACGAGTGTAGCGTGCACGTTCCTCTTGCCATGTTATATCCATTCCAAGCAGACGCTGCTGATGTTAGCTAATGTTTTCCAGCGAAAATCGGGGAACATACCAACAAGGAGAGGGGCAGTGGGATGCCAGCTTGCATCGCGGACACAAGTGCCCCAATTGCCTGGTTCATCGAAATGGTAGAAGCGGTGTCGATTATCCATTGGACGAGTGCGTATAGTAGCTTTCTTAACATCTATGATTCCAGCCAAGCTCGCATCCATATTCCAAATGTATACCTTGCCATCGGTACTGCCCGAGTATACATATCGTGAATTAGTGGACGTCGGGGGTGAAAAGTGACATCGTATAAGAGTTCGAAGGACCTTGTGGCCTCGGAAGGTCACAAGCGAATTATCATGGGGGTGCACATCCCAGTCCTCGTCGTCATATATGCCACCCCGGTAATCGAAGCCACTGGTGTTTGCATGTGCTGTCGGATCAAGTTCATTGAATCGATCGGTTGACATGGCCATTCGTATATCCCATAGTTTCATTGACTGATCTTTTCCGTTACTGAGAATATACCGTCCATCTCCCTTACTGTCGATGTATGTCAAGCCTTCGATGTGGCCGACAAAAGCGCCAGCTTCTCGGTGATCACCCATGCTTCTCCGATCCCAGACCTTGATCGTTGTATCGTCGGAGCCCGAATAAAGTATGTGCGGTGACATCTTGTCAGCAAAGCACACGGCATTGACATCATCCGAGTGGCCGCGAACGTGGTGAAGAACTCTCCGAGACTCGATGTCATATACCACGATTGAGGCCGCGCTCGTTCCAGCCACCAGTTCTCTTCCATCGCCTGAGAACCTGACAGACCAGATACCGAAGCCGCGTCGCCCGTGATATCCATGTGGTGGGCCGTTGTCTAAATCCAGTGTATAGGGATCTCCAGTATCATTTGGATCCGTAGGAGCTATGGAGACCATACTCTGGATTGAAGTATACGCGAGCCATTTGTTGTCGGGACTTAATGATGCATCTGTGAGTGTCCATTGTCCCCATGGGTAGCTGACTGTCTTGTAATGCTTCCAATTGTATGGGCTGGAGGTGTCGTACATTCGTACTTTGAAGTCTTGAGAGCAGGCAAAAAAGAAGTTTCCATCGTCCGAAAACTGTCCAGAATACACGGGGTCGTCGAAGTGAATGATCTTCTCGGCTCGTGATTTCGGTAGCAGACTCTGGACGCTGTCAGTCAAATCGTCTTGATAGAAAGGTCTGGGCTCATGCCTGGTTGATAAGCGCATTATTTCGTATCCTATCTTCGCGATTCCCCAGGGCCAACTCCCGCTCGAGCATCCTCACAGCAAGTGGCCTCTTTGCTCTGGGGTTGTAGTTATTTGCACCAAATGCTCCTGATCGCATAAGCTTCAAGCCCTGCTCACTAGGCACTTTCGGGAAGCGATTCGGGTCCTTGGGTGTTAGACGTCGGTTGAAAGGCCAGTTGTTCAAGAACTCGGCGTCCTCCCCAGGATTATCTTGGAATAAAACACTGGTAAGATCGGGGCTCTGCATCAAGGCAATAAGTTGTCTCCGTGTTAGCAGTCCTGTTCTAGCACCGGCTGATTTCATCCCCAGTGTCAGTCATGTCTTTCATGATCGCTCAAAAGCCGAGACTTACTCCGTACAATGTTTACGAGTCGTTGCGTATCAGTGACTCCTTCAATCTCGTCCTCGTCTTCGTCGTCGTCGTCGTCATCACCTCCATTCTCTAGCAATGTTTCAAGGTCACGAACATCTATATGATGTGATTAGTGAAACTTGGTATTACTCAAGCACCGGTTTGAACTTGCCTTGAAGATCGTCTTCATCTTCTTCATCGGGTTCATCCTCGTAGTCTGGGTCTTCCTCATCCTCGGCTTCGTCTTCATCCATTGGCCAGTGATAAGCCGGTGACTCCGATGATTCACGTGTGCTCTCATTACGGTTCTCTTCGTCACTTGCATCCGGTGAGAGCGGTTGCGAACTCCTCTCAACCTCGAGGGGCGCCATGTTTCAAGTGGGTGAGATCTGGTGAATCGTGTGAAGGTCGAGATGAAAGCAGATAAAGAGTGCTTGCTAAGCACGAGAGCTTGGAGGGGCGATACGGTGAGATAGAAGTGATGTGGTCGGAAAAAGATAAAGTAACTATACTACAGGTTGTACGGGAGCTTCAGGAAATACAGTCTTCACAGGGATCACGGCGGGTTAATAAATTATCAATGATGCGATGAGTGTGATGCTTCAAGACAGGTACTGCTCAGTTGGGTGAAGTCAACTTAGAATGGGGAGCTCCCGGAGCTTGTGACGACATCAACCGGAGATAAGATAAGCCCCGCGATGAACTACCCTGGACTCAGATTCTGGCAAATTGGAGTTTAATATAACCTCGTGTTTTGATATCAACTGCATATTCGGACACATCAGCAGAAGATACATAAGTTACACGTGGTGTTCTTAGGATAATGCCTTTTCAATAACGGTGGGAGGTCAAAACTGCAACGATCTTCATTTTGGAAGTGTCACGATGTTAACAATCCGACGACGCCCACCTACTTGACGTGTGTTCATCATCAACGTGCTACATGGAAGTGTGACCAATACTGGAATCGCACACAAAAAAAGAGAAAGGATAAACAAGAAAGATCATCCCAACTCAGTGGAATATCTGATATAATACTCTTGCGCCTAACTAACCCGGGATAATTCGCTTTAGGACTCGTTCATCCATATATCGGATCCATTGACCGTTCCAAGACACAACTCGCCCATCCTTTCCACGTCCAGCCTATTGTAAAAGTCCAGAAATGATCGCAGTTGTTCAAGGCGTCTCAAAAGCTGAACAGGGAGTGAGTCGAGGTGTACATTGATAAGCCGCAACTGAGATATCTCGTTTATTGGAGACGAGGGCACAGGAACATGACAACAAAGAGCGTCCCTACTAAAGCAACTACGATGCCCAACTCTCTAGACTTCCTACCTAGGCCTGAGCTGATGAATCGGTCCTTTCACAATAGCATCATGGACGCGAGGAAATGACCTCCCCAATTAAGCAAGTATTTCTGGTTCCAGTATCAAAATTGGCGGACCCAAGGTGCTCCAAGAGATGCAGCAGCGGCTTGGAGACTTGTCTGGAAAAGCATGATATCAATGTGGTGTAAGCCAAGATGTGAGAAACGATGGGCTTCCGCGCGTTCAGCTGAGAACTTTTCCCCTGCGTCAATGGTTCAAAACAACTGTGAGGACCAGAATATTATTGCCGACATCCGATGCTGCTTGGCAGCTCGTGTTTGTGGTTTCAACAGACAGCCCAAGATTCAGTTGATGGAATGAATTGGTGCCAATTTTGGTGCCACGATTCGTGAGTGGACGCAATGTCTAAGGAGTCCCTACCGAGAGCACGAGACTCGCTGTTCATGATATTAATATTATCAGGAAATTGCTTTTTGCTTGCAGCAAGTAAATGGATAGTGTCGTTCTCTGGATTTGTAAATGAGTGACCCCCCTGTTTAGCATCCATCATGGAAATGCCACTTCCGCCCCTGAAGCTTGGGTAAAAATACTTGGCCCCTAGGCAAAATAAGGCTTAACGCCCCACGGCTGGGGCCACGTCGCCACAGAACTTGGACGTCCTAGACTCCTAGGGTCCTCCTTCAGCAGGGTGACATCCCTGTAGCCAGTATTTTAGGCTCGTTCAAGGCTGCAGCTGTTGGGACGGGGCAGGGAGAGGAGTTTCCTCCATCGTATCGAGTACGGAGCGGATCTTCCATTTGGTTGCCCCTATGTAAATCCAAGCCAATCCAGATCACCCAATTCAATATCCAAACCTCCATCTTCATTCCTGTTCCAACCTTGCAGCTCCCTTTTTGTCTCTTTGAATCAAGTAGTCAACGTGTAGCTCGATCTTGGCTCCGCACGTTGATCGCCTTGCGGGAGACCCCTTTCTTATTCCCTTTGGTGTCTGTAATTGTCTGAAGTCAGCATCAAGGGCTATCTCCGCAAAGTTTATTCTACCTACGCTACGTTACACGCGACTTCGATTGTCGCAAGGTTGTCAGCTTCAAACTTTACTGATCAACCATCCTTTTCGACGCTCTGTTCCTCCTTTTGAATTGCGGCCTCGACCGCCGACAGTTTTTGCGACCTGACGAACGAATCTCTTGAATTCAACAACAACGATCCCAACTGCCCATCATGAAGATCCGAACCACACACTCGCCTTTAGTCCTTCTCCTTCTCCCTGCCGTAACAAATGCGCTCGCCTCCAACGATATTGCCGACCTACCTGCTCCAGGAGTCGCGATTACAGAACAGACCAATGACTTGCCCCAGGCCGGCGTAAAGCGCCATGATATTCCAACGAAATATGCCCCCGTTGATGGCAGAGACGGAAAGCCTCACCACGGACCTTTTATCGAAATAGATGATCACAAGAAGACCCCTGAAGTGACCCTTGAGGCTGGTTCCGACACTGCAGCAGGATCTGGCTCGGGGGCCGCAGCCGCAGCCGCAGCCGCAGCCGGAGCTGGAGCTGGAGCTGGAGCTGGAACGGGTGCATCAGCAGGTGCAGTAGCTGGCACAGAGCCCAAAACTGGAACCGAGGCTGCTCCCAAAATCGACAGCAACCCAGATTCCCTCCCTGGACTCAAAGGCCGACCCGAAGACCCGACTGTCGTAGATGGCGAAAAGATACCCGAAACCAATGATGGTGTCATGTTCGACACTAACCGAGTCCATGCCCAGGAAGGCACCACTGGAACTGAAGGCGGTGTGACTGAGAGATCCAGAGCCCGAAAACTTGAAGAGGATCTCGCTGGCGAGGAGACCTTCAGGAAACCCTCATCACCCAAGGAGGCGCCTCCTCTGCCACACAGTGAAGAGGAAAAGATTCGAGCTTCTGGAGGGGACAAGGCCAAGGAGCTTGGCGACGACACTGGCAGCGCGAAGGTAGAAGACGTTGTGCCCAAAGCTGCAAAGCCTGTTCTCAGCAATGATGATAAGCATGATTACACTGCGGGACTCGAGGTGAGCAAAAACCGTCATCTGTTGTATCGTAAATACAGCTAACAATTACACAGAAACCTGCCGATCTTCCCGACCGACCCGTTGGACAGAACAAACCCGTTCAAGACTCAACAAAGACTGAGCCCATCGATCTGAGCCGAGGGAAGACACACGATGGACACCATGATGACGAGAGTATTATCCAGCCATTCCACTCTTTTGTGCTATCCTTCACCATGATTCTGGTCTCTGAAGTTGGTGACAAGACGTTCTTGGTTGCAGCTCTCATGGCTATGAAGCACGACCGTATGGTTGTGTTCACTGCCGCTTTTGGTGCTCTTCTTGTCATGACTGTTCTTTCGGCTGTTCTGGGCCATGCAGTTCCTACTCTCATCCCCAAGCGTGTCACCAGTTTTCTCGCTGCTGGTCTCTTCTTCGTCTTCGGTGCGAAGCTGCTGCGAGAGGGTATGCAGATGGACCCTAACGAGGGTGTCTCTGCTGAGATGCACGAGGTCGAACAAGAGCTTGCCGAAAAGGAAAAAGAGATGGGCCGAAAGCGAGGCGACTCTGTGTCTGCTTACACTCTTGAGATGGGTATGAGTGGGAACGGCCGCAGGTCTCGACCCAGCAACCGTCTAATGTCTCCTCCTCGATCGCCTTCTCAGTCACCTGTACGAGATATTCGCTCGAGCTCGGGTGCTGTTGCCAGCATTGTCCAGGGTGCTACCAACCTCTGCTCTCTTCTGCTTAGCCCTGCCTGGGTTCAGACATTCATCATGACCTTCCTCGGCGAGTGGGGTGATCGAAGCCAAATTGCCACTATTGCTATGGCAGCCGGTCAGGATTACTGGTGGGTGACCTTGGGTGCTACGTGCGGCCATGCCATCTGCACTGGTGTTGCTGTTATCGGTGGTCGAGCTATTGCCGGTCGAGTCAGCCTGAAAGTTGGTAAGTCAATAGTCTATAATCCTCTTGTTGAACCAAATGAGCTAACACTCTGTAGTCACTGTGGGCGGTGCCACTGCTTTCCTTATCTTTGGCGTCATCTACCTCCTTGAGTCTCTCTACAGCTAGAGGTGTCTTCTCGAATGCCAAAATTTCTTTTCTCGCTAATAGACCACGGTTTGAGGACCTATCGTCATCTGAGACCATTTGCCTACTTGACGCCTAACTCGTTGTAATTTTTAACGGCCTCTCTTTTTTCTGACAGGAACAAGCGACCAAGGGACCAAGATCTTCGGGCGTACTCTGCTGGGGTAGATCTTTTGTATAATTACGTGGCTGAGACAATCTCAGCCTCATGTTCGATTCAGTGCACATGGACACTGATCTCCTTTGCCAAGACGCGTGGCTTGGAGTATTGGGAAGGGGAATCAAGACTAAGAAAATGTACGCAAGGGAGGAGCAGGAGCTGGAAAGGAGGTGAAAAAGGGGAGAGAATCGATTGAACTGTTAATCAATTCCTTGTATGAAATGTTGGGAATTGCTTCAAGCTTTGTACGGAATGGAAAGGAATGAGCGTGAATGATATTCATGGATTCGAGCTACGATTAGCTGTAAATGGCAGCTGTCTCGGTATAGCCGTGATAACATATTAATGTACGATGAGGCATCACAATACGTGTCCGGATAAGAAATACTGCTCCTCGTGTAAACATTACGCCAATGCACATAGAGGCTTCCACGTGTTCATCGGTATCAAGTCACTGCATGAATGATATTGAAAAGGAGCAGGTCATTTATCTCCACCTGTCCATCATCAAATCTGCCAGAGGTATATCCTTCTATCATCTGTCCTTGATCAACGACCGGACCCAAGCATCCTTCAAGTTCAGAACCCCTCCCTCCTGTTAACATCCACCAACTGAACAAGACTCCGACAAATCCTTCAGCCCTGGGTTAGAAAACCCCAGCTCTGAACAAACTTTGACAAATTCGTCACCACCCGTAAGTGACCTTTCATTTTCTTCATGATAGACCTTTCCGGTCTTTCTTTTCCCACCGTAGAACGAGGCAGTAAAAACAACATAGCAAGAATGAGTAAAAGCAAAGCAAAAAGTAAACCTCCTCAATCATCGTAAAGGTATAGCGTAGTCCCCATTTTCCAACATTGGGAATACATGCGTGGTATCTGACAATCGATCTCAAACATCTTGATGTGCTCTCACAAGTCGTTATTGAATCAAACAAATTCTCGTGACAATTGCCATTGGACTGGTTTTCAGATCTCTATACTGGAAAAGATGCGCTTCCTTCAAACGTTTCTGTCGTCATTCATATAATCCTCCTCCCCCATCATGCCATGGAGTTCTGGGTATCGTAGTCTGACGTTCAATCCTCATCCTCTTCGTTGATCGGGGCAGGTGTTCGTCGTTCCGTACGCCTCTTAGGTCGTCGGTGTCGCGAACTACTGATGTTACTGGCCGAATCATCAGGCATGATGTCAACATCATCAAATGCCCAGTCATCATCACTTCCCGGATCACGATCACTTTCGCCAGCCCAAGCCGGGCGCTCATAGCCCGAGGCTTGGGAATTTCCAGAGTTGGGGCCGGACAGCACGTCAATACGACGGCGGTTCTGCAGGTTCTGCATCAAAGCAGCTCCTCGCTGACGCAGTGCATTCCGGACAACTTCGGCCTTCTTGTGCAATTTCTCGAAGGCATCCTCCAATGTTTCCATTCCCTTATAGATCTCTCGTTCAATCTCTGCAATGGCTGCCATCTCCATCTCCTCATCGTTTGAGACAGCCTGTCGACTTCCAGGCATTCCTGTGGTGTTGACACTGACGAATGACGCTGGTGTTGTACCTCGTGAGTAGACCGAAAAAGGAGTCGTGTTTCTCGAACTGAACGACGATGAAGCTCGAGGTCCAGGGCTCATCGTTCGGGTATTGTAATAGGCACTAGCGGGTGTTGGTCCGCGCGATTCATTATGCGGAGTTTGTGGCACGTCATCATCAGCTCCTGACCAGAGGAAGCCGTCGAAGCGACCAGAGATGAGTATCTCCCACTCTGAATTGTTAATGTTGGAAAGTGCAACGAGGAGATCATGCGTATGCGGGTTCTTAACCAGATACGTAGCCGATTCAGCGTCTCGTGGCACTTGCTGCAATCTGTATAGCCGCTGCAGGGCCAGGCCAGTCTTGATGAGAAAATCTGTTCGTGGTCGATGTCCAGGTGTAGGGGCACGAACTGACGACTTGAGCTCCTTCGAGCCAGTCATGATAGCGTTGAAGTAAGGGCGGTCCTCAGGGTCAAGGTTTGTGAGGATAGCAAAGGACAATGTCTCGTCATCGACATCTTGGGGAGGTGGCACTGGAGTTTCTCCAGTGTTGGATAGCCATCGGTCGACAGCAGAGCGAACCTTCTTCGACTGGCGAAGATAGTGCTCCCTAAACTCCTCCGCAATATCAGGGTCCAGCTGGACAGGTGACTGAGGTCGAGGAGGCCTATCACCAGAGATTTCAGCAGCCTTGGTACCAACTTCGGCAAGATCAAAGGGCGGCCACTGAGGGAGATCAATTCGACCGCTCACCCACTCCAACACATCGCCCCAGTTGAGACCATCGTGAATTTCATGGGGGCTATCGCACATGATGCAAGTGCAACCATGAGGAGGTAGGTCGCGAGAAAAGACATTTTCGAGGCGGTCCAACAGCCTGCGAGCAACAGAACGGTGTCCGGTAGCAACGGCAATCGAGCCCTGCTTGCTGAGTACTGTGTTGTACTGGTCTAATAGATTATGGAAGGGGGCAAATAGGGTGTCTGTGCCGACCAGAGGTGGGTTTGAAGGTCGGTTTCCGTTTTGACGGGGTAAAACAGAAAGGAAGTTCTTAGGGGCTGTGTAAGCGAGTCCACCGTTCTGAAGCAAATAATCGACTCGCGGCATATCGTGAACATCGAGCGCGGGAGGGGGGGGAGGTGGTGGAGGTGGAGGAGCAGCACCAAAAGCAGACGCAGGCGTAGCCGTCTTCGAGTGCAGATTCGAGTCGACATCTTGGACGTCGATGACTGAGGGAGTCTCAGGCTTGGCATCCGGGTATCCATGAGGAAATGGGGCTTGTGTTGGTGTCCTGGGAGATGAATCCTGAGCACTTGAAGGAGAAGATGCTCCATCGACATCATACCTTCTGTGACTTCGAGTAGATGATGTTCGGTGAACAGAGCGATGAGAAGAGCTAGATGCTCGGGAATCAGAACGGCGAACCTTGTCGCCAGAGCGGCGCGATGAAGACTTGACGTAGGTAGCTTGGCTCGAGACTCCAGACCGACGACTCACGCGAGACCGCTCCTCGTTTCGTGATGCCGAGCGAGATAGACTTGACACTCTTGATTTTGGCTGTTCAAGACCAGCCTCGGCTGCCGGGAGTTCTTCTGTAGGCGTTCGGATCCTTGGGGTTTCCTCTCTAGGTGTCTCAACCTTTGGTGTTTCATTTTCGGGGGCTTCCTCTTTTGAGTATTCTTCCTTGGCTGGGTCCTCTGGTGTCTCCTCGTTCACTGCTGTTTTGTCCGCATCGAGATCAGTTCGGGGCGGACTGAGCGGCACATCTGGCTTGCCGCTGTCAGAACCCTTGGGGGATCTCGAATCTTCGGTATATGGAGCAGCCGTAGGTTCAGGAGTTGACGGTTTGGGACTACGTTGGCGAGGAAGAGACAGGGAGTCGCGACTAACGATGGCCTCCTTACTGTGTGCCTTGCTGAAAGACGGGTAAGGCACTGAGATGCGATCAGAAAGTATGGAGGTGGCAGCTGTTGACGTCCTGGCCATGTCTGAGCTGGCCAAGTCACTGGTCGAAGCTGCACGGTGATGGCGGTGGTGTTGCTCGTCGCTGTCCCTTTCCCTACGGTGACGGTGACGGCGACTAGATGTGTGAGAAACGGTGTCGCTCACCTCACTGAGCTTGCTTCTAGAAGAGCGTGAGGTGCGATGTCGGCGACGCTCGCGGTCGGGGTCCTTATGCTTTTCCCGATCATGGTCTCGGTCGCGATCTTTGTGGTCCTTTCGTTCAGACTTGGAGCGTCTTGGCTTTTCGCGTGGCGGCTCATCGGCTGGGACCTCGAGGTCGTGGTCCTTGGAGGACATGGTGGACCATGGAGATGTGGTAAGAGTATCGTATGGCGGATGGTGATTTTGCGGTTATTCGTGGTTGTCGTCGACAATTCCAAGGGTGTGCGGTTCAAGAAAGCGGTCAAGAATAGTGGGCGCAAGGAGGAGTAGATAATGATATCGCCGTATGACAAGTTAAAAAGCGAGGATTAAGCAAAGTGAGATTCAGGCTGTAAGAGTGAGAATAGTTGTAATGTTGGGCGACTTTGGTTACAGCGAAGCAAAGGAGAGTCGTGAAGAGGGGATGGTTGTACTGGCTGTAGAAGTGTGTGAGGTGAGGCGCATTGAATGGAAGCAAGCTAAGCGCAGTGTCAGGCTCCCGTCGGCTTGGTTGGTTCTTTCCCTGCAGCCCAGGTCTCAGATCAGGTTCCGGGAGAAGAATCAGGCACTAAGGCAGGACAGAAAGACCCTCAAGACATGCACTTTAGAGAGTAATTCATTCATTCCTCTCCCTATTCATGTTTCTCACCGTCAGAAGAACCCGCTGTAATGAAATGCGGGCGATTGACTCAATGCTTCCTGATTTAGAGTCGCTTACTGTATTAGCTCCCCAGCCTGCGATTTAAAAACTCGTTTAATAGGGGATCGGAGAGCTTGGACTTTCGCTTGGGAGTAAATTCAACGGCGGTGATCAACTGTAACTGCAAGGGATCCCACGTAGCTACAACAGATGATGTCAATCTCTAGAGGAGTCTTCGACACCAAAAACCAGTAAATCACCACCTCACCAATTTCAATCTCTCGTCATTGACAGAGCCACCACAAACACACAAACGCATACGCAATCTTGACTCTACACAGCCCGATCATGGAAGCTCCCGCTTATCCCGTCTCCCGTGGCCCGGCCCTCGGGGAGCAAGAAATCTTCTAACCTATAACTCAGGTGCCAAAAAGACACAGCCATATGGCTGGTTAAATCTATGCAACACCAGCCTGAGTATTTCTGTTACTCAGGATCGAGGTCCTCGGTTTTCTGACCTCCCACAAGGCCCGTTCCCCAAATTCTGCTGTGGAGCCCAACTTTGTTGAACAAAACTGAAGCCGGCACGACCACACCCATTAAAAGAGACTTACAGGGGAGTGCTGTAGATGCGAGGTTGGAGGCTGGGTACAGAGTGAATGACGACCAACCACCTTCAACATCTTAACCGCCTGTGACCCCCTGGTCGAAGCACATGGAAGCCATATTTAGAACATGAGAATGTGTGACAGAGGCTTTTGTGTTGATATCATTCCTCGAAAAATGCAAAACGGGGCCTATGCTAGACTAGATTCACATGACTCAGAAATAATATCTCATCCACAGCTGCCTGCCACACATCAATGGAGTAGTTCTGATTTAATGCATACCAGTAACACCCTTAAAACAAGTCACTACATAGTTCGAAAAGGTAAACGAGAGAATAGGCGATGTATCGATACTATGCTCCGTGTTCTGTCCCTTTTGTTCTTATAAACAAGGCTAGAGTCTGCTGAAATTTTATCCCGTTTTTCATGGCAGTAATAGTGGCTTTGGTGGAGTAATATATCTTGGTAGTGTAGGCTTCAGATTAAAAGTTAGCGATTACGTTAATCTCGGTATTAGATAGATATATAGATATCTTCTTTCTTAATAGCGTAAATACTGACTTCAATATTGCCCATTTTATATGCTATTGATTGCCTCTCTTTCTTCTAGGAGTCTTGGGGGATTTGTATGACTTTCTTGAGTTGAGTAGCGACTTCAGTAGCGATAGCGTTGGCGAGACGCTCCTCCAAACCACTTAAAGCATTGTGAACTCCAACCTGGACTGCCAGTTTGATGGCATTATTGAATTCTTCATCCAGCTCGGGAGGAGCTGGCGGGTAAATGCCGTCAGGAGTTGGATCGCTCATGATCAATCGTGGATATTTCTTTGATTACCTGTCGAAGAAGTATCGCCGGCAGGCACTTATTTATACGTCTCTAGAGTCAGTCATCGGGATATCTAGCTTTTCAGCCAAAAGCAAAATCTTAGGCAACAGTGAGTTTCTTGGTGTTCTTTACCTTTGTGCCATATGGCTGAAGCCTCTTTTGACCTCCACTCTCAACCTTATCACAGGCGAAAAGTTTGGGATCTCAAGAAGTTGATTGAATTTGATGGGCTTGTACCAGCTTCAGAGCTGAGTTTCACTCAATTCTTGGCGGTGCTGCCCAATCCTTCAACCAACGATTAATTAAGCGCCCGAACTGTCACGAGTTCCTGCAATATCCATTCACAGCCTAACACAACTGACAGCTGTCACACTATCATTCGTGATAGGCCGCCGAGTACGCAGCCCACGTACAGTATCACTTGCATATGCTCGCTTCTGAAAATAGTTTCATCATGATCTTCATTGTATCGATCCTAATCTATGCCGATACATCTTCGTCGTCTAATTGATCCGAGAAACGTGGTGTAATTAATCCATCACGTTCGCACTTCTTTTCCCCATCCGTCTCATTCAAATTAACGCCATTTCCATTTATCACTTGCGCTGTTATTTGCAAATTTTCGTAGAGCGAAGCGGTATAATAAATGTTCATACCACGACGCTGCTTTTAGCCACGCCACCCATGCGCATCGAAGCGCTAGGTAGATGTAGCTTGCGGGTATCTCTCTCGGCTCAATCCCGAGATAATTCGTCCAAAACCATCATTTACAGACGGTCAAGGAGACCGTTGCTCTCGAGAAGCAGGACGATCTGGTGCACAATGGATCGGACGTTCTGCTTCTCAAGGTCGACAACGAGGTCAGGCTTAGCAGGGGCCTCATAGGGGTCATCAACACCAGTGAAGTTCTTGATGTCACCACGGCGAGCAGCAGCGTAGACACCCTTGCGGTCAGTCTTCTCACAGAACTCGAGAGGAGTAGCAACGTGGACAAGGAAGAAGGGTCCGGACTTCTCAACGAGGTCGCGGGCAGCCTTACGGGCATCCTCGAAAGGAGCAATAGGAGCGGCGATAACAGCGGCACCAGCCTTGGTCAGCTCAGAGGCAACAAAGGCAATGCGCTGGATGTTGAGATCACGATCCTTGCGAGTGAAGCCAAGCTCAGGAGAGAGCTCGTGTCGCACGTTCTCACCGAGAAGCATGGAGACGGGGCGACCACCACCCTGGTTGAGTGTAGCCTGGAGAGCACGAGCGATCTGGTCCTTTCCGCTGTTCTGGTAACCAGTCATGAAGACAGTGAAACCCTTCTCGGCAGGAAGAGGGTTCTCCTCGCGAAGAACCTTGACGACCTCAGGGTATGAGAACCACTCGGGGATCTCCTTGCCGGTTCGGAGACGGTGTCGGAGCTCAGTACCAGAGATGTTAAGGGTGCGGGTGCCCTCGGGGATCTCGTTGATGGGGAGGTACTCGTCAGAATCGGGGAGGTAGATCATGGCCTGGAACTCGACCATCTTGATACCAAGCTCCTCTTGGTGCTCCTGGACGAGAACCTGAGCATCGTAAGGACCGTAGTGGTCCTTGCCCTGCTTGTTCTTACCGGGACCGGCGTGGTCACGGCCAACGATGAAGTGGGTAGCACCGTGGTTCTTTCGGATAATGGCGTGCCAGAGAGCCTCACGGGGACCACCCATTCGCATGGCGAGGGGCAGCAGAGCAAGGGCAGCCATGCCGTTGGGGTATCGGGGCAGGAGAGCCTTGTAGACACGGACACGGGTGAAGTGGTCAATGTCACCGGGCTTGGTGAGACCGACGACGGGCTGGATCAGGACGTTGGCCTGCTGGGAGCGGGCGGCGCGGACCGTCAACTCACGGTGAGCTCGGTGCATGGGGTTTCGGGTCTGGAAAGCGACGACTTTTTGCCAGCCGAGCTTGTTGAAGTGAGCGCGGAGCTCAGAGGGAGTGACTAGTCATGGTCAGTCTAATATTGCGCCTTACTTGCTCGCAGTGACTTACATCGGAGGTCAAGAAAATCATAGTGCTCAAGACGGTTGATGGCCTCAAGCTTACCACCAACGTAGAACTCCTTAGCGGTGTCAAAGAGGTACTTGACACCGGGGTGAGTGTCATCGTCGCTGCCAAAGACCTTCTTGGCCTCGTTGACCCTGTTGCATCCGTATTAGCACCAATGCCCCATGTAAGTGGGCGCTGCCATGATCACGTACTTGTCAGGTCGGTAGACATCCTCGACAGTCAGGATAGCAAGGTTTCGGTCGTCACGGAAATCGCGGAGAGTGATGCGAGCACCAGCCTTGATACCGAGCTGGTCGATCTGGGCCTGGTCAACATCGAGGTTGATAGGCATGGAGAAGAGGGCGCCGTCAGCGAGACGGTTGTTCTCAACAACGCTAGAAGCTTTTGTTAGCTCATGGACGAAGCAATTGTACAATTTATATGGCAACTTACCCATTGTAGTCCTTCTCAGTCAAGAAACCTAAAGAATAACTAGTCAATCGCTATTCTTTCTCACTCATGATAGAATCGCCGCCGCCGCAAAACGCCCGCCGGAGCCGGAGCCGGAGGATGCGGGGGCGGGGCACCGAAGTCAACCCCCCCATCATCACAGCGGGGGGAACAAAAGATCTTCACGAATAAAACAAGAGGCGCATACCTTCGAGAGGGGAGAAGCCACCGTTGAGGATCAGCTCAAGATCGCAAAGGTGTCGCTCGCTGAGAGTAAGAGCAGGGAGCTTCTGAGCCTCAGCTTCGAGCTCGGCCTGGCGAGGCAGATCGCGAGCGAAGAGGTCCTTAAGGACACCACCGTGAGGAGTGTTGGCCATTGTGGTGTGAAGTTTTTGTGGTGTTGAGGAGGGAGGGGGAGGATGAAAGAGAACGGCAAGAACTGAGTCGCTACTCGGGGTTTTGTAAAAGAAAACAGAAGTTGGAGCACGCAATCGTGGGGGTCAACGATTGCACAGGTGTTATTCGGAGAAGGACGACGACGAACAGACCAGAAGCAGAGGACGAGAAGAATGAGAAGGGATAATAGGAGAGAAGGATGTGCTTTGATTTTAAATCGACTACCTTGTCCAGCGGGATATAGAAAGGTACCTCGATCTTCAAGCCCATCCACTACGAGAGTACGGATACCACATCCACCACAAATTCTTACATACACCCTGTCATGATTAGTCCCCTCTCCCCGTCCCTTATTACTGGGGTTAATTGGACTGGAGGGGTGTGTATGATGCAGCGAGTAAGGCAAGAAAAAATTGCGTTTCCATAGGCAAAACGGACGAAATCGGCCAATGTACCCAATCCTCATCCTCTGAACGTATCCTCGCCCTCGAAAAGAGGAAAAAAACAATGGGGTCGTGGTTTTAGCTCTCAATGACGTGCTCGGAGCTTGAGGCTTATACATGCCGCCGACGACCCAGAAGACCAATCAGAGACGAAACGACCGGACAAGGCGGCACTAGGTCGTCGGAGCATCGCTCTCGGCGGCGTTGGAGGGCATGGGGGGCATCATGATGAGAAACTTGAGCAAATTCTACTGTTTCCGAGGAGGTTATTGCAGTTGTCACAGGTGCAACGGGTTTCAGATACAGGCGCTGATGTTACGGCTTACACGCTGAAGAAACGTCGATGCTCGGAACTCGCAACACATCAGAATGCGATTACAAAGCGGAACGAGATGCACAACATGGATTATCAGTTTCCTATTCGAATCTCTCATTACCAATTCAGTTCCTGGTACCTTGGAAGCGGCAAGGAAATTCTTCAAGCGCTGCTACAGCTGCAGTAGGGTCCCTCTTTAACCCCCCTGTCTACGTTTCAATACCCATCTTGAGCGCAAGGGTAAACGAAATAGATTCAACGGACATGTTCCATGGCATGACCAATTGACCACCCATTCATCCACATGTAACTCATGGTTTGCATCTATATCCACTAATAGTTTGCTTCCATGAAGAATCGTGGCTTATTAAGGTTCTCTACCGGATATCTTGTTCAAGCTGACTTGTCTTGTCACGGAGATAGTAGAGTTTAAAGCATCTTGAACATGATATCTATTCATCAACGCCAAACAAGAATATCTTGTCAGATCGTGATCCTCTATAGCCTTACATCCATGCTGTTGCTGGGGCATTCAGTTTCCACCGACTGGGGGCGTATAGAATGCGGTTGTCGGGCAACTTAGGGCCGGGCGATCGCCCGCTGGGGATGAGACGAAGCACGCCTTTTTTTACTTCCCCTCAGTCATGATGGATCAGAGATCCTACCTTAGTAATCACGCAATTATGTGACGTTGATACGACACTTTTGGAGGGTTGACTGATCGGCAAGGCCACGCGGAAGTAAATCTTTAATTAGGAGATCGGTTTTTTTTTTCTCATGAAGGGCAAACCTTGAAATTTCCCCATCTGGCTCACTTGTCTTCTCCGAGACCTGGCTATGACTGAAAGGTCTATGTTAACAAGCTAGGAGAGGTATGACTGGGCAACATACAGTAGGTATCCAGCTTCGCAAGGTACCCTTTGAAGCCCTGCACATAAAATCTATGGGATGGTCCTTTTTGGGTCCGAGGTTGCTGTCATTTGTTGATTGAAATCTCTTCAATTGAGTTCTCCCTCAAGATAAGCATACATGCATAGTCTGTTCTTGGCAACACCCTTGGTGACCTGAAATGAGCTTCGAATACTCGCTCAGATACTGTATATCAGGTTGTGCACACAGAAGATGCTGGAGAAAGGCAGCAGCTGACAAGCTTGCCTCATTTTGTGGCATTTAGTCGCCATCGGCCGACAAGACCCAATCCCACGATCTAGCCCCATTCACCCACCCACATCTTGACGGCACCTGGCACCTCAAGGTGGATGAGGAAGCCAAGAGTCATTGCTTGGGTCAAAGCCGCGAGCGACGGTCCGAAAGCTGGCTATACATATAGCGCAGACATGCCTGTTTTTGAAGCTGCTCGTCTGCTAATCGCACAACATGAGGACCAGGCCTCGCATTGCTGATGGACAAGACCAGTTGCAGTATTTGAATATGTGTCTGCGCCTTGAAGAGTGTTAGCGTTGGTGATGTTGTTCTCAAATCCCTCTAGGGGAGGGGAAAAAACTCGGGCCCCTGATCCTGAATGATGAAGGCTTAGGTGACTTGGTATAAATTTAGGATACCCTTTACTGAATTTATTTTAATAATCTATAAGATCTGATATTTTCTTGTTCCCTAAGGTCAAGTTCTTCTTTCTCCTTATATCCACACTATCTACACCATCCCCCTGTCTACACCAAGACCCTGCTTTCATTCCCTGCTACAAGATCCTAGACCAACCTTTCATGAAAGCACACATCATGGATGACACAACTCCGAATGGAGTTCCTTCCCTATATTCTCTCAACATGTCCCCTACAGCATTCAAGAGCGCCATCAACAAGGCATGCGAGACTGCGGTAAACAATGCCCTCAACGGTTTACAGGAACCTATTGACAGTGTTGTCACTACTAAAGTCGCTGCTCAGAGAGAGTAATTGACCTAATCTGCCGCTGCCCAATTCACCACTGAATTCAAGAAAGTCTTGCATACTCTCCTAGACTCTTAGAAAAAGGAGAGGCGATCTATCACATATAGACTTACCAGCATTGAAGCCAGCATCCAGGCTGCTACACGGGATGAAGAAGAACTTTGAGGTATAACATCCAATACTGAAATAGGTAGCTAAAGCAATCTACTCACGCCGCAGATTCGTTCTGAGTACTCACTGCACGACTCAGTGTAGCAAGGTTTTGCTCGCTGTCACCGGCTTCTGGCGTCACCATCGGGGAGTTGGCTGTTATCGATTGGCCAGCAACGCTTCTCCAAAACTAAAAATCAAGAGGCGGGGAATTGTCTCTTCCACGTGTCGGGCTTGTAACGATTGCGACTATTTTCTGCAACTTGGCAGCTCTTGGGCCGTCCTTTGATTGGAGAGAGCAGTGAAAGTGATGCATCATGACAATAGCGGCTACAGAGCGTTGAGCGAAGCGGGTTTGAAGGAGAAACTTGACATGCAACAAGGGAGTGCAAGAAAGCTTAGAACCTCTATCCCAAGTGACAAAAAGACATGAATCAATTTGGTATAAATTTAAGGGAGCTTAGAGTAGGTATTTTTGACACCTTAGTTCAACGTCAGAGGTTTTCTTGCTTCCTGCCCGGGTCTAGAACATGTCGTGATAGAAGTAGATACCGAAAAACGATAAGCGTGGTCTCGTAAATTGAGAGCATTCTCGCTACTGCTCACGCCAAATTTAGTGCATGCCCAGAAAATGTGGTTGGATCAGACTTCTCCAAGATCTAATCCCAACCTTCCCTGTTTTCGTCCACTACCAGGATTCAATACTTGTTCCAGTCTCAATTTTTCGTTATCTCTCTTTTTGACTCGAGCAGAATCGGTTCAGTCTCTCAAATCTAACAACTCGCATTCTTCGCCTGTTGAGAAATAAATCTCGAACTTTTCCCTCTAATTAAAACCCCTGCAGCTGCCATCCCGCCAACCTTAAATTCCCGTTCGGCGTGAGGTTGCCGATCTTTAGTGGCTTCTCCGTGCCGCTGCGCCACTGTTGTGTCTCTCAAAAGTCTTGGGGGGGGGTTACACCTACGTCAAACAAACACGAGATTTTGCATTGGCACAAAGAACACCAAGCTTTAATCTCCCGTGCGTAACCGGGCTTCTTTTCCCTCCTCTGCCTAGAACAGCCTCCGTATGCTCGATCGTCGATAACGCTGCGTTCACCTTCTTGCGCCGAAACCCCCTTACGCCGTTATAGCCGCATGCGAAATTATCCAAATATTGCTCGAGAGCGTCAACTTCCTATCTGAGTCCTGCAGTTCCTGATCTACATGCCCGAATCGACCAAATTTGCACCGCCAAACTCCTCGATACCGTTACACGCTCCCTTCTCTGGACTAAGATAATATTCGAACCAAAGAGATTGACAACGATATCGTAAAGACCGCCCTGGCGGGCTTGCCCGCGTTCCGCCTCTTCCGACCCCCTGACCACATCTTATCGTCAAGATGTTCGCGGCACAGCGACCTCTGGCGGCATTGTCATGCCTTCTCTCTGCTCTAAGCGTTATCCCTAATGTATGCGCTCAAGACAAGGTTTACATCAACGGAACTGGCGACAATGGAGTTTTCCACGAACGGCTCGATGTTAGTCGGACGCCATCATTATACACGGGCGACTTTGACGACTGTCTGAATGATGGAAGTCTGTTCAATGTGACGGGTTTCGATACGGCTTATTACTCTGATAACCTCACTGTGTCATTTCACGTCTATGGAAGCACCAATATCCGCCAGGAAAGCGTCATGAGTATGTTGCGAAACTTTATTACGCCCTGCTTGACCAGTCTAACCAGATTCTAGTGCATCTTTCTATTGAGGTATATGGGGAGGAGCGTTTTAACAAAACCTACGACCCTTGTGCGGAAAACGTCACGAGCCTTTGCCCGTTGAAGGCCGGCCAACCCATCGAGGCATACATTACAACTTCAATATCTGCCAATGACATCGCAGGCATTCCGTCAATTGCTCTCAATATTCCCGACCTGGAAGGTTACTCACGCATCCGGATCTTTGCCAACTCAACACAGACAGAAATTGGGTGCTTCCAGGCTACTATGAGTAACGGAAGGACCTTTTCACAGCCTGAGATTGTGGGATCAATACTGGGAGCTTTCACCGCATTCGCGGTGTTGGCCTCATTTGCAACAGCGATCTATGGCGTTCAGATCCCGCATATAAGAATGCACTATGCCCATTCTTTTTCGATTTTGATCATTTTCGAAACCTTCCAATCAATCTTCTTTTCCGGTGCACTGTCTGTCAACTGGCCTGCCCTGCTTCCTGCCTGGTGGAGCAATTTTGCGTGGACTGCTGGCATGTTTGCAAGCCTTGACATGATTGATGCTATCAGCCCATTTGCTGGCGTGTCTGGGAACGCCAGTCAAGTTGGCTCTGCAGGGTCGGTCCCCATCAACAACGGCGGTGGTCTTGCGCAGCAGATCTTCGGCAGAAGCCTCGGAAGCCGATCTGTTCCCCAACTTGAGAGTGTTGTCCACTCGTTAACCCGTCGCCACGACTTCAACTCTAGCAACCCATATGATTATGGCTGGGCTGGCGAACCTCGAAATCCTGGAATGCCACTCCCAGGTGACTATTCTGGCTTCCCTGGTGTACTGTCTGTGGTCGGCATCCCTCGAAATGACGCGTTCATCATCGGGCTCATCTGGTTCCTTGTTATCCTAGCGGCCGTTGCCCTATTCGTGGCAACGTCCAAGTTTGTGCTTGAGTTATGTCACAAATTCAAGCTTATCAAGTCCGATGGCTTTGACTTCTTTCGTTCACATTGGGTCGGATACATGGCTGCGGGCCTACTTCGAACGCTATTTATCGCTTTCTTCGTCATGATGACGCTGGCCATGTTCCAGTTCTCGATCAACGGTCCGCCGGGACCGACTGCTATCGCTGCAGTCATTTTCGTGATGTTCTTGGGCTTTGCTGGCCTAACAGCGTATGCTTGCTCATCCAGGCTACGTGAAGGCAAGTATGAGGTCGTTTCCGATACGCTTCGCTTTGAGCAAGGGTTGGTCCTCAAGAAAATTCCATTTGTGGCAACGACACTTGCAAGCTCCATCGGTGAGGAGGAACAGGCTCACAAACCACGCCTCTTTGCCAGTCTGCCTATTCGCCGCATCAAGTTTGTCGACAAGGACCCCGAAAGACCAAGGGTTCATCAAGATGAGCCCTACATCAAGCGTTATGGTTGGCTGTCGGCACGATATCGACTCTCTCGATGGTGGTTCTTTACAGTCTACTTAGCATATCAGTTTGTCCGAGCATGCTTCATCGGCGGAGGTCGAGCAAGCCCCTTGGCTCAGGTCTATGGTCTCTTTGTCTTTGAACTCGTCGCTTTGGTCATTATCATCAAACTCAAGCCATTTGAAGGATCTCGCAATACGACAGCAGCGATTTGGTTACTATCGATCTCGAAGATCATCACTACTGGCCTTTCCATTGCATTCTTGAGAACTCTTGACCTCAGCCGCGTTGCAGCAACAGCCATTGGCATGATCATCCTTGTGGTTCAGTGTTTCCTTGCCGCAGCCATCTTGGTCCTGATCGTCCTCGGAATGATATCGTCGTGGATGTCTCTGTCTCGCAACCGCGAGGACTTCCCCGATAAGATAGATGATTTGCGAGTAAGGTATTTCGAGCACATGGAAGATAGAGCAGGTACATCAAAGCCCAAGGAAGACGAAGTGGATGAGCTTGCGGAGTTATCCAAGTCCATCTTCAGTGTCAGCAATGTTCGACGCAATACCCAGATCAATGCGTTCCCAATGGTAGAGGGCGCAAACTCGCAGGTTCCGTCTCATCCAGCACATCCACTCAACCGACGCAGGGCAAACAGTGGCGGTTCAAGTCGTCACTCGGTCAATAGTCTGCCTCGAAGTGGCCGCACCCACCGTGCATCGTGGAGTGCAAAAGACTTTGCAGAGTGGGATGCGGACATGAACAGAGGAGACACATCACGAATGAGTCGCATGCGAACTAGCTCCTTGCGTATGCAAGCATCGAGATACTCTGGTAGCCGGCCACCAATGACGCCGACTCGAGAATCCGCCGAGTTTCCTCGTACAAGTGTTAATACCATGAGCCCAGAGGACAAAGATGCGATCGTAAAAGACAAGATCGAGGAGAATGCTGCTACGCCCAAGAGAAGAAAGAGGGCCGTGAGCTGGGCAGACCAGAGTTCAATCTGCGAGGAACCCATTAACGAGGCCCAGAAGGTGGACGATAAGCCACTCGAGAAGATAGACTCGACTGGTGGCCGAGAAGAAGAAGAGGCCAAGCCAAAGTCCGAACCATAGTCGCCTCGGACCTTTTAAGGGAATCTTGGATTATGCCTCACAAGATTGCATCGTCATTTACTTGCATTTGGGTTTCAGTATGACCATGGCGCTTTGCATTTACCCATATTCCCCCTGTACCCAGTCAGCAAACGCTTGACTGCTGGGTTTCAACCATTGCATTTTGTACATATCGAGCATGATTCGGTCCTCCTGCCGGCACAGGAAGCGACTTGCAAATCATTTCCATTGGAGTATATTGAGACGCGACACGAAAACACAAAGACTATAGAGGAACTAGTCAACAATGATGTCTGGAGTTTCAGGTTTTGGGACCTCAGATTGAGAACAATTATAGATAGTTAATACATCACTTCTGATTCGACCACAATACATTTGCATTTGACGTCAACGTACCGGACTATTATCGTCTGTACGTGACATTGCCCTTGAAAGTGCTGGCAGTGCACAAAACTCAATGGTCAAGCATCGCATTAAACAAGGCGTGTTGCACGGTCATTTCAGTGTCTAGAATACTAAGATTTGACAATTGTCATCTAACTCTAATAGTAAACCATGTCTAAAACACTGGGAATTGGCCGTTCCCATCGAGACCTAATAATAAACTAGGAATTGAACACTCGAGCATCTCTTGTTGATGTGATCGGGCTCTCCGTGGTTACTACGTTGCACATCCTGCAGCCTTTCAACCATGAATTTACAGATATATCTCTTGATAGCAGTCACGGTAAGTTCTCGTACATATGAGCCCATGGTTTGTTGGAGCTGGGTTGAATGCAGCAGTGAGTGCCGTGCCTGCTTTGGCTATTGAAGCAAACACTCGTTCACTTTCTCTATCGAAAGATCCCCTCGTTTTCTCATTGTACTCGATGCTATTATTCTCTCTCTCTCTCTCTCTCTCTCTCTCTCTATAAGGTACCTATTGAAATGAAATGCAAACGCTACGTCAATGATAGGAAACCTCAATGAAGCAGTTGACTCTATTGTCAACGCCGTTCGCTCCTTCTTGACGACTTTCTTTCTATTTGAGACCGACCATCACGACTGACAATCTTGTTCTTCTTTCTCTTGTTCATCATTCGTCGACATCTCAAGCTTCATTTACTACAAGATATATACATCAACTCTCATCAAGCATACATCATGGCAGACAACAACAATAACAAGAAACCCGAGAAGGAGGGTATGAGCAAGGCGACCCGCGAGGATCTGCGCCGCATGACCATCGGCCTCACAGACCAAACCACCATCGAGACGCTCTCCCGTGCCGGTATGATGGCCAAGAATAAGAGAGAGCAATCACACTTCCATCGTGATATGACCGTCGCCCGCGACGACGTTGCTGGGAAGAAGGAGGCTGAGGCTGAGGAGGACAAGGATACAGGAGGTGGTGGCAAGGAGCAGAGCAAGAAGCAGACTTGAGCATAAGTTGCTTTAACGATACGGAACTCGACTTCCAACGCCCACTTGAGCTTTGATCGACTATCTTAGAGGTATTGTACTATTACTACTATCTTGGAAGCATGCTCATGGTGAACTAGGTAGCCTACTAGCTGTCCCGCCTTGAAAGATCAACGAGCAAAAGCACACGGACACAAGAACCACGAGTTGCTATCCCAAAAGGACAATGGACCGAAACATTGACCAACGTCCAAGCGGGGGATCGGAATATACTGCGAACTCGAGCGTGACTCACGAACTCGAGATTTTCTTATCTTTTCTTTTTCCGTTCTTCTATCAATTTCCTTTGTCTTACATACCAAGATACCAATAGGTCATGGCGGAGCGTTTCTTTCTTTCTTTTTTCTCTCTCTCCCCATCCTGTAGCAACCCGCAGGAGGAAGCATGGAATCAGCGAGAATTGATCAACTGAGCAGGAGAGAAAAGAAGCTGCAGCACCGCGATCATGTTTCCTCCGTGAAAACCTGGTAGAGCGCTGTGAGTGAGTATGGAACATCCATGTGTTTGTATGTGCATTAGCGTGAGACAACAATACGAACTGCCAACAGCATAGTACAATATCCGTTTGTACAATTTCGAGGCTTGCATGGAGCACCAGATCATGACTTCTTTGGAAGATGAGCAGGTCATCGTTTTCAGGCCCGTTCCCGTTTTCCAAGGGTTGAGACAGTTTGGGGCGACAAGTGGAGGGCGTGCTTTGAGTATGTAGGCTGTAAACTCAGCTGTATGTAGGCTATGCGATGCAATGTGATGTCTTCTCTCAAGCTGCAGCCAACGATGAGATTTGTCTCACCCAAAAATACGCCGTGTTCTCTTCTCATTCATTTGATCGTCATTCATTGCATGCCATGTCTCTCCCGTTCATTCACTCATTCGTTTGCCTGCTCCGCCCGCTTGCATACAGAATAAGCGCTTTTCATGCTGTATCCCGTCTCACCGGTCTGGGGGAGATGCATATGCGGTTGTGTTGCACAGGCGCAAATGTCAGTATCATAGGTAGTCCAGCCTTTCAACCTTTACACTGTCTAGACTGTAGAGACTTGTTATCTCTGTCTATCCAAGTACCGACGGTAATAACGAGCTTGACTAATTAATTAAAACCCAGACCCCATGTATGTGTGCTTACTGTCAGGGGTCATCCTTGTACAGAGCAGAGCGGCCATATCCTGCAAGCACACGTCTTGGCAGGCCTGGACTCAACTCTTGTAGTCTCTCCAGCATCTTGCAATCAGCTCTCAATCTGGGGTCACGAGATAAGCTGAACTAGATTAGCTTAGGCGTGACGGGACGAAGCAGGGGACTCGGGTCAGGATCCAAGGGCCAGGGTTCAAACTCCAAGATGGAATGACTTAACCATGACACCATCTCGTCCAAACACCGCAAGCGATCTGTATGTAAACGTGGCTCGTCAGATCGGCGGGATATCGAATCGAGGCCAAGGGACTATCCGAGAGCTAACGAGATCAGACCCATCGAGCCATTCTCTTTTTTACTTTGAGTATCTGATATGAGACAAGTCCATTTCCAACACCGATCTTTTTCTCCGATCTCAGATACGTCCAGGGTCTGTACGTCCCCTGTCTCTCACAGAGCCCATCGACCCGGCTGCAGCTCGATCAAGGCGCACAAGTCGCCATACAAGCGCTGATATAGAAACGGTCACCCCCCAATAGTGTGGGCGGACTCTGCCGGATCAGTTCATTGCCGTTTGACGCCCGTTGAATAGCCTCTGGGGGTGTGAGTTGCAACAAACGGCTGCGTACATACATACATACATACATGCAAGACAGTATATCATAGCTCACCCGTTAATTTACGGGCAAGGGTGAACACCCTTTCCCTCTGGTGACCGACAGACTCGGAAGTCTGAGCCGTCTGCATCTACCCATAGCGTAGCGCCCTGCACCTTGGAGAATAGAGAAATCAAGCTCCTGCGGGAGGGGTTGATGTCAGTCGCTGCAAGCACGATTCGCCCCCGGTCGCCGTAGGCTATAGCACGTTCGAACGACAACGGCATTAGCTCATCTGAGCGGCATGCATTGGGGCAGATAGCCGTTTGTGCTTCCACCTTGGCCGATACTGGAAAAAAGCAACACCCCGAGACTTGCAGGGGACAACAAGGCTCCCGAAGCGACGACAACTCTCCACTGTGAGATCGTCATGACCATCCTGACAAGCCAACTGACGACATATTTGCTTCTGCCCAACGAGGCCGAGCCTCTCACTCACTACGAGCCTAAGACAAACAACACTGAGACGAGGAGAAAACGTGGCGGCGCCATCGATAGACCTTTAAGGCCTTCGACAACAAGACTAATGCCGTTTCCCGCGGAGATGGAAAGGCGCCTCGTGAGGAAAGCCGTTGTTCCCGCCTTGTAGCAGGGGTTTGAACTGAAACTCGAGGCAACGGACGCAAGATAGACTAGATGTGAGACTCTTCGTGTGCTCATGCTGCAACTAACTCAGAAAAAAGACCTCCAAAGTCAAGGGAGTAGAAGGAGAAAGCAGAAGACCCAGCACTCATTGCCTGATGCCCTGATATTTGCATCATCGTTCCTAGCCAGAAAATAGAATAAATACTCCTCCTTGTGCAACATATTCAAGCCAAGTCTCCCCCAACGGAAACCTACTTCTCGTTACCGCTATCACCAGCCTCCATCATTATACCATCTTCAGACTTTGCCAATCAACATAAGAAACATAGGAAACATTGCACATACCCACAAATCCTATAGCCTATCGTCCTTACCAGTTGCTGTCCGGCTACTCCCAGTTACCAAAAGCAAGCTTTGCCCAGGAACTAGCCCACCGCCATGTCCCAGTTTCAGTATCGTTGGATCTTCGAGTATCCTCATGTGGGCTTGAACATGATCTCCGAGTCTCCTCCTAAGCTTCACAATCTTCATGAGCCCAGTGATGGTTCCGGTCCCAAGATTGACCCACAGGCCTGTTCTCATGAAATTGCTTCGGATACCGACACAGATGATGAGGACGATGTGGGCGACTCCAAAGATGTGAAACAAGACGATCCAGGATCCGATAACGACCAACACAATGTTCGCTGGCATCCGCATGCACTTCATTTTCTCGCTCAGGTTCCTCAAAGTGACGACGACTGGTCCCACTACCTCAGGAGGAACGTTGATGTCGGCTCCTTGTGCCACCGTCTCAAATTGCCCTACCTGTTCCCGGGCGTTCGGAGTCACCTTGATTGGCCACGGTTCTTCATCGAGTGTACCTGGCATCTTGGCCGAGCTTGCAACAATCCCTCTCTTGGTTCCCTCTTCTCACTCATTTTCGTGGCTGCATGCCATGTGGCACTCATGGATGGCTGCCCACAAGAGGAAGTGTACAAGGGCCTGAGGGCCTGTGTGAGACAGTGCGGTATTTCAGAAGAAGAATTAACGCTGCCCATGTTAGACAGGCTAAGAGAGGGAGTCATCACAGGCATCGGGATACTCAGAGAGTATAGTAAAGTGGTTGGTTGTCGTGCAAACGAAATTCCTCTGCATGGTAAGTTTTGAAAGATTCCAGATTTTCCCCATACCAGAACTGTTCCTAAGCCTCCTCCAGCACACAATTGTCTCCAAGTGTTCCAATGCCGCAACCCTGCCTGCATCAGCCTCATTAAAGAGCAGATATCATCAGCCTATCGGCCGACAACACCCCTCGAATCTGAATACCTCGAGATACCCTCTCTGGTTTATGAAGTGCTGGGAGGCCGGCACTCCAAGTGGGAGTAAGGTCTGTCCGTTTCCTTGCTGACTCTGTCCTTATGCCTGACTACTGCTCATAGATACAAAGCCATCTACCGTATGCTGTGCCCTCAAGAAACCGAGAGTATATGTGTATATGGCAATGTCGATGTGACTTGGGTGATGGAATATGATGAACGGGATGATCTTGTTGAATGGGACGGGAGTTTAGATACTGAGTTGGTGTGTGTATCCAGTATCGCTGATGACTAGGAAGCGCTGTACGCGTGGAGATTGAAAAGATAAAGAGAATCCGCCATCCCAACCCATGTGTCCATACTCGTTGAGAGCTCTTAGGATAAAAAATTTACCAAAACTGGCGTTTGGGGCAGGGTGCTGTCTGGAACAAGATGTAGATGAACCGAACACTCCCATTTCCTTGAAACTGGAGCCCCATTTCGTTCAAGTGAATGACCGTTCGTGGATCCCAGTTGTGTGTGATGGCTTCATTACTTCCGCGTGGAATCAGTTCGATCAGTGCGTTCCGGTTGCTCAAGGGCACGAGCAGCGCAGTGGAATGATATCCCGGCCACAAGGCACTGCCTTTCTGTAGTCGGAAGGCTTCGGATCGGAAAATAGGTCTCTGGAGATCTTGGATGACAGCATCACGGCTGGTAGCCCATCTCACAAGTGGTCCACTCTATTACATCTGGTTAGAAGATACTTGGTTGTTGGTCTATACTGAGACTTACGAGGCCCCGAATCACTTCATCACTCAAGTCTGCACACGGCTTTTCCAAGCCATACGTGCCCAGTCTTGATTGCTTCTCTCCAGGTGTAGAAGTGAGTACTTCTACGATGGCCTTTTCCTGGAGAGACTTGATGTGGTCGTTGAACCGGTAGACTTCGATGTAAGGCACCTGCGCCATGGCTTCTAGGTTCGGGGGTTTGGGCTGTATTGGGCTTATAGTCGAGGAGGATGTAACGTTCGGTATTCAAGATGCAAGCAAGAGCACACTTGTTGAACTATTGAAATTCCTAGATAAGATCACTGAGACGTGGATGGGAATAACGGTGGAGAAACCCGGCGGCTTTATACTCATATGTTTAGAGCCGTAAGCGGAGGCGATCCAATACGTGAAGGTTGAGTTGCACTGCTGTTGGTTTCCACATGGGTATTGCGACGCATAAGCAGCAGCAGAGCGGCAAAGCTTCCTAGGGTGAGCCCAGCCTGTATACCACCCTTATACAGTGCATCCGGCCTGAAGAGGTCTCTCGATAAGCATTGCATTGCATTGCATTAGTTCATCATTCGCTCATTCCACGCTCCGGCAGCCCGGACCCTTGTGCCGTCACTCAAGGTGTCTCAAAACTTCGGTGGAAATAAGGGAGTGTCGCTTGGCGAACGGCTACCTGCAGGAGGACATTTCTAACGTCAACGTTAGTGCAAGGAAAATCCGTTTGCTGTCATTCGTCCAACAACGCGACCAGGGTGTTATGATGTTTGCTATAACATCCCGGTTCATGATGCATGACCGCTGATCAACGGGAAGGGAGCTGCAGCCAACCGTTGAAAATGGGTCGAGCTGGCGCCACGTCCAAATTCGAGATGAAAAAGAGGGGGATACGTTCAGGCTCAAGATAGATAAAATCGATCCTTCGTTAGAAACTGTCCCGTTCTCTGGATCGCACTAATCAATCCAATGCTATACGGCAGCAAGATCGAAACACTAACGACCCTCGCAAACTCTCATCGAAACATCCCGCACGGCAGCAGAGCCGAGCGCCTAAGCGAGGATGAAGCTCATGGAACCGGATGGCGATCGCAAAATGATAGCTCAATTTTATTTGTCCAGCACATTTGTCCAAGGCTTGTGTGTGTAATACTTCCATAACATGGCTTGCGTGGATTCCACATCAAGAAGCGGCTGCAGTGCTCATGCATGAGCAAACGAAACTGTCACATTCTTGGACCAAGGCGGACAATTTGCCTCGGCTATATGACGAGAGTGATACTGTGTGGGAAGCATTGGACAACCAGCTTCCGTATCGCCAATCCCCGATATACACAGGGTCATGCAGCTATTGAAGACCGTGGACACGGACAGTCTGGAGTACCGACATATCGAGAACGAATATTCCGAAGGTGGGAACTACTAAGTCGATCGGCTAGACGATCATCTGCTGCGCCCTTCTAGCCCCAATCGCAATATGTACGGCATGGAGATGCGTTTGCATATCTAGTTCATTTCCTGTTTGACAAACCGCGAGCAACTTTGACTGAGGTGGCGCGAACAAGTGTGTGTTCAAGTTGGTGTGCTCAGTGTCCTCTGGGGGATGATTTGAGTAGCTTAACAACATTGTCGTAATACCCTTGTACTCCTCCGTACTTCTGCAGTATCCCGTGTATATCGACCTCTTCAACCTTCCTTGTGTTTTCTCGGCCGACCAAGCCTGTATTTCGAGTACTTGGTATCCTCAACATCTCCGTCTCAACGTTCCACCCGCAATCTTCCGCTATCTGCGTAACCCAGTCGACTAAAGATGCAAACATACTCTTTGATTTGGTCTTGTCGCGAGGCGGAGGTGCCCGCCATCTGTCTCCTGTGAGATTGTGACTGCAACATGGTATCATGATGAACGGGCATTGAGATATGGCGGCAAGGATTGGAGTCCAAGGTGTCAGCTCGTCGGCGTGGTTAGATATTATGAATGTGCCAGGAGGAAAAAGGCCATCATGAATGTCCTCAGAGTTGACTACTCTAGTGTCATCGCTCGCTGCCTCCCTGGGAATGACACTGGGAAGTAAGAGCAACCTCTGGAGGGAGTACCCAGAGGGTGATCCCGTGGATGGTGAGTTGTACTGAGACCACGACTTACGCTCGCGGGCATCGAAACCCCAGCCAGTATATCCTTCCATTCTGAGGATATGAACCAGTAAACCATTTCCGCAGCCGATGTCCACAAACCCTGGAAAGTCCCTATTGTGGTACATCTCCTTCCACAGCTCAATCAGAAATGCTGCGATACCTAGATCTTCAAACACATGTTTTGTGGGATCTGTAGTCTCAAGCCAGGACTTGACGAGAGTTCTGGCGTATTTGTTTTTTAGTTCAGAGTACCTATCCTGAAATCTCTCTCGGGGTACAATGACATCGTGGTGAACTCTTTTGACGTAGCCTCGAGCGGTGCTGTGACCATGTTTGTGGATGGTCTGGAGAAGATGGTAAGCTATCCTCCCTAATTTGACTTGGTCGACCTCTTCCTCGCGTGCCTCAGGTTCAAAAAGTGCAAAGTGAACGGAGATGGTGCCTGTGTTGGTGGCTACATCCCATTCATGAAGCTGGCTGATACCCTTGACCTTTGGGTGATAGAAGGGTAGGTCTGCAGCAGAGGAGGCATGTGGTATATACACGACCAGCGATCTTGACAGGGTGGCTTCACCGTCAGCTTCTTTATCCTCTTGAATATTTGTGTGATGGAAAGAGCAGGTCTGGTCTAATGGAGTATCGCGAAGTGTGTTTCGGGGTATCAATCGGCGCACAATGGTTCTTTGCCGGCTGAATCCTTGGAAGTCGAGACCCCGAGGGTGACTTTGGATGGCACCGTCAGCTTCAGGGGTATGGTTCTGACAGTCATCATCGAAGAGAACATCTGCACGAAACAACCACTTGGAGTTGAGGTTTGGGTTCTCAACAAGGTTGAGCATAATCTCGTTGAAATGCTGAGTCTCAAACGTGCATGTGTGGTGACACATAGGTAACCAGGTAACTTCGCCGCAACGTTCGCGGATTACGGGCGGCGATCCCGGAGGAAACTCCTCGGGCTCAAAAGGTGCCTTCTTTTGAAACTCCATGCTCAGACAAAATCCAGAAACGGAAGGGTGGCCGACAGGTCCGAAGATGCAGGCTGCTGAAAAGTGGTCAGACACTGTCTGGTGCCAACAGCCATAAGGTGCGTTCGGAGCGTTACCTCGACCCTACGGTGATCACCGCCGTTAGGACGTACTTAATCGGATTTGGTCCGGGGGTTGACAGCCCCTGTGATAGTGACGGGTGGTCGTGGAGGTCACGAATGATGCGAGCAATATTGAAGACTTCCTCCGAATAGGGCTAGCTGTGCCCCAGGATCTAGACAGCTGAAGCCCTGACTAGTACTCTCGGTTCCGTGAAGCGAGGTGAGATGGTTCGATCTAGGGTCCAAGAGCTGGGCGAAACACCCACTGGTAATGACGAAATGGTCTACTGTATGGATCAGAAATAGGTGCTTTCGGTCTTGGGAGAAACGAGGCAAAAGTGGCACCGATTGCCGACTGCGGAAGCGGGATACTAGGGCTCAACCCAAACTTGCGTGGGAGAAGCAATGCCACGGTCAAGGGTAATAGAAATGAAACAAGGTGGAAGGGTTAATGCATTCCATGTCAGTCTGTACAGCACATTATGGTGATCTGATGTAGGGAGGCTGCCTTGGTGGTTACCTTGGTTTACGAAAGTCCCTCGAGTTGGCAGCTACCTTACTGTTTCGCTATTCCCTCGCTCCCACATACTTTTAGGTTGTCTATAATAGAACGGCCCGGAAGGAGCCTTCCGCGCTAACATCGCTGCTAATAATACCTAAGATCTGTAACATTCACCACCCCTGGCCTGATTTTGGCAGGTGCCTTTCCGATGGATCCTTTCCGGCTTGGAAACTCAGAATCCTGCTTGATCTGGTCCATTTCTCTGCACTATTGCGCTCTGTTTGCATCACAAACGGAATTTATGGCTGTGTTTGCGCAGAAGTCACTGAGGAAATGACTGAACGAATCAGGAAGTTCAGGGTAAGTGGCGGTGTCTGGCTTTGAAAGGCTGACTCTTATCTGAGTTGCCTCCCTCCAATCACATGTTGCATTGACAAGAGTCACTCATCACATCAATCCAACCCAAGGTATTGCAATACTACCTAGATGCCTAGGTAGCTTTTCGGATGTCAGGATGAGGTCCTGCGCGTCACAAGCGAAGGCCGTGTGACTTGCAGCAATAGTGACAGCTAACAACTTGGTTAGACCACCACTGGCCTCAACGCAACGCAATACAACACAACACCGTACTTTTCAGTCGAACAGGGACTGCACAGGATGATGGATCACAGATGTCATATCACAGTGCGTACGAAGGCGCAGTGCATCCAGCAGCCAACAAAATGCCCGACAAATGCTACCTTCTGGAGATATGTGCCGAAACGCGGACACCATAAGGTACCTGTTGAGCCTTGACTCAATGACAGGTCTCGACTTGATTGAAAGCGATTGTAAGGAGTCTTGCCGGGTTCAGGAGCAAGGCATCTTCCGCTTTCAACGGGCTTCCCGAAATAAAGTGAGGACCAACGGTGGCTGGGCTGGGCTGGGCTGGGCTGCCGTGTATTGGTTGAAATGTGCGGTAGGCTACTCCGTCGATCTTGGCCAATATCACTGCTCGAGTGAGCCTTTCAAGACCTTGCAAGGAGAACGAATGCTTTTGCACCAATGATCAAAACATCTCATCGATTTTCAACTTCTACAGAATGACTTGACTTCTGAAAATAGGTACTCCTCTAGAAACAAAAAAGTAATCTCCCTAAGTTGTGTAAATTGGAGAAGTTATTTTATTTGGCGGACTGGGCTATGTACGTCCCTTCAATGATTTTCAACTTCTACCTAGGTAGTGTTTTCGCCTAGCGACGGGCTCTGATTCAGAGCCCCATTATAGATGACAGTGGATGCTCACCGAATTCATCTCGCAAGGCTTTCTGCCTGATAATTTAGGCTAACACACAGCCCAATTAGCTAGCACGCCCCGTGCTGCCTCCTGCCTCCCACCAAAGCCCAAAGCCCACTTACTCATCTTTGCCCCTCCCGCTTCTACCAAACTCTCCCGACTCTTTCTTCTCCCTAACAACGTCACCAACACAAATACCCGCAAACTCCAAAGACTTTGCAACCTCGCAAACCTCGTCGCTAGACATCCTCATCGCTTACACGCACTACTCGATATCTACACAGCGAGGCGCTATATTGCCAGCGGTCGCTGAAAACATCCTCTTCCCCTTTACAAAACCCATTTCCCAAGGTAACCCCAGTACCTCCGAGTTTATGTCCATCGAAAATCTCAAGACCTACGGTGAGTCTCTCTTTGCTACCCTCAAGAAATCCTCCCTTTCCGAGTTTGGTATTCATCTGCGCGGGTCGTCTCGACTTTCGGATATCGGCCTGTCGTCTCGTACTTTCGTACCTGCATTTGTTCCCGACAAGCCACATGTTGAATCTCCACTCATCTCCGTGTCCCATCACAACAAATCGATTCTGAGGAACACCATAGCTGACCATCGCGACACTAGACCCCTTCGCCGAAGCCGACGAGGACACCGGAGAAACCAAGCAGACGCAGAATTACATCCATATACGCATTCAGCGTAAGTCACCTTCTACTCCAGCCACACTAGCCAAGGGCGCATCAAGGATCACGTCACACCGGAACCTCATGTGAGATTCCTGTGTGACTGAATCCGTGCTACACCTGCCTCTAGGTGGCATCATTTTCGCGTACAATGCTAACATGGCCCCAGAGCGTAATGGACGTAAGACTTTGACCACTGTTCAGGGTCTCCCCAAGAAATTTGACCAGAAGAAGATTCTTAAGGTCATCAAGAAGAAGTTTGGTAAGCTCCACATTCCGCCGCCACTGATTACGAAGCTAATGCGACCCAGCCTGCAATGGCACTATCGTCAACGACTCCGAGATGGGAGAGGTGATCCAGCTCCAGGGTGATCAGCGCAAAGATGTTCAGGAATTTCTCATCGACAAGAAGGAAGGCCTCGAGCTAGATGCCAAGACCATTAAGGTCCACGGTTTCTAAAGCTCTGCATGCCCCGTCGTCCTGTCAGTCGCCGTTCCCGGACGTCTTGACGTAGAGGGACAGGGACGCATGGCCTCTCCGGCTTGTGCCTTTTCCGGACGTGTACTCTTGCTCTCGCAACAGACACACCGAGGCTCGGCTCCGATTACTCTAGGACGACGGGCATCCACTCAGGGCGAGTTTTACTCCTGGTGGCTTTTTTGGAAGAGTATTTATTCTTATGCTGCGCGTTCTGCAGCAGGTGGATGATAGCTTTTCGGCATCCATCTTGCTCACGTGCACCAAGGACGAGGCTACGGGCAAAGCATTTGTTACTCCAACATGGCTTGTCAGTCGCTCGTTAGTCAGATATGTCTACAAGGGCAAGCCCCGCAGTAGTCTCAGGCAAATACAAAGTCGATTCCGAATCTTTTTGCTAAAAATTGATGTGAAATTGTTTCAATGCTAGTTGTGGTGGTAGTTTGACGTCAGGTCCCACTTGTAAGGCACAGCAGCTGGGGTAGTGCTAACCAAAATCCAGGCTCCAAGACTGCACACTGCTTGGGATTCACCGACAATTGTATACGTGAGTTTTACAGCTCAGCAGAATAATCAGACATGTTCAGCCCTAGCGTGGGCGGGGATATCAGAGTTCGAAGAGAAACCAAAAAGTCGCTGAAAGTCATTTGTAAAGGAAAACAACATCGGTTCGCCTGCTTCTTTGTGCAGGCACAAATAGAGAGGCATTTCGTTCGCCGGAAAGACAGCCGAGAAGCTCTACAGATCTTCATGCTGCTCGATACTTCCCCTGATCTGAGTGATAACGCGCGAAGCCTCATCGAAGGCGCGCCGACCAGAAGCTACGATTGGCATCTGGGGGTAGTCAGGTGTGGACTGATGAAGGTGTACCAGCAGAGTCACCATAGTGATGGAACAAGCTATGGAGAAGACGTTGATAGAGGTGGACGTCTCCTTGCGAATGTTGATCTTTTGGTGAGTGACGTGATACATCATGGTAAGAGTCTGCGGCGTAGTTGTTAGCTGGAGTAGCAAACCTTGGTTGCGGTGAGTGCCGTGTGTCGCGTGTGCGGGGAAGACATACAGTGGCTATGCCAACCCAGCCTGGGAGGAGGAGACGAGGATCTTGGAAACCACCCGTGAAAGAGAGCACAAACGCAGTGAGATATGCGTTACAAAAGTTGGTTGTGAGCAGGCGAACCATAGTCGCTTGTGGGGTATAATTGATGAGCCTGTGAACTAGTTAATATGGTGTTGCACAGCGAGGATGTCACAACAGAGACGACGGAATAACCTACCATCTGGACATCAGACAGTCCGTGAAGAAGAATGATAAATATCCCGAAGCAAAACACTAACGTCCAGCATATAATATCAGTACAGCACTTTTTGGCATTGGATCCCCTCGAGGAATAATCTCCCAACGCACCCATATAGTTGCAAGCCCAGTCTCAGTCAGGGCGTACCGCGCATCTGCCTCGACACTCATAGCCACAGATCCTCCCGTCGTTGAAGGCACAACAACTACAATCTCCGGTCCTGGCAGGACACGTAACAGTAGTTGAAGCGCAGAAGGCAATCCCCACCACAACGCCGGTAGAATAGAGAAGAGCCGCAGGGCAAAAAGCCACGGGTGCCATGGCTTGGGAACATTGAGGACGACGGCGACACGGGGTTGGAGAAGAGACGGATGCACGGGGCTATCGATCTCGGGAGGAGCTGTCTTGGCCGTGTGCGGTGGCGGCGGAGGTTTGCTAGACGTCGAGGTCACGGGCGCAAGCGGTTGTGGAGGTAGAGGTAGATGGCCTGTAGAAGAGCCCCGACGAACGGGGGGAGGATTGGCCATCTCACATCGATCGTTCAGGCCATCTGAAGCAATTCGCGATCAATTGTGTGGGAACCAAAATCACGGAAGCCTAACCCAAGGGAAGTAAGGAGGGGGAGAGAAATCAGGTCGGCGCAAGGGGGGGGCAGCCTTGGTAAGGCAGCTGTTGGTGATGGCGTCAAAGGAGGAGGACAAGCTGCCACCTCCAGAGTCCAATGCCTGCACAATTCAGATTGAACCGACAGGGGTCGTGGGGGTTAAAATGCGCCAACCATTGCAAGTGGGAACACAGGACCCTTTCCGACGTGGCTAGTGGAACCGTACAAGCTGGATCACATCCCATGGGTTAGGGTTGACCATGACAAAAGCATGCCTGCATGGATATCGAGAGTATTAAATTTCATCCACGGCCATCGAATTCATAAGCTGTTCCTATAAGATGAGAAAGCCGGGAGCACGCATACATGAAAATATTTAAGATTATCTTGATAAACCGCCAATGAACTTCACATATCCCTCAAGGTTAATGTAGCTTCTTCTTATCCGTATAAGCTTGACCAGACTCCGTTTTCCTGCTCTTACAGATCCACCGTGCCACGTACATCCAAGTGATTCCTAACTTAGATAGTCCTCAAAGCCATGATAGATAGGCCTCGGGGAGCAAGAAAACTCAAGACCCGAAAAGAGGATGATAAAATAAACCTAGGTAGTAAAGAGTCCCCTATATTAAGGCTCAATTACCTAAATCTTTAGGGTCAAGATCCCGTGTTTCTTTTCCTCCCCTAGATAGGCAACACCGTTAGCAAGCAAAAAATATTCCCATAAAAACATAAATGTGACCCATCATCTCCTACTGTTATCTCGCTTCGTTTTCATCCTTGCCCACATGTTTGGAGCGCTTTGGGAGAACATTGCTGTTGGTTTGACTAGCTTCTGCCGAAATACTCGCGAGACGCTTTTTGCTTTCGTTCCGTTGCAGCCCGGTAAGTGTGTCCAACAACTCGATGCGAGAAGAGTCAATACTCAGTTTCTGGTCGTCGCTCTCGTCGCTATCCATCTCCAAAAGCACCTCGGCATCCACAATCAAATGTCGTGTCGAAGGCGGTAAACCAAGATCCTTCTCTATCAACGGGACCTGTTGCTGCATCCACCGTAAAAGGATTTGGTGCCGCAAAGCTCCACGCCTTGCCTCACGATAGGCAGAGGTAGTCTGGAGAAACACCTTGATTGCATCTCCCCGACGTTGGAAATGATCAAAAGCTTCGATTGCAGAGTCAAGCTTGGCTTGAGTCTCGAAGAGTTTCCGTTGTGCTACTGGCCCCCTTACACTTGGGTTCAACAGATCCCGTTCCGCTAATAAGACGTTTGAGCTGGCCACCTCCACGGCTTGTCTGAGTTTGGTCCTTTCACCATCTGATGCTGGTGTGTATCCTGCTGCTTCAATCTGATCTCGGTCTTCATGCAATCCCAACAACTTGGAGTCCACGAGTGTCTGCCAGGCGCTTTCATACTGCTGGTTGTAGCGCTTGTACCACGAGTATTTTTTGCGCTCTGACACCTCAAAGCATAGGTACTCAAGCCACTGTGATAATGGATCCTGGTCTGCTGGATCTGGTTTCATATGAAGTGGCGTGGTGAGAGACTGCTTAGAGAGGCACTTGATACATCGCGCCAGGTATTCGTCAAATGTATCCCGGTTTCGTCTCACTCTCAGCTGATAACGGCAAAACTGGTTCCACCTTTCCAGCTGGCGTTCAAACACCATCCATTCTTGCTTCCCCAATCCGGTAGTGTCCTGTTTCCAGTACTCAAGAAGCTCGGCGTGGTGTTCTGGGTTCTGGGCGACTTGGTCGATGAGCTCACTGGAATACCAGGGACGTCCCCCAGCCTTGGTCAGAAGGTCATGGAACGCCCTCTCGCGTTTGATGTCGTCGGTATGTTGCTCATCAGGAGACAACAGGGTCTTGACCTGAGGAATCGGGGTGGCCCTCTCGGTAGTTGTTAGAGTTGTACTAGACTCATAATCCGGGTTCCACCATGGCAGCATGTCCATGTAACTGCCGGACTTGTCGACTGGGCGTACTACGCTGGAGATGTCTGGCAGAAGATCGCAATAGAGAACCCTGGGGATCATCAGAGAATGTCCAAGACGAACAGAGACGCAAGAAAGATGGGGTTACCCGTACTGTAGTCCGTCTCTCATCCAACGGGTGACCTTGTCTTGCCCCTGCGCCTCGAGGGATCTGAGCTTGATGTCAGACAAGTTCGAGAAGGAGTCAGAGCAAGAACTTACGAGCATCTTTCGTTCTGCTGCCGTTCATCTTCTTCCTCAGACCACGTTACGGCCTTGAAGATGTGATCCATTGGCTGGTCCCTGGATTTGACGTCTGGATCTGGTGCAAGTGTGACTGGTGGACTTTGAGACTTGTCCATTGGGTTACTGTGATTTCGCCGATTTCTCTTTTGTTTGTCCCGCCGGAATTGACGAAGCACCTATCTATGTGACAGGTTGAACTGAATGTTGCCGCAGAGTAACGATGTACGAGTGTGCTCTTGTGAAAGGAAATTGAAGGGCCAGTGGCGGATGAAGAATGAAGGATGTTACGAGTGAATGCGTCACAGATGAATTTTGAGTGAGACAAACAAGGGGAGAAGAAGAAGAAGAAGAAGCAAGACAGATACGGGACGGATCGCGAATGAGGCTGAGCCTCCCTAATGGCCGAGAAGCCTCAAGGTAAGATAGGTACCTAATTTGATTTTTTCCTCTTGCCTTCCCTTTCATTTCCAGCCCGAGTAGGGAAGTTGCATGTAAGGTCGTACGCACGAACCTGCTTGGCTGTCGCAGAACGTGAATTAATGAATGGAAAGCGCGGCCCAAGGACCAAGCGCCCCTGTATCTGAAGTCCGGGCAAGCACTCCCATGATCCGCGCCCTGCAGCAACGAACCTAAAGAATTGGAAAGACAAGCCCGGGTAAGTATCCGCGATTAGCGTCGGGCAACTTTGATTGGATGCCGACTGACTGTTCTGGCATCTGGGTTCTGGGCTCCAGGGCAGGGCGGCTTCTTCCATTGGATCTTCCCCACAGCGGGCACGCTGGGGCACCCCTCCATCAGATTCAGGCCCCCTCCCTGCAATCGAAGGCTTCTATCCATTCGATTGTGTCACTGTTTCCATTCAACAAAGTCCACGTCTGAAGTCTCCCCTTGGTCTCAGTCTCATCTTTACCATTGCCGCGGGTTAAGCGCCAGAAACTTCTAGGCAGCTGTCAATCTCTTAGCTTCAAACCATCTCAAGAGGCCCTTTCCCATGCCTCGGCTCAATCGTCTAGTCTAATATCACATCACCGATATCGATGCTATCATCACTGTTACCCTGGTCCCTTGACCCACGCACCATAAAGAGCATGCAGCTCATTCATGACCTCGTGCATTGCCATCGCCACAAGGGACAGGACAGGACAGCTCAAAAGTTGGAAGTGACGACGAGTTCCGTACATGCATTACTTCTGTTCTTGTGACCTCTTCCAAGTTTCTAGGTCCATCCAGTCCATGGCATCTCCCTTGCTTCGTATCTGGTGGCATTGACCTCTCTTTTGTCATCAAATTCCATAAAGTGGAAACTGATGATGAATCGACACTCGTTGTTTTATAACCATTACCAAGCGCGATATCCTCAGGTAGTTAATCACCGAGTTCGTGCCGGACCCGGACTTACACGGAAGAATGCCTTTGACTCCTCAAGGAGCAATGAACAAGAAGCCCAGGATCTCTATTCTAAAAGTGATAAGATTTGGGAGGCCTTTTGATCAGTTGTCTTCATCACTTATGACAACTATCATAAGTCTTTATCCTCCTTTGTCACTCCAACTTGAATTCAATGCATGCTCGGATGTTAAAGAAGTCTTGAGATTCGACCAGGAATATATAGACAGGCCACCCTGTGATGGTTATGGGGACCCTTGTAGTCTCTCTGACTGGCCATTTTCTTTTTGACCCCTGGTCAAAGGGTTTTAAGTCTTTTTGCATTCTGAATATTACTGATGAGGACGAGCATTACATGAACGGTTTGTCCAATGCAGGTCTCTGAGCTACCTGATAACAGTAGAAAGGCAACGCATCAAAGCAGTCTGCTGTCTTCACACACTGTCGGATAGGTGCATGTGGAATATATATCCCTCCGTTTGATGATTGCCTCATGTCGAGATCTGATGCTTACCCTGGATAATCGAGGTTCAAAGGAAACTAATTATCAGTAAACTCACCTGATTTTCATCAGCTGAATCGTCTTTGGCACCATCCATGCGCCTGAACTTGCAGCGACAGCGAAATATCACAGCGTGCAGAACAAGAACATCGCTGGAGTCTTGACATAGGCGGCAACACAACTATGAGTTCTTAAGATGAAGATTGACCACCGTGACTTGGAGGAGAGTTCGCAGGCCGCGTGGGTTGTATTCCTTATCGAGAACGCTCAGTTTTTGAAGCAACGACAGCGCCAACCAGGGTGCCCAAGACCGAATTTCAATGCACAGAACCAATGGGTATCTCATGAGTCCGACAGGCGGTTTCGACTGGAATTGGCCTACTCTGCCGTGTTCTTGTAGGGCGATCGGGGAAGATGGTGAGCTGCCAGGGCAAGTCGTTGGGGCCAAAGTATAAGACACCACGGATATTCGATTCTCGGGGGCTGGATATTCGACATGACTGCCGCATGGATTCTTTGAAGGGCTACTCTAGTCGAGTCTTGTAGAGAGCTGGAGGTAAACTGCGCGGGCTTTGTATCGGTGGCGGTCTCGGAAGAAGGGAAATAACATCTGTACATTCAAAGTCAGCACGGCTGAATATTTCTAAAGTTTATGAGAATTAAAAGCAGTGAACTTGAAGGAAGCCAAAAGTCCTTGGTTCACCCATCTTCAGAGTCTCCTGACCTGTTTCAGCGGGCAAGGCTAAAGATAATATCCATCGAACCGCTCTGCGACTTGGACATGCACACACTTTAGCAGCTTCTTTTCTTCCAAGATTGTGGTTCGTTAATGACAATTCTGTTGTCAACTTTTGGTAAACCTGTCCCTTGATTAAATGATGAGTTTTTGTACGAATTGTTACTGTCACAGCCTTTGAACAAAGAAATGAAGGATACCTCAATGATCAGATGCCGATCACTTAATGTATGACTTTATCTTACACTCAAGCTCTGGGAAACGATAGAGGCACCATGTCGTCTGTGAGATTAGCGGCAGTCGGAGGCTAAAGTAAATTATTCTCGCTTGCTCCTAAATGAGCCATACTCTATAGACTCTGTATTCCAATATGTCGACAGGGGCATCCTGTGAACTTCATACCGAGGAAGAATCATGTTTGACTCCTACCCCAGTGCCCCAAAGGAGACGAGTGGGCTTTGGGAACTGTAACATGGGTCTTGAAGAGCCATGCTAGATTCATATGAGTTGGAGTTGGTTAAAGGATGAGTTCGGAGCTTGAGTTCGTTGAGGCTTTGAAACTGGATAAGATAAGTGTTAGGAAACGCCACTAAATCAGGGCTAGACAACGCACCTTGTCATCAGTAAGCTTCTCCTGTTATAACTCTCAACATATTGCTACTTGACACCGAGGTATTCTGTCAAGCTTCACGTACACTTGGCTCGATTGTAGTATTGTTGGGAGTCTTGTAGGATGGCAATGGCTAACCAGTACTGCAGGCGTTAGACGTTACCGGCATTTCGCCTATGTTCCTTTGCAAGATTCGTAGCTCAGTCTCGATGTCCAAGTGACTCTTGTGAATAACACAATGATGGTAAAGTTGCTTAAGCCATTCGATCGGATGTGGCTTCTGGATCGGCTTCGAGTTCTGGTTCTTCGTTGCGCACTCCCAGAGTCTGTCGGCGGCTCAGACGATTCAACTGCACAACAACCGTTAGCTCCTGTAAACAAGTTGATAACAGTGTCTCGAATTTGAAGCCTCTCGGGGCGGAAACCCTGGTAGACTCTAAAAAAATCATGTAATGGCAACGCGAAAGGAGGCCTGAGTGTGTAAGCTGGGGTTTACGGCGGAGCCCCCAAGAACCATACTAGCTCTTAATAAATTGGAAAGAAAAACGAGGAACCATAGCTAAGCAGGGTATGTCGAAACCTTTGACTGATTGACTCTGATAGCAAGTACCGAGACGAGTTAGCCCCTGAGGGTGAAGTGTAGCTTATGGATATGTGAGATTCTTCCACACACGGCTTTTCTGAGCGCTTTTCATGGGCATCAACTTTCTCAAGGACGGAAAGGTCCTGAATGCCTTCCGAGAGCCTTGTTATACGAAGCTCACTAGGGCCAACTGAAAGATTCTTTGGGGACTCGGCATAAACGGTGTCGGGGTTACTCGTAGACGAAGTGGGAACGGTACTGGCTATGGGACTCGTTTGTCAGAAAACGAACGGCCAGAGTATGCCACCCCTGAGAGCATAGTTAATAATGTCTCATGATAAGTGAATTGTAATCTGAAGTGCTTAAGGGAAATCTTTCCACAACCTTGAAAGGAGAGAATCAAGCTGAAGAGTGGATCGAGGCCATTGCCAGAGATCTGAAGCAGAATACGAACCTGTTTATTATTGCACCGTCCTCGCCAGTTTCATTGTGTCTTGTTGCGTGGAAGCCTAAAGTTCTTGTCAGTTACACAAAGACATGATTCGCTCTTCAGGCTTCCTTCCTAAGCCCCAGAGGTTCTTTCGGTAAAGTCTGGGTGTCCTCCGAAGAGACACGGAGTGCCTATTGCTTTCAACGCTTCATCTAGAAAGGGGATAGAGAAGCTCCTAAATCCCTGAGAGTGCAGTCAGAACTCATGGTTTCACCTTGTCTTAGTCACAGCCGCCGCTGAGCGCGCTGCGAACAACGACTTACTCCGTGTGTTCTAAGTGCAGAAGAAATTTTGGCTCTCTCCATCGTAAAAGACCCAGCCTTGATATCTGTCTTTGCGGGATCCGAACCGCCAAGCTGCAAGTTGTTCGACCTGACTAGACCGTGCCAACAAAGGCCTCTAAGATATAAAGACGGTGATCTAGTTACTTGGCACTTCTCAAGCGCTCAAGAGCGAGTGAAGGGGCATTGACGGGACAGAAGGGGAGGTGAAAGGTGTACTAGCTGCCTGCGCGGCGAAGTCGGCAGGGATCAGGGGTAACTTCTGCTTACGAGCTTTTCTTCTCAGCTCAAGTTTAGGGGACTCGGTTGCATCTAGACTTTCCAGTTGGCTACCTAGCATAAGAGTAACTGTCAGTGACTGTTTCCGGCGTTCTGTGTAAGAGGTATCTGCGGTGATCTAGTTCGGGGTTTCCAACTTACATCCTCATCTCAAAGTAACTGAGCCCCTGTGTGATGACTGTCATGCTCATGAGATTTTGCTGCCCGCGGCTCTAAACAATTCAAGCGCCGTTTCCAGCGCTTCTGGGGTGACGGGGGTTCCGGGAGCGCTGTGGGATGCCTGTCGTCGTCGCTTTGTACTGAAGCGTCCTGTATGGCCAGGGGGCCATTGGAGTTTGCCCTGACAGGAGCCATCGTTAGTATAATGATCATGACAGTCAAAAGATGTGGGAAATCCTCAAATATACGGAGAAGGGACCGAAGCCTCGATTACCGCCTCACTGAGAGCAACCACAGCCTAGAGCTCAATGGCCACTCTCTGCACTTGTGTTGACACCAAACAAACTCAATGAACTTCACGTTACCTCTGAGACACCTGAATTTGTTCGCAAGTGAAGTAAAGCTTGCTGTAGATCAAGGAAGCGCTGGTGATGGGTACAGATGACTTGCGAGGGTGGTCTTCGCCGCCTCTCTATCGGATTGTCGCCCAGCCCCTAGGGAGCGACGAGCGCTTGATTGTAGACTAGTCTTGCTGAGTGTCCGCCGAATCTCGAGTCTGTAGCTGACCGGAGAAGACTGATGTGTTGAACTTGACTCGGAGGTGCAAGCTGTTGATGCTTCTTCTCGGTCGGAGGTCGGTAGCGTCTCAGGAGCATGATGTCGACATCAGCTCTTGGTCTCTCTTTCGAAGAGTAACAGCAAGTACCATACCTATAAGAAGCCAAAGAGGCAATGTGAGAGTGTTTCTAGGTACGTGAGAAGACTGTAGAGTGATCCTTACGATGGTGATGTCTTGTAACGTCATGCCAGGTGGGGGGTGTCGTCCACCACCAACTTGAGTGATCCTCAGCATGAAGTCGTACAGAAGCCTCAATATTATATAGCATGATTGAGATGCTTGATGGGAACGGTAGAAAATACAGCGTTGGTGCAATGTGGTGGAGTTACCACTCGGCGCTGTCGACCTGAAAATGGCTGGTATGGGTCCAAGTTTGATATCTTACGAAATCAGCAAAATTGTTTAATATAGCCAAGAAAAACAGCGTCACAAAGGTTCGACGGGAACACAGAAGCAAAATGTCAGTAGGTCAAAGAACTGTCGAAGAGTGTTTGCTGTTTGCACCCGGTTATCGTTTGCGTTACTACTTTTCTTCGACATGTAGTAGTTTACCGGTAGCTTTTTCATTCATCAATATGCATTACAGAAGACAATAAGATTGCAAGCTAGCTAGAAACACAGTTTCTTCCCAGGTACTGTTCCAGCAGAGTTGGCACATGGATATACTTATGGCATTGCAGTACTCATGAATTCTAATAGGCCTATGACATGCAGACTACGGAAAACTCAGTGGTTTACTGCCCCGTAGACATCCTTCTGGGGATATAGTTCTCGTGTTACAGTTGATGCTGGCCCCTATGCGAGAAGTCTCCGCTCCCGCCGGCGTCGGTATCCGGCACTATGCGATGTCGCTGCACCGCCATAACTGCTTCACAAACACATTAAATCACATCAATGAAGCTTAAACATATATTCGTGGCACCAGAGATCACTCTCCGATGGTTTGCATCACCTTATCTTCATCGTTCGTGCGTCCAGAGCCATCTGTTGTAGCTGTCGAAATACAGGCTGTACAACTGAATTTGCCCTACCCCTGGATCCCAAGTTTCACCGTGTCGTGACCGCTACCGCCGGTGTACTCACCGTGGCCTTGCTCTCTACTGTATCTCCACTCGGTTCCCAAGCTCACAACTTCTCCCCCTCTTCTCCTCCAGCATCGCGAACAACAAACACGGTGAGTCCCTTTCTTTCCTCAACGCCAGCATATCACAACCCATATCAAGTTCCCTCTTCTTGAGAAGCTCTTTCTCATCATCTTCATCGTCTCCTCGAGTTCTGGCACTTGTGTTTGCCCTTTGACTTGCCGCCGTTCGCGTGGCTCCCTGTGTTTTCTCGCGAGAAGATCACGAGCTTCCCCTTCTCAACCCACCACACAACACATAATAGACTTCAAATCACAATAACAGCGAGCTGAAGGCTACCTCATCATCGTCATCGTCAACTTACGGTACGGCGCTCGTTGTTGCCGTTCGCGTGGTCTCCTTTGTTCTCTCGCGAGAAGCTCACGATCTTCTCCTTCTCCTTCTCAACCCACCACACAACACACAACAGGCTTCATTTCACGATAACACGGATACAATAGCTACCTAGTCACCTTCGTTGCAGGCTTGATTTCAGGCACTTGTTGTTACCCCTTCACTCGTCACCATTCGCGTGGCCCTGAGTGTCGTCTCGCGAGAAGATCACAAGCTTCCCCTTCTCATCCCACCACACAGCACACAACGAACTCAAGATCAAAAATAACAGTGAGCTAAAAGCTACCCGATCACCTTCATCGCAAGCTTGAGCTCAAGCGCTGGTTGTTGCCCCTTGATTTGTTACCGTTTGCGTGGCTCTCTGTGTCTTCTCGCGAAGAGATCACGAACTTCCCCTTCTCAACTCAGCACACAACAATCAACAGGCTTCAGCTCGCCATAAATACTGAGCGGAAGTCTGTCTCCTCATATTTATCGGCTTCTTGCATTATTCCTCTCGTTAGCGCCCCTTAACTTGTGGCCGCTCTCTTCAACCTCCGCATCTTCTCACGAGGGATCACAACCTGAACCTTCTCAACTCAACACCACACAATCAACAGACTTCAGATCACGATAACTACCGACTTGAAACTTGCCTCATCGCAATAGTCGTCTTATCGCGTTCTGGCACCTCTTGTTGCACCTTCACTTGTTGCCGCTCCTTTGGTCCCCTGTGTCTTTCGCTAGAAGATCACGAGCTTCACCTCATTTCATCTCAACACAACACACAAAACAAAACAGACTTCAAATTATAATCAATACTGATTTTGATATATCTAGTGATACTATCGATCCCATCTCTCAAAGTCAAGCAAGAACGAGAAAAAAAAACGCGCCGAAAAGGTTAGTGAATTGCTGCCCCCTTATCAAACCACCCCCCGTTTCCTCTTGCTACAAGTTTTTCTTCCTCCTTACAACATCCATTTTCCCCTTGAAACACCCATTTTTCTTCCTTACAAAAACCATACTTCTCCTGAAACATCTACTTTCTTCCTTACAGTATCCTTGTATCAACTTGAACAAGTTCCCATCATCCTGTTGTCACTTATCGGACCTCACTTCGCCGACGAGGTAAATGAACTGCTACCCCTCCCTCATCAAAATAACAAAGCCATCACCTCCACCACCACTTCCTACACACTTTTCTTCTTCTTTACAATATCCCTCCATAAAATTGAAGCTCGCATTATCGTGTTGCTACTTGTCAAGCCTCACTTCACTGGCAAGATTCATGATTCACTGTCGCCCGTGCAAGACATCAAAACCAGCACCTCCTTCTACTCTCCCCATACTTCTTTCTTCTTCCTTCTAACACTACCATCTCACTCAAGTGATCTCTTGCTACTTGCCAGACCTCAACTTGCGAACGAGGTCCATGAATCACTGTTCCCACTCACTCGCCCTTACCAAGACATCAAACCCATCTCTTCCTTCTCCGCTCCTCATACTTCTTTCTTCTTCCTTTCAACATCCTCTCCCAAATTGAAGCTAACACTGTCGCGTTGTAACTCAATAGAACCCACCTCGCCCTTGGTGCCGTCATCGTCATGTCGACACTCGAGTATCGAACACCGCATGCGGTTGCGTCTACAAACCGCACGCTTCGAAACGCCTTCTCTGCCCTGAACATACGCTACTCGGGCGACGAGGAGGAGTCTGAGAGCGATGGCTCTCCCAGATGTAAGTATCTCCTTCTAGCACATTTGGCTCTTCTCCCTGTTCTGCTTTGGCTGCGAGCCCAGCGCAAGATCGTTTGATTTCTACCGAAAGCACACCGGCTTCTTGAGTTTTGTCTTCTCAGTATCATCTTATCTTTCATTTCTTCTGTTTCCTCTTCCTTCAGTTCGTTCTCCAGCGCGAAGCCGGACTTCTTTGTTTTATCGCTGGAGTCAATCTCCCAAGAGAAGATTGTCTCGCATGGCCCATTTCCTGGAACTCCTCTCATCTCTTTGTGTCACATTCAAGAGGAAAGACTACTGTTTCTACCCTTCCCCACCCCTCTCTGTCTTGCTTGTCCTTCGACGTGAAGTCGGTGTCTTTGTGGTATGATTTCTGGTGAAGGCACTCATTTGTCGCGCCAAATTTTTGAAATCCTTTCGTCTCCTTCTCGGTGCTTCGAAGAAGAAAGATCATCGCGCCTTCTTGGAGTGTTAGCAGCTACTCTTGTGGTGTCGTGGTAACTTCTGGGGATAACCCCTTTTCGTGTTTTCTGGAGAGCAAGCAGCTCAGGGGCTTTTCCCGAACAAGCTTCACTTTTCATTCTTTCCACCATTCCTGGAACAAGCAGATATACTAACAGAGTTCAGCCTCTCCTTCCCGACCGCTCGCAAGCTCCAAGAGGTAGTTACTGGTTTGAGGGCGAGTTCAAGTTGAAATTTGCTGACAGAAGTCCATAGCATGCCATCTTTGGTCCAGAATGACGATGTTGCCCAGCCTGAATACAGCTCTTACCCCTACAACAACCCTCATCAAGCTGGCCAAGACAACGTTGACTACCCTACGAACGTGGAGCCCGCCGCTCAGGTCGCGACGAACCAGGCACAGCCAGCACTCACTGGCAACTTCATGCCTGCGAGCGAGGTCGTTCGACCCATTTCCACTCTCCCGGCTAAAATGGGAGCCGTTGCCAACATCCATCGAGAGCTCGACGCTCAGTCTATTTATCCTGGAGATGCTTGTCTATTTGTGGCCAAGTGAGCAACTTGTTTCTTCGCAGTGTAATACATGTACTGACCTTGGGTCCAGCCTCCCTCAACACATCGATGATCTCACCCTGAGGGTTTCTCTTACCAAGCACTTTGCCAAGTTTGGTACAGTCTTCGTCAAGGTCAAGCGTGATCGCATCAGACACATGCCTATGGCCTTTGTTCAGTACACTGTGAGTTGACCATGATAGGCATCAGTTCTATTTGACACACGGTGAACTAACTTCTTATTAGCAAATCAAGCACGCCGATGTTGCGGTGCGCGAGGCTCGTGGAGATATCATCCATGGCCGTGCTATCCGAGTTGAGAAGTGCGGCGGAAACCGTACGTCCTTCCGGCAAAACCTTTATGTCTAGATACTAACTTCTAATAGTCTCCTACATCATCTGGCGTAAAGACACTCGCCCCGTTCACTCCAACGAAGCTCATTCTATTTTTTCTCGCTATGGACCAGTTAAGAAGGTCGAGATTCTCGACCATGATGCTCAGACCAAGCTCGCCGTTCCTCCCAGTCTTCGTATACTATACTCCAGATTTGACCCTAAACGTAACGTCATCCAGGTAAGTTCTATGCAAGACAACTCAATTAATTGTAGAGCTAATATAGTTTAAGGACGTCGGCCCCAACACGCCATTCGTCATTATGGCTTTCGATCCCAAGATGGTTCAGAAGCGTTCTGACCGCCCAGCCGACGATCAAACCTTCATGGAGATGTACGAAAAGGACTGTCGCTCAGTGTTCTTCGGCGGACTACCTCATTATGCTGACGAGGCCATGGTCTACCGACTGGCTGGCATCTGCGGCCATATTCGTTCTGTTGATCTACGAACTTCCCCTGACCAGGACGGTGGTCGTAAGCGACTCCCACCCATGAAATTGGTCTCAACTAACTGTTCCAGTCCCTCACCCTTGGTCATTCGTCGAGTACGACGAGTTTGATGTCCCTGACAGAGCCATGGAAGAATTTGTAAGTTCTTCCTTTGTCTTCCGTCGGGATCCGAGTGCGTACCGAATGTCTACTAACACCTGTCCTAAGAATGGCAAAGAAGTTGAAGGCTGTATCCTTCGGGTCGAACGAAAGAGAACCAAGCCCGCCCCCGAAGCTGTCGCTGTTCCTCAAGCCATCGGCACTCGGCTGCCCGACTCTGGCCCTCATTACCCCAACCCTGGTTTCCGTTTTCCCGACTCTGGTTCTCGCTTTCCCAATCCTGGCCCCTCCCGTGTTCCCGGCTCTGGTTCTTCCCGCATGCCTGGTAGTGTGGATGATGCTCGCTTGTATCCATCCCCTCTCCGTCCTGTTAAGCGTCCTCATCGTCGTTTTGACTCTCGCGTCGTCTCCGCGGCCGCTGCTCCGATGAACCACCGCCGCATGGTTTCGAGCACAGACTTGTCTCAAGAGGAGCAGGAGTTCCTTGAGAACCATCGTGTGGAGGACTTACTGAAGCCGGAGGACATACAACTCAGACCTTTACCCGTCCCGACCTTAACAGTCCCAGCTACCAGCTTAGATGAGGTCACTCCAGTTCAGTCTCCTGAAAAGTACCCTGTCGAGTCTGGTAACACAGTTCGTTTCGCTCCCTCTCCAAGCACCTTGCCATCTCATGCTGGGTCATCTCCTATTCCCCTTCAGATACCTGCTCCTCCTGCAGAGTTCAGCCCGCCGAACCTTCGGGCTTTCAAGGATCGTCTCGCTGCAGATGGACACTCGCGGGTTACGGCCTTTTCACCTGCTGCAGAACTTGCTGCGATACGGTGTGAGGTTGCTGCTGAAGACAAGGCCAACGGCAAGGGACACCGCCGTGCTGTTTCGATGTTTATCACCTCTACCTATCCACCTCCTGTTGACCTATCGGAGAGCGACGACAGCACCTGGCGCGAGAGTGGAAGCTCGCCAGACGAGCAGGGCATGCAGAAGAAGAAGAAGGCTAAGAGTGGCCTGATTCGACGTCGCCACCTATCTGAGGAGAACTTAAAGCGCAACCTATTATACCAGTCCAAATTCAAGAGCACCTTTACATCGGAGGAGACTATGCGCGGCAGATCTCTAACTCGCGAAACCGAGCAGCCTCGTGACAAGAGTGGCAAGTCTCGGAAGAGTGATGCCACTGAGCGAGTCCCCGAAGGACAGGTCGTCGTCGCCTCTCCGCAAGTCTCCGATGACCAGCCTATCGTTGCTGCTCAGCAGCAAACGTACCAGCCCGCCATGCCATATGCAAATATGGTCCCTCAATACCCTTCACCCATGCCGCCTATGGGTTATATGCCGATGCTGCCCCCAGCTATGCCTCCCGTCGCTGCTCCTGGTGGCTTTAACTATATGAACATACCTCAGCATCCTCATCTGCAGTTCAATGAGCCTATGCAGATATACCCAGGCCCATCTCACCATGGGTATGCAGGCCCAGGGCCATCCCAGGTGCAGTATCCTCCTCCTCCACAACCCGCCCCCATGTACCAAGGGCAACCTCAGGTGCCATTCCAGGGACACCACCAACGCGAGTATCACGAGCCCATGACTGTGTCTCAAGATGCTCGCAACCACCCATACCAAAGCCATGCTCGACCTCAGTACCAAGGTCGCCGCCATGCTTCATACGCGCATCCTCAGCAGATGCATTACCAGGGGAATTACAGCGGTACGTCCCACTCTAACTTCACTCCCCGGGGACCAAGAGAGTCCTACCACCAGAGCCGCCAGCGACAGGAAGCAGAGCGCTACCGTCGCTATAACTCTTAGATATCCAGACGTCCTGCCATGACCTCTATATCCAGGTACATAGTATATGGCCTCTTGGTGTTCAACTTCTCTCTGACCACCAAACCTTCTCCTCCGGCTCGACTTTTTTTTTGGCGCCTTTATTCGACCTTTCTGATCTTTTCTTTCGATTTCCCAGCTTGCAAGTGCTCTACACAGCTATATATCCATGCGAGCCTAGGAGCCTAGGCTCAGTCGCCATTTCCAAAGCTGGACCTGATTGCTCTTTGACGACTTTTTTTTGGTTCTCGAAAAGTTATATTCGCAACCAGCCACAGGTTTTTTAATTCCCCGCCAGACACATCACCGCACCAGCATGCTAGGCATGCCTTTCCCTGAACCACAGCACAAAGACAGACGACAGGATTTACAAGAGACATCACACCAATCATATCGGCTTGGATGCCCTTAGACAGAACAGATCTTCGACACGGCAGGGTTGGATGAGACTGGATTGCTTTCGGAACCATGGCCAGATACGAGAGACGAGGTGTCTGCGGTTTTCTCGTCTATGTACGGATTTGTTTACTTAACGGTTTCCTTTCATTTCCTTTCTTTCCTTTACTGTTCTTGATTTATATTGTCAAACCCCCTAGAAAAGCACACAAAAAAAGAGAATAAGGGAGCAATCTCACCAATGGGACTTTGTCCCACCAAACCTCTTGTCCCTCCCTGTACGTAATTGTGAATGAATGAATGAATGAGTGAGTGAGTGAGTGAATGAGTGATGATGTGACGATATGACTGAGACTGACAAAAAGGGCCGAAAGTTGCCACTTTCAATGACAGGCATGATATGATATGACATGACATGATGTCCCTCGGCCTTGACAGGTGTTGTCAAAATAAACTCAGCAAATGTTATTCTAAACTTGGGCTGGATCTATACCAAGTGGCCTATATGTTTTTGTCGTTCAGGAACAAGGTCCCTACTTTTCTTTCCTCCTCTAGGTCCCTCAGGTAGTTTCAGCGTCGGCCGATCATCCATCGTGGGCTGTGATCATGCGGTTTACAGTGGCCCAAGGATGCTACAGTGACCCCCACTCTCCGTAGTAAAAGCGACAAGCATTTGATGGCCCAGATTTCCTCTATGCAGTCAATTTGGCGATAGAACGTTACTAAATCGGGTGTAGAGGTTCTATTCCTACACTAACTAATCATCCCAGACCAAACCAGGAGCGACTTTTTTTTAATTGACTTATTTGCAATTTTTCTCGCTCTCTCTTCCTTCGTCTTCACTTACATCACGTCAATTCTCAACTAAAGGAACACAAGCGCATCTCGTCAACAAGAATCGTCAACTTGGAATTAACTCACAATGGGCTTTCCCTCGAACACGGCGTCCAATGCCGTCATCTATGTCACTTATGCCCTGTTCCTGTTTGTCTCCGATCTCGCTTACATTTTCGTATTGAAGCTAATCATCAGAACAGACTCATGGGAACTGGCATTGCTTGGAAGATGAGACATCAGTCAAAGGCCGATTTTCTTTCAGGAAACGGAACTCAGACGGGTCAGAAAATCCCCAGTTGCGAAGTGTTTGTGAGAGGCGGCAAGGCAACTCTGCTCCTCTACTCACAAACATCTCAATCTACAGCTCAAACAACACGGAACATAGGCTAACCACAGGAACAGCTTTCCCTTTGGCCCTCAACTTCATCGCCTCCGGTGAGTAGAGCCAAAAGAGCTCTTGCTACAACAACTCCGGAGCGGTGGCAAACTGTAACATGTCAGCAAAAACGAAGAATACAGCCTGTGAGACCTCGCACAGAGACTCCAGCCTGAAACTTCTCGGTCGAGTATATACCAGTCATAAGATGAACGAGCAGGTTCGTACATTGAAAGAAGATCTTCCTTCTCTCCCCCCTACCCCTCCTGAGATGCTCTCAGACTCTGTTGCTACTAACCCCATCCAGCTCAGTCGAGGTCACTCCCGACTGAGCTGGGTAACTCGAACTACCTGCTCCAGAGAGGCAATCTCGGGAGGCTGGGGGGAGAGGATGCGGCTCACTACGGGCGCTGAGTTGACGTATCGTCTGGATCCAACCTCGGAGCATGTTTGCGACGGCAGACATGTCTGTTCTTCTGGGGAGATCCTGGCGTGCGACGACGAAGCTGAGATTGTACCGTAAATACTCGATCAAGTTAATGCTTGCGTGGGAAAAGTGTTGCCGCTCCAATCTATCCCCTGCCCCCCTAATAACGTTGGAACGACAACTGACTCTTGTAGCTCTCGGATCCGGTATTCTCTTCTCGTACCCTGAGTTGGCCACTATTTCTGGTGTCCAGGGTATGATTGTCTACGCTCTTGCGTCGTCGCTGCCCATGCTCATCTTTGGATACCTCGGCCCTATCATCCGACGACGATGCCCTGAGGGGTTTGTCCTCACTGAGTGGACTCGCCAGCGATATGGTGTCATTACTATGCTGTACCTGAGCTTCATGTCTCTTGTGACCTTGTTCCTGTACATGGTTGGTGAGCTGTCGGCGATCGGACAGGTCGTTAATGCCATGACTGGTCTCAAACCTCTTCCGGTTATGATCGTTCAGTGCGCTGTCACAACCATCTATACCTGTGAGTTTCTCTGTGTTGCGGCCCTATGCCTTGTCTGACAATCTACAGCCCTCGGAGGATTCAGAATCTCGTTCATCACCGATGTTGCCCAAGGTACCATGGTCATCGGTCTCGTCATTATCGCCGCCATCACCATTGGCGCAAAGACTGAGATTCAGCGACCTCTCATTGAAGAGTCTGGTCTTACCAAGTCCAACCTCCTCGGCTGGCAGCTTCTGTACATCCTACCTGTTGCTGTCTTGACCAACGACTTCTTCCTATCTTCCTTCTGGCTCCGAACTTTCGCCTCCAAGACTGACAAGGATCTTCGAATTGGTACCACCATCGCCACGATCGTCATTCTGTGCATCCTCACTCTTGTTGGTTCCACTGGTCTGATCGCCGTTTGGTCTGGAGCTCTGTCTCTCGAGGACGCTGCTGGTTCTGGATCAGTGGCCTTCTTCGTGCTCCTCGAGACCCTTCCGAGCTGGGTTGTTGGCATTGTGCTTGTCATGGTCGTCACCATGAGCACAGCTGCCTTTGACAGTCTCCAGTCTGCTATGGTCTCCTCCGGCTCCAACGATCTCTTCCGCAACAAGCTCAACATCTGGTACATCCGTGCCTTTGTTGTAGTCATCATCATCCCGGTCATCGTCATTGCTCTCAAAGCCCCCTCCGTTCTTCAGATCTGGCTCATCACCGATCTCATCTCTGCCGCTACAATTCCCGTCTTGGTGATTGGTCTCGTCGATAAGTTTTACTGGTGGCGTGGCTTTGAGGTTGTTGTCGGTGGCCTTGGTGGTATCCTCACGGTCTTCATCTTTGGATGCATCTACTACGGTAACGCTCAGGAGGCCGGTGAGCTTCTCCTTGTGCAGAAGGGTCTCTATGGCAATGACTGGAGTGCCTTTGGCGCTTTTGTTGCTGCTCCTGTTGGAAGTATTCTCTGGGGCTGTGGTGCTCTCGCCCTCCGTCTTTCTTACCAGTACATGTCTGCTAAGATTCGAGGACATCGTTTTGATGCTCTTGATCGCCCCGTGGACCTTCGTCCTTCAAGCACCGAGGAGGATGTTCCCACTGAGAACCTCGTTTCTTCAACCCCTGGCAAGTTCTTTTAAAGGGGACACTAAGCAGATGCCTTTGGATTCTGTTGTGTCAAACAAGTTTGACAATCAATTGGGGGTTTGGTATAAGATTGGTTTCGCGGTTGGTTGGTTGGTTGGTTTGGCGAAAAGTAATCGATAGGTTAATCAAGAGGATTTACACCAGTATTTCAGCCTAAACCTAATTGTTCAACTCGGTAGTTCCCATGCTGCAACTTTTTTACAGACCTGCAGCACTAGCTCAGAACTTGCATAGCATGAGAATTACTATGTCTGCCAGCTTAATCATTTATTTTGTCCTGATAAAAACAGAGCCAGGATAGGCCGCTCTCTCCCCTAGTGAGAGCACTCAGTTTATATAATACACGCCAGGAATGCCACTGCCACAGCCTACTATAGTGGCCTCCCCAGTAATATAATCTAGTAGAAATACCACGACATAACATCAATAAAATAATCTGCTCTCGTATGGCTCTCGATGACACTGTCTTCAATATCACATTTTGTATCTGAATTTCCAAACATGCTCTCACTTGCACCATCACACACACCGGAAATTGATGTCTGGTCTGAATTGGAGAAGTACTTATACCGTCCGTTCGCCAGTCCCAATGCAAAGATATTCTAGAATATAGTACAACACATGCTCATCATATAATATACACTCTCAACATGTTCCCTCCTCCTCCTCCTCCTCCTCCTCCTCCTCCTCTGCTCACTAACATCATGAGCATTCCAGCGTATTTATACAATTTTGTACCTTTTTATTTTTTATTTCAGAGGCCCTTCCCATCCAGCTCGCTTGGCCTGCTCCCTGGTGATCCAATCCTGCTCCTCCTGGAATGCCTCTAGAGTTGTTGGAGAAATAGTTCCCCATATGCGCCATTGGCCAGCTTGGAATGTCTTCTCGCTGACCTGTCGTGAGACCACCACGTATTCGATCTTGTCCTGCACCTTTGTGCTTCCGGGGATGAGCTCGCCGGTGGCCTTCTTGTATTTCGCGACCTTTTGTGTGGAGGCAATCGCAACAACGGCCTGCTCTGTACTGTGCTCCTTGTCGTGAGGATTCACGTTGTGAACCTGGTGTGCCATCACACGAGGGTACGCCCATGTCGAATTGAGCTTGACCAACTCAAATGTGACACGCTCAGCGGGGTTTCGACGATCGATAGCGGCCATGAGCATCTTTCCGAACTGACCCAGACATAATTCGTTGACAGCAGCCTTGTCACCGGCAGCAAAAGCCCCGAGCATCTCTATGTACATGTTCTTCGCTGTAGGCGCAATCTTGCTTCGGGCGATCTTCCACTTGGGCCGTGTTGTCCAGTCGGGCATAGACTTGAGCTTCATTTGGAGGAGAGAGAAGTATTCGAATCCAAATTGTCGCAGTCGGTACCATGAGTAGTTGAATAGGTTGTTGGCACCGGAGGGGTATCGTGAGAACGGGAGAGAGACAAACGTGCCTTTCCGCTGTTAGTCTTGTCTCATGGTTCAGATTGCTTGTCTACAGCCTCAATTGGCGCATTGACAAGTCTCCGGTCCTAATAATCCTCATGGTAACTCACCAGGAAATAGAGGTCCACCGCCACCCTTGAAGTACTCATCGTTGGCCTTCTTCTGAATCGCCGACATCGATTGAGTATCCGTCTTCTTGGTATCCTTGTAAGCCGCCTTCTGCATCTCTCGCAGGATCTTTCCCTTTGAGGGCATCGAGTTGTATCGACATTGGACCTTCGCCGCTCCGAGAACGCTCTGGCGCAGAGCGGCCGGGCGTATCGCCTTTGCCGAGGAAAACATTGGCGAACCTTTTGTTGCGAATTTGCTAAACCGAGAGAATCGAGGCGTGGGAATAGTTTGTAGGGACACCCGGTGGTTACCCGCGGCGCAGGGTCATTATCGAGCTCGAGCTGGCTTCGGCAAACTAAACTACGTCTTCTGCCGTTGAAGAATTTCTTGGGTTTCTGGGCTGATGGCGGATCAAATATGCCCCGCTGACCGATGCCGGTGGTGAAAATGTGGGGGATCTCCAAGTTGAATTGAATCAATTGGCACATGCTAGACATGTGTAAATTATCAACATCCCCAGTTGCAGAACCGCAACTTTACAGCGACATCGCTGTTCCACGGCCTGAAACTCGACCAAAGGGCCAATTTTAGTCCCTTAACCGTTGCTGTTATTATATCTCATGTTATCGGACTCTCGGTGAGCCAATTGGGCTCCAGTAAACAGCTTGCGACAGCTTCAAACTCGATATCATCCCTAAACACCAAAATTACCCATCATGAGGGCCACACCGACGCTCCTCTCAAGAGGCTTCTTCGGCCGTAGTATGGATGAGCTCAGGCGGCGCACGCAAATAGGTAGACTTCACCCAAGCTTGACAATGTTTCGAAGCTAAATGATGCAGCTGTGAGCTTCGAGGCTATCAAAGGCGCTACACAGCCCAAGCCTCTTTACGAGTTCAACACCCCCGATAGTGTCCGCGACTGCATCGTCATGACTGACAAGACCATTGGCGGCTTCTCAGAGAGCAACTTTGACTTCCACAAGTCTACCGACGCCAACAACGACCCCAAGATACCCTCCGCATATGCCCGTTTTCATGGCAACATCTCTACTCGCCTCCCCTCCGACCGCCCCAATATCCAACGGACTGGCTTTGCCGGCTTCCGGTCTCCGGATCAAAGGCCAACCGCCTTCGGCCGTTCCATGTGGGATATTGATCCGTACATCTACCTGGCCCTGCGTGTCAAGTCAGATGGCCGCAGTTACTTTGTCAACTTACAAACCGAGAGTGTCGAACCATCAGATTTACATCAACATCGATTATTCCCTAAGCGCCCAGGCCAATGGGAAACAGTGCTCATAAAATGGAACGACTTTGTCAGGACGAATCACGGCTTTGTGGTGGAACCTCAGACTGAGATGCTTCGACAAAAAGTCTTGACCGTGGGTATTGGACTCACAGATCGTGTTGATGGTCCATTTGAGCTGTGTATCGAGAGAGCGTGGGCCACCAATGATCCCAGTGAGGTAGACGTGACAGAAGAACCCAAGGCTGAGACTGTGGCAGAGAGAGGCCAGCTAAGAAACAAGAAGGGCGAAAAAGTACGGTGGTAGACAAACAAACATTACTGGTGTCATATGGGGCATACAGCATAATTGCATGTGTATTCGTAAAGTTTCATGTTCTTGGATAAGAATCCTCTCTAGGACTGGTTGAAATATTACCCGTCTCTGTCTAAATAAATGGTATAATGAACTCCCATATTTCGTTTCTAGCCATACCAATGATTCATATTTGCCGTTACGTATGCCTACCCGTCAAGACTGAGTGATTCAGCAGTCTTCCGCAGTGACACGTACGCCGCAGCGTAATCTGCAGCCAGAACCATATCCCCAGTCAGCTTCATGATCATCGCCTTCTTTGCCATCATTTGGCATTGCATGTTGATGTCTTCGACACTTGAGTAATGATCAAAAGACTTTTGCACCGCTGCGAGAGCTTTCGTCATGTATTCCGATCGTTTGGCTGACTTGGGTTCGCATTTACCAGCAAGTCCCATGTTGGCATCGGCGAGGTAGCTGTAGAGCTGGGCTGTTAGACTCTCAGTCTCACACTCCAGGGAACGGGGTATGATAGCCAGCAGAAGCTGAGAGGCTGCTTCAAACTCCTTCAAAGAGACCAGAATATTCGACACGCAACCGATTGCTTGCCAGAGGCAGGGTATCAGACGAGCTCCCCACGATATGCTCGCTGCCCGCATTGCTGTCGTGAACCCTCTCTGCGGCCGGCCACATTTATCAAGAAGAGAGGCTTTGAGGAGCAAGAGTTTGACCTTGAGTACCACATCCTTCTTCTCGTTCTCTAACTGCGACATCATGCTGTCGACTTTTGCAAAGGCTGCTTGAAGATCTCCACGACGAGTGAGATAGTCAATGTGGAGGGTGTCCACCAAGAACGCCATATCTGGTTCTAGGTCATCCTTCTTCGATTGGAGGATCTGAGATAGAAGCCGTTCAGCTCCTTCAAGATTGTTGTGATGTAAGTCTCTTTTCAGCTTGATTACACCTCGATACTTGTGCCAGTACTGGCTGGGCTTCCAGGATCTCAGCGAATTATCCTCCAGGTCTTCCAGTTTAGTCATTGCATCGTCATATTTTCCCTCTGAAGCAAGTAATAAAGCTAGTCGACAAGTCAACTTCAGTTCATCATCGAAGATGGCATTACGAGCGTGGCATTTCAGGAAGACCTCGCAGGTTGCTGACGATAGGGTCGAGAGCCCAAGCCTGTCCCATAGAGCTGATGTGAGTGAAAGGTATGACCCAAACATGTTGTTCATGTTCCTCTCTACGATGATGTGAGAGCTTCGCACAATCGACTCAAAAGCCGTAGCCACACTGTCGCCACTCAGTAGCCCAAGTTTTGCTTCGCTGAGGAGGACTGAGCTCCAAAGCGTGAACATGCCTGTCTCTCTAGCCTTAACACGGAGAAAGGCCAAGCTTTCTTTGCCAGTACCGAGCAGGCTACTCGATTCCAAATTCTGGACGAGATCGGGATGGGCACGACCGAAATGGAAGAGCCAGTTCAAGGCAAAGTTGAGGCAAGTCATGTCTCGGTTCTCTCTCGCTGTCGACACGGTTTCAAGCATGGCTGCTACAGCTTCTTTATAACAACCAAAGTCGGCTTGCAAAACAGCCAAGTTCATCAACGCGTATTGGTAGAACAGGCGATCTCTATTCTGCATGGTGTAGTCAAAGTAACGGTGTAAATAGTCGAATGCAGTGGGGTAGTCTCCAGCTCTCCATGCATCGAGAAATCTGCCCCACGTTAGCCGGAAGATTCATGGGTGTTAATGAGAGATAGCGTACTTGAGATAGTGTGTGAGACTGGGAATGAGATAGCTGTCGTTAAGTAGATCATGAAATTGATGACGGATTTCGAGGGGTATCCTGTTTCCAAATTCTAACTGTGTCAGCACGCAAGATCATATGAGTTTGACAATGACTGACTCTGCATCTGCTCGATTTGGAACTCCAGGAGACTCTCGATGTCATCTGTGCTCACAGGGAGCGATCCACTTTGGTCTCCTGTGAGCATATCACCGTACGCCACTGAGGCCAAGTCCATAACACTCTTGAGGTCCCAATCTTCCTGCTCGCCCACCAATAGAACATTGTCGAAACTCAGCCGTCCGAAGCCTGGGATCTTGCGCTTAAGATAAGGGGCTGTTGGTTGTCGATATCGCACAAATTGCTTCCATAGCTCTGTACAGTCGTGGAAGCGTAATCGCTGATACTCAAGTCGCGATCTGCGCACAAAAGCCCCAAAGGGAGAGTTCGCCGAGAGCTTGATGCCTTCTTCCTCTTCCACCGGCTGGCCCAACTCAGCCAGTCTCTTGCGTTCCTCCTTGGTTTTGGCCAGCAAGCCGGATAGGTTGTCGAAGAAGTTGTGCAGTGCATCCAATGAGTTGATATTCCATAGTTTACCCAAGAACTGATCCCATAACCTCCGTCCAGGCATGCCCATGAGAAAGGGATAGCTCCCAAGAAGCTTCTCAAACTCTTTGATGCTTATGACGAGGCTGACGGTTTTCTCTGCCTTGCTCCATCTTTCGGACTGATCTGCGGATGTTTTTGGAGAAGAATGATCCATGAAATGAGAGGTGACAAAGGAGAGCACTGGAAGGATAGCATCACTTGGTACAGCTCCTTCAACGTAGAGCTCTATGAGAGCGAGAAGGCCAATCTTGGCCGGGTTGAGATAGCGAGCCATTTTGAGGCGGAACCAATCACACTGTTATAGCGAGTAATGGCAAATGATGAAGATGCAAACAGTCATAGAGTGAGAAGGGGTCAAGAAAGCGCCCTTCAAGTCGGCACCAAGACGCGCCTGTCGAATTGTTAACAGATTAGATCAGTCCTGCTCAGATAAAATCTAGCTACCTTAGTAGTATTCTGAGCTTCCCATCTGAGTCAGCAACTCCCATTCGATGAGGCTATCAATAGTTGCCTTTCGGTTGGCGCATTTGGTTGTACGTAGAGTGTTTCGTTACTGGCGTTTGTTGTTTGGCCGGGGCATCTTCGGAGTATCCGTGTCAAGGTGACTTTAAGTGGGATGACAAAATCTCAATTGGTGGGCATGTATCACGACCTCCAAAGCAGAAGAGTCGGAATACGCTGAATAAAAAGGATTCTAATCATACTAGTCCAACACTGATGCGTTATTTAGTCGATACTGCGTTCCGCTGGATTTAAGTTCTTGGCTTCAGTAGGTCTGCGGCCTGAGTCCAAAGAATGGGCTTAGATGATGTCAAGGCAATAAGGTACTTAGAACGTGCTTAGAAAAGAATAGAGTAAATTCGGTTTGAACTTGGGGGTGCACGACCTAATATGATTCGCTATTACGACAAGACTCGCAGGCGTTTTAGATGAGAACACTAGAAACTTGATGGCACATCGGTTTTCATGTCACTTAGCATGCGTAGGAATGTTGGTTCAGATTTCAACAATCAGTCAATTCGAGTCTAGGGAACATGTACAAGGTATCTCCAGAGGGAGTAGTCCATGAAGGAGTAGTCCAGCAATTGTCCGAGGCATGAGCTGTCAACAGATCATGCTTAGGAAGCCTTGTCCTTGTTGTGGTAGTTGACCTCGTCGTTCCAGCTGTGCATAGTTAGTATGGTATTCACAAACGTCATGGAGCATGATAGCTCGGAGCTCAATGCTGTGAGAGCTAGCATCCGAGCTTCTTGAAGCTCTTTTGAAGCTTTTGTCCGGAATGATGTCACAACTTACAAGAGAGTCTGTGAAATGTCAGTACAGTGCCATTGAACCTAAATATCCATTCCAAACTCACCTTGTCACCGTTGCCCCACTGGTAGTTCTTGGTACGGATGTTCTGGTAAGGGTACTCGGTGCGCTCCTCCAGAGGAGGCATGTGGTTCCAGTGCTCCCAATGCTCGTTCCAGAGCCAGTAGGCGTTGGCACCGGCGGCGATGAGGCAGGGGGCAACACCACTTCGATCTTGTTAGCAATTGCTATCCCAACGCAACATCACGACTTCGTCAACTCCAACTTCTGATGCTCCGGGTTCGAAGACAGATTCGTAATTCGCTCAAGGGTTCAGATTCGGACGTACTAGAGGGAGATCTTCTTCCACAGCTCTGTCCATCGTCAGCAACCACATCCAAAGCTTCCAATTGACCCAATTCTGCGTCGCCGGGTGTCGACTCACCAGTGGTACCGGCAGCGTGCTCCTTGATGTGCTGACGCTCCTTGATGAACTCGTTATCGGCGGTGCTGGCAAATCGGCGCTGGAGGGGAGCGCGGAGCTGCGCAGTGGCGCGCGTGGCAGCGCGGGTGAATCGTACAGCGGACATTGTGGACGACGACGTTGTTGTTCGCTTTGACGGTTGGTGAGTCTAAGGCAAGATTGTGATCAGGTCATTCTTCGGTTAGAACCGCCAATGAAAGTTGCCTCAATTGTAAGGTACCAATTCCCCCCGGCCGATGACAGAGCGCACGTGATCTCGTGCTGGGGGCGCGACGTCGAAGGCTCAACACTACGCGGTGGGGCTCTGCGTCATTGTACGGATCGCGACCTTCTTGCTCTGAGTGTCTTGTTGTTGAACGGCAATTACTTGAACACAACGATTCTCGGCCTTCTAATTTCTTCTCTTTAGACTTATATATGACGATCTCCCCGATCTGTCCCTCTATAGCTACCAATTCTCCCGTCTTCCAAACCTATCGCGAAGTTCCTTCATCCTTCAGCTCATGGTTTCCACATCGTCAGTACCACGGGATGAGACGTGAGGCGCTCATGGGAATTGCTTCTTGTACTCTATGAGAATTTTCAACAGCAAATCCAATAACTCATAAGTTGCAATCATGACGTTTCGGATAACCACCTGGAACGGTGAGTTCCGCCGCCTTTCCCTTGGCTCTTCCACTAACACCATCTGCAGTCAATGGCATCCGGTTCGTGATTCACAGCGAAAAAACCTAAACTCATCCTAATGATCCACTTCACAGAAATCCTTTCGGTTATCAACCTTGGAGAGAAAAGAGAACCTTTCAAGTACGCTCTCTCATCTCACAACCTACACCTACCCTCCTCAACTCACAACCGCGCAGGCTATGTTTGAGATTCTCGAAGCAGACATCGTTGTTATGCAAGAGACCAAGATCCAGCGAAAGGACCTTCAAGATGACATGGTTCTCGTTCCAGGTTGGGATGTCTTCTTCAGCTTACCGAAGCATAAGAAAGGTACGGCACTCACCCTTATTTGTTCGCCACGACGCCTGACAATCTTCAGGATATTCTGGCGTCGCTATCTACACACGCAACTCAAAATGTGCGCCTATACGAGCAGAAGAAGGCGTTACCGGCATCTTGACAGCTCCTAAGTCTACAACCAGATACCGCGACCTCCCTGAAGACCAGCAGATTGGTGGTTATCCCCGACCCGATCAACTTGAGGGCATCATAGACGAGGCGACTCTTGACTCTGAGGGCCGCTGTGTCATTCTCGAGTTTCCAGGTTTTGTGCTCTTTGGAGTTTACAGCCCTGCAACCCGAGATGAGACTCGTGATGACTTTCGCACTGGCTTCTTCCAAGCACTGGAAGTGAGAATACGGAACTTGGTCGCCGCAGGCAAGCAGGTCATCCTTACCGGTGATTTGAACGTCGTCCGCTCCGAGCTTGACTCAACCAATGTTTCAGAGACACTACGCAAGGAAGGGATTGATCTCAGCGACTGGATGAACGCACCTGTGCGGCGCATCTTCAACGAACTCATATTTGAGGGAAGTGTGCTAGGCGAAAGAGATGAAGGCCGTGAAAAGCCTGTTCTCTGGGACCTCTGTCGTTGCTTTCACCCGGAGCGAGTGGGGATGAACACATGTTGGGATACCAAGCGGAACACACGACCTGCAAACAACGGCAGCCGGATTGACTACGTCTTGTGCAGCGATGGCATCAAGAGCTGGTTCAACTACTCCAATATTCAGGAGGGCTTGATGGGATCTGACCATTGCCCAGTCTTTGCGACTTTGTCGGACAAAGTGACCGTGGGCGACAAAGAGTGTGCGTTGCTCGAGATGATGAACCCTCCGGATATGTTCAACGGGGACGAGCGTCTTCGAGACTGGACCCCAAAGGATCACCTTCCTTTGTCTGCGAAGCTCATACCAGAATTTGACCGCCGGCAGAGCATCCGCGACATGTTCACAAAGAAAGCCGCCCCTCCACGAGAATCGACGAGGATAGACACAACTGCAGAACCCTCGAAGAACGGAAGTAGTAGCGCCTCGGGGTCACTCGACAAAGCAGAGGAAGCTTCAGGGTCACCGACCAACGCCTCCCCCACGTCGAGGCTGGGCGAGACTACCAACTTAACCAAGCTTTCAGCATCCCAGTCTAGCTCCAAAAGACCTGGAACGGCCGCTGACACGACGAGTCGACCATTCAAGAAGACCAAGTCTTTTACAGGCGCCAACGACACCAAGAGCAAGGCGGCGCAGGGCCAACGAACATTACAGGGATTCTTCAAGCCAAAAGCTCCCACGGCTCAAGATGGCAAGGCAGAGCTAGTAGCGGCAAGTTCGACGCCATCTACAACAAAGAAACCTGCAGTATCAGGGAAAGCGCCAGTAAGCGCGCAGAGATTATCGAATACACCGCAGGCTACACTTACAGAAAAGTCATCACCAACAGTCCCTCTACGCGGTAAGGATCCCGAACCCTCGGACAGGGTGTTTGACCCGATCGAGGCGAAGGAGTCGTGGTCCAAGCTGTTGGGTAAGAGGGTTGCACCAAGATGTGAACACGACGAACCCTGCATCAGCTTCACCACCAAGAAGCCCGGAGTCAACTGTGGTACGTTATACAGCGGCAGCTGATCCAAAGTGCATGCGGTGGCGTTGCCGTTACACAACGCCGCGGCTGCAACGTCGTTCGCCGATGCAAAGTCAAACTCAGAAGCTAATTTTGATGACACTACAGGTCGAATGTTCTACATCTGTCCGCGGCCGCTAGGACCATCGGGGGAGAAGGAAAGAAACTCGGAGTGGCGCTGCAGTACATTCATATGGAGCAGTGATTGGACTGGCTCATGATGGGAGTTCGGGGAACTGGGAGTGCAGGAGTCTGATTGGGAATTTTTTACATACGCTACGTTGAGAGTTGTACAGTAGGGAACTTATCTGTGTTACGATCAATAGTCCCAAGTTGCCATGTCACTAACAGCATCGTAATCACAATCAACCTAAGTCTTTGGTCTCTCTTATATTTTCTGTCCACCACAGAACAACGTGATACGCTGTAAATGTGCTAGTTATCTATCCATTATGCTTCCTGTCTTCAGAGAAGAGACATGTCCTCAACCTAGTGCAATAAGAAACAAAGCGACTGGGTTGCGCCGCTTGCAATCCATGGGTATCGTCAAATCCACGAATACATCACTTCCTTCATCTGTGTCCCAACCCCCAGGCGACCGAGATTGGGTAAACAACAAGCAGTTTTTCCAGCCTTCCTATATCAAACTAAATTAGTGACTGCTGTTGAGCTTCATATTCTTCGACTTACGTTTGTCGTCCGAAGATCATGTTCAAAATCGTGAAGAGGGCCAGTGCTCATCGAAATGAAGTTCCGATAGGAGCCTCTTAGGCGGTAATCTGCTGTGCGACAGTAGTAGTCGCTGTACTGCTGTCAGACGAAGCATTGTTGCGACGGCGCCGCTCAGAAGGACGACGAGGGCGGTACTGGTAGTCGGGGTACTGTCGGCGATGTTCGGCCTTTTTCTGATCCGCCATCTGCTTGTAGAGTGCGCGAACCTCACGGGTCTCGGAGTTCCAGAGGCGGCCAAGGACTTGGGCTGAACCGATGTCAGTGATGTCTTGTGAATGGGCATGAACTACTTACAGATTTCATTGTTGGTGATATCAGGGCGTTGAGCCTTGATCGAATGGTGACGCTCCTTACGGTAAAGGATGTAGGCATTGGGAGGTCGTGGGATCTTGGCAGGGAAAGCAGGTTTCTCAGGACGGTGAATGAAAATGACTTCAGGAGCACCGGGAATGTTGACCAACATTCCACCCTTAGCAAAGAAGTCACAAGGAGCTCCGAGGTAGTAGCAGTTGTTCTGAGTGTCGCGAGCATAGAGAACGGGCATGCCAAGTTGAACCCTGTTTGAGAGTCGTCAGTAAATTCAGATGAGTAGTTCTGTGACAAATAAACTTACATGTAGAGATTAGCAAACCCAGCTTTGGCACCGACATCCAACTCGTTATAGAGAGAAGGGAGGATTTTAAGGAGCTTGCTCGACTTGCTGTCTGTATGAATGCACTGGTAGATTCTGTCGATATGCTCCAGTGTCCATTTGCTGGTGAAGACGATGGGGCTGGAAGCGCCGGGTGGCATCAAGACGAAGTTGGCCATGATCGTTGTTGCTGAGGTTCAAGCTGATCCTATTGGCGTTGGAAGCGATGAGAGAAATCTTCTTAGAGCTGCTTCAGGAACTTGAAATGCAAGTCAGAATGTTTGGTGTTGTGAGGAGGAGGGAAAAGAAAAGAAGAGAAGAAGCCATGCCGCGCATTTGTAGCAGTGCTCTGCAAACGCCGCTTCGCAACATTAGTCTGAACGTCTTATTGTTTCTCTATTGACGCAAGAGAGTGGGGCATTCCAGAGGTTGGTGGGGCTCCGTGCATGTATCTTTTTCAGATTCCCTGAGAGACACCTGCCACGCACTGTTCTTTGTCTGAATCACTGGGCGTGTGTGCTTTCGCTTCGCAATGGGCCCAACATTGCGCGAAGCCACAGGGCCCGGCTGTGGGCTAGTGATACTTGGCATGACAGGTGACAGGTGATCCGGACTACTCTCCTGAGCCTCGTATGCTTTTAATGGAGGATGAGGAGGATTCACTGAAATGATGAGTTGATTTCTTGAGTTAGCTATAGAATTGTCAAAAGTCGCTTTTTAAGAAATGAGAGAAGATATTCATACTCTAATAGTTCATTAGTAACATATAATCGGTGTCCTATTTGAAGAGTTCCATCCCAGACTTTTTCTAGCTGGAATTTTTTCCTTAAGATATATACAGGTGTAATTGCAATTTATTAGATCAGATGCTGAGAACTACTTTGATATTGCTACGACATGCACCACTAAGTCTATCCCTGTGTCTTGCTTAACGACAGTCCTAAAATCAACTTAAGTAAATGATGACAGCTGGTAGATTCCAGTCCTGCTTCACCAGTACTGACTCCTGTGTATAATAAACGATATGGTATAACCTAAGATGCAATGTTATGATCAAAAAGGCAACTCTCTTTGAAATATGAGACACAACCTCTGAGGCCATTATGGGTTTTTGCTGCAAACTTGAACTTGCTCTTAGACTCTGCTTATCAGAATCAGTAACCTCACTCTAAGATGCAGTATGCTTAATGTATTAAATCTTTTGTTTTTTAACTTTGAATACAGAAATATTAAGATATATATGTTATAACAGAGAATTTAGGAAAATAAATTATTTTTATTTATTATTATATTTAACTAGTTAATATTTCTACTACTTATTATCTTATAAAATAGTTTGAAAAACTAATAATATTATGCTTAGATAGACAGATATTGATTTAGAAATCTCTTGATGTTGTCCAAAAACTTTCTTATATTCCAGACGATTAGAGTGACAGTGGTCGGCAGTGTTGATCTGTTACTGACAGCGCCAAGCCCTGGCGGCGGAACGTAAACGCCACCTCTAGATCCATGCTTTGGCTGTTTGATGGCGTTGTTTATGGGTGCGAATTTCTAGAACCCCCACCACATATCATTCCCATCGCTTTCACCGGCCCTCTCTCCCTCTTCACCTACCCCCAAAACATTAATCTCCCAAGCCAGACCTTCTGGGCTTTGGGGTTCGTTGCAACTATATCAACATTCTACTTTTTAACATTCTCCGTTCTTCACTTGCTGTAAGCATGGAGTCTCATACTCTGAACAGTCCGCCCATGCCAGTTCGAGCCACAATGCAAGACATCCAAGCTCTCTTGAATGGGGAAGCTCTCAATCATCTGGCGCCTGTTCCCGGGGGCCGATGGCAGATGCTGTCTCGCGTTGATAACATAATCCTCATCGCGTATGTTTTGGAAAACGGGACCCAGATTATGACTACCACAGTCAATGTAGCATTTGATGCTCAGACTGCTGCGGGCCTTTGTTGGCAGCACATCTACAACTTCCCTGCAGGTAAGCGCTTGGTTTCTCTTACTGAACTCCGAATTTGAGACTGAGACAAAATTTCAGCAACCTACAACCCAGGCGTGATTTGGGAAGACGATAGCTCACAGGCGCAACCTACTATCATCTCAAATGCGCAGATAGGGACCTCTGCTCCCACGAACCAGCAGCCAAACAACACTTGGACAGCAGGTCCCATAGACGCCCAAGCTGGTGGCGCGCCAATCTTAACCAATCCTCAGCTCTCTGCACCATATCAACCCATCATCAACAACGTCCAGGGCCAACAGCAGCCTCACAATCAAGCCCAGACACTTGCCGCACCAGACTCTGGAGGGATGGACCCGTTTCAGCACACGCAGCCAGTCGACATGTCTGGGGATCCCTCAGGAGATCTTTCTGGTAAGTTTGTCCATTCTTCTCGTAATATGTCCCATGGCTTACAGTCCAGTAGCGTTCCAGGATGGCGGCGGCACGGTATTTGATGCTGGGCAATTTGTCGGCCAGAACGGACAAATCCAGAACATCCATCAATGGCAGCCTTTCCCATAGAGATTACGATCGCTATCCTAGGACTTTGCAAGAGGGCAACCTTGATTCTTGGAACATCTTTGTGCTCACTTAAAGGTTTGCTACTCCGCGAGCTGTAACTTGAAGTTCTAACATGACACAGCAAGCGACGGGACAACCTGCACAGTTTCCACAATGGTGTCTTGTCATCGAGAACATCAAAGCTTCTTCAATTGTAGCGGATAATGGGACTAGGAAATGATTAAGGGTATAAAAATATCAGCTCCCATTTAGATGGTGTTTCGTCACAGCAGCAGTGTTAGTATTCCCTGTTCAGACACTCCGATTATTATTGACAAATAAACAGAAGTTCATCCAGCATGCGGTGCAACTAGGCAGTTTCGGGATGGAAATGGGATTATTTGAAATGATACCTGATCGGCGAGAATGTTTTCGTAAGACTGAAATTACAGTTGGGGGAATCCTTTACCAGGGACTGCATAGCAAAGTCAATACACACAGTTACTAGTCTTGTTCCCTACATGCTACAGAGCACTGAGGTTGGAATTATGTTTAGTACGGCCCACAGTTGCCCAGAACGTCGAGGGACCAGGGTCTACAGACAGTGTGATCTCACACTGTAATTTAAACCCAGTATCCTTTAACCATGACACCCCCATGCCATACCCGCTTCGAGCTGTAGGGCTGACGACTTGCAAGGAAGAGAAGGGAAGGGAGAATGGCAGATACGTCTGGTTTGGTTCAGGAATTTAGCTCTTGTTGCCAATTGAATAATGAATAATGCCCTGATACCAAGCATAACTACTCCAAAATCAAGGAGCCTCAATCCCTGTGACAGCAATTGTAGAGATAGATCACTTCGACTTTGGGTTTGATGTGCAACAGTGACCATGGTGTGTTGGGGTAATTTTGTCATGGGAGCTCTTGATGGGTCCTTCAGCCCGTAGTTGAACGCCAAGATCGCTCCAACCTGATGAAGCTAGCGTAACCAATGTTTCGTTTGAAGGTTGATCTTAGGTCAACTCAAACGACTGACTGCGTTGTAGATATGTATGTCTGTGACCTCGAATGGTACGTTTAGATGAATGCGCTGATACTCAGGGCGATGGTTTCAATCACAACCCCTGGAAATTGGCATCAGAGCTCAGCACTGAATGCTCTGCTCTGCTTGTGAGGGTCGAAGCAAGAACTGGAATTAAAAGGTAATCGGATATGCCGCCCTGGTCTGGTTTTTCTGGCTGACAGACAGACTCTTGGCGATCAGCGATCGTGGGGACCAAGAACCGGGCTAAGATCACCAGCTAGACTACCAGAACTTAGACTGTCTGTCCACTCGAGGTGTTGTTTTAGGTCAGTAGCGGGGATAAAGCACAGGGTACAGATAGCTCTGTTGCGAGGAATGCTTCATTGAGTATATGTACTGTAAGGGGCAATTGCTATGATTTGGTGGCGTAGCCAGTGCAGAATTGCTTCTGGAAGCAAGGTGCCCTTGTAATCGACCTTGCTCCTTCGAATGCAATTGATCATCTGATGATGTCTGTTGGCTACAGACGAATTGACAGGGGCAGCGTTACCGTCAGTGCTATAGCAGAGGAAACAAAACTTAGAGGACCTTTATCCTGAATGACGAAAAGACTTGGAGTAACTTTGCATGAGTCTGGAATACATTTTGCTCAGTTCGTTTTGACATCCCATATCAAAGTCTGGTGTTTTCTTGCTCCCAAGGATGTTTCAACTATCAAGGACCCAGCTCCTCTGTACAGTATCCGATCGACAGCTTCCGACAGTTTCACATACACTCGACGGGCTCAGACATGACCAGGATACAACTGTTTGCGTAACATCGTTGACGCAGTTTGCACAAGGCATGTGCATACCTACCACTGTGTCTCGCCAGTGAGTGAGTGAGTCGACTCTCAATCAGCCTGTCTGTCTGAGCCTAAACAAACGCTTTACCGTCCGACTCCCCGCACTCAGCTCCTGCAGCACAAGAAACGCAAAATCTCAACACATGTCTTACAGATCCAGGAATTCGGAAAGTGAACATATTTCGCTAAGCTACGCCTGTTTCTAACTAGTAACACAAGAAACACTATCCGCATCGCCGGCCCAATAGACAAGGCAAGACAAGACAAGACACTAAGGTGGACTAAACTAAAACATGGTTCCATCGACAGGGACCACGGCCACGACTGTCGTTCTTCAGGAAATCCTCCGGCACTGTACGGACCGGTGACGGTTACGGGTAGTCCGTCTATATCTCGCGTCTTTTCTCGCGTCGCGAAGTGAAATGTAAGAAATGGGAGTCTAATCGTCCAAGCTCAAATGCCCAGACTTTCTACTCCTCCGCGTGCCATACGAAAATCGACCAAGGCTACGCAAGTGCAAGCCATCCCCATCAACTCTAATACCTTACTATCCAAAGGGGGGCTCTGGGCTTGGCGTGTGTGTGCCTCCTTTGGTTGTGCAGTCTCACTCCTGAGCCATCATTGGTCGGGTGTCGATAATTGAGGCTGAAGCCGCGAATGCCTTCAGCAGGCCCAAATCTGCGCCCTTACTCTTCTTGGTATGAGATCTTCCGCATCTCGCCCAAACGATGTCGAGCCGACGCCAAGGCATTCTCCAATTGGAGGATCTCGACCTGTTGATTGTTGGTGGCTTGTCAGTCCATCATCTTACACGAGGGGGCTAAAATAAACTTTGCCGGATATAGTAACCGTTACGAACGCACTGGCCCGGGAATGAACTGGACCTGTGAGGGGTATCGATGTGTCATGGTAGTTGTGATGTGATGTGTGATGTGTGATGCCACCACGACAGGGGGCATGAGAGGGAGACGGCCAGGGGAAAGGGTTGCCAAACACATGACGGGGGAGGCTGCTAAACTTACTTGCTGTTCCATCTCTCGCACTTTGAACTCGTGCGCTCCAAGCTTCGAGTAGTCCACCTGGTCCTCCTCTTGGCTACGCTCCTTGATCAAGCTCTGCACCTGGCGCACCAGTGCTCGACATGCCGCACCCACCGCCTTGCTAGCCTGCTCCAGCTTTTCTTGGCTCTTGGACATGAACCCTGCCTTAACTCTGCTGGCAGCCACAAGCTGGGCAGTCGACGCCGCCACATCGTTTGAGGCCACGATGAGCTGTTCTGGACTGTTGCGCCCAGAGATGACTCCATCTGCTGTCTCGATCAGGGTGTTAGTCGACGACGCCACAGCCTTGGCGGCAGAGATCAGTCCCTCAGTCCATCGGTTGTTCTTCTTGTAGAACGCTGTTCGTGATGTCGACCCACGACCTGCCTGTACGATCTCCTGCTGTGTCACTGTCGCCGCCTGAATCAGTTGCGTAATGGCGTTGGTGATCGCCGTCGCCGCATCCAGGATCGAGTCGTTCACCTTGAGCTCATAGGTTGAGTAGCCATCACGAGGCTTGTTCTTGAGCTTGGCCAGTCGTGCTGCTGCTGCCGCGATTGCATCTGCAGCTTTGCTGAGCTCCTGGTCGACGAGGTCACCCAAGTCTCCCTTCTTATTGGCGAGCTTGCCAAAGCCAGGAGCAAACGACTCAACAAGCTTGTTGAGCTTCTGCAAGTTCATCTGGACGTCGTTGTTGCTGTTGATGACCACGTCTGTCTTCTGCAAGGGGTCCATGCCCTCAAGTCGGAAGCTCTGAAGACCCCGGAGGAACTGTACAGCTGAGATAGCGGGCTGGCGGGTTCCGTTCATGAGAGAATCGGTTTTCTTATCATCTGTAGCTAGACGAGTAAGACCCTTGGTGTTGCTGCAGACATCGGCAATGGCACCAGAGAAGACGTTGATGGCCTTGATAAGGTCGGCATGTGTCGCATTCGGTCCATCTGCGATGAAGTTGTTGAACGATGTAGCAAATTCCATAGCACTAGCTGAGGCCTTCTCGATCTGTGACAGTACATAAGAGGGAGACGCATTCTGGTTACCAGCCTGCATGCTGGAATCCAGCTCGTAGAGAGCATCATCCACACGCGCAACACCAGCCTGGAGAACAGAGTCGATAATGTCGTTGATCTTGTCAAGGTTGGACATGATGAGGGCATCGATCTGGCCATCCAAAGCATGGTCGGTGTCACCCTGGTTCATCTTGAGCTCGTTGAGCTCGATGAGGGTCTGGTCCATACCCGCCTTGTACACCTCAAGCTCCTCCTCCTTGTCACGAAGGAGCTGTTCGAGGTCAGAGCTGCCGTCGCGGAGGTTCATCTGAGCATCCTCCAGCTGTCGTGTCTTGTTGCGTAGTGCCTCCTCGAGATCCGCCATCTCACGGTTGTACTTGGCAAGCATTGTCGAAAGCTCGTTGCCTTTGCTACGCTCGAGGTTATCGGCCTTGTCTTGGGCCAGGCGAAGTTCGCGCTTGAGCTTCTCAACCTCGTCCTTATTGCTGCCGGTCGCGCGGTCCTTGTCGTGAAGGGCGCGGTCACGCTCACGGATCATGTCGGCCAACTCGAGGTTCTTGGTCTTGATTTCACGCTCAAGCTTCTCACGTCGATCGATAGCCTCCTGGGCGCTCGCCGCCTTGAGTTGAACGGCCTTGAACTTCTGAAGCAGGTCGAGATGCTCATGTCGCAGCTGAGAATAGAGCTTGGCCAGTGCCTCATATTTCGTCCTCCATGTGTTGACCTGCTCCTGAAGTGCCCGAATCTGGTCATCCTTGCTGTTCATTTGCTGGCCGAGACTGTTCTGAATGTGCGACAGCTCACCCTCGAGAGCCTTGACTCGCTGGTCGTATTGTTGGAGCATCAGTTGATCTCGCTCATACTGAGCGCGCGCATTCAGGTTTTCACGCTCCAGCTCGGCCAGTCGTCCCTGAGTTTGCCATTGCGCTTGTTGCGCCATGAGCGCCTCCTGCTCTCGCTGTTGCTGCTCCATCAGTTGCTGTTGCTGTTGCTCAAATTCACGCTGAGCCTGAAGCTGTGCCTGCTGCTGGGCCATGAGAGCTTGTTGTTGCTGCTGCTCAAGGATGCGCTGCTGCTCTTCGTACTCTCGGTTCTGGCGATCCAACTCGCTCTTCCAGAATTCATTCATCTCATCAGGGGCGTCATTCTTGGGCTCAGGCGGAGGAGATGGCTTTCGCTCAATCTCTTGCTTTGGTCGCGCGGGTAGCGCAGGTGCATCGTCATCTTCTGCCAAGAGGTTGGGAGGATCTTGAGGAAGCTTGGGGATGGTAATGAGACTGGTAAGGTACCGCAGGTTTGAGCATTCGTAGTAGAACTTAACTAAGCGATAATGCTGCGCGTTGTAACGTTCACGAAGGGGTTCAAGGGCCTCGTCATCTCCGGTTGCTTTGTTGATGTTAGCCCTAAGGATCCTAAAGAGGGGGTGGGGGAGTGAATCACTGACTTGAATGCATTGCGCGCAGCATGCTGGTGATGAACTTGTAAATTCCGTAGCTCTCCTGAACGAGGGGCACGAGGGCGGCAATTCGGCACTCGTTGTTTCCAACATTTCGAAAGTGTGAGAAGATCAGCTTTTGGAACTGCTCGATCTTATCTTGCAGCACCATCAGATCGCTGATGGTCTCGTAGCCTTCGTTGGGGTCGTTTATGGCCTTCAAGCTCAGGTATTCCTCATACTCGAATGTTCCGTTGAACTCGGGGTGCTGGTGGTGGAAGGAGAGCTTTGCAAGTAGGTAATAAACGTATTCGCGGATCAGAGGGGCATAACCGCGCATGCCTTCTCCTCCTCCGCCCATTCCGCGGTTCAGGCTATCGATCCATGCGCGGTTTGCCATTGCCTCCTTGAGAGCGCTGGGGTGGCCTTCTTGGAGCACCTTGTGGATCGTGATCAGGGCCTTAAATGTCTGGACTTCGTCGGCTAAGATAGGTTGGCTGTTGATGGTCGATCAGCGTGAGTTGTCATGATGAGGATGTATGAGACGTACACCTTGATGCCGGACCAGAAGGCGGCGGAGGACCGGTGGTCCCATGTATAGACGATACATGCTCGGACATGCTTTCGCTTTGGAGAGATCTCCTCGACGTTCGTAGCCTTCTTGATGTTAATAGCGAGCTCTTGGTCGGTTCTGCGCACGATGATGGGGTTAGCTTGGCAGTCATGAAACGTGACGGTGTCGCTGACTTGGTATGCTCGGTGCCGCGCACAGCAGCAGCCATGTTTGCGATTGGTGGCGGGCAAGCTCCGCGACGATATTATTATATAATGGGTAAAGATGTTTGCGCAAGGAAAGTTGCTCGGGTCTTTGGCGATGCTATAGTAACCCCTGGAAATCACGAGACAATTTCCCAGTCAAGCCGACGCCGCGCAAGCTTAGGAGACTAGGCAGAGAATAAACCGTAGGAAACGAAAGGATGGTTAGAGAGATCAAGGGACTGAGGTTTGTGAGGATACGACTGTAGATCGAGAATTCGCGGTCGTCGTCAGCCTTGACAAATCTTGGGCGACTCTTGGGCGTGGCTCGTCTCTGCGATTCGACGGATGTCGTAGTAGCTTCAGTGGCTGGGCCGCAAGAGCCAAGAGAGGAGCGTCATACGGGGTACGTATCGTCCGTTGTGTGGGGCACGGCTGTCGAAGATTCAGTGAGTGAGCTTCCTTGAACTGGTGGCCAAATTAGGTATCCCACTTAGATGAGCACTTTGAAAGGCTCAAAACACGATTTTGTGGCATAAACTGACAATGGAAGCTTGATGTATATTCCCGTTTTGCATTGTTTTATTCCATGTAGATGTGTATCTCGAGAGCTCGGCTGGAGAAATATTGTATGCGAATTGTCTAAGAAGCCTGCAAATTTTAGAGTTAATTTTTTATGATACCTCTTACCTAGGTAGTTTAGACTATTCATGAGCATATCGTCTAAAGTTTACTAAATTTTACCATAAATACTCCTTATTTTTGAATATTTCATGATTTTCATATAATTTGAGAAAACATCATTCAGCTCTGATCGTTCATGCAGGTAGTCATGCTTCAGCGACGCCCCCACTTGTAATTATTTCAAGATCCATCTCCCGTACTTCTTGGGACATACCAGCTTGGAGTTTCATGGAACACTTGCAACTTACAAGGCCTACCCTGTCCATGTAGCTCTCCGAAAGTTTTCTATTACATTATAATCCTCGGCATACGAAATAAATCTTTCTCGGTAATCAAACAACAACGCATATCGGCTTCTTCAATAACCTACCATGTGTACCTATACTGCATCCTCTCGATGGGTTTATTCTGAACTTTCTGGAAATAAACACAACCGAGAAGAAATTTACCTCTGATGGCCTCATTGACAGAAGTCTCGACTGTTACCTGGACGTAAAGCTTGAAGAGAAATGTCGAGCGAAGTAATTTGCCCTACGAGTCAGGCTGGACGTTCGAAAAATATGACAATGATATACCCAACAGATCACGTAGAGGTACAGGGTAGGCGAATTGCGAAAATTGAATGGATGTTCAAAAACGGCAGGTTTGAATCATATTGAACGTCTCCAATATCACAAAACTGCAATCACTACAAGTCAGTGTGACAAGGACTCGAATTACAAGGTGACCTAACCTGATGAGCCATGATGTGTCCTCTGTCGATCCAGTGAAACTGTATTTGGCGTCTACTGCGCACCTCAATAGTTTAAAAACGACTTTGGCTAATCACACGGAATGAATAAGGGAGAAACGCCAGTTCATTCATACGTCAAGCAGACGCCATGCCCAATATATGGACCAGGCACATTTCACTAAAGGTATCTTCAAATACAGGCAGCGGCATGCTTCAAACGATGTCTTTTTTTTGGTCTCATTGCCTATGGACATCAAAATGCAAGCCCTTGCCATGCAGAGTTTCCCATCCGGACGCAATACCCCAGGTAAATAGAAGCCAGCACCACCAACCCCGCAATATCTTTTCTTTTAGATCGTAGTCTCGTAGGGAAGAGGAGTGACGGTCTGAGGAGGGTTGTCGGCGAGCGACAGTGTGTGAGCCTCACGGGGTCCAGCGGGCTGACGCTTGACCTGGACGACGGTGCCGTTGGCCTTGGCCTCCTTCTTGGCCTCGGCGTTGGCCTTGACTCGCTTGAGGAAGTCCTCACGAGATCGGGACTGCTGGATGTGCTCGATTCGGACGTTGATTCGCTTCTCGATGTATCGGTGCTTCACCTGCTTGTAGATGATGACACCGACAGCAGACTTGGTGACGTTGTAGATGACACCAGTCTTGCCGTGGTACACCTTGAAGGGCATACTGTGACCATTGTTAGCCCTCCTGTTCCAATGCCCACAGGAATTCCTCCAAAAAGCGTCCAAGTCTCGCAATTTCGCGTGTATTGTCGCATTAATGGCAAAGGGAGCTCTGCTTACCCCTTCTGGACGGCACCGTTCGCCTTGATGTCGACGATATCACCAACGCGGTACTGTCGGAGATAGGTGTTCAGGGCAATCATACCCTTCTTGCGGAAGTCCCGGCTGAAGGCATACTAAAAATTTCACATCGTCAGTCTCATGCCGACGTCGTCGAATTTTCATTCTCGCAGGAATCGGTGGTTGAACATACGCGGGTGCCCGCTCTCTTTCCGTAGGAGTGACCCATCTCGAATGTGATATGCCGGTACCGGTCGGGTTGGGGTTAGTAGTCGTGGTTGGCGAAAGAGATGGTGAAGTCCTTCGCTTTGGTGTTGTGGATTTCTCGTCTCGAAGGCGGCCTTGTGGGAGCGGGTCCTCTGATTTTCCGAAAGTTTTCCAGGTAGGGCAAGGGCGATTGTGGGTTGCACCTTCCCAAGTAAAAAAATCTTAGGGTTCAAAGCAGGGCACGTGACGAGACCGAGCTCCGCCAAATTTCTGTCCGCACATTTTGCTACGATTCGTGTCTTGCGAGAAAGTTCAACTCCCGCAGAACACCCAAGGAGCAAGTCAAGTGAGTATATCACCGCCGCCACGAGTGCATCGCCAGAGGATATCAATTAACAAAGTCTTCAGGATGCCTCCCCGCGCCCACTCCAAGACCTCTCGTGTCCCCCGCCGACCCTTCGAGTCTGCCCGACTGTCAGTATCACCGGCCACTGAACATGAGCTTGTCTCTGTTTAAGTCGTATGTGAATGAAGACTGACCGAATAACAATAGTGACTCCGAGTTGAAGCTCGTTGGCGAGTATGGCCTGCGCAACAAGCGTGAGGTCTGGCGAGTCGGTCTGACTCTGTCCAAGATCCGTCGTGCTGCCCGGTATGTGAACCTTTGCACTTTTTGTGTGCGCTGATGAGGAAGAGTTTTCTAACCAATTGCACAGTCAGCTTCTTACCCTCGACGAGAAGGACCCCAAGCGTCTCTTCGAAGGTAATGCCCTCATTCGACGTCTCGTCCGTGTCGGTGTCCTTGACGAGTCCCGCATGAAGCTCGATTACGTCCTGGCTCTTAAGATCGAGGATTTCCTTGAGCGCCGTCTCCAGACCTGTGTCTGGAAGCTCGGTCTTGCCAAGTCTATCCACCACGCCCGTGTTCTGATCCGCCAGCGTCACATCCGAGTCGGAAAGCAGATCGTCAACGTTCCCTCTTTCATCGTCCGTCTCGACTCCCAGAAGCACATCGACTTCGCTCTTACCTCGCCCTTCGGTGGTGGCCGCCCCGGCCGTGTCCGCAGAAAGAAGGCCGCCGCCGCTGCTGGCGGTGAGGGTGGTGAGGACGAGGAGGACGAGGAGTAAATGCAATCAAAAATGCAAAAATGATCCCCCCTGTCTAGGGCACTTGGTGATGGAATACCACTCATGGGAAGGGCATTCTCTTCATAGCTTGCGGCGTTGGCCAGAGGATAAAAATGGAATGATTTCACCGGATAACGACAAACAAATTTCCCGGTGTCTCTCCACCTGTGTACATGAATCTCATGAAACATGAATCCAATCACGACATCCACCCATAATGTTAATTTGCCGTGAATTTTTCAATATCAATGTAGCTGTCGCCATGTATACGATGCCCATAGTATGCAACAGTGTTGTAATTATGTGTAGTAAACTAGTAATGCATCGCTATGATAAAAGTTCATCCTTGCCCAGCAGCTTTGCCATTGGGTCGTTCGTCACCGTCCGTTTCCTCCTATACTCATCCATTTCCTCTTCTGTCACGCCATTCATCATTTCTTCTCTCGTCCGCTTGCGCGGCTGCTCTTCCTCTTTGTTCTTTTCCGCCTCCTCCTTTGAAGGCTCTTCTGTCTCCTCTTCATCGTTATTTACCAGGTTGGCGCCAGTTCGTTGACGCTCAGCCGCCTCCCATGCCAATTTTCCATCGTCACCAGTACAGTAACTGTTTTTTATGAACGAATGACAGCAAGCGTAACCCCATTTGAAGTTGGACCACCAGCTTCCCCATACTGAAGTATGATTGTTGATGAGAACATCCTCAGCGTACTTGGATTTGGCCGCCTTCTTGGGCGCACCCTTGATCAAACCAGCCTCATCGTACTCAACAAACGTCTCGGATTCGGTAATAGCCATGCTGCGCAAAGCAGCCGGCATAGCCTTCTGATCCCCACCGTACTTCTCGAGCAGTAGCTTCTCTCGTTCCGCACGTTTTGCCTCTGCCTCCTCCAGCTCCTTCTTCCGATAAAACTCTCCTGCTGTGGGGTTTGCTTGCAGATGCTGGCTTGTGTTGCCAGACTTTTCTTGGGCCTCCCAGGCGTATCTCTGAGCATTCTCAAAAGCGCCAGCATCGCCTGAGGATCGCATGAAACCCTCTTCCGCGAATGCATCTGCTGCCTTGTCTGCCGTTGCACCTGCATCGACCAGTGATCGTGTTTTCGGATCGTACTTGGCAGATTCTAGATCGAGGTTTAAGAGATATTTGGCTGTGTCCTCTCGTATTCGCAGTTGTCGTGTTGCTGTGCTCTGATGTTTGCTCATATCATTCTCTTCCGCATACTTGTCGCCTTCTTCTGTCTCTTCATCGGCATTTCCGTCCTTGGTGGCATGCTTGCGTAGCTCCTCCATCTGGTTGAACTCATCGACCACACTGCGATACTCCTTCGCATCATATCCATTCCAGCGGTCGCGCTTGGCGTCCCATCCCATATTGACATCTTGAATCACCTCATCGGCTTGAATGTCTCTGCCTGTCCATTTTGCGCCCTTGGCTCGCGGTCGACTCAGGCAGTCTTTCTTCTTGTGTGTCATGGCGCCACAGTTTTCGCAAGCACCTTTGCGATACTTGGTGGCCGCTGGGCCGGCCTTTCTACCTCGATCATACCATTGTGACTTGTCGTTCTTCTCTTCGCGGCGCTGATGCTGGAGGTAGTCATTCTCATCGCCCTCTTCGCCGGCATAGAACGGGCGTTTACTGATGAAGGATGGAATGTAGATGTTCTCTTCCTTCAAAGCGGCACCAGCGCCCCCAGGGCCGGTACTTGGGGGCGGTGGTTTTGCGGGTGCAGTAGGCATGGCGATTAATGTGCAGCTTTGCCGTCTATTGAAACGTGCGACTTTCACACGGCGAGATAAAAAATCAGAGTCAAATGTTTAGAAGTCAAAACGGGTGATGCATCCGTCGCAGATCACTGAGCTTAGAGCGGAAAGTTGTTTAGATAAGCATTCTTATCGGCACGTGATCGCGCGCGTCTGTAAGAGGCTGGTGTCCAGGCAAAACGCGTCTCATAAGCAGTCGAGGTTACACAAAGACCTTCAGAATGAATTGAGCTTATTGAGAACAGTTCTTTGAGCAACGCTTGGCTCATTTGTTCTTAATAAACAGTCATAAGCCCCTGATGGATCCAAACTTCAGAGAATATGGACTTGTTCCGGGTCAGACTAAACTGTATCGATCACTATCAAGCGACACCCTCGCGATATGACCCCCAGCTTCGTAACGACATCCGTCCCTCTCAGATATCCAAGGGACCCAGAGTTCCTGTGGTTCGCGTGTTTGGATCTACTGAAACGGGACAAAAAGTATGCGCCCATATTCACGGCGCATTCCCGTACTTGTACGTGGAATATGAAGGAGGCTTAAGTCCTGATGAAGGTTCGTCGTGTATACTCCCGTAAATATCTATCGGCACTAAAAGCTCTAGTCGGCGCTTATATATATCGATTTCATCTGTCCATAGATCATGCGTTAGCAGTCAGCTATCGACGAGATCAGAAAGGTGACAGTGCGAGGTTCGTGGCAAGGATCACTCTTGTCAAGGGTGTCCCCTTCTATGGCTTTCACGTGGGATATCGCTTCTTCTTGAAGATTTATATGTTCAATCCCATTGTCATGACGAGATTGGCGGATCTTCTTCAGCAAGGCGTGATTATGAAGAACAAGTTTCAGCCATACGAAGCACACCTTCAGTACCTCCTTCAATTCATGACAGACTTTAACTTATATGGGTGCGATTATCTTGATGCATCCGTTACTCGATTTCGATCTCCAGTCCCAGAATATGAACAGGGATCGGATTCATTGCACAAATGGCACAGTCGATCAATCTCTGCGAATCACATTACCGACGAAACCACGCTCCCTCGAAGTAGCCACTGCTCGATAGAAGTGGATATATGTGTACAGGATATTATCAACCGGCACAAGGTCAAGGAGCGGCCTCTTCATCATGACTTTACGGAAAGGACCAATCCCCTCCCCGGAGACCTGAAGCTTGTCTACAGCATGGCTGGACTGTGGAGAGATGAGACGAAGAGACGCAAACGAAAGATGCAAGATCCGACTGAAGGCAGTAGTCCATTTCCACCAGAAGTCCTTGTGTCAATGTCAGCCAACACTCGCGACTCTCAACCGCAAGGCTGGCTTCATGAGGAAGAATTCAGAACGGAGATCCGAAATCTTATCACTGAAGAGAAGCTCTGTGCCGACTCGGAAGAGCTTACTTTTGAAAAGTTTACAAAGCCACATCCATACGAAGAGCATGTTAACACTACTTTGGAGTCAGTCGAAGACCTCTTCCCATCGAAACTTGCACCAGCATTAGGATTGCCCTTAGGCGTGGAGATGGAGCAAGATCTGCGAAGCAGTATTGTCGTCGATGAAGGTAAAGTACGTCAGGCTGGGGACGCACACAATGACTTCTATCCTGAAGATTCTGATGAAGAGGCCATTGCGGCGCTCGTCGCAATAGAGAAGGCTGCCGCAAAAGTTCCTCGCGTACCAACAGAACTACCAGAAGAGGATCTTGAGCTAGCGGCGGCTCTCAACATCAGCCCCGACAAATTCGATAAAAAGACGTTTTGGAGGTCGGCCCTTGGGATTTGTCAAAGTGGCCTGGTGACTGGCGAGCTTCCTGACCTCCCAGTGAGCCAACAGTTGCTTGATTATGCAGAGAACGAAGGGTTTATCGGACGGACAGAGAAAGCACCGACTCTCACCCCGTCCAGCTTGACCCAGCTGAAGCGACCCCTGGATGATCTTCCATCATCTCAGGCGTCGAACAAAAGGACAAGACTCAATCAATTGTCGATGACAGATGAAGATGAAATGGACCTAGTTCCCGTTCCTTCAACAGGCGCCAACAAAATTCTCGCTTCCTCCTTCAGAGGGGCTTCCATTCTCAAAGGTCCTTCATCACTTAACAAAAATACCGGCTCTGTATTGAAAGGTGTTCCCGGCTCCAGCCAAAAGCTTAATTTCCCTACAGTCAAAGATCAGAATGATCCGAACACCAAGCTTCGTCTCAGTCAGATGAGCCAGAAGTCTGCTTCTCAGCAGACCGATGATGGTCGTCACAACAAGCATGTCTCATTTGAGCCCAGCAGTTTTCTCCCTGCTGAAGCAGAGTTGTCTCAAATGACCCTGTCATCTTCCATGAAATCGTCTGGAGGACAAGGAGATGATGAAAGCCATGAGTCAAAAATCCAGAGAGCCATGAGTCGATTCACCAGCCCTGAAGTACACTTGGTTTCTTCTCTGCCCCCTTCTGCAGCTGCTGTGGCTTCCTCTTTGAAAGAATATGGGCTTCCTGATGTGATCTATCAAGATGCTTATTACAGCAGGGAAAAAGACGTCCCTGGGCGGATGCGAGAATATGCTGGGAAGGAGTTTCGACTGGAGAGCAACACACTGCCTTTTCTACCTGAATTTGACCCAACAGGGACAGCGCCAGCCAATTATGGGCTCAAATTTGAGACCTTTGACAAGGCTACTGCAGAACTTCGGTATGAGCGACAGAGGAAGAAGTGCTCGTTGAGAAGCTGGGAGCTTGCAAACCCCCCGCCCACATATCAAGAAGTCGAGGAGTGGTGGGCAGAAAAGCAACGCAGAGCAAATTCAACGGAAGGGTCCATTATACCATGTACTCCCAGGCAATATCAATCTCAGATCGATGGACCCACGCCAAAGAACAAGCACGGATTCAAGTACACCCCAGGCAAGAAATCAACTAGTGTCCAGCATGAGGTTCAATATATGAGCACCATGAGTTTGGAGGTTCACGTAAATACCAGAGGGAAGTTCGTACCGAATCCTGAAGAAGATGAAGTTCAGTGCGTGTTCTGGGCGATCAAGTCTGATGGAACTGCTTCCGGCAGTCAAGATTCGGCTGGTGTCCAAACCGGTATGCTACTGTTGTCAAATGACGCCGATTTTACCAAGCGTATCCAGCGACAGACAAATGCCGAGGTCATTGAAGAAAATTCGGAACTGGATCTTATGGTTCGAATGGTCGAAATCGTAAGAAACCATGATCCCGATATCCTTACCGGTTACGAAGTACATGGTAGTTCCTGGGGTTACTTGATTGAGAGAGCACGACTGAAGTATGATTACAACCTTTGTGATGAGTTTTCTCGCATGAAGACAGAATCACACGGCAGGTTCGGCAAAGAGAACGATCGTTGGGGTTTCAATACTACATCCACTATCCGGGTTACCGGTCGGCATATGGTGAATGTCTGGAGGGCAATGCGAGGAGAACTCAATCTTCTCCAATACACCATGGAGAACGTCGTCTGGCACCTACTCCACCGAAGAATTCCCCATTATTCTTGGCAGTCTTTGACAAATTGGTATAAGGGCGGCAAGCATAGAGAGCTCAACAGGATGTTAAGATACTACCAGAATCGCATAAAGATCGATCTTGAGATTCTGGACGCCAACGAACTGGTTTCGAGAACCAGCGAGCAGGCGCGACTTCTGGGCGTGGACTTCTTCTCAGTCTTCTCACGAGGTTCACAGTTCAAGGTAGAGTCGATCATGTTCAGAATTGCCAAGCCAGAGAACTTCCTGCTCGTTTCACCGAATCGCAAGCAAGTCGGTGGTCAGAATGCTCTAGAGTGTCTACCACTTGTCATGGAACCACAAAGCGCTTTCTATAATAGTCCTCTTCTGGTTCTTGACTTCCAGAGTTTATACCCGAGTGTCATGATCGCTTACAACTACTGCTATTCAACCTTCTTGGGACGAGTCACCGACTGGAGGGGTATGAACAAGATGGGGTTTACAGAGTATAAGCGCCAGAAAGGTCTTCTTGCCCTTCTGGAGGACTACATCAATATCGCCCCGAATGGTATGATGTACGCAAAGACGGAAATCCGTAAGTCACTTCTAGCCAAGATGCTGACTGAGATCCTGGAAACTCGAGTCATGGTCAAGAGTGGCATGAAGCAGGACAAGGATGATAAAACCCTGCAACAGCTTCTAAACAACAGACAGCTTGCTCTCAAACTGCTCGCCAACGTCACTTATGGTTACACTTCAGCATCATTCTCTGGCCGTATGCCATGCTCCGAGATTGCGGACAGCATTGTGCAAACCGGCAGAGAAACTCTTGAGAGAGCGATTGCTTATATCCACTCTGTTGAGAAATGGGGCGCCGAAGTCGTCTATGGCGATACTGACAGTCTTTTCATCTACCTGAAGGGCCGAACAAAAGATGAGGCTTTCGATATTGGTAATGAGATTTCCAAGGCAATTACCGAAATGAACCCTCGACCCATCAAACTCAAATTTGAGAAAGTATACCATCCCTGCGTTCTCCTCGCCAAGAAACGTTATGTCGGTTACAAATACGAGAGCAAAAGTCAGGTGAAGCCCGAGTTCGATGCCAAGGGAATCGAGACTGTCCGTCGTGACGGTACGCCCGCGGAGCAGAAGATCGAGGAAAAGGCCCTTCGCCTACTGTTTGAGACTGCAGATCTTACTCAAGTCAAGGATTACTTCCAAAAGCAATGTCAGAAGATCATGCGCAACAATGTTTCGGTGCAAGACTTTTGCTTTGCCAAAGAGGTGCGCCTGGGTACATACTCGGACAAAGGTGCACCACCTGCAGGAGCTCTCATCAGCACCAAGCGTATGCTTCAGGATGCTCGCGCAGAACCGCAATATGGTGAGAGAGTTCCATACGTTGTTATTACTGGTGCTCCAGGAGCGCGACTCATTGACCGATGCGTTGCGCCCGAGGAACTTTTGAGTAACCCTCACTGGCAACTCGATGCCGAATACTATATTTCGAAGAATTTGATTCCTCCTTTGGAGCGTATCTTCAACCTTGTGGGTGCAAACGTACGCCAGTGGTACGACGAGATGCCCAAGGTGCAGCGTATTTACCACGCAACTACACTCGGTAAGAAGAAGACGACTCTCGAATCCTACATGAAATCCACAAATTGTCTCGTGTGTGGTCTCAAGTTCTCTCAGGAAGACAATGCTCTTTGTCCATCCTGCCGCAAGAACGTTCCCTCATCTCTTCTTACACTCCAAACACGGCTCACAACCGAGGAACGTCGCCTTCAAGAAGTACTCTCGCTATGCCGCAGTTGTTCTGGCCTCGGACCCATTGAGGACGTTCAGTGTGATAGCAAGGATTGCCCTGTGTTTTGGACACGCATGAGGCAGGCAAGCAAGATGAAGGGACAGCGCACTGCAAGTCAGCCTGTGATACAGTCGTTGGTGGACAGTGCGGAGAAACTGTCATTGGAGTGGTGAGGATGGAGGATTTGTGAGTGATTATGTGTTAATGACGAGGTGGTGTTGTGGTTTTGTACATGCATTGCAAGGCGTTTGGATGATAGGGTTGAGTTGGATGATACATGATGATCATGGATATACTGATAACTACCCTGCAGGTTCAATTAGTTTTTACTCTTATACACGATATTGACAACAATTCATCGTGAACTCAGTTCCCTTGGGTCAAATTGTGACTAAAATGATCCTTAGTACAGTACAGTGGTCAGTGCAATGATGGGAGAGGCTTATCAAATGTTGCGGGTTGTAGAAAGCCCACGTCGGTTTATTTCAAGTCTCATTTAATAAACAATACAGTTCAATATTAAGACTTACAAAGTTGTTTATGGTTCAATTTATATTCTATATAGATTGGCTGTCATCTCTTTTTGTTTAAATACCGGAGCATTTCGACCGTGGATGTTGGAATCAATTCAACATGTTACTTATTGGATATTGCGGTCCTGGAGCCGTGATTCCGGCGGAGCGGTTTACCGCATCGCGGCCCCAGTTGTGATTCGTCCGAACCTGGAGGGCCGATTGAAGATTTTTGGTCAGTCCCAAAAACAACGGGCGCTTCTTGTCTCAAACAGTTTATTCATAGATACGAAGATGCCAAAACTGACTCGATGGAAGTGAATCATGCAAATACGATAATAACATGTGCCTATATCGTCATGACCCCTTGTTGGGATCTAACCCGGGCCCTCCGGAATAGACAGTAGCTGCTGCTGGTTAGGAAGCCAAGTTCGAAGGGCTTCGAGAGCGACCCCTGTCAACAGTAAGGGACCGAATAGTTCACGATAGCGGCCGCTGATCATCTTGCTGTTATCTGTAGCGTCTAGCGTGAATGGCATGCATCAGAGCCTCTCCCTCTCTAGCCTGTAGCCTCTACCCTCTCCAGCCAAGGTGAAGGAATCACATGTCTAGAACAGCTACGGATAGAGCTCCCCAACATTAATCTGTGCACTAATCCACAAATAGATCTCAGGTACAGGTACAGGTCAGACAATCACTGACATGTGAAGCAGACCAAGATCGAGAGCAAAGCCTAACGATCTAGATCAGGGACCAACTCGGCCAGCTCAACCTTGCTTGGATACGTTGGTTTGCGCGGCGCCTCCACATTCCCGGAGCCCAAAGACAGCCAGCCACATGGCATCGCTGACTCTGATACATAAAACGACCGGAGCAAAATGTGAAAAAAGGAGACGGGGAGGGGCTGACCTGGATGAGACGAGACTAGGGCTTGGCTGGGCTGGGCTGCAATGCGTTGCCAGCAAACCTCCCCTCTCACCTCTCACCTCTCACCTATGTCCTTTGTATGACTCCTTGAGATAGATTGCGCGGTGTGAGGTGTGCCTGTACTGTATGATGCGTTGTACAATGTACAGTATCCGTAAGCTCGGCTCCAATGTGGAGAAAGGAACAAGTCATTTTTGGGGTCGCGTACGGTGTTTTTGGTTAGCATTGACCCAGACATGAGTTAGCTGTCAGTGCCTAATCAACGCAAACATACCTACCTGTTGAGATAGAGCAAAAGGCGAGCAAAAGGAAACATCGATTTGCCACAAGGTGTAGCGTCTAGACTTTAGCAGCTGAGAGCTATTGATTTGAGTTGTAGAGGCGTGAGTGTGCCTGGGTGAGGGCTGGCAAGACGGCAAAGATTGACCCCAAGGCCCAATCAAAAGCTTCTAGATATCAGCCAGCTCGAAGCTAGAACGTTGAAGGGGCCGAACCGCAGTGGAGGTTGCCCTTGCAGTGGAAGACTGGATGCGTTCCGTGTGGTCCAGTGTCTGATGACTGCCAATCATGTAGATCAAGTGGCCAATATCGATGATGATCTGAGGCCAGGATGCGACCTTGACAAGCTTGACAATTCGACAATTCGACAACTGACAGCCAGGCACAGCTTTGAGGGATGTCAAACATGTCCTGAGGAATTCCATAAGGCTCCAGATTGTATCAAGCAAATTGTGATGGGGACAAAGATTGTCGTCGAAGTTTGACCAACCTCATCTTGCCCCAAAAGGCGCATAAATGGAATCTTTCGAAATTCTAGTTATGGGCTCCAACCATACGGTATCGATATTATGGACGTCAAACATCCTTTCTCCATAGGTACGAAACAGCTATTTGGCTGTAACACTACCGAAGGATCAAATCATCGACCCAACTAACCCTGTACAAAGGGTCTTCTGAACTTTGTCCGCCTGCATAGAATCATCAGCCAACCCCGTGCTGTGAAATCCCTTGCCCCTGTCTGTCTCGCACATCAGCCAAGAGAAGCATCGAGCAAGAACCTCCGAGGGATGGCCGCAGAGAGACCGCTGAAGTCTGCTAGAAACAAGAAAGTGTATCAGAGTCTTGCACTACTGAGATAGGTAGTTTAGTGACTCCATCCAGGATACAAAATTAATATATAGAGGTCCCTGCTAAAAGTTTTATCTCGACCTCTAGCTTATATAATAAGAGACCCTAATAAAGTCAGAAAAAGTAAAAATAGCAGTATAAGACTTCCTAACCTATAAACCTTCTATAACCTCTCTATAAGCTATTAACTAATTTTCTAAAGTTTCTAATAATCTAGTAGGTCTTTAGATTATAGCCTTAAATATAGATATTATAACTTAAGCTTTTATTATTTTCCTTAAGGTACCTTACTGTAATAAGACTTTTCTTAAAGTATTAGAAATTATAGAACTTTTAATTTATATAATTAACTAAATATATACTTATATAATTAACTTTAGGTTTAACCTTAATATTAAACTATTAATTTTAAAAGATAAATATCTTTAAGATAAGCTATAATTAAGGTAGCTAATAAAAGTAATAAAAAAAAATAAAAAGCTTATTATTAATAAAGTATAATATAATTACTTTAAATAAGAAAAAACCTATATTAATATTACTAATAAGCTTAATAAAGTAAAAATAATAATCTTTATATTAGCTATTTATTAAATATTAGTCTCTTTAGGATTTTAAAAGATAAAACTAATAAAAAAGCCAGGCTTAATAAAGTTAATAAAAGCTAAAAGACTTATTTAATATTTTACCTATTAAGATTAAACCCTAAAGGACTAAAAGTTAGTAATTTAATTAAATAAAACTGCTATAATTCTTTTATATCAGTAAGGAGGTTATTGCATATAGTAGAGATTAAATAAGCGGTTTCTATATAGCTATATTTATAAGCGATAAAAAGGTATAATAGAGTTTATATTTTAGGGATATTTTTTCTATAATAAAAAGGGACCTTATTACTATTAGGTTTTAAAGACTAAAAAGGAAAAGGTAGATTTTATATTTATCCTTAAGGAGCTTAACTATAAGCTTAAGCTAAAAAAGAAAGAAAAATAGGAGCTCTTAATAGTAATAAGAAAAATAAGTTTAAGAAATCTATTAGGCAAAAAGCTAGCTTAAAAGTAAAATAAAAAGACTAAAAAACTTATAAAGAAAGAAAGAAAGGAAGGTATTAACTAGTAGTAATATTAGCAGAAGATTTTAATTCTAAAATTACTTCCTTTTATATAAAAATATAAAAAAGAGAGACTTAATATAGTTATTTAGAAAGATAAGGTATTAATATATTTATATTATATATAGCAAAAGGTTTTTAACCTTACTGGCATATAGTAATTTCTTTAATATAAAAATAGCCTAGATTTAAATATAATTAAAGTAACCTAGCCTTATTTAAAGAGAGAAACTATAAAAAAAGGCATTCCTTAAAGTAAAAGTAAAGCTATTTATAAGTAAAAAGCAGTATAATTAGCAATACTATAAGAGTTAATTTAAGCTTAAATTAAATAGATATCTTATTATATAGAAAAAATTATTAAGTTAAAGAGAGAAAATAAATATAAGGAAAGCAGGAATTATTTAATATAAAATTAACCTTTTTAGAAGTATTACCTTACTTTTAATGGCACTAGCTGTTTTTAGCCTGGTTTAGCGTGGCCAGGGGTTAAGATAAAACTTTTGGCAGGGACTGTTAAACCCACTAAGATAAGAGGCAGTGCGTTATCTGATAAGGAACCTCATTTCCCTATAGAGAAGGTTATGTGACTAAATTACCCCGCTTTTCAAGTTAGCCAGAATAGCAAAAATAACCTCAATCAAGCACCAATTCAATCAGCGGTTCAACAATTAAGAGTCTCAGAGTCGTACACAACTGTACAGCTGTAACTACCAATAACGAGTCGCTAATCGACAAAACGAACCGCTTTCGAAAGAAACCAATAACATCTATCCAACATGCCTCCATCGACCGGAAAAGGATACCTTCTAAATGGACCCGCTGACTGGGACTCCTTTGAGCAATCATACATTATGAAAGTCTCCGCTGAACGCGTCTACGAACTGGGAAGGCTCAATACCCCTGCTCAGTTCATAGACAAAAGGATCACAGAGCCAAGGAGGCCTGAGTTCAGCGACTACCTCGCGCGAGAGCAAAACGAAGCTCGTTCCCGCTCCACGAATTCCTCTCAGTCTACAGTCAGATCGTCGGATCCAGCCACATCGTACGTCGAACTTGTGCCTGAGGATCAAGAGGCATACAAGGCATCGATGGCAATATATAAGAGCGATCTTGATAGATATAATAAGCAAGCGGATGGAATCAGGAATGTCCTTAATTGGATGATTGAAAAGATCAATCCACACTACGTCGAAACATGCTCCCCTGCGATGAACGAATCCACACAGCATGACAATATTTCGATGTTCTATACGAACCTGAAAGCTGCGTGTGGGATCGACGATGCGCTAAGGAGAAAACAAGCTCGAAAACAAGTATTTTGAGCTGCTAAAATTGGCTTCAAACAGTCGAACCAACTGGGAAGATTGGATTACCTCATGGGAAAAGGCAATGAGAATTGCAAAGCTCAGAGGGGTCGCAGAAGCACAACACTCAAATACATGGTTTGAGGATCTACAGCAGAATCTGGATGTTCAATTTAGGATATTCTTGCGAATTGAACAAGGACAGAATAAGGATGCAATTGAAGCAGGCACCTACCTTCCGCTAACTTTCTCTGCACAATTTCGCCAGGAAATTCAATCAATGAAGAGGAGAAGCGATCGCAATCCTAGAAATCAGGTGGCAAAAGGGAGCTTCAAAACCACGTTTCAAGACTCCTCCCCAGAAATAAGGAAGCGAAGCAGATCATCAACGGGAGAAACCAAGATAAGCCCAGGCAGAGAAGGATCAGCAAAACGACCTCGGGCTTCTATAGAGTTAGAATTGTGTATATTATGCGAGAAGAAGCACAAGAACGCCAACACGACATCTTGCTGGGTGGCGTTCCCTGAGAAGGCCCCAAAGAAATACCCTACATCACAACGTCAGCTTGATCTCTGGGAACAACGGCTTGAGGACAAGAAGGAAGTTCGAGAACTGTTTGAGAAACTCCAGCAGGAGAAACAAGACTCAAAAGAGAAGTCGGATTGACTATCGAGGTTTCAGCCAGTGATCTCAGAGAAGACAGCTGCATTCATGATAAAGAGCAGCGATTACCCGTTACAAACCTCGGCCATACTGGACTCAGGTACTACAATACATATCTTTTCAACAGTGCCAAAAGGTTCAAGAAACTAGGGATCGCAACAGCAGGGGATGGCGTCTTTGCAGGGTCAAGATGGCTACCAATCCTAGGATATGGGGAAGTACAACTAGAAGTATGCAACCTGGAAAATGAGCCTCAAAAGCTCGTTTTGAAGGGCGTTGCATACTGTCCAGAAATGGGCACTAACCTTATATCCCTGAGGAGGTTACGCCAAATTGGGTACTGGTGGGACCAGCGCAATAACTCAGATGTGATCAGACACATAGGTGGTCAGGCACTATGCAAATTAATGCTTAAACACGACCAATATGTAATGAGTTACATTCCCAAAACCGGGAAACAAGCCGCGTTTCCAACTAGGCACCTGCAATACAACTCATGGACTGCGAAAAAGCCAAACAACGCAAGGGCCATGACATGGCATCGCCGATTAGGACACCCAGGCCCTCGAAGTCTTGAACACCTTGTGAATCATACCATAGGAGCGAGAATCAAGGGACCGTCTACAATCGAATGTGACGTATGCGGATTGGGAAAGATGAAGAGGCAAGAGAGACGCGAACCTCGGATACGAAACTCGAATCCAGGAGAGAGAGTCTCAATTGACTTTCACGACTATCCTCCAGGATTACACCAGTACTCGTCATGCGGAATAATTACAGATCGTCAATCAGGTCTCTGTTGGGACTATTATTTCACCAATCGATATGATGAGAACCTTCTGTCAATGCTAAAACACTTTACCCAGATGCTTGAAACAATGTACAACATCAAACTACGAATCATCGAAACAGATAACGAGCTGCGAAAAGGCGGATTGACCCGCGCATGGCTCGAAAACAAGGGTATCCAAGTGGAAGAAAGTGCACCACGCACACAACAACAGAACGGCTCTGGCGAGCGTTCTGGGGGGGTATGAAAGAAAAAGTGCGGTTACTCATTATCGACAGCAAATTACCCTCTGGCCTATGGCCTGAAATTATGCGCACCGCAGTCTATCTCCTGAATCGAACCCCAAAACAAGGACTTCAATGGAAGACTCCGTACGAAAGCTTCTTTTCTGCGATTCAAAGCTCGCAAAACTACATCCAACCTCGTATTGGGCATATGAAAATGATTGGATGCAAAGCCTTTGCGATGACAAAGTCAGCTCAGCAGAAGGATAAACGCCTACAATCAAGAACAAACCCAAAAGCGTGGATCGGATACCTTGTGGGATATAACTCACAAAACATCTTTCGGATCTGGAACCCCCTGACTAATAAGATATATATCACTAGAGATGCTATCTTTAATGAGGAAGAATTCTTCAGCGCTAACGAGTTACAGGTGACAGAAACGATCGGGGAAGAAACCCTAGAAGAATTACAAGTGAGATTGCAATCACTTATGAACACTGAGCAAATCGATCAGGTCTTGGAACCTGTTCAGGGCCCAGACGAGCTTGAAAGCCAAGAATCGACTCTCGAAAATCTGATTGACGACTTGCCTACAGAAGAGGCAGAGCCAACAGAGGATCAAGAAGACGATGGTACAAAGTACACTCAAGCTCGATTCGAGCTCTTACCTACTCCTCCAGAAAGCCCATTTTCAAGCTTCTTAGCACAAATTGGAATACAGTCACCTGCAAGAAAAGAAGGACTTGACGTGGACCTGAAAATCCTCAATCAAGCCTTCAACGCCGGAACAATGGCTGTACCAATTGCAAAGCAAGAAGGAAAGCTGATAACAAAGGCAACGAGGAGCAGATACATCCGCGGAAGACTGAAGCCCAGATGGGAAGCGCAAAAGAGCCATATGAACCTCGTTCCAGACAAGGAGAGACTCCATCGGAGGAATCTGCCACCGGCTCCAAGCTCTTTTGGAAGTCTCACCGGTCACCGGTTCGAGGAGGAGTTCAAACAAGCGCAAAAGGACCATCTGGAGAGTCATAAGCAGATGCGATCATGGTCAGAGATTTCGAGGCTTGATCCCCGAATTGGAGACTCGCAAGTACTTGACTGTATGTGGGTCTTCACATATAAGTTTGACAAACATGGGTACCTGCGAAAATGCAAGGCAAGGCTTGTAGTTCGAGGAGACCAACAGTATAAGTCAAGCACAGATGATACATATGCTGCTACCCTTGCTGGAAAGTCATTCAGGACGCTTATAGCAATTGCTGCAAAATATGACCTAGAGCTCCTGCAGTACGATGCAGTGAATGCGTTTGTAAATGCAAAACTGCAAAGCAATGTATTCATGAAGCTGCCACCCGGTTACCGGAGTGGTGAGAAACAGGATCGAATACTGCTCCTACACAAAGCACTTTACGGTCTGCGCATCGCACCTCTTTTGTGGCAAATGGACCTCGGAGATACCCTCGAGGCTCAAGGCTGGAATCAAGTCCCAAATGAACCATGTTGCTATCGGAAGGAGAATATCCTTATGTTCTTCTACGTAGACGACATAGTATTTGCATATAAGAGAGAAGATGAGAAGAGTGCCTCTCAGGCTATTGAGCAACTCCAACGAAAGTATACACTTACTGGAGGAAAAGAGCTTCAATGGTTCCTTGGAATGGAAATCATTCGAGATCGAAGCTCAAGGCACATCTGGGTAACTCAAATCTCATACGTGGAAAAGATATGCGAACAGAGCACTTCAAAAACGCCAAACGCGTCTCCAATGTCAAAAGAAGAACTCCTCCCTAATGAAGGCACCGCCAGCTACAAGACAACTGCCTGGTATCGAAGGGCCATAGGGTCACTGCTCTACGCCAGTGTAATTACTCGGCCGGACATCGCATTTGCAGTATCAAGACTGGCACGTTTTATGACCAACCCAAGCGAAAAACATGTGGAGGCGGTGAATCGAGTTTTCAATTACCTAAACGACACTCGTTTCTATGCATTGGAGTTTGGTCCCGGAGAGGGGTTCGACGTTCACAGTGACGCATCTTTTGCAGACAATTCCCTAGACCGCAAAAGCTCTCAAGGCTATGCAATGAAACTCTTCGGAGGTCTAATAGGATGGCGAGCCAATAAACAAGACACTGTAACGACATCAACAACTGAAGCGGAGCTATTGGCACTCTCACAAGCAGCAAAGGAAGGTCTATTTCAGAAAAGGCTCCTCCAAGGACTACAACTCGAGCTGCCAATTGACCAAATGCACCTCGTCCTCTGCTCAAAAACTCGACAGATCGATCTCCAACTGTTTTGTGACAATAAACAAACGATCGGCCTCTTGAAGAATCCACTACAAAAATTAAAGACGAAACTGAAGCATGTGGATGTACACAACCATTGGCTGCGCGAACAACTAAAACAAAAGACCCTATCTCTTCAGTATAAACAAAGTTCAGAATTGATTGCAGACGGGATGACCAAAGCACTCCAGGGCCACTCACAAAAGGAAAGCTGCAAGCAATTTGGACTTGTGAATATTGAAGAGAAAATCCGAATGAGGAGAGAAAAGGTTACTGCGGAAAGAACGATTGAGGAAATCCTAGAGGAGTTGAAAATTTAGGAAAACAAGAGTCCTCTTAGGAAAATGAAGGTCCTTTTCGGGAAACGAAACTCATTTTCGGGAAACGACACTTCTTACAGAAGACTGACAGAGTAACCACAACGTCACAAATTTACCTTGAAGGAAATAGACTGTCTCAAGTTTTACAAAAATTCACAAGTTCACAAAGAAAGGAAATGAGAGGCATTTCCCCGAAAAGACGTTCAATTCATGAAATGCCCGAAGGCAATACCTACGGCGCCTAGCGCCGCGACGAAAACGAGCCCCGAAACACAAAAACGAAACGCTTAACCCAAGTTCACCCCCGCCTCGCGAAGGCGAATGTCGTGCTTATCAGGAAAGGTGTTGTCGGCGATACCATCGAGGATAACCTTAGCCGCAATGCGGCGCTTCTCCTTGATCTTCTGCTCGTCCTACAAAATCACCTAAGTCAGAAAGAGTCTCAAAAGTAGAAAACAAAGCGCCAGCTTACTTTTTCAAGGTCCTTGGTAGGACCGGGGTGGCGCGGCAGTAGTCGAGAAAGTAGAGAGCGACAGGCAAGGCAGGCTTGGGACTATACAAATAAGTTAGGAAAACGAGAGTCAAAACCAGGAAACAAGACTCGTACATCTTCTTGCAGGAGCCACCCTCAACGCAACGCTCGTAGCGACGTTGCCCAGGAACAGCATAACAAATCCCATCGCTGCGACCACCGGTCGCACTGTTCAAGCAAGGAAGGCAGGGCGGAAATCTCTCAACAGCATCGCTAGCACTAATTCGCAAGTCGTAACCTGAAAACAAAGCTCGAAAACTTACACTTGTTTTGCTGCGGCAGCAGCAGCCTTCTGCTTCTTCTCGCGGGCCTTACGGAGCTTGCGAGACGAGGGACCACGGCGACGACGACTAAATCAAATGTTTAGCACCTCGAAACCATGAAACGAACTGCGTTGATACTTACGGAGGTGCGTTTTCATCTCTCTCCTCCTCAGAGGACGAGGGAGGGTCGGAGAGCTCCGACGAACCTTCTGGATCGTCAGGCATCGCGAAACGGAGCACGGAGAAGAAAAAGCGACACGGGAGAATATATATCTGGAAATGCTGCTCAAAAGTCAGTAACGAGGCTCCTTTCAAAGAAAGCAAAATGGCGAAGCGCAAGCGCAGCGCGCGCGCAGATATCACATACCGATTGATGGTGGTGAAGCTTGAAGAGAAAAGAAGAGAAGGAAATTCACAACAAGAGATAAGATTCATTTCTACGAGCTGCATTTGCTTACTAAGGCAATGAATCATGGGGCAACAGTATGGTTATTATTCTCTGAGCTGCCAGTGCCAGACACCGCCAGCCTGAATCACCATCAAACCTCATTTTCAAAATTCTGGAAATTCATCTGGGAAACCTACCGACCAAGACTCAAAGTGGAATGACCGGCTACGAGTACAAGATAACGAAAGGACACCTCATTTTCTTAAAACGACTCTCATTTTCCTAAAACGAGTATCGTTTTCAGGAAGGGACCTTTGTTTTCCTCCAAAGACTACTCGTTTTCATTCTAATTAAACGCAACTTCAGATCAGCCAAATTTGGCAAATCTGGGGGGGTATGTTAAACCCACTAAGATAAGAGGCAGTGCGTTATCTGATAAGGAACCTCATTTCCCTATAGAGAAGGTTATGTGACTAAATTACCCCGCTTTTCAAGTTAGCCAGAATAGCAAAAATAACCTCAATCAAGCACCAATTCAATCAGCGGTTCAACAGGGACCTCCATAGACTCCTTGATAACGTTAATAAATGCTTGTTGATCGTATCGTCCGTGTCCCCGTTGTTGGTCTTCCCGCCGGTCCGGTCTCTGCCGCAACGCCCCGTCCCTTGGAAACAACAGAAGCAAATTCAAATACTAACAGGCGATTTTCGTCGGCTGAGACAGTGGAATGCTTGTAAATCATATCAGCAGCAGTGCACTAGCAATAGCCGTGATATCGCCACGAGCTGCAATCTACTCGTCGGAACGCAGCTAATAAGTCGCCTACCGCCGAACCATGGCTTGCTTGTTCTGTGTAAGACCGAAATATGACTGCAAGACACGGTCCATTTGGGGAAATACACTCCCGTTTCGGTAGGTCACCGATTCCATTTCTAGCCATTCCAGTTCACGGAGGAGGGAAGCACAGCATTCAGCATCCGATCCAATTCAGCCAAATTGGATATCCATCACAGGGGGTCACACCAGCTGCTTTGGAAGTTCAATGCGCTGCACTACAGGGGCCTGACGCTGTAAGGCGAGCTGCCAGGCGCCGCCACGACCCATCCCTACGGGAGACAAGAAAATCTGAGCCCTTTATCCTGAGTGACAAAAAAAAGTAATAAACACTCTGCTAAGCTCAGACTGAGCTCACTCAAATATTTTTATTCCTTAGAGTAGAGGTCCCAAGCTTTTTTGCTCTCAGCCAGGCCATTGGGCCCAATGGTGGCCTGCTACCACATCTAGCACATCCACTAGACAGCAACTTATTACCGGCAAGGCGACCCTCCCCACACCTTCCCTAGTCTTTTCACGGCACGCGCACCTCCTCCCCCCCTCCCCGGGCAGCAAGAACGGATACTTGAGGGGGGGGGGGCAGGTACCGACCCGAACTTGGCTTTGGCGCAGGAACGAATCATCAATGTCACCGTCTTTTCTCTAATTTGCTCTTACCTCGTTTTGACTCATTTTCATATTCCATATGAACGTGCCATCTCTCCACCTCCCAATTTATTGCTCCTCTCCAAATTCTATCTTATGTCAATTTCGATATTATTTAACAACACCCTTTGTTTGCGCTACCTCAGCTTATCATCGCACAGCGCAAACAATACGTAGCCCTCCTACTCCCGCTACAACCTTCAAGATAAAGGGTCCTGTGCCTTGCGCTTGGCGGGTCCCATTTGCGTCATACCTAGATCTCGAACTCGCCCAACATCCCTTGAATTAGGACTCGGATTTGGTCTCACCTTCCCTCTCGAGTCAGCAAACAGGAAAAAGACAATCACAACATAAACCAATTCCTCTCACTTCGCCTTCCTCGACTTTTCCCAACCTCGAATTTCATTTCATCTCGACGACTTTAACGACCAGGAACGACTTGCATCAGCACCAAGTTTCAGGAAATCGACTAGAACAACTTCAAACGCCCTATGCCTTCCTAACGAAAAAGCGATCCCACACACACTTCCTCCGATTTATTCCACGCTCCACAGTGGCAGACCTTCTGCACGCCTTCCATGATCATGGCGGCGAGGTTCACGCCCGAGGCTTTTCTGCCATCGGGCGCCTACGACTCTGATGTTGTTCTTTCCCTGAATAACCATCTCCCTTATCGCAATACGTCCAGTATTCCGTCTCCGCCCAACTCGTATCCTCGAGCTGGAACCCTTCGTCATCAATATCCACAACACTATCTAAACCCATGTCAAACGCAAAACCAAGATTATAGCCAGAGTCAATTTCAGCGCGGCCGAATACCCCCCGCGAGCACCCTGCCACTTCAGCACAAAGATTCATCTCCTCTGTCACTAGAGTCTTTAAGGGCAGCTCAATCTGTTCCGCCTAGTTATCGACCATTTCCTCAGCAGACCGAATCTTTCGACACTTTCGACGCTCGTCCCGCGACTGTATCTCCCATTCACGGAGGTCCGCCTCCCGTTCCAGAATTCCGCTTTCCGGCATCATCTACAGCTCCTCTGCCAAACGTTTCTTCGTCTTCCGGACTCGTTGGTGCATCCCTCTCAAGATCCGTTTCGGCAGACGCAGTGGCTGCCTCTCAATCATCAGTGCACGTGGTTCAACGCCTCGTGCAGCAGAACCAATTGATCCGTGAAGCCTGGGAAGCGGAGCGGAACCATCTCGAAGCTAATCGGCGACGAGCTGAAGAGGTCTATCAAGAAGAGCGGATCATCATGGATGAGGTCCGGGATAGCTGGGAGGCCGAGAAGGAGGGCATGGCTCGAGAAATCGAAGAACTCAAAGAACGCGTCCATCGACTTGAAGGAGAGAACAGTGCGCTCAAGGCTGTCACAGCGCAGAGCATCCAGGTTACGGGCGTGGTATCGCCACTCGCGAGTCAGCGTGGCGGAAGCGGTGAGGGCTCCATGGACAGTTTCTACTTCCAAGCTCCACCAGGACGACTCGCGTCAAGGGGACAAAATCCCACCATCCCAACTGGTCTGTCCATGTCTGATGCGTCATCTCTTCCACCTGGTCTTGATGGAGCATCTCGTCGACCTCATTATTTCCAGTCAAGCAGCGCTCGAGTATCTCCCACAACACAACCCGAATCATCACCTTTTGTCCCCCTTGACCCCAGGATGCAGACACAGAACCCAGTGGCTAAGGACTTCTTGTCGTCCCCTACAGAGGACGTGGCCACTCCTGTTCCAGTCATTGATGTTCAAGAAATCGACCCTAAGTTGGAAGGTATCCCACTCAAGGCCACTGCGGTCCAGAAGCCCACATTCGCCGCCGGTGCATCTCCTCCCGAAAACCCAGCATCTCCTGTAGCATCCCCTCCTGGTCCCGCTGCTCGAAGCCCAGAGCAGTCTCGACGCCCCACGAATCCCCGCGCCTCTTCCAAGGAATACACATTGCAAGCTCTCTCTGCTGTAGAGTCTCGACGCCTAACAATGCATGCCGGCCATACACCCAATCATTCCCTGTCCTTGTTCCCTAAAGTCAATCCGACTGATCCAGGTTCCATCATTGGCGAGGGCGCCACACCTACTGTCGAGACTGTCATCAATCTGGATGCAGCTGTGATCGCGGAAGAGGAGAAGAATGACAGCCTATCGGTACCTGTGCAATCTGATAGGCGCGATTCCAAGGTGTCTTTTATATCTGTTACAGAAGAGCTTGACCCAAACGCACCAGATGTCATGATGGAACCTAGTGGCGGCGACAAAGCTCTCAAGGGACCTTTGATGTTAAGAAACATGCCGGCCAAAGATGAGCTCTTTTTTGAAAAATTGCACGAAGCACTGGAGCCTATAAGCCAGGGGCAAAATGCTCTCCCAGCTGTGATGCAAGGCCACGGGCTGGGATCTATTGCTGGTCCATCTGACCCCAACGCTCCCACGCATATGTCTAAACAGGCTGGTCCAGTCGGCGGGGATGGACCTGCTGACGCCCAACGAGATGCCGATGATAGTGACGGCGAAGGCAGTGGTAAGGCTATCGAAATCGACGTTCCTTTAAAGTTGAAGAGCACGTCCAACTTTGGTGCCCCTTTTGGTGCCATGTAGGACGGCATCCAAGGAACCACAAGTTATCGAGCCCGCAGCTCGAGCTTGTGCAACCAGGTTCCACCGTCTTCGCCGGAGGATTTGGAGCGTTCTCAAGCATCCACTTGACGTCTTACTCACGATGATGAAATGTTTTAGCGTTAAATGCCTACTGAGCGGTCTTGAACGCACGTCACGATTTATACGTCTGTCGAATTTGCGAACTGTCTTTCACCTCGGGTTGAGTTTTCATTCAGGGTCAACGGGAAGCAAGCGCACATGCGGTTTTATGGGACAAGGGATAAAAAAGGATGCACACTTATAGAACAGGAGTATAGGGGGACTGGTCATTATACCTTTTGCGTTTTGTTTTATTGGGAATCGCAGATTCTACAACATTATTGTCGCATTGGCGGTAAACAGTGACGCGATCATGAGCTTATGACAGGAGGACAGGCTCACTTGGAATTATTTTGCGCAAGTTGGAACATTGGTGGAGGTCTGCGTTTGAATACCCTGAATGATAGGAGGTTGGTATCGGAATCGGATGAAGGACTAGGGCGAAAATGGGGAAATGGGAGTAGTCTGGAGCAAGGCTTCATCTTTCGGGTTTCGCGGAACAACGTGAAGGTTTGGGTCGTAGCAAAGGGAGTCAAGGATACATTCATCAGTAGATATCAAGGAAATTGCCTGTGGGCAATAAGGAACTGTTTTTTTCATCGATCCAGTATCTCTGTCTGCTGTGGCTGGTTTTTCGCGATCTTTGACAGGCTCTTTCATTCAAAGCCTTGTCCAATGTTCCTATCTTCTGAGTCAAGACACACACGGTACCGGGCGATAAGTTGCACATCAATCATACATTGATAATGTGACAGTCATCGGACTGACAAGTTCAAGTAAGTACTGGGTTGATACGCGAGCCGGTTGACATGCCGCAAGGGGCTGAAGGAGAAACTTGATGCAACGGAAAAGCTTAGGACCTCTATCCTATAAATGACAAAAAGACATCAGTTAATTTAGTATGGTTTAGTATGGATTGGTATAAGTTTAGGGGAGATTAGATCAGGTATTTTTGACTTCAGTTCAACGTCACAGGTTTTCTGGCTCCCTCGTTTTGTCATCATGGGGTCTTAGACAAGACACTAGCCAGACTGAAATAAATAAACTATAACTTACAAAGATGCCTGCAGATGATCCCAACTTGTGAAAGTTCCCCTAGGAGAAGATCTTCTTATACCAGGGTATGTTTGCTGCTAATTGTAAGCTTAGTTTACTATAGTGGTAGAAATGGATTTACCAGCAATAGTGTCTTCGACTGTCTTCTGGTAGATGAATCGTGTCATTTGTTCGTGAGAAGGGAATCGGCCACCTTGTTGAGTCAAGTGGTGGTGGGAGACACTTGGGCGGGCGCCTCTTTTGAAGCAGTTTGAAGAGAGGACGGATTAAACGAGAGATCATCCTGAAATAAACAAGACTAATAATCGGGAGTCTTTACTGATCAATGAGCGACTGATTCTTGATGATGATCTTGATGGTGCTGGTTCGAGTGTTGATTTGGAGTTGAGATGAGACTGGGTTTCGCGAAATACACCGACCGTCATTATGCCATTTTAACTTCCTAAAATCAGAAGTTAATTTGTCCAACTTGCCTTCTGTGGAAATCCTAAGCCTCTAAGGTAGGTAGGCGCATATAAACCCGCGGCTTCCGTATATTCATGCTGGAAGTGAAAGAATCCACACTGTCTGAATACAATCGCTACCATAGAAGATCTTAACATTCGAACACCGTCAACGCCTATTCTCCTGATATAGTGATTCCCAGTCCATACTTTCATGACCATCTGCATCTCCTGCCCACAAGTCTAGTTTCAGATTCGCCCCATTAGACACCCATGGTGAAATCGTGCTCGATACCAGGTGTCACACTGGCCATAAACTAGAAAAAAATGTTAGGAAACGGAGAATAAATATACGCAGCATGGAGAGACTTGCCTTGAGGAATACAACTAGGTACTGATCCACTCGGATAGCAACCTCTTGATCATCGATCTCGGTCTCCTGGACCTCCTCCCACTCATCCTTGTCCGCTGCCTCTTGAGCGCCCTTGACATCCAACTTCCCAATTTCGTCTACCAGGCCTTCCATTCCAGACGGTGTCTGGCTGTTGCCAGCACGGAGCTTCTCGCGACGCAGACGAAGAGCTGCATCGGCACGGTCGAGTAGAGTCTTCATGACTGAGGCGTGCTTGCAAGGATGCACAGAGGCCATCTTGATGTTGTTGGCGAAGAAGGGGAAGTCCTCAAGCGTCACTGTCTTGTCTTTGTAGTCGCCTACGATGTCCTCTGTCATGTCGTTAGGGGGCAGTGGCTGACCGCTGGCAAGATAGCCTGAGAGATACAGACGGGGTGTTCGGTAGTAGGGGGAGTACATGATGTAAAGAGTGTATGTACGGTGAGCGCTGCTAGTTATTAGTAGATCTTCATAGAATGCGAACTTTGTAGCAAACCTGTTCTTGGAATCAGCGCCAGAGTCGCGAATGATAGCCTCATCGTCGTCTTCATCCTCCATGTCAGGGATTTCGTCATCATCCTCGACAACCTCTCGATCACCGACATTTCCGGAGTCATCCACCGTCCTCACCTCCTTGACCTTCAACGGCTGGGAACTAGCCAGACCACCGGTCCTCAACCAACCATCCTCATCGTCGCCAGTAGCTCCCTTGAAGTCTTCGCCATCGTTGACGAGAGCTTCCTCATGGCCTGCGTCGCCAGCAAAGTCATCGTTTAGGCGTCGATGACAAGGAACGTTGCGTGTGACGAGGAACTGCTTTCCTGGAGGTAGATGGCTTACTCGCTGCTCGGGAGAGTCGGCATCACCCCAAGACCAGGTCGGGAACTTATACACGAGGTAGTCGCCCGCAGCGAGGAACTCTTCTGGGGTGATTTGGCCGGTCTGGCGGAAGGTTGACTTGTGAGAGACGGGAGTATAACGATCCCGTAGGGTGTTGACTGTGGAGTAGATGTAGTTCATGATGACTTCGTTTCGTTTCGATTCGCTTGTTCGATAGATATGATGCCTGTTGATGTTCAAGGAGTCGGAAAGATAAGCTTGTCGTAGTTTGGACTCAGACGCTGTATCGCTGAAATAATGCGGGGTTGAGATTCTGTATAAGCTTGGTGGTAAAGGGATACAAAGGAGTCGAAGTTCCAAAGAATAAGAAAGGCTTTAGAAAACTTTGTCGTTTCTCCGTCACGTCTGCCTGAAAAGAGAGGGGGGAAGACTGATAAAGAAAGACAAATAAATATGTTATAGTGCCTGAGTAATAGGCTTCACTGGTGAGGCGATCACATGGAGATGTACGGATATGCCTGGACCCCTCATTGGCCGTGACGTGGGACAGCCACTCAGAGATGGGGGAGCTTGACTGAAGCGGGTACGGAGCTGGGCTTATCTTATCAGCATGCACGTCATCTTCCAGAAGCTTTGCTCACGTGTATACCATGAGCCTCCCTGGGGCAGATGAGAGTCAGTCTGGTGCTTGGATCACAAGGACAAGAGAAGCAGAATTAGCCATGGTCAGTGAATTTGCATAAAGTGTTCAAGTGCTCTATTCGGGATATCGTGGTATCTTTTCTTCTTCAGATGTTTTGTTAGAAATACATGTCTACAAGCCCAAGTCCAATAGGAGGTAAAGTACTCATTGCTCTTCCTGAGCCTCTTCCTCTTCCTCTTCCTTCTTCTTCTTCTTCTTCTTCTTCTGCTCTTCGCGCTCTTTCTTTTTCTCCAATAGCTTCTTCAGCTTCTTCGATGAGTTGAATACGCCATTCGTGCCAGCTCCGCATGCAGCGCATGTCGGGTCTCTTCTGTATCTCTTAAGAGCACATGGCTCGCAAAAGTAGTGTCCGCACCTCGTCTGAATCGGTTCCCTATATGGTCCCTCGCAAATAATACATGCAAAAGGGATCTTTTCAAGCATAGCAATCTCGTCTGCGTCGTCTGTGTTCTCAACCTTCTTGTCGCGGTTGGCGCTCGCAACAACGGTACCGCCTAGGTTCTGCTTCCCCTTGGTAACTTCTTCCCACTCTTTATCAAGTTGCCAGCCTTGCTTCACATCGTCACGTATGTGGGCAAATACGCAAGATTCTCCAAAACCACACCAAGCGGTCTTCTTGTAATCCTTGCAAACGTCTGGCTTGAAGTCCATAACTGTGATGGTACGGACATTTGAGGAGGCCTTGACAGGACCTTTCGCTCTGTTGGGCGCATCGGGGTTCTTCTGGATGAAAGTAGTCTGGTTTGCGAGTCCTTTGTATGTTCCATCTGGCTGCGAGTCTTTTGTGGCAATCCTTGTTGAGCCTAGGAGGTTCTTCGCTGATAGCGCATCCTGAGAGTCTTCATCGTACCAGTTGCTATGTTTTGTCGCGTCATTGGTACTTGTAATGGGTACATTGCGGTCTGCTGTATAAACTGTCGCCTGAAGATCCGTCTTCCCTGTTGCCAAGTCTTTTGAGGATGCTGTGACGGTGGCAGTCTTCTTGCGCCGCTTAACGCGCTGTCCCGACTCGTCTTCTGACGATGAGTAGTCGCTATCGTCGCTGTCGGCGGGAGGTGGCGTCGCTGGTCGTTTGCGTAGGTTTGCTTTGCCCTTTGCGCCTCGCTTCTTGAATACCGGGGCAGACGCTTGTGGTTCTGTTGTTGAATCAGCCATCTTTGTGGTTCTCGGTGGTCAATTTAGAAGTGACGGGGGTGGATTTTAAATGCGACTGTTACAGATTGGAAATCAAAGTTTCTCGATTCTAGGCTGGATGGATCTAGAAATGATCATGTGACTGCGCGTAGCGTTGGTGTCAGGAGGTGTGAGCCAGTCAAACTTGAATGACGGCATTTGGCAATTGTCAAGTTTTTCTCATTGAGATCGATATGATGTCTTAATCAGATCTCTATTATCTCATTGTACTTCAATGACGCTATTTTGGTGGGAAAGGAATTCATCCGCACTGAGACCAAATCCATCTTTGGGCCAGCTTCAGCACGAGGATATGATCTATCAATCGACAGTGGCACCTTAAACTGGGGCGCTTCCTTTGTATATATAAGTCCCCCTTGCGGCTTCCTTGGGCATTTTTGAATGACCATAACTTCAGGAAAGCTTCCTATAATATCACAAACGCCATATATACCGTCTCTGGCCATCATCCAGGATGACCATCTCGCCATGACCCGATAAATAAATGCTCAACCAGGATAATCGGGTCTCCTTTATCATGAGCGTGCTCTTGAGGCAACCATCCAAAGCTATCCTTTGGCAGGATAAGCACATCACCAATCAATCGAGGTTCTTCGAGTCTATCTAATTCATTCCCAGTATGTTCCACGCCCATGGACTCCTTGAAGTAGTCCATGAGAACTTTTGTGAAAGCAAAAGGTCCAGTAGTGGACATCACATCTTCGAAAGAAACTGCCTCTCCAGGCTGCTTGGACTCTAGAAGTTTCTTGAGATCCCCTGCCACTTGGCTCACAAGCGTCTTGATGGCAGGATGGTTTGGCTTGGCTAACACCGAATATTGGCATAACTGCACAGAGTATGGGGAGCCAGGCCAGATGGGCTGTTTGTGATGGTCATTCTCTATCCCAACGACCAGACTCACTGAGCCTTGAAACTGTTTCGGGATCCATTTCGATACTGGCTGATGGGGGTATACGTCGATATCAGCCCAGACACCACCCTCGCGCAGCAGTATCAGGTACCTCAAGAAATCTGCTTTGAGAATTGGGTCTTGCAGGCTTGTAAAGACGTCTGATATGTTGGCATCAAATCGGTCGCGAACATAAGCGTCATTATTGGCATCAGTAATGCGCTCATACCGCCAGTCAGGATTGACTACACGCCATTGGTGTGGAAAGCCAACAGTTCTATCAGTCGGGTTTTCTGAATCGTCTTTCCAACTTTGCCATATCTTATGTGGAAAAGGTTCCTGTTGCAGAGTGACAGGAGCCGTAGGCAATGGTGCCTCTTCAGATAAGCTACTTGCTATCGTGTGTATTAGCAAGCAATCCAAGCTGAGGGTTTGCGAACAACTAACGCCTTATCCTGCCACTATATGCGTAGTTGACAGTCAAGAAGATGACGATCACGGTGGCTATTGAGGCACTGTAGACATACTTTCGGTGCGCAAAAGCCGGTGACAACATCGTGGCCAGACCGACTACTCTGAGTTAAAGGGAATTGAAGTGATAAGAATGCGATCAGCTTCAGGTAGAATTACAATAAGACAATTTCAGCCCTGTCACGATTAGCCGCAGCGACTAATGATGGACCCCTGAATCGGTGTGGGGCCGAGTCCCGTGTCGGGATACAACTTCTTGCAGCCAATTATCGATCCTCTGTTGCCGCCCGGTATAGGAAACTATTTAACCACAACTGTCTTCAACCAACACACCAGTAAGAGTTCACGATATGGTCTCATGTGGAATCTACAACCAACACAACTTCAGCCCTCGTTAGAGATGCCCCCAGAATCAAGCGATGATCGGGACAATTCCTTGGGACGATAACTGCTGGCTCAGCCAGCGAGCGTCTGTTTCTGTACGGCCATTGTTCTTAGACCAACGGCTTCGTGCAGCTTCTGATACATTCCCTGGAACTGCCAAGTTTGGTGCAACCAACAGTTCCCAAAGACGAATTGTTGCATGAGTCTAATCTCTGGTCTGTTGGGTCGCTCTTCAGTCCTCCGTCCTTTCTACTGAGCTTTCCCTCAAAACTCTGTGCTTCTTTTTTCCTTCATGATACACACACCTCTCTGTGCTGTTGTGCAGGTCAACTATCAGGATGAAAAGGTTCATCCTTTCTCTCCTATTTCTTTCCTTCTCGCAGTTATGTTTCGCCGCCAGCAAGTGTTACTATCCCAACGGCCTCGAAGCCGAAGACCATCCTTGTGATCCCAGTGCAAAGCAGAGAGTCTGTTGTTCTGGGGGCCTAGGAACAGTATGCCTGTCGAACAAATTATGCATGGGGGGCAATGGAAATACGGTGCGAGGTTCATGTACGGATAAGAATTGGAATTCGCCTGAGTGTGCAATGTTCTGCCTGGGTTGGTGAGGATCATACAAAAGATATTGCACAGTTATACTTACTCTTCCCAGGCGCTGATACAGGAGGGACTGACCTGATCTCATGCTCCAACGTTACAAACAGTGACACATCATATTGCTGTGACCACAACACCAACTGTTGCAATAGTGGCGTCGGCAGATTCAATGTACTCCCATCTGACCCCGAAGTTTGGGCAACGTGGAACCGAAAGGCGACTCGATATGACGTTGTTGGTACAATGTTTAGTGGCCAGTCCACGACCGAAACCACATCGGCAACAACGGACGTCACGTCTTCTACGACATCTGCTTCTTCTTCTTCCACTACGACAAGCGACGCATCCATACCGTCCAGTTCTGTGTCCGATACACCAGAGCCATCCGAAGCACCCGCAGGGCTTTCTACCGGTGCAAAGGCGGGAATTGGAGCTGGTGTTGGTGTCGGAGCTATCATGGCTGTGGCTGTTATATATCTCTTTTGGAAGATGCGCAGGAACGAAAAGGCTGCTAAACAGGGCGAGCAACAACAAACTTCGAACAGCAACCCGATGACGGATGCTTGGCAACAATCTCAGTACGTGTATGCTTCGAAAGGCTATCAGTATCAACCTCCACACCCGCAAGAGCTATCTGGGACTCCGGTACAGGGCTTTAATGGGCCTGCTGAGTTGCCAGCACATAATTGACGCCCATGTACTTTTTTGTCTCGCCTCCAGGTTGATGGGAGTTCCGGGGGGTGCCATTTATATAGCATTAGATTACGCTTGAAGCATTAAATATATAGCATAATATCATTAGAGTTGACATTGATGATGTTCCTGGCAGACCTTGTTGAGATTGGTAATTCGCCTAATGCCTTGCAAGCTGTGCGAAGAGCAAGTGAATTGGGGGCTACCTATCTTAACTTCGAACCTAGATAATATCGCATGAGCATTCCTCGAGAAAAATTCACATTCTGTGAGTAGGGTCTTTGCATGACCGTGGATTTTATGGCACTTGGACCCTGATCTTCAGACGAAGTCATGGACAGTCTCACTGAGGGTAAGTATATACCTAACCAGCCATGGAAAAGCCTTTTACAAAGAGGCATGACTTGACCCAAAGCCATTGTACTATTTGTTGTCTCTCCGAGAGCCTGAATGAATTGTGATTCTATGTGCTGATATGTTCGATGACGGGGCATGTTGAAAGTTGCTACCCTGTACCCACGTATTTCAAGCTCAGAAAATCCAACGTTACTCCTTGAACTGAGGATTAAACCGACCGAGGCAGATGAATTGTGTTTTCTCTGAGTACTGGGACCTATTGCTGTTTGGCTACTGAGGAGTCCAGGGAGTTGCTTACGATAATGACTGCCACAGTGTTTGTTGATATGACAGATGCTACCTTAACACATTGTCACAGAAACATTAATGACACGTAGAGAGGTACTCGTTCGCTCCACTGACAGAAGCATTGTCCAACGATGCCCTCTCTTAAATCAGAAACCCCTTTCTCCCGCAGGATACATGAACTATGATTCACCAGCAGAGGCCATCGTCAAAGCAGTGCATGGAAGCGATATTGAGATGTGAGGTTAGTTCTGACGTGTCTGTAGAGGAGTTGCCCACAGAGCTGCAATTGGCCAAGACGCCAAACGATAGCTCGAGACCAATGCATGTCGGAAACTCGTATTGGCCAAACGGAGCTGAGAATTGCATAACTAGACAGAATGATCCAATGCAGGCAAAGCAAAAGAAAACCTTCTTTTAGTTCTTGCCATTTTATTTTTGGACACGGTCTGGATCGATCGCGGGCAGCTCCAAATCCAGATCTGATCAAGCATCATATCACATCACATCACATCTATTGGGGAAAAGCAACCGACAGAGGACAAAGGTGAAAGCCTGCAAGGCCAATAAGTTAGTCAATCGTCTCCGCTAACTAACAAGGTTTGGCAACTAAGCGTAATTGGCCGAGGAGAGACCCTGGTCAAGGACAACCTTGGCAGAGAAATGAGATGAATGAGGGTGTTTATGCGGACCGTTGGAGGAATCTGGGCGCTTATTGGATTTTCGGTTTTGTGCGCATCCTGCTGATGATGCGATGACGGCATGTGATACCAGATAATCAATTCCTGGTGGTGGTTGGTGATGGTGTCGTGTTGTTGACTCTTTAGAGGTCACCAAAAGTCAATATCACGAATCACGCCATGTTGTTTGTTTGTTTTCAACCATTCTAGGCTACTCTCCTTGAGCTTCGCAACCGCTACTGCATGCACATGCAGGCTAATCATGCCCTACCCATCACTATCGTTTGCATAAACCCCGCAGCCTTGCTCCAGATGACACACCTCGAGAGTGGCAATGCATCTCGAGCTCATTGCTACAGAGACATGTTGAGTAAACAAGGAAAATGCCTACAATTGAGTTCCAACGCCGGATGATCACTCAAGATTCTGGCTCGTGCTGATGAGTTGGCAGCTCTGCTAGCGGCATTGAATTCTTTGGTGGACGGGCTGGAAGCTCAGTCTTTGACGTTAGGCAAACGCCTAACGGCGACTAAAGAAAGTGTGGCAGCTCTTCTACGATGATGAAAAGCCCTGATGAACGCCTCACGTCGATGCTACTGACCTATCACAGCCGGTGTTGAAGTTTCCAAACCGCATGCAGAATGCAAATGCTTATATCGAAATCGAAACGTACTGTACATACATTGGCTGGTTGTAGATGAAGATAATATTTTCATTCGTCCACTCACGCAAAAGAATAAAGCTGGGATGAGCATAGCGGGTAGCCTACAGTAGCATTGTAAATCAATCCCGCTCGTTACGTAGCCAATAAGCATATCCTTGTCTGACCCCTTCTCGAAGCTGGAACACAGACCTGTTGAGGGTCCTTGCTATGGAATTTCAGGCGCAGAATTGGGTACGACACTTTACACAACCAAGCTGATAAGAAGCAACATCGCTAATCGATACAGAAAATGCATTGAGTAAACATGATCGGAACATAAACAAACAATGACTGAGTAGCTCAGCCTGACTAGCAGATCGAGCTAAGTATCATCCAGAGACAAGTGAGCCTTTTTAGCTACTAACTATGTATCAATAATGCGGTGTCTTTCACGGCCGTCCCACTCTCCACGTTCCACTGTAGACTCCACGTTCATCCCAGTCATTGATACTTCAAGCACAAGAGCTCAAGGCTTCCACGAGAGGAATCTGTAGTGCAGTCAGCAGGCCATGTCCCTTGTCCATGTACATCTCGGCAGCCAGCAGCGCAAGCTCGACGCAGGTACTAACAACGCAGGGGCAAAACAGCGGAAATCATCAGGTACCGTGCAGGACCGCTAAAGCAACAAAGGCCTGTATGCCACAAGTCATCCAATCCATAACTAGCTGGTACCTCGTTGGCAGCTAGGAATAGCAACATTCGGGCATTTTACAGAGGAATTCACTGTAGATAGTCCAGGCTGCTTAGATTCCCATGAACGCACAGCCTGCAAACTGGAGCCTGTTCCTTGTTTAAACCCCGTCGTTGAGTAAAGTTAGATGGTAGACAGACCCGAAAAAAACAAGAAAGAGCAGGAATCAGAGTGCTCAGCTTCACTTCACCTCTCGCTTCACCCTGGGCCTGGCCTGAGCTAGCAGCTGTTCCCCCGTCGATACTCCATTCTCCTTACCTGACCGTATCCTCAAATACCTTTTCACAAAAGTAATGCCATTCCCTCTTCTCTTCTTTCGTCCACGACCTCTCTCTCCCTCTCTCTCTTTTTCTTTCTCCTCATACTCGTAATACTAACCCAACAGCAAAACCAATCGATACCGACGGGCGATAGGCGATAGCCCCGAAGGAAACGGAACGGAAACAAAGGGAAAACAGACGGCGCGTTTGGCTGACCTCAGTCTTGGATGCCCTCTACCAATCACTCGGCATCGTCGTCCCCCTTTCGATACTGTCCTGTCCTTTAGGTCACCGTCACGGGGCCATCCATTCATTATTCTTTTTCTAAAGGACAATCGACTTCGACGCGATTCTTTGGGATAACTTGCTCCTCAGTTTTCAGTGTGACGGACGGGACATCTCAATCACTAGTGCATCGGCATAATTCCTTTTCCTACTGCTTCGTATTTCAGCCAACCTCGGACCCTTCTACAAGGGCGACATCCCAATTCCTAGCGAAGAACCTCAAACGTCACCGGCCGGCCGCCCTTGAAATCAGTCGATCCACCCCAGTCCACTCTGGAATTGAAAAGAGACTTTGTCGCCGGAGCAGACTCCACCTGAAGCTCAGGTAGCAGCGCGCACCATAATTATCAACATCTCTCGTTGTCGCGCGCGAGCTCTCTCGAGGGTCTGGACTCATCTTCTCTTTTCTTCGTCCTTTCTATTTCGCCTCAAATCTTCAACAAACGCCCACATCACTGCTGGGAAACTCTGTCTACGCCTCCTTTGTCGCCGTTGGCTTGGTTGCATTGGTGACAGAGCGCCCCTTGAGCGGTAACAAGCGTTTTCGGCAGTTGGAGATCCTTCGAGTTGCCAATTCCCCTCGGGAATGAGCAATAAGATCGCTGTCGCATAAGTCGTCGAGAAAACATTCCAGGAACCAGCACCAGAAGCCCTCCAAATACCACAACTGCCTTGGTCTGCCTCTGTCAGAGGTGCGCGACGCTTGAACCAGAGTCAACAGGGGTAAATTCCCACTAATTACTGGTCTTGGTCTCGGTACAACCCACTGTGTGTGTCGTGCAGTCTGCCTGTGCTTTTGCTCTGCTTTGCTTGTGCGTTGTGCGCTTGTGTGCTCTGCGGTACCTGACTAAGGAGAATCGCTGGCGCCCATTCGCTGTTCGACCAGTGTGTCAATAATTAGACACTCACCCGCAAATCTGGGCATTTCCAATCGCATTTTCTCTTGACGACCGACCGACATTTCGAGGTTCCTCGCGTTTGCGCTGCATTACACTCATTCTCTGAACTCTCTCTTTGCTACTGAAAGCTCCTTTTCTGTTACGGTTCTAATCGCCTTTCACTTTCACTTTCACTTGCACTACTTTCTTCCATAATATCTTCTTTTTTTTCTTTTTCTGTGGGAATTGTCTTTATTTTTTCTCGCAGCCGGGTCTGCTCTCTTACAGCACAGCCAGCACCTTAGCTCCAATCTTACGCACTCTCCCTGCAGGTGGCATTGCTGCAATCTGACTGGTCTGTCTAATCTATTACGGTACCGGTACTTTAACAGGTGCTGTACCCCGTCTTTCAACAACAAACACGACCCAGCTTCATTTAGCCAGCACAACACGCTCGAAACTCTCAACACACCACAAACACAGAGCCATCACCCCTGCGACGGGCCTGTTACGTCGTCCGTCTGCGTATCTTGATGGTTTCAAGGCGTGATTGAGGAAGTTTTCCTTGCCCTCTTCGGAAGAGGGCCACTTTTGCTCTGCAATCATGGCTTCTTCACTGGCTTCCGACAAGCCAAGCTTGCCCGCTCCCGGCGCAGCGCAATACGACCCTTTTATCACAACAACGCCGCCTGCGCCCGCGCCCGTGCCGGCTCAGCACCGGTATTCGAACTACGATCATGATTTTTTCGTGACCGGCCCTGCTTCCCCAGAATCTGCGAAGCGAGCGCTCGCTGCTCATTTGCAAGAGACCGAGCGTCGCCTTGAGGAGGCGGGAAAACTGGGTAATGCCTTGGTTCTCCAGCGCAAACAACTCACCGAACAACTTAAGGAGATTGAGAAGGTGAACAACGAGGAGGAACTGTCACAAGAGCTTCGTGAGCGAATGGTTGGCATCGAGAAGGAGTTTAACACATTAACTCGAGAGTCCGCCCGGAATTTATTGCCCAAGCAAAGAGTTCCCAGCAATGAGGTCAACCCCAATTCACCTTTCGCGCCCGAGAACAAGGGTGGTAGAGTATGTCGCTTTCGCATTGCTAGCAGCACACCGTTTTTGCAGTTGACTGACATTATTTCTAGCGATCCGTGAGCCCTTCCAAGTTCGAGAGCCAAGCAACAGGGTCGCCTACGAAGTTGACCGTGCCTAATCGAAAGATTCGCAACCAGCCCTCAAACCGAGTTCACGACATCGAATTCGCCGCCGAAATTAGTACTTCTCTCATCGCGCAAGTTCGCAATCTGCAAGGTGTGCTCGCCGAGCGAGACGAGGAGAATAAGGATCTGAAAGCCGAAAAGGCACGACTCGAGCTTGAAGCAGAGGGTTTCCAACAACGCTTCAAATCCCTCGATGAGAGTGAGAATCGATATAAGGAGGAGAACTGGAATCTCGAGACCAAGTTGCAAGAGCTCACTGCTCAACACAAGGAAGCTTTGGATCGTGAAAAGAAACTCACTCAGTCTCTCAATGTCATCAAGACGGAAAAAGTGACTATTCAGCGAGAACTTGATGAGGTCAAGGTGCACCACGCACGATTGATTGACCAACATGCTGCCGCCGTAAAGCAACACGATATTGAGCTTGGTACCGTCAAGCGCAATATTGCCATGGCAGAGGGTGAGCGTGCTGCCATGCAACGCCGAATCGACGACCTTACTGGACAGAACCAGGAGCTCGCCAGGGCCTTCGCATCTCAGCGACGCACCGTCACAGAACTGGAGCCCAGCATCCGCGCCAGCGACGATGATCTTGAATCATCCGCCGACCATCTCACTCCAGAGCATTCGCCACCAGTGTCCCCTATCAAGGGTACTCCCCGCCATGCCATGCTTGAGACCGAGACTATGAAGTCATCTCTTTCCCATGCTCAGCGAACCATCCAGAGTCAACGAGGTCTGCTTCACCGTGAGAAGACTGAAAAGCTTGAGCTTCGACGTATCATTCAGGATCTTCGCGATGATCTCGAGAAAGCACGAAGCGATGCGGGTGAACACAAGCCCCACCGAAAGTCTCGTGTCAAGGAGTCTAAGGAATTCAAGAAGCCTCCCCGTCTGCTTGGATCGTTCCGCTCCAGCAGACAAGAGGTTATCACCGACGACGGCGAGTGGGAGGACCAGCATGATGTTTCTCCTCGCGCCTCGGTCTCGCCAATGATCTCCAGGTCTTCTCTCAGCAACAGCACCCAGACTATTCTCCCTAGTATTGAGACCTCTCACCCAACGGATACTGAACAGTTCGAAACCGCTAATGAAGGTGGCGAGTCAGCATTTGAGACCGCCAATGAGCGTGGTACCGAGACTGAGGACTTCCAAACTGGGGCCGAGGAAATGTCAGGTAGCGACGATACCGAGACTGAGGGTACGACCCGAGGTTTCGGTAGCATGAAGAATGCTCCACGACTTCCCGCCGGCTTCACTCGTCATGCAAGCAGCAACTCACTGCATAGCACTGCATCGACTTCTGGCGACGAGGACGACTACTCATATACCAAGACGCCAACTGGCACCATTGGTTCTCAGAGAAGCAGCCGTTTCCGTATGAGCCGTAGCATTTTCAACCGCTCCAGACAAGTTAGCGAGGAGCCTAACTTCCAGAGCAGCCCCGTCAGCTTTGCCAGTAGTCGAGAGGGAACACCTCAGGCCGGAGGACAGAGCCTGTTTGCCGAGCTGCAAGATTTTGGCGGTAGTGACGACGATTCAGCAGGTCCTGGTACACCCAGTCGCATGCGCGCTCGCTCTATGACTCCTGGTTCTATTCGCCGGGGATCATCACCACGACCTGCGGTACCTCCCATGCCTAAGGTCATCATGGTTGACAGTGGTATGATGACTGAGCCTGTCAAGATTGTTCCCAGACTTTCTGGCCTTGGAACGTCACAGATGTCTACCACTGGTGCCATGACGGATGATGGAGATGAACACTTTGCTGAGTCACCTGTTAGTGTCGTGGCAGCGATCCGACGTGCTTCCATGCATTCCTCAATTGGACCATCTGGCGATCGTGACCGTCGTATTCCCTCTTGGGCATATGACAGTCTCGCTGACTCCAGGCCAATTTCTATGGCCTACAGTGACGCTGGCGCTCAGCATGACCCCGACATGGAGAAGAACTTGGCTCTGTTCCCAGCTCCTCCATCTATGCTACCGATCCTGCCCCCCAACTTGACTATGTCCTCGATCGCGTCTGAGGAGGTTGAGCCCGTTTTGGAGCCTGAAGTGGTTCCAATTCCTCCAGCATTGACTTTCACAGCCCTCTCTAACCAGAGCGTTGAGCCCGTGTCTGAGCCCGGAAGCCCTGTTCCTGACCTGACAATGACCTCAATCATTTCTCAAGACCTTGAGCCTCGCGCTGAGCCTGTCGTTCTGCCCCCAGCTCTCACCTTGTCTGGCATTATGGCTCATAGCCTCGAGCCCAAGGCCGAGCCTGAGGTGCCCCCACCTGATCTGTCCATGACTACGATTGTCACTGAGCAAGTTGAGCCTATCGCAGAGCATGAGATTCCAGCTCCAGCCCTGAGCCTCTCCTCCATCTCAACTGAGATTGTTGATCCGATTGCCGAGCCACCTGTGGAGCCTGTCATGTTCATGCCACCACCTCCAGCTCTGTCAATGTCCTCCATCATTGGCGAGCACGTTGAGCCTGTCGCCCCCAAGAACCCCGAGCTTAGCATCTCCAACATTAGGGGAGAGAACATTGAGCCCATTTCTGAGCCCGTTGTCCCTGCTCCTGAGCTTCTCATGTCCACCATCCGAAGCGAGCATGTTGCGCCAGTTGCGCAACCTGAGACCGAGGTTGTTATCCCTGCTGTTGTCGCTCCTTCTCTGCCTCCAGCTCCTGCTCTGAGTTTCTCTGCTATCCAAGGAGAGAATGTTGAGCCTGTCGCTAGCAAGGCACCCGAGCTTGCTATGTCTAACATTGTGGGTGAGGTAGTCGAGCCCATCGCTGAGCCGGTTCAAGTGCCTGTCATCCCTGAACTCACCATCTCAACCATTCATGGTGAACAGGTCGAGCCAGTCATCGAGTCGGCTCCTGAGCTGACTATCTCTGCCATCCAGGGAGAATATATCGAGCCCACTGATCTCCCTGCCCCCGATCTGGCCCTCTCTTCCATTGCTATTCAATCCGTCGAGCCCATCAGCGAGCCAAAGAAGTTGGCTCCCAAGCCATCTCTCAACCTGTCTTCCATCTATGCCGAGGGTTGTGAGCCCCGTGAGGAGCTTCCACCCACCCCCACTACCCTCGTGTTTTCTGGTCTGTCTACACAGAATGTTGAGCCTGTATCTGAGCCTGCCCCATCTCTGGCTTTGTCTGGTATCGCCTCTGAGAACGTCGAGCCTGTACTTGAGCCTCTTCCTCTGCCTCCTACTCTCGTAATGTCCGATATTGCGACCGAAGGTGTCGAGCCTGTCAGTCCTGTCCACAAGACACCTACGCTGCCTGCTTTTGGATTCTCCAACATCGAGTCTATCGAAACCTTCCCTGTCTCTCCCCGAACCCCCAAGAGAGACGGATTCATTCTGCCCCGCGATATGAAGTCACCTTTCATAAAGCAGGATGTGCCAAGAACACCTGAGAACCAGCGCGGCATTGATCAAGGGTCATCGCCTCTCATGGTTGAGGATGAGAACGGCCAATCTCCAAGTGACACTCCCGAGCCTGCCACTCCGGACTCGGAGCGACCTTTCGACAAGCCTGTAGTTATCATGAACGATCAAGGTGCGCAGACATCTCTTACAGCTGATGTCATTGACGCCATGTTCAAGGCTCGTGCCCAGTCTGCCTTCAGCCATCAGAAGAGCCTGTCGATGGCCAGCATTGGAACTCCTGGAACCACTGGCACCTCAGGCACGGTCCGAATTCGGCGATCACAGGAGATGTTCGAGACTCCAAGCCAGCACGAACGTGACACTGACGATGTCTTCAACACCAGCCCCATCCGTCGTCCTGGAAGCTCCAGGAGTGGCAGAGCATCCGTCCAAGATGCTCCTCCTCTGCCTGCGAACCACCGCCAAGTCATCGAGGCTGCGCGATCCAACTCGTCTCACGGCCCTCAGAACAACATGGGACCTCCTCTTTGGCCTGCTTCGGCGCTTAAGCAAAGGCCAACCACCCCAGGGAACAGGGCCGCCTCACCAGCGTCCACCGCTCGGGCTACGCCTACCCAGCGTACTGTCCGAAACCCTGTCAGCTACAGTGAACTCGGAAGACAATCGCCATCGAAGCATACAGCTGCGTCTAGAAAGTCCTCTGTATCCTCGTTCGCTTCAGAGCTTGACACTCGATTTAACATGCGCCCTGGCGAGATGGGCATGGATCCCTCCGGCTTCGGACCCAACACTGATCCCCGCATGATCCAGGCTATCACCCAGACCATGATCGGTGAGTATCTGTGGAAGTACACTCGCAAGACAGGTCGTGGAGAGATGTCGGAGAACCGACATCGCCGCTACTTCTGGGTTCACCCTTACACCAGGACTCTTTACTGGAGCGACCGAGACCCCTCAACTGCCGGTCGCACTGAGCTCAAGGCCAAGAGTGTTCCTATCGAGGCTGTGCGTGTCGTTACTGACGATAACCCCAGTCCTCCTGGACTCCATCGTAAGAGCTTGGTCATCATCTCTCCTGGCCGAACCATCAAGTTCACTTGCGCTACTGGACAACGACACGAGACCTGGTTCAACTCGCTTTCGTACCTACTTCTTCGTACCAACAATGAACAAGCTAATGTCGAGGACATGGCGGAGAACTTCACTCGAGAGGATGTTGATGAATTCAACCCCCAGTTTGGACAGCGCGCGGCCAACGGGACACGACCTGGAGCACCCCCTTCTCTGTCGTCTTATAACTCTCGAACAACCCGTAATGAGTCGCCTGCAGTTGGTATGTCTATGAACATTCCAACTCTGACACCCAAGGCTCAGCCACAGCGCCCCACTGGAACGCTGAGCAAATTGAGTGGCTATTGGAAGGGAAGCCAGCTGTCTGGCACGCTCACAAGTCGCCGCGGCCGTGGTAGTGCCCATAATGTTAACATTTATGAAGCCAGCGAGGCCCACGACAGTGCCGAGGATGTGAGGGAGATCATCGAGCGGCAGGATAGGGAAGCTGACCGTCTCGAGAATGTCCGAGCATGTTGCGATGGTAGGTTCAAGTGGTAGCAAGAACGAGAGAGAGTACATATACTAACAATCATCCAGGCAAACATGATGTCGGAACTCTGCACCATTTCTCCAAGCGAGGCCGTCATGGCAACAGCACTCACACGCACTCTCACCCAGGACTTACACACTCTCATACTACTATGTCTTCTCTACGCTCTCGAGTTTAAGCACATGCAGACTCATTCACCTATACATTTATTCCATTACCTGTAGAACACCATTTCGAGCAATACACTGTTGTATGGCAAACACCAACTGTTACGATCGACATCCTTCACGGACTTTCACGAGACTTATGATTTTCTTGACTTTTTTGCTGCGCGTCCTTGACAATGAACCCAGGAGCACTGCGACCAAAAGACTATAATCACCTTACTACAGCCAAACACCGGCTACGACCTGTCAAACTTTCCTACTTTGTCTTTGTTTCTTATAATACTGTTCTGCAAACGCCATTGCAGCCAACCAACCACCCAACCACAATTGGATCTGCCGATCTAGTGTAGTATCGACGGAGACGGAAAAACACCAAAAAAAAACAATCAACACACCACACCACACTGCATTTTAGCCAACACATTATTTGTTTGAGCAGACCTCTCTCAATCGGATCAGCGCATGGGAAGCTGGGAAGGAACCTACAGGAGTTTTTGTCTTGTCTACTGTCCAGGTGTTGTCTAGTATAGCGCAGCTCACCTGAGAAGTATTGATTCATGTAATGTTCTCGAGGCTGTGGTCAAAAGAGAAGAAGGAGCTTGCGTATAGACGCGATGTGCTTGGAGAGTTTCTAGGCGAGGGGTATTGATGACTGAATGAGACTTTCGTATTAGACTGATTGTTGATGGCGATGTGAGGTCTGCCTGTCTACTAAATTTCTGATCATTTCGACTAGTGACGACCTCGAGAGCAAGTGATTCGCTTAGTGGTTCTAGACAGCCCAACGTTGTCCTTTAAGCCATAAAGTGTGACTTTATGGGCTGTTTGCGCTTGTGAACCGAGGCCGAGGACAGATTTCAGTTGAGAGTGGTCATATGTAGCAGCCTCCACCCAGAGACAAGAGACGAGAGAGACCTTGTGATGCCTCCACTGGATTTGAGTTTCAGGTCCCAGCAGAAACGGCCTCGACTTTCATGGTTGTTAGTGCGGTACGTATTTCAGCCCATTCCCATCGAAGAATTAGTGCTTCTACGGCGATCATCTACGTTAGTAGTTTTGCCAAATCAAGGATCTTGCTGTACGTCAGAGAACTGCACCTCTCACGATATACGGGGCCTGAGATATTTACTTACTGGATATAATCATCGGATGAGAATATTAGTGACTGATCACTGCATTTTCCAGTGAGACCCGCTGAAGCTCCTTCATTCTTTTGCCGCTGTCTCCGTGAATATTGGCCTTTACAAGGTACCTTGTCCTAGTCGCGAACAGCGGGGGAGGCCTGTCAGCCAGTGGATTCATCACATGACGTATGTAGCCCGTAAGCTCGAGGTACCTTAGTCTTACCTCACCCGACCCGACCTTCCCAAGGTACCTATGGTTGGTATGGCATGGTACCTCTAGCCTCTAGCGGTGTCACTTACATACACTCACTTGAAAGTGCCAGCCTATCAACTAACTCCGCGTATAATCATTCCGTCTCCCCCAACCAAGATCTCGCATCGTCAACTACTTTTTTCTCCCTTCAGTACCTGATCGACCTTGATCTTTTCCACTCCATCCGATGCGTCCTTCTCGCTGTATCCTCTAGCTATAGCCTAGGGTGTAGTATAGTGCCCCTCCTGCGCACAAAGCTCTCTTGAGAGAGCCTTTGTGGCTCCGGAATTCGGAGCCATGGCCACCTTCAAGTCTCTGCTTATAGCATACGTCCTCGGCGGTTTGACCTTTATACCACTGGTGATAGTGTCTGTGCTGGCGTTCATATTCTATACCTCTCCCATCGTCGACGACACCGCGAACGAACCGAAATACAGCCCCATCGTCGACAAGGACGATGATACAACCGCCCTCGAGGCCGCTAAGCGGTCGCACAAGAAGGACAACCGCGCGCACGAGAACGACCTCGATGTAGCCGCCGGCTTCTTCGCTGTGTGCAGAGAGTACACGCCTATGGGGATCAATGCGAAGCCTATTGAACGGTCAACACCCGTGGGATCTACGACCGTGGCTCCCTCGAGTCCCAGTGTCTATCAGACCATGTACCGGAGCATATTCGAGAGGAAGCCCACACCAGGACCTCTAGACAACAACAGTAACAGTACGAGTCAACGGCCCAAGAATGCGGGCAACGTTTTCTATGTGGTTTTGAGGTTTGTACAGCTTATCCACACCCCACATCCCTTTACTGACCTTTGTCCAGACATGGCCATCTTATGTTGTTTGACGACGAAGAACAGGTTGAAGTTCGACATGTTGTTTCCCTGGCATACCACGAAATCAGTATATACTCAGGCGGTGATGTCACTCCTGAAGGCGAACTCTTCATCAAGCGAAATGCAATCCGACTGTCCCGAAAACAGGCTGGTACCGAACTCACTTCTGACAGCCCTGTTTCTAAACCTTTCTTCCTGTTCTCTGAAAACTGTTCAGCCAAAGAAGATTTCTACTTTGCCCTGCTCAAAAACCAAGAGCAGAGTTTTGGGGTGGATGGCCAAGTGCCGAAGCCATTGCATTTCGATGTTAAGAATATCATCTCGCTGGTCCAGAAGCTTCACTCTACGGAAGAGAACATCCATTCGAGATGGCTGAATGCATTGCTTGGGAGAGTCTTCCTAGGTATCAACCAGACGAAGGATATCGAGGCCTTCATCCGTGAGAAGCTCACTAAAAAGATCTCTCGCGTTAAGCGACCTTCATTTCTTACTCATATTACCATCAACGGAATTGACACCGGCTCGGCAGCACCTTACTTTACGAACTTCAAACTCAAGGATCTGACAGTTGAGGGAGAATGTGTCGTTGAAGCCGACGTCAAATACTCAGGAAATGCTCGTATTGAAATCGCCGCCACGGCAAAGATCGACCTCGGCGCTAGATTTAAAGCACGGGAAGTCAACCTTGTCCTCGCAGCTGTTCTCAAGAGAGCTGAGGGTCATATGCTGTTCAAGATCAAACCGCCACCGAGCAACCGAGTCTGGGTAACTTTTCAAAGCATGCCCAAGATGGAAATGGATATCGAGCCCATCGTTAGTGCGAGACAAATCACTTATACAGTCATCCTTCGACAGATTGAGAATCGTATCAAGGAAGTCATTGCAGAAACAGTCGTATTGCCATTCTGGGACGATATGCCCTTCTTCAAGACGGAGCACAAGCAGTGGCGAGGCGGTATCTTTGAAGGAGATGACGCCACGGTTCCCACTAGTGATGCTGAAAGTATAGTTGCTGCAGCAGGAGATGTGGCAGCTGTCAGCCATCTTGATGGAACCCCGGATTTAACAGAGGAGACAAAACCTCTGGAAAAGAGCCAGACAGTCCCAGTCATGGAAGCAACACCGCCGCCAACAGGTCTCTTTGGGCGCAGACTTAGCAGGACAGGCACCAACCCTCAGGCTTCTGCTTCTGCTTCTGCTTCATCAACCAGTGTCGACTCTAAGGGACCGGGGGCAAGCCCAGTGTTGAAGCCCAAGATCTCCAAGACGTCCCTACAGCCTATCGTGGGTACTGATGCCGCTCACGCTGATATTTTCAAGCCATCAACATCACCGCCTGATCATGCTACTAATTACATGGCGGCTTTGCACTCCCGCTCACACGACGCCTCCCCCAAACCCCCTCAGATTTCAGATGCGCCTTTGGAGTCATCGTCTGCTTCCCAACGGTCAACCCGATCTTCACGCTCTTCCTCATCAGCAAACGAAGCCCTCAACAATGACGTACCGGAAGACACTCAGAAGACCCCAGTTGCCATAGGCCGCCGTAACACGACCTCGTCGACTGGTTCATCTCACACCGATGAAAGACCAGGTTCCTCTGCTGCCTCCTTGAAAGAGTCCATCAAGAGCCAGACAGGGTCACTGGGAAGGAGTTTCTTTACACGCCGTGAGCATCCAGAGGTCCCTGTTCAAGTAGAGGAGGAGGCGGACTTAAGTGATGGTTCCCGAGATCATCAGAATAATCCATTACAGAGACAGACTACGCTGGCGGCTGTTTCAAATGCAGCATTGCAAGCCAAACAATGGGGCTGGAACGCTTATCAACGACACAAGGAAGCACGCAGACAGGCAGAGCAAGCAAGCCATCTTGATCTCAGTCAGCCCATGGGAAGAGGTCAACCACTACCTCCTCCAGGAACACCTCTCCCCAAGCCTACAAATGGCATGACGCGGATAGCACCCCCGACGAGCGTTCCTACGAGGAAGCCAGTTCCTGGACACAATTCAGTAGAGTCTCTTGAGACTCACCACGAAAATCATCCCGAGCATGAGCATGAGAATGAGAAGCATGGCGAACACCGTCCTCCCTTACCTTCTCGCGGACGGCGCAGACAGAGCCACGCACCTGAGCCGGACAATGGACAAAATGTATTCGTCGTTGCCGCCCCAGAGGACTCTCAGCCTGCTACACCATCGGGTGATGATCCTTCAAACCATCAAGTGTGGGCTTCAAGTGATGAGCAGACAGTGACAGACAGCGGAACATCTCATCCTCCCTCGATGATCACCAACGAATCCTCACTTGTGCAAGAAGATGAAAAGTCAGCCAATCCTATAGAGGCAAAATCTGCCCCTCCAGCAGCAGCAGACGACGACGACGACTTTTCTGGATGGATGGACAACGAACCGTTAGATATGGAAATCAATGACCCTGTACAGCCCACTGCACAGGAAGTCAAGTAACAAACAAAGAAAGGGAGAGGAAACCAGGCGTTCTGGACTGTGCAGGTTGGGGATGACTAGAGGTCTCTGATGGAGCAAGCTTCCTTCATGGAACTTGCCTTTTTATAATTATTATTGGATCGGCGTTGCTGGACGGTGGATGAGAACTTGGTTATAGGTGCTACATCAGATATACCTTAGGAATTGAGCAGTGATTACACGCAGCCTATACTGTACATCGAGATAGCCGTATCTGCCATTCGATTGCGAGTGTCATCGGATGAACTTTACTTGTCTTGAGCCGTCGATCCAGCTCATGAATGAATCGTGCTTGAACATGCTGAAAAGCGAGCATTCCCACAAGGGCGCCCCGGGTTGACACCCCTCAGCTCGCCAAACAGAACGACAAACGGCTGGATAATTCTTTGGGAGCATTGATTTGTCCGACAGCAGCTTGCCTTGACTTCAAAGCAACCCTCAATGCTTTCGAAATGGGGACAGACTACAAAGTATACTGATTAAACGCCCTCGTCGCGATGCTTTCGGCTCGGCTAACAGCATCTTTGACCCTCACATGCATCACTAATCGGCTTAGGATTTCTCGAAACCATTCCATAAAGACAAACAGACAACAGCATTGTTACTGCACTCGGGAGAGAATATTCTCACATGGTCATTTCGCCGGGTGATTATCGTCGTGAAGCCCCCACGTGTTAGTCACAAAGCAGTTGAGTCGTGGACGATCTCGGGAAGACATTCCATTGCAAGAGACACCCCTTGACAGCTAAAACACAAAGGCAAATGCAAGACAGATCGTGAAAGTTCCACAACGCCGAGATAGAGGTGTTGGAAGGAGTTGAATGCAGCATGTATCGTGTGGTGTCGGGTTCCGGGGGCCAAGTTGTATGTGTCAAACAGGCCAACTGGACAGCATGGTCATGTCATGCCTGATTCTCATTGTTGCATTCACTTTGCCACCACTCGGCAGCAGCACAAGTGTCAGATACCAGGCGACGACAGTTCTGAACTTGCTCGTCTTCGTACCGAGCGAGTGTTTCATGTGCCCTTGTGTATATCACAACGGCAGAGTAAGCACAAAGAAATGACGTCCAGTGCTCACTGTAACCTGTAACCAGCCTGGAAGGTAGCAGCTCAACACCCAAACAGTCTACCTATATCCCCGGTTCTCGAGAAGGGACAAGCGGGAGATAGTGACAGTCGAGGTCCCGTCTGCTTCTTCATCATTAATTCAAGTTGGTGTGAAGGATGTTATGCGACAGATAGTATCGAGCAAGGGCAGAATACGATTTTCCTGATGATTGGGTCTCCTCAGCTAAACTCAGCTCATGGCTTCGTGAAATTATACTGTGTAGCACCATCTACACTCTGTAAAGGGTGCGCAATGGCCGATTTGAGTCTTACTTGCCCGCCACCGATGCACCCCAGATGCAGCTGAATTTGGTGATACCCAACGCAAAGCAAAGAACCATGTGGCAGACTCCATTACCATTAGGTAGTTTTAGTCTGGTCCCCCAGGATCTTCGTTGGACTTAAAGCAGACGTCTCCGCCAAGAATATGGGGTACATGGCGGGGGAAAACGGAAGTGGCTTGCTCCTCATCCACAGTTATCCTCGTAGTACGGACACAGAAGATAGCTTCTCAGCTGAGTTTGAAGCTTTGGGCGTGGTGCCGGTGCCTGTCTCAACAACTTTGTATGTTTCTTAGGCGAGACCACGGGGCCAAGAAAAGCCAAGGTTCGAGCGACGAGCTGTGCCGCTGAGAATGCACGTTGCTGCGTTGAGAAAAGAGCTTGTTTCCCCTCGTCTAAAATAGTAGGTATTGCACTGTCTTTCTTGGCCATGGGAACCCCTCGCCAGTTAAGTTACAGTGCAAATGGTAAGCTTGTTAAAAAGCTTGTGGTCAGTTGAGTTGCGCGGCCAAGCCGGCGCCAAATGGGGTCTAGAAAAGATGCATGGAAAGAGTAAAAATACCCAGACCAGCCAGACCGTGATAGCCTTTGTCAGATGCTCGGCGATCCTTGAATTGACCAATCCCGTGGTTGGCTTTGGACGCCGAGAGACTGAGGGGGAGAAGCTCGATAGCATCATCTCACCCCTCATCTCAGCAACCTAACCGACAAGCAGGTTAAAACGCCAACACCTGGTGACATGCCTTGTGCAGTGTCTGCAACTGTCACTCGTCATTGAGACTGACGCCGTAACCCGGATCGCAATAGCTTCCTTGAGTTTAAATGTCATGTTGCAGTTATGTAGGTACTGGACTGTAACCGCGACTCCACGTCTCATCATGATACGTAATTGGTGTGTCTTGATGAGACTCGCTCGCTCGCTCTGCCGTACCGAAGCATGGCATGGCATTGACAAACAACAAGTGCGCTTATTCCAAGAGACAATTCAAGAAAAGCTGAACCCATCAAGGAAAGGATGATGCTCTATATGCCGAGACGAATGACGCCACCATGACCTGAACAAGCCATGGCTGATGTTGCTGTTGATTCCTTCTATCCATCAATAGGTAACTAGGTTGTAGTACAGGCAAGCAATTGAGTTGTGATGGATGGAGCTCGTGTTTCCAGACTGTTGGGATTCAGTCCAATGGAGCCACTTACCAACTCAGGCAAGTAAATAAAAGTTATCCGCTGAAAGCCGTTCAATGTGCCTTGTTAGCTTGCTTGGCTTGGTTAAGTTGGGTTTGTTGTAGTGAGGCATTTTCTGTCCCTCGTCAACTCTCAAGCGGAGCCTGTTTCTGTCGCACCGTAACTACCGTCCTCATCCATACAAACAGTACAGTGCTGATGCATATGTCCTCTCGTTATGCCCTGGCCTTGTACGTGTCAGGTCTTGCACCTGCAGCGGGTCTCGAGTCTGGAACATCGTGGGCGTTAGCATGGCAGCTTTCGCCAAGCAATTGACCAAACAAGAGGAGCATTTCATGTCTGCACCTGGACAACGTGAATGATCATGGCCTGAGGGTTCACAATTGATCTGACAAGGGCGTTGTTTCTTTGGTTGCACCTCTTTTGCGTCTTCGAGCTGGTCTGGCATCAAGGGAGTGTCACAGGGCTGAGCGACAATGTCATACCTGTTTGTGCTCCGAAAAAACGTGAGAGCTCAATGTATGCAAGGCATCGAAACAACGCCAGGTCCAGTGCATCAGCGTGGGATGTCTAGGGCCCTGCAGTTGTCACCCGGCAGCGAGACGCGGCGTCGACAGGTCGACAGATCCAATGTCAAATTGAACGACGATAGCGTCGTGTAAGCTAACCACGGGCGGACCGACATTGGCCACGGATGCACACTCCCTCCTGGTCGTAGCTGGCACAGTTATCTCAACTGGATCTAACTTCGGACCACGCGCTATCAGTAACTGTTTCGGCTTCACTTTTCAGATGCGAGCCGTACCTAAGCTTTCTTTTGACTTTTGTGTATCATCAACAGCAAGGGCTGAAAATGACTTGGTCTTTACCATCCTAGGTGTAGTACGTCTCGACCCAAAGAGAAAGATCGAAAAGGTGTGGCAAGATCCGGCATTTGCTTAGATCTTGAAGGTGCCTTATTAGACTATTTGGGCTTAGCTATCTTGAGGGTGTTGCGATGTTCAAGCCAATCGACGTGATAATCCATGGACTCATGCAAGTCTTATCCGCCACTGTTTGATGCGCGATGCAAACCTTTCTGTTTCGAAGTCCAATAAACAGATATTTGCGGGCCAACAGGGCCAAGAACGCAACCTCTCTCGGACTTCAACGCCGTGATCAGGTAATTGTCGTTCCCGTTGACGTTTGTTCAAATGGAGCTTCTTGGCGTCCCTCCTGCCTGTATGGCATGACAAATTCATGGGTGAATCTGGAGGTCCTTGACTAGGTCCCGCATCCATTATGAGAGTACCCCGATAGGACAGAAGAATCTTTGTCGACGAGCCTGGATTGCAGTACAAATGACCATTCGTGGGACCTTGAGACCGGCTATAAAAGTCACGAAGTAAAAGCCGGCTTGTTGATGCAGACTACTGTTCGTTAGCTCAGATGTAAATGCAAGTTTCTGGAATATCGGCATGTGTGATAGTGATAGCAGCGGAGTCAATGCTGGAGAGAGCCACTTCATATCATGGGAATGTAGTAACTGAGCATAGAGAGAGCACTTGAGGTTTGTCGCTGTGCTTTAATTTCTTGTGCCATGGTGTCGTTTGTAAGTATTGTGTGCTCACAACTGACGTCTTTGCGCCTAGAACGACTTCCAAATCCTATAATTTCAGCTGATATGAGGTGGATTGTGCCTTCAGCTTGAGTACCCTCACGTGCCGTTAAGTGTCTGGGATCGATTCTCATGATGACGGGATTCATACCTGACGAAGAGGTTAAGAACCACGTGTAACAGCATGCTTCAGCATGGTCTTCAGTGTTTGTCACTCGATGAGCTGGTGGTGAGGTACCGCTTGATGAAGTTTCTGTTGGTCAGGCATCAGTATCTGATCAGAGCCCTCTTGCCCAATTCATCAAGACCCTTGTAAAAATGCTTTGCTTGGCATCTTGAAGCAATCGACTCTTTGGGCTTGATGATCGACCCTTGCCAAAAAGTAAAAGTGATTTGCAAAGCACGTTCGGCAGATCACCATTAAGGCTACGGTGAAGGCAGAATTAAGGTAGAATTAAACTTAACCCACGGACGATGTAGCAGCGTCCGTCCGCCAAGCACCTCCGGTGCAGTGGCCCAAATTGCCAGTGAACCATAGACTCAAGACAATCTAAATGCCGTGTTTGAGTCAGTGTGAGATTATTTGCCGGTGGTGAAGTTCGAGAACTCGACTTGACAGCCTCACAATTGAATCTTGGCCCCTGATCGGCATTAAACCTGAATACCAAGACCTTAGTTCGAGTCCGTCAAGGCATCGCAATTATCAGCACTGCCATCGGGCACGGGCCGACAGAAACTCAGTTTGAATTAGAAACGACCGTCGATCGTGAGTTGTAACTCAACGTGTACAAGACTTTGTTTCTTACACGCGGTTAACCTACGGCCAAGACAGGATTAACAATATCCAGTGTCCAATGAGCGATCGAGAGTGTGTTAGAGACACAAGAGACAGGGGACCGTGCCACGGAAGATCCAGGGATTAACTCCACTTCCTTGTCTCTCCGGGGCGCATATGACGCACTCGTACCCGTGTCAGCCATCCCTGTCATGCAGAGGCGAGAAAGATGGCTTGAATGGTGTGGCCTGGGGTGGGCGTGGAATGGAGATCCCGGACCGGTTTTGGAGGAGCTCGCGACCTTTAGTAGGCGCTTCCGGGTTTATAAAACCACGAGATCGTTCAACCTCGAAATAACAGCCGCTGCAGGCGCGTGTGAATACGACGATAGAGTCATAGCCTTCCTGAGGTCGTGAAGGGCGGGACAGGATTCCACCGACTATGAGTTGTGATTGAAGGCGAGCTAGGCAGCCCTAGAAAGGTCCCTTGATTCGCTGCGGTGGTCAAGATCTCAGTGTCGGGAGGGCTGCCAGAACAGAGGGAGACATTGACGGCCTTGGCGACAAGGGACTTGAAATGCCAGACAGTGTAGATATCCTTGTTGTGAAGCCAGATTTGCGGTGCGACCTCTGCGTCCCCTTGGTTCGCGAATATGTGGAAATTTTGATGACCATCATTTCCTGTTTTTATTATATGTTCAGGTCAAATGCCTGGAAAACCTTCCTTATTATTTCTGGCTTACTTAGAGGGATCACAGAGACACAGACCGACACTTTGTCACACCAGGGGGCTTCCCGAAATCCAATTTGCGCTTAATCAAATCCCATGCGATTTGCGTTGCACATAAGGAAACGTAAATGCCGCTTGTTATGTCTATCAACGCCGATCGGGCGTGACAGGTATGAGTTAGAATTCAAGCTTACTTTGAATAATCTCAAACCGCCGCGCAACTTGTCTTACTTGTGCGTCACTTTGAGGCGCAATCGCAATGCAGCGAGAGCTTTGACGGAGAAGGACGCGCATACGCAGATCTGTGTCAAAGGACATTCGTCGTCCGGCTACACAGCAGCACCTTGCGTGCGCGTCTCTTGCGAAGTTGAACAGGGGGTACTGCATACAGGATTGACGAAATGAAGGCGATCACTGTCGGCAGATTGAAACCAAACCGGAGGCAATGGCACTGATCGTAGCTTCTGAGACCGAGAGAAGACCACTGAAGATATGTTGGTCTAAAACTTCAGATGAGATAGCTCCGGGTAGCGAACCGGGATTTTCGCATGATCGGAGGCATGTTGACCGGATAAGCGCCGTCCAATGTCAGATATCAGAGCCGCAACAGCAGGCAGAAACTGGGCTGATTTCGACAACCGTGGTGTTGCGGATGAAAGGATATGTCTGATTGCGGCTCTTGGATGTTGAAGTGACCAATCCTAGCCAAGATCCGGCACCATGGCAAGACTCATGATTTGCATGCAAATGCAGTCGAGGTCGAAGTTGAGGGTTGTTGATTAGTCACACTCAATTCCGGCTCCGTGGAAAATGCTGGCCTCTCTGCTCTTGATGAGAACTGCCGTCTCTCCCGAGCAATTCCAATCAACGGCTTGAGGCGCTTATCCTGGTGGATTTCGATGCTGCCCTTGCCCTGAGTGGTAGCAGTGCAGCCGGCTATAGAGGACCGAGAGACCTATAATTAAAATTCCCAGGCTCCGTTTCATGCTCTCCGTCGACTCAGGCGAGGCGACAGAGCGGGTACTAACTAGTGGTGCAGGTTTTGTCCGTGGTCGGTACCCCATAGAATCCCATTATCCTTCAATTGAGTGCCCTAGGAGAGCATCTCTTCATTAGGCCATCATGATTTCCTCAAATTATAGGCTAGTTTTATCCAAAATACCTTGCCTCTTATGCAAACCCCTGGAACATAAACCCGCGGCTTGCGTGGGGCTTTTTTCTTTTTGGTAAAAATGCAGTGGTCCAAGTCGGTCAGCTAAATTGGCTTTGAATGATGGCTGAAATTGGCTCAAAGGCACGCGAGCTCGCTGACATGCCGCAAGGGGTTGAAGGAGAAACTTGACATGGCATTCAGCCATTGCACCGCCAGTTGCTGACGCCAGACTCGTTCCCTTTCGAGGCCGGGCGAGACAGGGCTGGGGAGAGGCGCGGGATTATTGACTGCTTGCGCCTTGTTCAGGAGACGGTAACCCTAATGATTTGCTGAGGGCAGAAACACGAATGCTTCATGTGGAGATCCATGATACGTGGAAGATCGTCACAAAGGGCGAGCATTGAGCACGAGACACGAGTATTCACCGTGGAATTGACCGCTGTTCCTGATTGAATTCTCGATGATGTAACCAGATTATTTGAGGAGCTGGAAGATTATGAGTCCCGTTGTGCAGCGTCACGATCGCTTTTTGAAAGTCTTGGCTGTAACAGGGTCTTGGGCAGATGGCTGCTCTGGAATTGCATGGGGTTAGGTTAAACTGAGATGACGAGACAAGATCTCAACAAACAAGATTTCGAGACAGAAAATTTGGTGACTGGTTTTGGCGATGTTCAAGATGCAACAAAGTGGTTGTAATAGCTCAGTTCATTGCTCAAAGGCAAGTTCATGATGCTTTTGCACTTATTCATGATGTTTGAAGATTTTGGCACTCGAGACGATTGCGCTTACACCAGATTTGGTTGGCGGTGGAGCCGATGCAGGTAATTGGTCAGTGGCTGTTACACTTTCACTCTGGAGCCAGGACAGCGAACCGCTCACTCCAAGGGACCCCAGATGGGAAAGAGAGGCCGGGTCAAGGTGAGCGGACCAATGGGAGAACACATAAAACTGGCCGAATTGCTCGCCGAGGCTTCTCAGCAGGTACCGTACAACATCGATTTGATGGCGCCTGCATCGTCATTTGATTAGTGGGAGCTTCCAGTTGTCTCGAAGATTCAGGAGAGCAGTTGCGCACCTGTGCTTCTTCAGAAGCCAGAAGAAACATCGAAATAAACTATTATTAGGTCTCCCGCTGCTGCTTGCTGTATGGTCGAGGCACTGCGGCTCTAGAACCCAAAAGGCAGCTGCTGTCATCAAATGGATCAGGTACTGTAAACAAGAGGCTCAGGGCAGGGCAGGCTAGACGAGAAAACTTTGAGATCACTAAACTCGGTGACAAAAATACTGACGTAAGTTATCAGCATAAGCTCAGAGGCTTTCTGATGAGTTTTATTTTGGCACCTAATCCAGTGCCAGGGCCAGGGCCGACTCAGGAGCACTGGAGCTCAGTAATGTAATGCAGATGCAGAGACAGAACCTGGAAAATTGGGGCACTTCGGTCATCGTGAAGGGAAAGACAGTTAGCCAAGCTTTTTCCACGGCTCACCCGCGCATAATTTCCGTGTCGCCGCCTCTACTTTACCACTGCTGGAATTGTGGCATATCTTTAAGTTGGCCTGTGATCTCCAATCTGGGAATTCCCGTAGCCTTTGTTAATATCTCGGGCTGTCCATCAGAAGAATTGCCTTTGCTATCTGGTCTTGCACCTACGTCGTTGCAGAATTCCGCACTCTCGCCGCACCCCCTAGGTAACTGGGCTGCATCTTTATGGGTAAAAGGCGATTCAAGTCACCCACTGGGTCGCATAAGATGTGGATTTTTAGTAGATAAATCACGCACTGTGCTCATATGTACGTACTTTACTAGGTCCGACGGAGCAAAATGGACCAGTCAAGTTTCGTTTATCTATCCAAGGGTTCCATGGACGGGATTAATAAACCAGAGGACACTTAATTATTGTTGACTGCTGCTGTCCTCTTGATGAAGCAAGCAGTTGATGATCTGGATAACTCAACGATATCAATTCTCGGCCTCTTTCTCCGTATCCCGATCTCCAAAAACAAATACCTTACCCCCCACTCACACACACATGAACCATTTTTCTCTACCCCAACCCAAGCAGAGTTACCTGCATGTCAATCATTGCATCCAATACAGAATCAGTCAAGGGTTTTGGCTTTGGCTTTGTGTATCTATCTGTACGTACATTCGATACTGTACATGCATATCGCTTCAGCACTCGGACGAGAAAGCGAGAGTGTGAGAATGAGAGTATGCGCACGCCCCTCCCCATGGCCCATCCACATCCATATCCTGACCCTTGTCCATGTTCCCCACGTCGAGTTGTGGTCTGTGATCCACCTTGAAGCTTTGCACAAGAAAGAGTGGAGGGTTCCTTAGTTCGGTTTGGCTCTGGTGGGCTGGGGATAGACTGGCGACTGGTGAAGGGACCGAATTGATCGACTGCACCGAGTAAGTAATAGTGTAGCAGCTTCATAACTTGTACGGACACAAAAGACAAGCTGCGCGCTTTTTTTTCCTGCTTGTCTCCTTACTTCAGCTTTCTCTCTCCTTTATTAGCTTTTATTTAAACATCTTTCTTTCCCTAATTCTTATATCCTTCAAAGGGAAAACAAAAACTTGTCGATCGTGCTGCTCTTTTGCTTCACTGTCACGGTCATAATCACCCGGCTACTACTTTTGATCCCGCCCCCTCCACGTCTTCATATCCTCCTACGACCAAGTCGACGTCCCATGTGGTTTCTCTAGCATCCCATCCAACAATCGTGGGAGATCATACAACGAACAACAACGTGGTTGAAGACAATAGAGAATAGTCAATGTTCAATTGAAGACCGACAAACGGACACCGAACCCCGTTTGAACCACATCGACAGTCGACAAGCATCCGTTCTAGGCTTACACGGGCACGAGATCTTGATCAACTCAGTCAAAGGCCCCGGCATAATCGACCGTTACAATCTATCAGTTGTCAGCTTTTGAGAAAAACCCACCATACGCTTGAACGCAACACCTTTGTCTTGATCACGGTATTCTATAGCAACCTCGTGGCTATTCCTCTGGGTCAAAGTGTTCTGCCAAGATCGCAAATCTTGGATACCATTTCGCCGCAACGATTCGGTAGTGCCGTCAAGCGTTTCTCGCATTTTGCCGACGAACCAACCACAAACGCCATTTGCCCAGCGACAGAAGCACAACACAGCACTCTAGTCGCTGAACCGTCCCCATCACTCAACTGACCCCAATCCTTGGATGGGTGTGTGGCTCTGACTTACAGCTCTTGGTCCCTCGCTTCTGTTAGTGACCAGCTGCCCTCCCCCAATCGACAGCACCTGCTCTGTACTTTAGGCGCCGCCTGTACACCGAAGCTCTGTACCCCTCTATTCGACACCGTCGCCATTCACTGCAAGCCCCGTCCGAGATAAAACAGCAGAAGCGCGCTCAAGGCTCAATCTCGCTATTTCTCAGCACCGGACTTCGAAAAAGATGGGCATTATGGCGGCACTCTCGGCCCCAAGAGCCATGGTAGCACCCCACCAGCACCAACCACAGGGACCCTCCACCCTCGTCACAGGTATGGACATACAATTCTCTTACTGTTGTTTGTCTCTGTAATCAACTGTTTCTCTCCTTGATTTGCCTCTTTCTATCCTCACCCAAACCCATCTGGGCAAGCATTGCCCATCCATTCGCCCGTTTCAAGTCAAGCCTATTCCTGTTTCTATTTCCCCCCTCGTGTTCATGTCTTGGGTTTCTCTTTGATGAGCAGCAATTCGTTTCATTTCACTTCACTTGATTGTTTCTCCGCTTTTGTCTTCTCGCATTCATTTCGTCATTCCCACGTCCACCGGAAGCGAGAAGTCTCTCCATCTCCGTGGACCCTGCGCCGCGGACCAAGCTGCAAGCTGAGTAGTGACGCGATAAACGTGGGACCTGCAACTGAAGCTAGACTTGGCTGAATCAGATCGGCTTTGAGCGACGGCTTTTGTCAGTGGGCTTGCACTTTTCTACTTTGTTATTTGCTGAGAAAGCAAAGGCAAAGGGCAAAATAAAAAGTACAAAGCAAACAGCGGCAATTGGATGGATGCAACCAGAAGGTTGGGTTTCTTCGGACATTCGCCATTTGTTTATTTCCATCACCGTTTCCCCATTATAATTCCGTCAATGTCACTGTCACTCTCACTTGTCACTTGTCACTTGTCACAGTCACTTCCCCTTCGCTGTGCCTTGTTGGGCTGAGCCTAGACTTTACAAATTCATGACATTTGCTGAGCCTTGGCACACTTTGGGGGTCTCGGTCCAGTTTATTTGTTTTGCTGCATAATCACTCGTTCTTGTTCCCTCTTACTCACAACTCACGTTCCATTCTATTTCTGCCTCATGCACCCCCCGGTTGATCCCTGGTTCCCCTAGCCTTGTCCCATGTCAACCCGAACCCTGCAACTACAACTTCTCCAACATCAAGATCAAGTCATCCCTGCCTGCTGACGTCTTTTTGCTTGCTCCCGCCACAGATAAAAGTACCTCATCCTCTACCTTTCGCCCAAACCAGTTCCAGTCCCTATCGTCGCCTCGCGAATATAGTACCGACCTTACTGAATCAATTGTCCTAGAAGAAGGTGGTGAATCTGGAAGCGAATCCGCCGCCGAACCCGTTACACCTGTTAGTGGTCGCCAGTCCCAGGACTTCACCCTTCAGAGCCAGGACCTGCAGGACCTCCAAAATCTGCAGTCTTACCAGACAGCTTCAGCCACATCTTCAGGAGTTGTACCTATCGCGATCCCCAACTCGGCCAACCCCAACAAAGGAACATATATATCACAATCCGTAAATAATAGCCGCCCTCCTACTACCTACGAACCAAGTACTCCCAGAGCAACAGAACCTGAGCCAGGCAGTTCTCTCACCCGTCAGTCAACCCGAGGTTCCATCTCCACCTCGAGTTTCAAGCGCACCATGTCGAGCTTCTTCCGCCGATCTAATTCCCATGTTAAAAACGATTACATACCTTCGGAATCTGCAACACCCTCCGTCGTGTCCGCACCAACGGAGCCTCAAACAAATGGCCAACCACGTGCTGCAGCTCGCCGTCGTTTCTCCATGAACCGCTCTTCTGCAACTACTCGTTCCAACTCACCCCCTTTGCCTAGCGACAATGGATTGGAAATGGCTCCCGCACACCGCGAACGTGCCTCTGACAAGTCTCTTCCCAGCCAAGGAGATTTCAAGAAGAACCGTGCATCGACTGGTCTGACTCTGCGTGGCCGAGCAATTAACTTCGTTGGCGCTCACAACCCCAGCCGAGGAACCGGACATAAGCGTCCTGAATACTCCCGCAGAGCCAGCAGCTATGACGGTAGCCGGCCCAGCACCCCTCTCCCACCTCCTGCGGAAGGCGACGAGACAATGTATCCACCTGAACGAAGTGTCTGGCCTCTACCACCTGACTCCGGTACCGGTGCCAAGGCTCGACGCATGAGTTTGAGCCTTCCTGATGATTTTGCTGTGGACGTAGCTGAGCTACAGAACGAATTCGAATACCAGCGCAAGTTCCTCGGCCGTCATGGCAAGCATCTTGGCAAGGGAGCGGCTTCTAAGGTTACCCTCATGATGCGAAAAGGTTACCCAGAAGAGCTCTACGCCGTCAAGGAGTTCCGCGGCAAATCGCATCGGGAAAGCCAACAGGACTACGAGAACAAGATCAAGTCAGAGTTCAGCATTGCGAAGAGCTTACATCACCCCAATATTGTCGAGACTTTCCGCCTATGTACCGATCACGGGCGATGGAACCATGTCATGGAATATTGCTCGGAAGGTGATCTTTTCAGCTTGGTCTCCAAGGGTCATCTCAAGGGCGATGACCGGAAGAAGGACCGCATGTGTCTCTTCAAGCAGCTTATTCAGGGTGTCCATTACTTGCATGCCAATGGCATTGCCCATCGTGACATCAAGCTTGAGAATCTTCTGATCACCAAGGACAGTAAGCTCAAGATTACCGATTTTGGTGTATCGGAAGTTTTCTGTGGTACTCACCCCGGTCTTCGTGAAGCTGGTGGACAATGCGGCCGTAACATGAGCGGCGAGATCCGACTTTGCTCACCTGGCATTTGTGGAAGTGAGCCTTACATCGCTCCCGAGGTCCTCGCCAAGAAGGAAAGCTACGACCCTCGATCACTCGATGTGTGGAGTTCTGCGATTGTCATGATTTATCTCACCTTTGGCGGCGCCATCTGGTCCCGCGCTGTCCCAGGAGAGCTCCATTATGATAAGCTTGTCAAGGGCTGGGAAACATGGTATGGAAAGCACCCAGAGCCCGACGCCACTATCTCTGATACGGATTACCCCAAATGCTACGCCCTCGACGTGGGCATGTCCCCACCTGCTCTCCGCCGTCTTGTGCTACAGATGTTGAACCCTGATCCGCAAAAGCGTATCAGCATCGAGGACGTCATCCATAACCGCTGGCTGAAGAATGTCGAGTGCTGCCAGCTGGAGTCCTACGATGACCCCGCTCTTCTCATTGATGCGACTAAGAAGGACAACACAGCAAACGGCAACAAAAAGATCTTTTGCCACAACCATCTACCCCCGAAGGGCACTGGCTCGCACTCGTTGGGCAAGATGCCAGGCCAGCCGGGCTACTAGACGACTTAATGACTGATGGAACGACATTTGAAATGTCTTACAAACACTAAACAACCATTTCTTTGATAATAAGAGCAACATTGGATTTGTACACCTATAACTTTTGCATTCACCTATATTGGCGTTGGGGTCAAGCTGGCCATCGATGATGGTCTAGGCTTACATGGTTTGGAGTTGGTGAATTTCTGTCGCTTCTTTTCTTTTACACTCCAACATGTACATAGTATACTACCTTTTCCCTGTTTTCGTCGGATGACGACGCACTACAGCCGACGAGGATGGGGGATGTCTTACAAGCAAAGCAGACTTAATACCCCCCGAAGAAACAGTCTCTTGCTCTTTTGGAATCTGGTGGATAATGGATATTTAACATGCCATTGGTCTGCAGATGGACAGAAAAGTCGGGTAGAAGGATGACCATGGGGGTTTATCAATTCACCCGTTTATTCTTTTCTATGAAGTTTTGGATTCAAAGATGCGCGCGACCCCCTTGAAGATTGTTTATTCTTACAAGTATCACGTACATATGTATACGGACGTATGTATATATGGGCTTGCTGCTCTGGTGCTACGATGCCACTACTACCAGTCTTTTCTGCGAACTAGCACAATAGACTTGCGTTCTTTGTTTATTCAATCATTATTTACTCCAGCCTCGGTTCGTGTTGACTATCCATAAAAGAAGGGCCGTCTTCGGGACCACTTGGTGTTGTGGCCGCCACATTTGACGTCTTTATCAGGTGCTTTGACGTTTCTGAGATAGCGGTTATCAATCGCCTGACGGTTGAGTAAGAGCATTATCTAGATTTGCAGGGATTGAAGCGAGATCTATTTTACTAGAAGGAAGATGGAAGCAAGCATCCCACTTGTTGACATGGTAGCACGTTATATCACATGTCGTTACTACAAGAATGATGTTTATTTACCTCTGAATGTCTATTTACCCGGCAATTTGGGACAGATGAGTACACACTCCTCCCTCTGTGGCGTGTGCGGATGCGCCGATGCTGCGGGCTGGGAGTTTTCGGTGTTACATATCCAGAAGCGACGGAAAGCATCCCACGCGATATGCACGCACGTCTCACGACGACGATGTTCATACTGTATTAGCCATGACCGAAGCGAAGTCGGGATGAGCGATATATTGGCTTGGATATGATGTTGGAGGGGTCTCACCGCTGATCGATAGTAGCAGCGAAAGTGGAAATGTCACAGGGCTTCATTGGACTTGGGAAAACAAAGGTGAGGCGTTGCGATGACGCTGAGCACTGGAAAGAATTTGTGATGCATTGGGACATGTGAATGTGAATGAGATTGAGAATGAGAGCAGGGCGTGACGCTAATTCACCCTCATGATACTTCTCGCCGGTCGTCGTGGGTTTCCACCGAGTTTCACTGGTGTTGGGTGTCTGCTCCAGGCACCTGGCTAAGGCTGAAGCTGTCATCAACACAAAGGTTCTGGACAAAGTTGAGACACAGTAGCAACCCCCCACGTGGTCAAGAGGATTTGACGGAACAGAGAGAGTCTCACGACCAGTGAGTGAGTGAGTGGGTGAGTGCCTGGCTCACTCACAAGCTCTGGCTTCAGATCGCATTGCTCCCTTTGGAGCGGTTTAACATGCATGATCCGCGTGACCGGTCATGCTTAACACTTACTCCGGTTCACAACTAATGCAGCATCGCGGAAATAAGGTGCCGAGCGAAACATGACAAGAACTGAGGCTGATGAGACGCGACTACCGCGCTGCACGAGAGAGAACTGGCACACCGAAAGAAGCCTCCTCGGATATCAGTGCCGAGAAGCAGGAGGGCTGATTCGTGCCCGCATTGGAGATTCCGTGGGGGTGGAGGTGTTTTTCTTCTTTCTTTTTTGTTTGTGCTACCCACGGAGAAGTTGTGATTGTTGGGGTGTTGGAGAATTGGAAGTGTCTTCCCCAGATGTAACACGGGGATCCTGGGGAAAGGAGGCTGGCCGAGAGGGATGGATGGGGGGAGTGAGAATAGATACAGAGTTTGAAAAGAGTCAAGGTTCAGAGGCTACTTTACTTACTGTACATGGACTCTTGGTGGACGGTTACTTTGGAGAGTCTGAGCTTGATGGCGGGGAAGAAGAATAAACTTGCCGTGCCGTCAATCGTAGGAATGCGAAAATGATAGTGCTCACTTTTTGTGTAAGCTTAAAATGGAATGATACCCGATATACTTTTAATATCAACTGCAGTCCTCTCGGCAGCCAAGAGCTTCCAAGTGCCGATATGGTCGGCATTCAATATGGAGCACGGCCGACGGTGGGTCCGCTCCATCCCGGAGCTGACGGAGGTAGACTGTCTCTCCCTCCGAGGAGTTTTGCTCACCGGGTATTCGTCCAAAGATGATCTAGGAACTTTCTGAAATTCTGAGTACGTAGAGTAAATAAGCTTTTATCTCGTCTCAAGATATATCCACCATCTGCCCCGTGTTCTATTCCTGAAACTATCGTCGAAATATCGGAACCCCGCTACAACCCGGCTCCGGTTCCTTAAATTAAATAAAGTTTCTCTGGCTTCTGGAAAACGTTTCAGATACACCGTCAACTGTCCAGATTAATAATTCCTCCAATGGCAGATATATATTTACGGGTGGAATAACCGACTCTGATTCCCAAAGTGGGATGTCTTGTTCAACTGCCGCGTACACAAGATTACCAACCTGGCCTGAAACGGAGCACCTACCGAATTACCCGATCTGAAAGACTGAAAAGGGTTCTGTTCGAGATGTATATTAAGACGCTGTTGCATCGTAATAACATGGTTGGTTCTGTAGCATTTTGTCTTCAAGTTACTACTGGCTAGTATCCGTTCATTTCTTTGTATTTCATTCATTCATTTACCAATCGTATATATCGTTACTCGTTCACCATGCGTACCGCTGCATTCATCACCCTTCTGGCCTCCGTGGTCTCTGCCACTCCCTTCGGCCAACGCTCTCAGGTTCTCGCCAGAGCAAGCGAGACTTGCCCCGTCGTCTTCGACGGCCGAGTCCCTGCCAATGCCTCTCTGACCGACTTCGACACGGCGAATGGCGGCGGCTGGAACCCCTACAACCCCGGCTTCGTCAAGGGAAACAACATCTCCTGGTCAGAGATTCTTCAGCTTCCCAAGACCAAGACCAAGTCGCGCTTCGATACCGAGGCTGGTACCATCCCACTTGAGGTCACTATCAGCGACAAGAGTATCTTCATGAAGCAGCTTGGCTTCAGACGTGCTGGTCTGCAGTTCAACAAGGATAGCAATGAGGGCAGCCTTGGATCCAAGGGTGTAAAGACTCTGCACTTCAGCATCATGCAGGATGACAAGCGTCCTCTCAACCTTAGCCACGAGTACCTGGTAAGTATTCTTTCAATTGTTATCAGGGTGGTTGATACTGACAAGAATAGAATGTCTGGCACGAGAAGGCCGATTTCTCCGGCAACCAGTTCCAGTTCCAGGCTGGTCAACTCATCGGACAGAACGGCACAGCTGCTACCTGGAAGCTTCTCGACCAGGACTTCAAGCTTCTCTGGGAGACTCCTATGCTCAAGAAGGTGTGGCAGAACTTTGCCATCACTCTCAACTACGAGAAGAAGTAAGTCCCTACCAAACAAACATAGCATAACGATTATCTAACAATCATAGCACCATCCAAGCCTACTACTCCAAGGGATGCAAGCCTCTCAACGTCGCCACTCAGCCCATCGCCCGCAACTTGACCGGCCAGGGACAGTTCCAGATTGGTATCCTCAAGAAGCCTACTGGTACCGATGATGTGGCCAACGCTGGATTTCAGGAGGCCAACTTGAACGAGGGACTTATTTACGGTGGTATCTTCCTTGAGGACAGCGCGGATGGATGTGTGTCTCTCTAAGTTCTCGCATGAGATGGATGGATGGATGCCGCAGATGTTGTATGATAATAATGGTCTAGTTCTAGACTCCACGCCATTACTTACCTACCGCTTGCAGGGGAATATATTTTTACATATAGCATGCTGTTTTAAATGTCTATTCTGGTCATGATGTATATTCCTCAGCTGTGCCCAAGCTGTCGATGTGGGTTCCCTATGACCGCGCTCCATCGACGTCTTTGAATGCAAAGTAAAACAACCAGTAGAGCTGCATATATAAGCCAGTTTTTATTTCGAACGTGTAAAATAAGACCTTTTGCAAAAATGGCATCGAAATCCGGTCGGTAGTTGTAAAAAAAATTGGTCTTGTGCCTGTAAACCATGTCACGTGTTACGAAGCTGAAGCTCTGCTCTACGCAACATTCTCCAGTCGCGCCGATGATTTCGAACGCGAGGAAGTCGGTGTTGCCCAGCTCCCACGATAATGGCACCTTTCTCCTTGTATCAATTGTCAAACGCGAGCCGTAGACTTTCCTTGAGCTTTTTGCGCCACCACCAAAACAAACTTGCGGTCTCCAAACGACAACCTAGCCCTATTCGCCTCCTCTCTCTCCAACAACCAAGATGTCTTCACACCGGTGACGATGCCAAGCCAGACGAAGCAACAAATATCAACAGCGACATTACTACTGGGGAGGGTATAGGAGCCCACAACTCTATTGAGGCCAGCGACGAAGCGAAACCAGACGAGCCAATACATATCAACAGCGATATTGCTGCCGAGGAAGATGTAGAGGCCTACAGCGCTGTCGAAACCAGCAACGAAGCAAAGCCAACTGTAGACGACTCAATCAAAAGTAGTAACGATGTTACTGGCGGCCAAGGCGTTGGTGATAGTGATGCCCCGACCCCAGATCCAGGCCTTCTCTTATCCTCAGACCCAAAAGATGAGCTCAAGATTAAAGCAAGGCCATGGACCGAGGAAGAGTTGGCTCAGCTCGAAGAGTTCATCAAACGGCCATATTACAGTATAGACTACATCGCAAGGCGGATGGACCGATATTTTACAAGTGTCTTAGCCCAGCTCAAGCAGATGGAAGTACAGAAGGGAATCAAGCTAATGAAACGACACCGGCCCAAAACTCCATGGCAGCATAATATGGATGCTACCCCAGAGCAGATCGCAATTTTCGAGGCGAAGCAAGACCAAGTGCAAAAACATATGGAACACATTGTCGAAACACTCATGACCTTGCCAAAGACGGATCGGTGGGAGGAAATTCTCAAGCTGAAATCTGCCTCGGAATGGGCATCAGCCATCATGAAACTAATACCACTGCGAGTCTGGCACATCTTGGCCGCCGACAACCCGCCGACCGAGAGGGAATACGCGACCATACCAATGGTTGATCCGCCTAGCACGAATGGAGTGTTCGCCAAAATCTACAAACGCAGGTTATACATAGGCCTCCTTGACGCACCATTTGGCGTGCTGGCGCGCCCAGACCAACGGCACCCGGGATTGAAAGTCCCGTTGATTCCAGTGTCTTTAGAAATGACTAGGCAGCTTACCTACGAGCAAAAGGTTGAGCAGAGGTATGCACTTGGACTTGGCAGGGCGGCGCTCGCGGCATGGCTTGGGGCATATAAACACGACGTATCTCCTACTCTCCGCGAATTGTATGCCTGGTGGGAGAAAGATGTGGATTCGAGTTTGCACCCTTTTGGCTGGGTTCCTTATAACCCACTTGAGCGGACACTACTTCCTGTGGCGACGCCAGAGGAAAGTGCTGCTAAAAAGGCCAAACTTGAGGAGGAGTTGGAACGCGAGGCAGAGGAGAGAGGAGAGACAGTGAAGGAAGTGAAGAAGAGGTTATGGAAAGAAGCTACTAAGAAGGGAGCTTATGATGGTAAAGGGGGATTCTGAGGATCCAGACAAGAGTCATATGTACAAAAGTGTATAATTCGCCAGTTAAGAGTCAGCCGATAGGCGTTTAGGTATGATTAGAGACAATGAACTCGGTCATAACCTCCTGTTTCTTCCTGTTTCTCTCCATGACCCCCTCCCCAACAGCACTCAACAGAACTGAGACCCGACTCCATACAAACTAAATGATGTGCGAGCGGGTGGGATCTCTGGTGACGATCGTGGGGTGCTTGTTACACGATAGTCGTCATGTTGGGGATCCAAATCACAAATGACTGACAGGTCATCGAGCAAGGATGACTTGCTGTAATATTTTGCCCTTGGGATCGGTTAGTGTATGAGAATTCAAGACTCTTCTGACTTGCTTTATGATGAACCCCCCAAAAAGTCGTGATATCGCCTCCATGTCCTCGGTAAGTTTCAGGAGCATCTGCTTTCAGTGAAGTAATAAAAGAGGGGAAAGTTATCTCCCTGATATCACTTCGAATCAGCTGTTTCATAAAGACCTTGGCTACTCCAGATCAACCGTCACGATTCAGTCGCAGTGGCACACAGTGGGAGCTGAGCACAGCTTACGAATTCCATGTTTTGTCATTGTTGATGATGCTCTCGTCTTGTTCTCTGGTAGCACAGCTGCGTAAGTGATATGCTTCACGTAGGGAGTAGCCAGCCATTATTCGTTCTGTCCTCCAAGCATACCCAGTTGTGTTTAATGTCCTATCAAGAGGTAAGACTTGTAAGATGCTCGTATTCTCTTTGCGCCAGTCTTAACTCCGCGTTTTGTATAACTTTGGCAGAGCCCCCTCTTCCGATACAAACACATCGCCATTCCCGACATCCTCAGCAGTATCTTATTGTGAGCTACAGGGAACAGAAAATGGTGGTGACATCCGTTCAAGACCTCCCACGTACTCGTTCGCGTTATGTATTGGACGTATCGAGTTCTCCGCTTGAGATCTCGTGCAAGTATCTGAAATTCCTGAAAGAAAGGTTGACGAAAACGACTTCTCTCCTCTGCACATATCGACTCGGAGAAGAACGCTGAGAGGGATAACAACACCATGGATGGAAATCCAGATCAAGAGAGCAGCACAAGGCCGATGGAGTCTACAAACGATAAAGCGAAGAGAATGCCTCTATATATGCGTTCTCAAATATGCATAGCAATACCAGGCTACGTATGTACATGTAACGTTATTTCATTGGACGAAAAGGATTCATCAGCAACGAATACTCGGCTGAGAACGGCGATGGTATACCAGGCAAAGAATCATCGCTATACTCCTACAACACACCAGTCTCAGGCCAAGACAAGAGGATTTTACGGCGTATCCAACTTCTTAGAGAGAAGCATTTAGATACGGAAACGATAATCACGTCCATAAAGGAAACACGCTGTCTCCAGTCGATCAGGCTGATGAAGCTATCAAAAACCGTCTTGGCTTCCGACCAAGGTCTCCAATGTTAGGAGGGGCTTGAGATAACAATCAACCGACAAGCTTGGTGGAAGATCTATATCCACTAATTTTGTTACCTAGTCGACTCTATGATACCTGTAGATGACCTGTGGAAGAAAATGAGGCCTCTTTTTCGAGGGGCCTGCTAGATTGAAGCAAAGAAGTTTCTCATGCCAAAGCTCTTTCTGTCCATGCACTGACTGCGTCTCTCTCTTTCGTTCTTAATCCTCCAAAACAGGCTTCCGTCATAACAGGCTCTCAGGTCATCCCTTTTCACAACCCCGTCATCTTGGAGAAGCACATATGTTGTCCACCACTCCATGAAAGCAAAGGTCCAACCAGCTGGATCTGCTGCACAACGATCCTTCGCCCATAATCTCCACAGGTCATCGGCATTCAAGCCTCTATCGCCTGATGTATCGAACCTCTGAAACATCTGCTCGAATCTCTCGGGGCTGAAGTTTCCATCAAAGTCGAAGATGCCTGTATCAGAGCCATGCTTGGCCTTGTGGATGTCATTGACGTAGATGCGGAACAAGGGGTCAGGGAGCCAACTATGACCGAGCCGTGTTGGATATGAAAAGAAGATGGGGATGAGAAGAGAGCCGGTTGAGAAGAAGAGGCCGAAACCGAGCTCGCGGAAGCCGTTGTAGACGTCCCATGGGTTGATGATGCCGTCATTGTCGCGGTCCCAGAATTGAACGTGTTTCTGGAGAGGGCTGAGCTTTTCGCCCTTGTATTTAGAGGTCACTGTCTGTCTTAACTGTGTTTCACTATGATCTGAGCACACTTTGACGTATGTGCTTTCGGTGAGGTCGTTGTTAAGTTTGTTGGACTCAGTCATGTTGATAGCACTTTTGTTTCTACCTAGGCAGTCTAGAAAATGTAGACACCAATTTCAATAGAGAGATGGTCATTAATAGATAATTGTCAAGTTGGATAGGAAAGTTATTGCAGTCTCATTGTCATTATGCTGTGGCTAACGTCACCTTGAGACACCGTTTACGAGCAATTGACGTAATTGCAACACGCACGTCTCGAGGCTTCCAACATGTGATTCTACCCAATTCTGATATTAATCAACGATCCCCTGATAACAATGGAACGATACAGAGATATTAGGCTAGACTTGCATAAACTTACCGATCAGTGGTCAAAATATGGAATTCTTCTTGGGCCCCCTAATTTCTCTCTCTCTCCTCGTCATCATCTCGTGTTACTCATAAAGAGACGAGCGAGGTATTAATTAATTGTTTATGTACGTATTGAGATAGTCAATCATTATATATTCAGCAAACCCATCTGATTGCCCATCAATAGCATTATCTCCCGTGGCAAACTTCCTTTCCACAGAGTACTCTTCCACTCCAGTGGCTCATCCTCATACTCTGGCTTCGATAAACAGAACTCTCTCAGGACTTGGTTCCCTTGATCCAAGTATCTGGTGCCGAGATAGAAGCGCGTAGAATCGGCAACAGACACAATCTCTTTCGCATGATCGAAGCGAAACTTGCCCATACATGCCTGACTTCCATCTTTGTATAGAAACAAGAGACCAGATATTGAACTGTTCACTTTCTCAGATTGTTCTCTGCAGATCTGAACCTCTCTCACAGCATCGAGCGAGACTTCTGAGGTCTGAACAAGATCTGTTTCGGATTCGTGTGCTAGTCTTGCTGGCAAGGTCTCCTTGTCACTTCCTTTCACAGTGGGTGATGCAAATAAAGAAATGCCACCAAGACGAGGGCTGAAGTAGACTATCATTGGATTTTCCATTGATTCTTTGGCTATGCATTTCCACTCGCTGCGTGGTGAGCTGCTTCTTCCTATGGTAAGTGTTCGCGACTGATTAGTGACCAGCTAACACGAGTCAGCTTCAAGCTTCAGGAGGGCGCGGTGTATCGAATCATACCAATATCGCAGCCTCTGTGGCAGTATCTGATGTCTTTGGTCGCCTTTCGTCTTCAGTTGTATCCTTTTCGCTGGCTTCCTTTCTTGAACGCAACCAGACTTGTTCAACACGTTCTCCCAGATTCAACGGATGGTACGTCCAATGAGGGGATGAGCTTGTGGTCGAATCGTCTGACTTTTCTTTGGCTAACTTTTGCTTCGCCATCTCGTCCAGCTCACGATAAAAAGCCAAGGACTCTTCAGCCTTGTGCGTATGAAGATCGACCAGCTGGTCCTTGTACCAACAAGCAGAGTATCCCGTGATCTCAGGTTCGTTGAACTCCAAAGCCACCATTTGAGCTTCGATAGTCATACCGAGACTTGAAGATGAGTCTTTTGTGACGTGATAAGCCATGTTCTTCATTGCATTTGGGGTCATAGGATATGGCCAACAAATGGTGGGATTCAACGGAGCAGCTGCGAAACTGCGCAATTTGAGGCCCTGCCTTGACATTAGAACTATAATTCAGGATCAGAGGCATAAAACTTACATCATCAGAGAATGAGAGGACTTTGCTGGTGATCGGGAGTGTTCGCCACCAGCCTGAACTACCTTGTACCGATGTAACAGCTCCAGGATCGTTAACGATCTGTCGAATACCGAGATGATCTTCTGAGATGAAAAGATAGTTCTCCTGCTGGCCCTCGACCTCCCTCCAGAGTAGACTGCTCCCGGGCTTGGGCATATTCGACAAGGAAGTTGTATACTCAATTCCGTCCAGGTCGAAATGAGTAGCCCATACATCCTTCAATGGCTCGATCGTGCATTGAATCGACCGAGAGACATGAGACAGTGAAGCTATCGCATAGTGAAGGACCAGATTTTTGCATATCATAAGCAGTATCTCTGGTGGTAGACTTGCGAACTTTTCACTCATGATCTGGTGCAAGTGGTTCAGAATCCACTCCCGTCGCCGCTCATCCTGTTGAACCGAAGGCTCGTAAGAATATCGAGCAACTTGCACAAAGGCTCTCTTATCAAGCCCGAATGATGAAGCTATCTCGGAGCATTCAACGTGATATCCGATTGTTGCACATGACTCGTGATCACTTGTGCAGCGCCTGAAAGTTGCATGCAACTTTTCATCGTTGAAGGAATCGCACGATTCAAAGGCAACGGTTTCAGTGCCACCAGATGCTCCTTTGATAGAATTAGTATTGATTATTGACGTCCAGAGGCTGTGTAACTGACTGGCTGTGATGAGGTCGCCGGGCTTGATCGAAAAGCGACACCATCCACATCGACGACTGACACAGTAAGATGGGTAAGGTATCATAGGAGGAAGAGGATTCACATAATTCAGTGCATGCCACTCCCAACCTTCGGCGAATTCCATCCATTCCAAATCCATTATTCGATCAATTCGGCGAATCTCGTCAGAGCTGAGTCCTCCAGCGAAGTCCATGGAGCAAACACAAATGGCTTGAGGCTGAAGGGAGCTAACTCGGTATAAATAAGCCAGCCAACTAACCAGCCCACCAACCTGGGCTGAGCTGAATTGAACTGAACTGCGGGAATTGAATTGAATAGACTATATGATGATATCACGTGGCCTCACTTATCCAACGTAAGAAATAAGACAGAATGAGAAACAAGGGAAGTCATGTTTGTTATATAGCCTGATACCTAAGTTACCTGCTTCAACAGTGCATTGCCAAGGCGAATGTATGTATACATGCGCGCGATACGTGTAAGCTTACGCCCCCATTCACAAGAATGTACTCAGACTACCGGGCAGTACATAGATACTATTATCTTACACATAATTCTTGTACATTCCCCTAGTCACTGTCTCTTGTTGGCTCAAATAGCCGATTGTGACACGATATGTTTGCTGCTTGCTTGCCGTATGCGTATCTCCTCCAGTGTCACAATCTTGGCTAATATGCGGTTGACGTGGCCAAGACGGGTTATAACCGGACCTTCGTCCGTGGTAACACTCCATTGGGGAGAAGCCCCTCAATAATTCCATACGGTCATGACAGGATTTATCATTGAGGAATCCCGCATCTTGACTGTGCTCATGCGGGTTTGTAAACAGGCCTTTGCTTGCTTGTGTTGAAGCTGGGATAACTACCGCGTTCGAGCTTTCGGATCTTCTAATACATTATTTACAAAGTCAAAATACTTGCATCACCAGTTCAGTATCATCAGCTTTAGTTCTTGCACGAGCTGCCGTGAGCAATATTCGTGGGTCAAGGAAGCTTCATTGTCAGAAAGGACCATGCACTCTCGCCTGATGACTATTGGAAAATGTGAAGTGTCTTGATGTTGTTCCTCTCAGAGGACACTTGCAAGAACTGAGTTTACTGAGATGCTTGCCACACTTGGTATGTCGAACGAAATGAGTTGGTTGTATGCGTGAACTGATAGAGATAGATGACATTCTGAAGCTTCGTACTCACGCCTCGCAGCACCAGGCAGTACTTTTTCCATCATATATCTGAAGAAGATACAGCAAGACGGACTGTTCATCCATACGTTAATAAATGGTATCAAAGTGACATGATTTGCATATATGGCTGATAGATATAGAACAAAACATTCAAGATCAAAAGGTAAAAAATGCAAAAGAGAAACTCCGGTACAGGGAATCGAACCCTGGGCTCCGCGGAACTGATCCCTCAGCTGTAAGTTGAGAGCGCGAAATGTTAGCCACTACACCATACCGGATGTTGCTTAGAGATCAGGTTCAAATTGAGCTCTATGATTGCCACACCGGACAGACGATAGGGTTTTTAATATTAATTGGTTGAGACTGAGTTGTATTATTCTGTAATAGAATCTCTATAAGTTGCCAGGAGCTTCAAGAATAAGATTCATATTTGTTAAATGCCAATATCTTATATCTCGTGTTGATGTGGAGAGTCAGTATGATCAGGTTTCTAAATGGTATCAGAAATCCTAATCTTGCACACCTGCTAAAGCATCAGAGAGGTTGGTGGGTATTATTTGAGCGACAATGATGAAAGACGTTCAGGATAGAGTGAGATCCGGCGGGTATTTGTATTCAGAAGTCTTGGTAGATGTCTAACTCCAACATAGAGTATTCCCATAAATAAACACAGTTCACTGATCTTGATCCCATCATTATCCCCGGCTCAAAGATTAATCAAGATATGTAACTGATAGAACCAGCATGGTATGACGTCTGTGAGGTGTCAGGCCAACCAAGTAATTAATCCGTCAGCAATTTCTGTCATTCGTCCTAACATAAGTCGACGAGGATCAATCTCCTGTGTTGCCGGGACGTCGACGGGCTTGCTGCCGATGCCACGTTTAAAGGCGAAGGTCCACGTATAACCGAGACTCTCCTCGAGTAACAGCCAATCTACCCCTGACATGATCGAGCGTCAGGGTATACCCAAGAGAGACCTTCCATGCAAAAAGCCGAAATTTCCTTGCAATCAAGACAATTTCTTTTGCATCAGATCAGCCAGCTCGTCGAGCAGCTCCACGGTCTCGGCTGGGCTTGCGATCCAGGCCGTTGTTCCAACACTTCTCGCCTTGAAGTCATTAGACCCAGCACTCAGGAATTGATCGCCCACGTGCAGTGTGTTCTCTCCGCGAATGGCGCCACCATTCTCCTTGCTACCAAACCACTGCTGGCAAACAGTCACGCCCCAGCTCTTGTCACCGATATCGACGAACACATCATTACCTCCGTTGAAAGCACAGAATGGCACGCGGCGTGATTGGCTCGCCACTGAAGGTGGAATTGGAGGAGAGTTGGGTCGGTGCTTGGTCGGGCGCTCTTCGCTGGATCCGAGACTACTGAGCTCCAGGATGCGCTGAACAACGAGAACAGTCTCCTCCAGGCTCTCACGGGCGATGCGAGTACCCGGCGTCTTGGGGATAATACCAACAGCACGGTCCTTGCGCATGATCATGGCAGGCAGGTTCAAGTTGTTGACGCAGTCGCGAAGGGCCCCTTCGGCAACATCCAGCAATCTTGTAATGTCGGCATCCGACCATGAGGCCATCTCAGGTGTCAACCACTGAGTGCGCGGGACAGGGGCGAGCTTGTAGGGTGAAGAAGGTGAGTACTCAAACAGGTAGTTTGCTTCACCTCCCATGATGACGATGTTTTGCTTCTGAATAGGATCCAGATCAGTCGACTCCGTAATTGCGTCAAGCAATCCATGAAGGCGCTCATAGTATCGGTCGGCAGAAGTGTAACCAGCAGCCGTGACAATACCGATCTTGATGTTCTTTCGTAAGAGGTCTGATGAACATTAGTTTACTGTTTTGACTTTTTGAGCACCATCTTACCGAGGAGACGGGGAATCACAGGACTCGATGGCTCAAGATTGAACCCATCGTCATACAAGGTCACATCACCATCAAACGTGGCCAACTGCAGTGACCCATTCGTAACAGCCATGGACTGGGCTGAGTTGAGGATCTGTCTGACATCGTTGAAGGATGGAGCAACGAATCTTCGTGAAGAGATGTACCGTTTTCTGTCCTGATACTTGAAAGCTGCTTCCAGGGGCAGGCGGGTGAAGAAAGGGCCCGCAGTGGGAATCAGCATCCGCAACTTGGACGGGAGCATGGTATCATCTTGCTGACGGCTAACTTTTGGGGATCAGATATGTTTGCTATGAAGGTGAGTACGGAGGCTTACTGTGATCATCAATCATGAGCTCAACGTCACGCATAATCTCAGCGTAACGGCGGTGAGCCTCTTCGGCCATCTGAGTAACACTAGGTCCATCGCCAAAAACACCCGTGGGCTGAGAGTAGAGAACGAAAGGGACAGCTAGAAGACCCTTGACCCATTCTGCGATTCGAGTTAGCTGGCTGAGTCTGACTGAGGCGTGGATGGTGGGATATGTGATGCGGGGATGAAATGGAAAGATGTTGAATTAGAAGGACTATGTAGTGTATGATGCCGTTCGTGATATCTGGGACAAGTATAGTCCAACATACCAATAAATTGGTCCCTTCGGTGTGTCTTGAGAGCATCTGTTTACTATCGTGAGCTTGTGTAACCATGAGTGTTTGGGTAACAAGAAGGGAGGCTTGAGGTGGGGTTAGTGACGGCTTAACTTACACTCGACACGGTAACGGGTGGTCATTATTGCAGTTGGTACAAGGTTTCAATTGATGTTGAAGGAGTTAAAAAGATAAAGGCGCTTTGTAGGATGATGAATTGGTAAGAGGGAAGAATAGGAGGAGGAGTTGTTTGCTGTTTGTTGTTTGTCTTTGATAAGATGAGGGGAGGTGAGAGACGGTGTGACCTGCACTTGCCTGACCTAGGTAAGTAGGAGGAGGTAATCCAGACCTCGTCGTACCTGTCCTCCTCCAAATCCGGGTGACGTACGGGAGCCGCCGCAGCGTTGAGCGGGGGACGCCGACCGCTAAGATAGCCCAAAGCTGTAGGGGACGGTCGATTTGATTGGTTCGGGGTATTCATGGCACCCCTGTCAATCGCTCCTGCATTACGGCATTCACATTGATGAGATCTCCCACACTGCAACTAGGATACCCTAGACTATGCAGGAGGTTTACGCTTCTGCCTTCATGCATTGACGACGAGTCCAAGCTACGAAAGATGATTCGTGAATGAGCTTGCTTTTCAAGACTGGCTCAGAGTTGGTGCGTATGTTGGCACTTTAAGTAATATATAGAATAGGTACAGTAGTTGTTATTCACCGCCAAAAATCAATGCCATAAGAACATTGATTCACAAGCAACAAAGCAAGGCACAATCGATGCGGCTGATAGAAACTACATACTCCAATACCTAATGGATCGACAGATAGCCTATGCATGGCTGCGATCTCACTTCAGATCGGCAATGTGTAAATCGCCCGCATTGGCCCTCATTATTATAGTGGCTGGCTGAAGCCAGGTATTTGTGCATGTCTCAAACTGTTGTCCATCCTTGAGCTTTTGGTACGAATCAGTGTTGGAATCGAGAATGAGAGATTCTTGGACGAAGTTATCAAGACAGCCCTGGAAGCAGCTGAGCGGGCGACTAGAAAATAAAAAAGATGTTGTGACGTAAACAGAAAAAGCCTTCGTCAAGATTGAACATTTGTTTTTGCCCAGCCTTAAATACTCACAAATGCAGAACTCAGTCATCGAAACCTATCTTGTAAGCCGGTTGATTCCTAGGCCAAAGAGGGCACAATCGTCTTGCCACAACTAATAATACCAGAGCTGATCTGCAACTTTACAGGTCGTGTTATGTCAGTAGGCCTTGAGAAAACGGCGGCAACTCGTTGAATATGCTGCCGAGATTTCAATGCCAAGTACAAGACTTATGACGGCTTCAAACCAATCTTTGAGAGACTGTGGGCAAACCCCACGCAATATTAGGGGTTGTTCGTAGAAAACATAGACTAATTCCTTCCAATTCTTCACTGTCTGAAGAAATGACATGTCCCTCCTTAGCCTCAGTTACCGACCTTGCTACAGATGTCTCCTCCAGCGTAACCCTTAGCCTCGCCTACGTGCGACTCATCCGAGATGATCCCAATGACAAACACAAATTCATCGTCAGAAGCTCCCTCGACATGAATACAAGACTCGAGCTCTCCATTCACATCCCTCCCTGAGGTTTCAACCGCACTGGCGGGATGACAGGCTAGGAAATCCATCTTCGGTTCCACCACGACCACCTTGTATAACAGAGTATTGAAGACGGTATCAAAGAGAGGGTATTGTTGTGAATGGCTCGGCCAAAGAGAAAAGTACCTACCAATCTACCTAAGGAGAGGAGGTAGGCCCTTATTGTTAACTGCCCACGGGAAATGACAGACTGACTCAAGTCTTTGGAGAAGTTCGACGAACCTACTTGTTTCACCAATAGTACAATACCAGCCTATTCTTTCCTGTCATATTCAACATTACGAGACCAAAAATTATCTCTTCCTTTTCTATCATCTCTAATTGCCGTTATAAGCTAAGTTTCTGCGTTGTACCACTGGGGGAGAAGCATACTTACCCCTTCAGCGCATCTGAGGAAAGCTGTCTATGTGATCATGTGGCAGAGTGAGGATAAACGATGGTTTCGAACCAAAGATGGAACTATCGATTGTATTTACTTGTTTGTTTGTTTACCTTTAAACCGTGACTGCTCAGCTCAAGAGATCACCTCTCCTTTTTGTCTCATGACTGTCATCTTCGTCCTATCTCAGCTTGCACTCTCAAATCAAATGGATCTCTTGCTCGCTTCATCCGCAGTCTCGTCGTCGTCGGCTCATTTTCTCATTTCTCCTCAGCACAAATTTCCCGCCAAAAAGACACCCTCATAAAATGCTTCGCAATCCAGCTCCCCTATACCAATCATACCCACGGCACTCTTTGGAAGGGAGTCCTCCAGTAGGTGGGCTCATCGTTGTTTGCACGTTCTAAATCTCTTTCTTTTGGTATGGGCTCAACACATTTCTTCGTCTCCGGGGAATCTTTACTCCTGCCCTGACATGAACGAGGAAAGGGATATAACAAAATGGGGGCAGAAACAACTCCAATAACTCAGGTCACTCGTGATACGTGTACGACATCCTTCAAACAGCCATCCTTTAGCTGGCACCGCCGTTAGGGGCGCTGAGGTTGGCCGCCATCGCAGCAGCCTGTTGTTGAGCGAGAAGCTGGGCTTGCTGGGCTTGCTGCACCTGCTGTGCCGCGATCTCATCGGCCTTGACCATTACGGACTGAATCACATTCTGATCATCAGCTGTGAGGTGTCCAGCCAGGCTGCTGTAGAATTGGGGTTGCTCTTGTTGCATTTCTATCAAAGTCAGCAATGTCCAACAACGAGTAAAGGAATGACTCACTCATTAAAGTGCCGCGGAATAATTGATAAGGCTCAATCTTGTCAAGTGGCGACTCAAGAAGAACAGAGTCCTCGCCAAGATCGTCCTCCTCAACATCATCAATCGCTCGGCTAAACTTCTGGGCCTTGGTTTCGTTAGCATTATATCCTGGCGATTGCGTAGGATTATACATACCTCCTCGTTCAAGAAGTTAAGATAAGCAGTGCTCTCGTCCTTGGATTCGTTAGTCTCGCCTGTCTCCTCTTCCTCCTCAGCGTTCCAGTTGGCCTCGTCGTCATCCCACTCATCTTCCTCGCCATAGTCATAAGTGGACTCGAGGTGGAAGTCATCACGGAGAGCCTCATCGCGATCTGTCATCTGTTAGCTGTAACCCAATGGCACAAAGGATATGAAACTTACTCTTCTGAGCGGCAGGGAGGGAGCGGAATAGTTCAGTAATGCCTTGAAGCAATCTTGGCCAGCCAACGGAGACACTGGATGGCACATGCTCAGGGTTCAGACTAAGAAGAGCTGAGATGGCAACAATGCAAAGCTTCTTGTCGTGAACACGGGTGAAAGAAGTCATGCTGCCGAACCAGAGACTGAAGAATCGGTTTGTCCAGCCCTTGTTCTCAAGAACCTGAAGGGTGAGAAGTGGGTTGTAATGGATCGAGTTTATAACCATCTCCATGAGATGGATGCGGTAGCTCTTCACCTTGACATCTTGGTTGGCGAGGATGCTCATGGCAATGTTGATGAAACCCTCGACACAGCTATCAATCTGGCCCTTCAAGCTAAGCATCATGGCCTCGGCCAATTTGCAAGCACATATCCTCTCGACACCTCCCTGAATACTGTCGGTGAACATATCAGCGACCATGGAGTAAAGGGCCTGAGTGTACTCGGGCTTCTGGGCGAGCTGGGGAGCACCAAATTGGACAAAGTTATCCAGAGCAGGCAACATATCCTCGAGGTAGTACTCAGCACCGGCCTTGAAAGTAGTGTGAATCAACTCAAAGGCCTGCCACATAGTGGGAGAGATAGACTTGGCGGCGAAAGTGCAGCTGTCGATGATTTCGAAAACTTCGTTATAGAGATCGTAAAGCTTGTTCTCCAGGGTAACCTTGATGACGGGCATAAGGACAGCCTCAATGTGGAGCAGGACGTCAGGGGTGCTCTCGAGTGTGAGGATCAGAGTTCCGATAGTCTGCAGGACACCCAGAGCAGTAATGCTCTTGTCGTCATACTCGTTGTAGAGCTCGCCGTCATCACCAACCTTGCTCTCCTTCTCGAGAAGCTCGCGCACAATTCTCATATAAGTGTCTCGGAGCTGCTCACTAAGTGCTACGGCAAAAGGAGTGAGCTCAGTGGCGAAGACCTCCACAAAGTCCTCCATGACGTTGGCGAGCGCATCGATATCAGCCTCGTTGGCAAGCTTGAGCAACTGCTGCATAATCGTGGGAATGTTTTGTTGCATGCTTGTTCGAATGACATCGTGACGGATAAGAGGCTGGAGAGCGAGAGCGGCCGTGACACGGACTGGGAGAGCAGGGTCGGCCATGCAGTCCAGGATGTGTCGGTAGATAGTAAGGAGGTTGTTCTGATCTTGGAAGTTGAGCTGCTCGAACTTCTCGATGGTGTCGCAAGCACGAGCGCGGAGGTAGCCCTGTGGGCTGGTGAAGTCGGGGAAGACATAACGGACGAGGAAGTATTCAACCTGATCAGCAATGGGGCTTTTCTTGCCCAGAATAACCGGTGCCAGGGTAGCGATCATGCGCAGAGCACCCTCCTTGGCAATATGGTTCTTTTGATCATCCGCAGCCTGCTCGTACTCGGTGACAACGGCGTTGACGAACTTGAGAATCTCGAAAGTCTCCTTGCGACGGTTCTTTGTAAGGTTGACAAGGAAGTTCGTAGCGGCGACATCAGGAGCAGACGCTTCCTCGAAGTAATTCAGCTTTCGGTGAAGGTACTCGTCGGGCTCATCCTCGAACTGCTCGACATCCTCCTCGGTAAGGCAGAGGACAGGGAAGACAAAGTGGGTAACAAGGTTGGTAAGATGAGGCTTAAGATGTGTCCACATCTCCTTGGGTCGTACGGACTCGTCGAGGAAGACCAGAGTATAGGAGAGGCAAGGTCGGCTGAGCCAAGAGGTTTTGGCAACCCATTTCTCGATCTCTTGGAGGTAGTGCTTGAGGATCTCGGGGGCAATGTTCGCGGTGAAGTCCTTGGCAAAAGCAAGTGCGTCTTCGCCCTTACCAGGACTGGCAGGGTTGCCATGTCTGCAAATTACATGTTAGCCAGAATCACCGACGTTCAACATGTGCAAGCAGTCCTACCGAATGAAGAGGCGGTTCAGGTTGAAGAAAGCCCACTTCTTAGCCTTCCACCAGTGATGCTTCTCACGTTCGTGTTGATCACCCTGCATAGCATTGGCGGGGCAAGCCTTGGAAACCGTGTGTAGGAAAACAGTGCACCAAGCGATGTTGGTGTCACGTTGTCGTAGTGAAGGCGAGAGTTCCAACTGCGAACAAAGTCAATACGTGGCTCACAAGCAAATATATCACGTCCAGGGGAGTGCGCACCCATGTCGCATGCTTGTAGGCCTTGAGGGCCAAGTGAAGCATCTCACCAGCCTCATCGCTCTCCTGGTTCACCAACTCGTTGCAGATGGCGAGAAGACGGGGGAATGTTGCCTCCACAATCTTGTCAAAGTGTTGTCGGTCATCGCTGTCGGTCGATTTATAGCGGAACGCACGGCAGATGGCGAGCAGACACTGCAGACCAGCAAGAACGGAACCGGGGTTATTCGTGTTTAGAAGCTCGACGGTGAAGTCCATGAACTTGGGCCAGCGGGCGGGGAAGTCATATTGGAGGATCCGTTGGAGGACGGGAATGAGCTGCTGGCGGACGAGGGTTTCGGACGTAGCGAGAATGGGCAGAAGGCGGTCTCGTACACGAGCCTTCTCTTCTTCAGGGATTATAGCGGTGGGGGGGTCGGGAGAGTACCCCTCATTATTGTACCATGAGCGATTGACACGGTTCTTGACATAAATCACGGCTGGAGTGGAAGTTGGTCAGAAGTGAACTGATGAGGGAGCGCACAAACAGGCTGGATAGAGGGCACGAGAGTTGGTAGACGTACTCGAAAGGCGGACGCTAGCCTCCTGTTCGGCTTGTAAAATATCGAGCAGACATTCGAGAAATCCGGGCTGTTCTTCAATCTAGAAAGGCAGACGGGAACAAATTAGCATCGTGGTTCCTTTTAGAATTGGAGGCTAGCGCAAGGGACACAGCTGCACAAAGAGGCGTCGGAGAAGGAAACCCAAAGTTAGGTGGAAGAGAAGGCAGCCAGCCATCGCATCAAAGAGCAGAGCAGAGCAGAGCTGATGGCTGGACGATTCTCTACCAATACCCCCAAGCACAAAAGAGTTCCGTTCCCTCGACCGCCTCGACGAAAGACGCAAACACAAAAACACACGCAGGACGCACCTGTTTCAACTGAAGCTCAGCACGCCTTCGACTGTCTGCATCAGGGTCCAAGCTAGTAGCGAGCAAGGACCTCACAGCGGCGGGATCCATGATGAAGGGTGGATATGAAGAGAAGTCGACGTCGAGGCCGAGGGGGATGGGAGTGTGAGGTTGGAAGAAAGGCGGACGAAAGAGGCGGAATCAGGATCTGTCAGGTCTGGATAAGGATGGCGAGCGACAGATGGCGGGGCATCTAGAGACAAGAAAAAGCAGCCAGGCCAGCTAACTTTAGTCCACAGTCCACAGTCCAACGACTACGTACGAGACCACGGTGTGAAGCAGAAGGGGTCTCAATAGTCGAGCGAGCTGCTGTGCTGTGCTGAATTAAGATGACGCCTTGGGAATGCGACAGCGACTTTTGTTGATCAAGGTTTTTTTTTTGGTCCCTTGGTGCTTTTTCCTTGGAAAAAAAGAGCTGAAATATTAGGACCTGATGGACGATGCCAGAGGCCCAAAAAGTTGTACCTAGTCGGCAGAAAGTACCACCAGGGCCGTCCGTGAGGTGTGTGCGAGTGTCCAGGGGCTCGAAAAGATGGGAAATGGGGGTTCTGATTGGGGCCGGGTAGGGCTCCAGGCCAAGTTACGGTACGCGGTGCGGGTTTGTGTGTGGGACACAATTCGATCACTCGGCGGCGGAAGCCTTCATCAAAAGCTGGAGACGGCGTCGGGGGACGGAGTCGAATGAAGTCAGTCAACGAACGAACGAACTGGAGGAGGGCACACTTTCTGGTATGTAACAGCAGGTGGGTCGGTCTCTTATTTTTTTATAATTTTTTTTTTACTTTGGTTCTTTTTCTTTTCTTCGGCGGGTATAATAACGAGGATTGAGGTGATAACGTTCTCGCCATAACGTTTCTCTGATTAAAGTATCAAGAGAATAGACACGACGATGATCAACGGATGGTTTAGATAAAAGCCCTATCATTGAAAGAATCTCATTCACTGCCATGCAAGAGCCATTGATGTAAGGGAGACACATTCACTGCTTACACAAAGTCAAACCCCTTGGAAATAAACAGAAAAAGTCACAATGACAGGCAGCTGAACGCATGCATGCATGCACCAGAACATAACATCCAAGGCAAGGCCAATTGTGGCAGCTCAAATGCAAAGGTTCTCACGTTCAACACACTGCTACCAAACAAGCCTCCGAGTCAATGGCAATCCAATCACTCCAGGTACTACCTAACCAATGATTGTGGTACCTCCCGACGCATCAAAACTTGGCGATTGGGTCAAGTACCATAAGCACCGAACTCATCCACAGCCACAGCCAAAGCACCTCGCAGGGCAGCACGAGTATGCCACGAGAAATGCACGAGGTCACCCATGGCAAAATGGGCGATCACCTTTAGTTTTAGGTAGGGTCGGGTCAGGCGTGTCTCATTTCAGAAAGGCCAAACAAGCGCTTTTCCCAGGAGACAACAAGGTACTAACCTATGGATATGTTGAGGTAAAATTACTAGCACCTGGTGGCATGTCATTGATACTACAGGCGTGAATATGAAGGAATCACTTATCTCAGGCTCTGTATGCATACTCTGTAGTAACCTGACAAATATCCCCACGATAGAAGGACCGTCATAACAACAGGGAGAAAACCCCAAAACAACAGACCAAAACAACCAAAATAGGTAGGCAAAACAAATCAAAGAGAGAGAGGGAAAAAAAACCAGTCAAATTGCAGGGTCCAACACCATAATCACTAGTGCCCCGCCATTTCTCTCACCGCTTTTGGCTTAGATGCAGAAACTCCAAATCTGTCGGTTCTTCAGCGGGCCTTTGAGACGTCACGATTGTCATTTCTTCATTTCAAGGGCAGAAACTTCTCTACATCAAGCATGACATGATTCGAGTCTGTAGAATTTGCTCTATATTCTAACACTCAGTTGTGGCAACTCTTCACCGTTGCATGAATTAATGGCGGCTCAATAGTTCCAGGAAGAGGCTATTGTGAGACATCGGATTGGCTGCATTGGCATTAATCTCATTCATGCCGTCGGGAAGTCACCTGAACAGTCGTAGAAACTTTGCAAACCCCCGTATGTCTTCGAAGCATTAGGTATCTTTACTCTCAATAGCATAATGTCCAAGCAGTTCCCCAGAGAGAGCTAGGCAGCGAGCTCGAGCCACACTGTGGCATCTCGAGGTTGGAGGCTGGCCCTCCCCCTCATACACCAAAAGACATTGAAGTGGTGACCACCACCACTCCATAGTCCCCTCCCACAACACCTCCAAAGCCTATTCATTCGCAATCTCATAACGACTCTCCGGTTGAGATCCTCCCAAAGCTCTTCACCTGGTAAAGCACGCTAGAAATAATCTCTGGCTTGTGCTCCAATCGGCAGAAAGTCACCTCGACAACGTCTGCCAGGTTGACAGAGCCACCAAAGAAGTCCTCAACGTATTATCTCAATCTGGGGGTCGGAGACATCGTGGCCAATGGGTCGAATTGACTCAAAGACCCCGAGGGGAAGGACTGCGAAAAGCAAGGGCGCCGACGCCTGCAGGGGCATCGCTCCCGCAGTATATTTGTCCTTTCTGAACCTCGAGGTAGGTCAGCCAGAACCCATGTCATCTCGTGGATTCGAGTAGCATGAACATGGCAGATTTCTCTGCCTTTGCTTGTGCGGACCTGTTCCCGTTAGCTCTACTGTGGGTATTAGATATGGTTGAATAGAGCCCACCCCAAGACCGCCGACAACTATCGTGGGCAGCATATATATAAGCAAGATGCATATAATAAAGTGACGGAGTCCAAAGAAACATATATTGCTGACAAAAGACAAAGGAGAGCGCGGGCTTTTGACTCGGGTTCCTGCAGACTCCTTTCTATAGGTACTCATAGTAGCTAACTTGATATGATGGAGGCAGCCCTTTTCTCTTGCGTAACAATCATGCGGCGATGGTTACTTGGTTGAATGCGCCGTATGCAAAAACATTGAAATAAATTAGGTAGTCAAGGCTGGTAGTAACGAACTATCTCTGTTGGGTTCTTGGTCTCAGACAGGAGTATACCGCATCTATCTTCCTCCTACTCGATAGAAGAGTGTTTAACTACTGTATTGCTACTGCCTTCAAATTCTGGTGATAATCAACTGAGATGACTTCCTGTTTCTGTCTATAGCGAGTCCTCTTTGGAATCGGCTTGCAGCACCACGATAGTAACGAGTTTGCAAATAGCTTGTTTGCTATCAAAATAGTTCCAAGCCCGGTCCGAGAATGTCTAAGTAACGTTGACATGGACGGATGGATTCCTGTAGTAAGACTGGAAGTAGAAAATGGCATTATGTGGTGTGCGGAGATAGCTGTCTTCACGAAGTGATAGCAGTGGGCGGAAGACTGCAAATGGCGATTGGGCGGCAAGTTTAAGGTAAAGAAAGTAGGTAGAAGTATTAGATGCTAGTCCATTTGCCTTGATAGGTCTGAGTGTTTCGTTGGGCCATGTCTGTCGATTTTGACAGTTCCTGGTAGTGGAAGGGCTTGACTATTTAGTCGTTGAATAGTAGCCATCTATCAGCATCTCGTGGTTGTAAGCTGCCCTGACCGTTGTAGAATACCTGACACTGTAGGGATGACCACCACCAGTGGAGTTCATCTGTGAAGAGAACCTCGAGACAGTTGATGCCAGCAATTGTAGGATCTGTTCCATCGCGTATAATTGGTTCAACCCGGGAAAAGGAGATCTCGACAAGGCGAGGATGTTCATCGATGATTCCTGTGGGATCATACTCAAAGCGTAGCCAGATCCGGTCCTGTTTGCCGACATCGATAGGAGGTTCAAGAGAGTTCAATCGTACTTCACCAAGAGCCTCTTTGTGGCCGTTGGTATATGCGAGAAGGAGACCAGAGATCCCACGCTTGTCTGGAATTTGGCAGACTGTGATTTCGGAGAGACCCTTTAGGTTGGCTGACGAAAAGAAGAAGAGCTCGACACAATACCGAAAGTCTGGCATTGGTGGCACAATAGTGGTAGGGTCAAAGGGCTGGACGCCTTGAGTAACGGGACTGGGGTCCTCGAATGCTAGGCCACCAATAGCCATAGATGACATAGAGTCGTAGTAGAATCTGTAGTTATTCATCGCTGGTGTAGATGCTAGTTTCCAATCAAGGTCTGGGATTGCACCTACGAAACCTAGGAAGACCTCTCGGCCTTTGCTGGTCCGAAGCTATAGTCTGTCAGTCACTTCGTAACATGAAACAATATGAGATACTTACACCCATCGCATCGCCATTACCGTCAATGCATCCCCACCATATCTCCGTAATTGTCTCGTTGTCGTCGAGGGGCGTATAAATCCACACTGCATCCTCGCCTGTCCGAGAGTAAGGGGCCAAGGACTTCTCGTCAATATCATGACTGTGAATTGCCATGATTGTGTGTTCCCAATAAGTCGATATACCGCCACAAGACCCTCTCAAGATGACAGGTGCCATTCGCGCCGGATATGAGCGTGGCTTTCCAACCCAGCGGATCGCGATGTGGTGGGTTGGAAAGGGCCATGCAATCTGGTGATAACGAGGTCCTCGCAATGATGTACAGAAATTGCAAGGGTTTACTGGAGACAGGCTCCGAAGTTTGATGCCCTGTTTGGATATTAGATAGTAGGTTTCCTATCGTGAGTTATAAACTTACATCGTTAGTTGCCATGATTAAGCATCTTCCACATGGGATGTAGATGGCTCTCCACCATATTCCAGCAACTTGGTCAGCTTGAAAGACATGGTACAAGTCAGTAACTACCATGTCAACGACACCGAGATGGTTCTCGGCAATGTGGACGACATGCGCCGTTTCCCCAGGATCAAGTGCAAACAGTTCGGATGATTTGCCTGGCTGCTGCTCCTGACCGCTCGACACAGACGCAACGTACTTCTGTCCTTGGAACAAAGAGAATGTGACATTAAATTTGCCCTTCAGAACAAATGTCGTACGGGAAACCCTGCGAAGCATAGACTCGTTCTCTCTCACTATGTAATGTGAGACCAAGTATTGGCCAATGCCTCGCAGGACTTCCGACGTCCTGCTGAGTTCCTGCTCAGCCTTTGTTTCGCCCTGAGCGAAACAAAGCGAAAGCCCTTCAGCAATCATTGCCTCGGCCCATCTCGTGACCCTCGCGTGCTCCTCCTGTCTTGCTGGGGGTTCAAAGTTGAACTGGTGGATTCTCTGCATGGCACGCTGTAAGTGGCCTAAACCAATGCGTCCGCAATCTTCGTGCAATTCTATAGATATCAGTATTAGTTCCCGCTTCAGAGTTGAAAGAGGAACAATATACCTAGGTCGGTCGCGTTGACCGGCAGGCCGCAAAGCCCGCAGCGCTTGGTTCTGGTCATATCACTCATCTTGTCCGAACTGTGGTGAGAGGGCAAGGTTCAGTCTGCAGGTGTGTAAGAAGGAGATTATGTAAAGATTGCTGTTCCCGCAACCTTGAGAACGATAAAGCTCTGTAGGATTGTTGATTGGGAACATTAATTGACACTGGCAGCTTGGTGAGCAGTGAGTGGCAGGGGCGGATCCAAAAATCGAACAACAGCCCGAACAATTAGAACACAACATGAGGTACCGAGTCAATGATGTATCGTTCACTTTTGTATATTTCATTAACTTGAGCCAACGGCATGGTCACAATACACCCCTTCATAAAGACGGCTGATATTGGCTGCCTGGTAGATTGGTAGGGTGACACAGACCCAACCACCTGAAAGCCAAAAAGTCCCGAGGTAGTTGGCGGCGACTGGGTTTGCTTCTCTGTTCTGTTTGATTTGATGTTGGTTGATGTGTACAAAAGGCTTAGCTTCTGCACATTCCGTTGCACAAATAAAATGTTTTGACTGCCTTTCTGTAGACCAAGTCCTTGTGCTGGCTATGGCAGTGTCTCACCCTTGTGGTATCTCTTCATATGCTTTGAAACAGAAGATGAATCGTTGTCTTTATCCGTGCAGCCCTGAAAAGGACCATTGAATTTAGTATTTCTATAAGAGACGTTAATGTATTATTGCAGCAGGAGCATTGCCTACTAAGTGACTCACAACTATCGCTTCTTCATCAAAATGTTCGGAACAGAGCCAGTTGTTTCATCAGCAGCATATCTCTTTGATTGATTCTATGATATGATAACTCAGATAGCCAAAACAGATGAAAATAAATGGTTGGAGACATAATGATAGTCATCGAGCAACATCAGGCAAAAGCTTGTATTGATCTGGAACTGATTCTTCGGCCCTCCGACTCAGCTCTGAGTTGCACACTATTAGTCTTCACTATATATATATATATATAGTAAGTAGAGAGAGATATGTAGTTGGTTTGTTAGTAGGAAGGTAAGTAGGGTTAAGGAAAGGAAGGTAAGTCGTAGTAGTTAAATTTAGTAGTACTAATTACTT